>NC_042630.1:4959431-5631931 GCF_901001135.1 Rhinatrema bivittatum
AACATAAATACATCCTACGGAGTCTCGTCAGGATCACATGCCAGCGACTAAGCACCTTATAGCTACTATCCCGCCCTCCATATCCTCTCCAACATAAATACATCCTATGGAGTCTCGTCAGGATCACAGGCCAGCGACTAAGCACCTTATAGCTACTATCCCATTCCTCCATCTCCTCTCCAACATAAATACATCCTACGGAGTCTCGTCAGGATCACATGCCAGCGACTAAGCACCTTATAGCTACTATCCCATTCCTCCATCTCCTCTCCAACATAAATACATCCTACGGAGTCTCGTCAGGATCACATGCCAGCGACTAAGCACCTTATAGCTACTATCCCAGCCCTCCATATACTCTCCAACATAAATACATCCTATGGAGTCTCGTCAGGATCACATGCCAGCAACTAAGCACCTTATAGCTACTATCCCATTCCTCCATATCCTCCCCAACATAAATACATCCTACGGAGTCTCGTCAGGATCACATGCCAGCGACTAAGCACCTTATAGCTACTATCCCAGCCCTCCATATCCTCTCCAACATAAATACATCCTATGGAGTCTCGTCAGGATCACAGGCCAGCGACTAAGCACCTTATAGCTACTATCCCATTCCTCCATATCCTCTCCAACATAAATACATCCTACGGAGTCTCGTCAGGATCACATGCCAGCGACTAAGCACCTTATAGCTACTATCCCATTCCTCCATCTCCTCTCCAACATAAATACATCCTACGGAGTCTCGTCAGGATCACATGCCAGCGACTAAGCACCTTATAGCTACTATCCCAGCCCTCCATATCCTCTCCAACATAAATACATCCTATGGAGTCTCGTCAGGATCACATGCCAGCAACTAAGCACCTTATAGCTACTATCCCATTCCCCATATCCTCCCCAACATAAATACGTCCTATGGAGTCTCGTCAGGATCACATGCCAGCAACTAAGCACCTTATAGCTACTATCCCAGCCCTCCATATCCTCCCCAACATAAATACATCCTATGGAGTCTCGTCTGGATCACTTGCCAGCAACTAAGCACCTTATAGCTACTATCCCATTCCTCCATCTCCTCTCCAACATAAATACATCCTATGGAGTCTCGTCAGGATCACATGCCAGCGACTAAGCACCTTATAGCTACTATCCCAGCCCTCCATATCCTCTCCAACTAAATACATCCTATGGAGTCTCGTCAGGATCACATGCCAGCAATTAAGCACCTTATAGCTACTATCCCATTCCTCCATATCCTCTCCAACATAAATACATCCTATGGAGTCTCGTCAGGATCACATGCCAGCGACTAAGCACCTTATAGCTACTATTGGTGAGGTAACACAGCTCTTTCCCCTGTCCAGAAAACAGTGACCCCACGTTGTCTCAGCTAGGACTACCCTTATATCCCTCTCCCCTACAGCAATATGAGTCTGCATCATTTTCACCTCTGCATAGGCTCTAGTGATGGCTCAGCACTTTCACAGTAATCTTCAAATGTCGCCTTATCTTGTGTAAATGCGTCTACAGTTTCCAGTGCATAAGAGACGCCAACTGTGTACATGAAAACGCATCACCAACTCTAAGATCAACAGCAAAAGGTATTATTCTCCGTCCATCCATCCCAGGCCTGGTGCAAACTAGTCAGCCCAAGAGCCCCCCATTGGCACCTGCTCCCACATTATTTCCAGGTGTAGAGTAGTGCAGAGGTAATGGGCCCTATCTCCCACCAGCGCTCGCATCCCCCTACTCCAAACATCCATCGTTAGTTTGCTGAAAGGGGAGCACTCGTCCACACCTTGTCCAAATCCCTTAGGTGACCAAATTCATTGCTGGTGGAACATCATCCCCAATATCCTGTTTCAGCTGACCCCCACTGTTTAATGTTGGATCCTCTATGCCACTCGGTACCATAGGAGCGTGGGCTCACCCAGTCCTCCCCATCGTTTAGATTAAATATAAAATGCATTTTGCAACCCGTGGGGTAGGGGGTCGCTGCTTCCACGTGACGCCAAGGACCTTTTTCTTGCATGATTTCACAATCCGGTCTGGGATAGGGACCGGCGATGTTGGGAACACAGCAGGACGGTGGTAGAAGATTCATTTTTACAGCCTCCAACCCTTCCTAGCCATGAAAAGTGTGGTCTCTCCCTCTCCCCTGAATGATAGATCTAAGTGAGTCCCAACGTGCACCCCCTTCAGCCCATCCTTAGCCCAGTGAAAGGGAGCTGCCTCTGCCACGAAGACCAAATCGGTGCAGACAAACATTCAATACTTATGTATTTATTTAAAGGCTTTTATAGACGGGCATTCGGGAGAACATCAGATCTGTCTTATTTTCATTAACCTTGCAAGCAGAGACCTCACCCTATCTCTGCATTTCGGATGACAATGATCTCGAGGAGGATTCCGGATTAGTCAGGGTGAACATAAGCTCACTGGCAAATAAAAATAAATTTGTGGCCCTTCCTCCTGATAAGAGATGAGGCCGGATGTGTAAACTCTGCCTACCTCTTTCTGGAGAGGGCTGAGGGGGCAGAGTGATGAAGAAGAGCTGGGACGGAGGACACCGATGCCGAGCTTCCCTTCTCAGAAGAAGCCCCCATTATCCTGCGGGCAGGCTTTGGGGTTAGGGTATTACCCCCTTATCCAGGGGAAGTAGCAGCTTTAACCCAAGCCCATCTTCTGCAGCACTTTAAAGAGATCGGGCCCGTGAGCTAGGGGCAAATGTGCAGCCCTAGCTCCTGCTCGGCTCCGGGCACCCAGGAGAGGTGGCTGTCAGCGGATTAGGAAAACGCACGCTCAGTTTTATCAGCATCCGTCCTCCTGACCTGTGCACTCCAGGCGCTTCCTAATTCATCGTCCCTTTTCCTAACCTCATTACCCGCACACTTTAAACACATTTTTTTCAGCATTTTGCTCTGCTGATTTCATATCTCTCTCTGTGCTCCGGGCAGGCGTTAATTTCTGAGCACAAACGTTTGCAGGTTGGGTGCACTTTTTCTTGATCTGCCGCGAATAACTGATATCCTCATCTACCGTACATGCCTCTGATGTGCTAAGCACTATTAGTTACAGGGGGGAGGGGTTTGGACGCACTAATCCCCTTATGGAATAAGAGGCTGTGAATGCGCGTCCGAAACCCACGTCCAACTGTGGTAAACGGTGCTAGCTGAGGGCTCTTATAGGATCAGGCATATAACAGAGGGCCTCCCCTCTCCTGGGATTTTTAGGTCCATATAATAACTGAGGATTAAAGGTGCTCAGCGGGCTCTGTATAGGACCAGGCATTACATAATAACAGAGGGGCCTCCTCTCCTGGGATTTTTAGGTCCATATTAATAACTGAGGATTAAACGGTGCTCAGCTGAGGGCTCTGTATGGACCAGGCATTACATAATAACAGAGGGGCCTCCCTCTCCTGGGATTTTTAGGTCCATATTAATAACTGAGGATTAAACGGTGCTCAGCTGAGGGCTCTGTATAGGACCAGGCATTACATAATAACAGAGGGGCCTCCCTCTCCTGGGATTTTTAGGTCCATATTAATAACTGAGGATTAAACGGTGCTCAGCTGAGGGCTCTGTATAGGACCAGGCATTACATAATAACAGAGGGCCCCTCTCCTGGGATTTTTAGGTCCATATTAATAACTGGGATTAAACGGTCTCAGCTGAGGGCTCTGTATAGGACCAGGCATTACATAATAACAGAGGCCTCCCTCTCCTGGGATTTTTAGGTCCATATTAATAACGGAGGATTAAACGGTGCTCAGCTGAGGGCTCTGTATAGGACCAGGCATTACATAATAACGAGGGGCCTCCCTCTCCTGGGATTTTTAGGTCCATATTAATAACGGAGGATTAAACGGTGCTCAGCTGAGGGCTCTGTATAGGACCAGGCATTACATAATACAGAGGGGCCTCCCTCTCCTGGGATTTTTAGGTCCATATTAATAACTGGGATTAAACGGTGCTCAGCTGAGGGCTCTGTATAGGACCAGGCATTACATAATAACAGAGGGGCCTCCCTCTCCTGGGATTTTTAGGTCCATATTAATAACTGGGGATTAAAACGGTGCTCAGCTGAGGGCTCTGTATAGGACCAGGCATTACATAATAACAGAGGGGCTCCCTCTCCTGGGATTTTAGGTCCATATTATAACTGGGGATTAAACGGTGCTCAGCTGAGGGCTCTGTATAGGACCAGGCATTACATAATAACAGAGGGGCCTCCCTCTCCTGGGATTTTTAGGTCCATATTAATAACTGGGATTAAACGGTGCTCAGCTGAGGGCTCTGTATAGGACCAGGCATTACATAATAACAGAGGAGCCTCCCTCTCCTGGGATTTTTAGGTCCATATTAATAACTGAGGATTAAACGGTGCTCAGCTGAGGGCTCTGTATAGAACCAGGCATTACATAATAACAGAGGGGCCTCCCTCTCCTGGGATTTTAGGTCCATATTAATAACTGGGGATTAAACGGTGCTCAGCTGAGGGCTCTGTATAGAACCAGGCATTACTATATAACAGGGGCCTCCCTCTCCTGGGATTTTAGGTCCATATTAATAACTGAGGATTAAACGGTGCTCAGCTGAGGGCTCTGTATAGGACCAGCATTACATAATAACAGAGGGCCTCCCTCTCCTGGGATTTTTAGGTCCATATTAATAACTGGGGATTAAACGGTGCTCAGCTGAGGGCTCTGTATAGGACCAGCATTACATATAACAGAGGGGCCTCCCTCTCCTGGGATTTTTAGGTCCATATTAATAACTGGGGATTAAACGGTGCTCAGCTGAGGGCTCTGTATAGGACCAGGCATTACATAATAACAGAGGGCCTCCCTCTCCTGGGATTTTTAGGTCCATATTAATAACTGAGGATTAAACGGTGCTCAGCTGAGGGCTCTGTATAGGACCAGGCATTACATAATAACAGAGGAGCCTCCCTCTCCTGGGATTTTTAGGTCCATATAAAACTGGGATTAAACGGTGCTCAGCTGAGGGCTCTGTATAGGACCAGGCATTACATAATAACAGAGGGGCCTCCCTCCTGGGATTTTTAGGTCCATATTAATAACTGGGGATTAAACGGTGCTCAGCTGAGGGCTCTGTATAGGACCAGGCATTACATAATAACAGAGGGCCTCCCTCTCCTGGGATTTTTAGGTCCATATTAATAACTGGGATTAAACGGTGCTCAGCTGAGGGCTCTGTATAGGACCAGGCATTACATAATAACAGAGGAGCCTCCCTCTCCTGGGATTTTTAGGTCCATATTAATAACTGGGATTAAACGGTGCTCAGCTGAGGGCTCTGTATAGGACCAGGCATTACATATAACAGAGGAGCCTCCCTCTCCTGGGATTTTTAGGTCCATATTAATAACTGGGGATTAAACGGTGCTCAGCTGAGGGCTCTGTATAGGACCAGGCATTACATAATAAAGAGGGCCTCCCTCTCCTGGGATTTTTAGGTCCATATTAATAACTGGGGATTAAACGGTGCTCAGCTGAGGGCTCTGTATAGGACCAGGCATTACATAATAACGAGGAGGCCTCCCTCTCCTGTGATTTAGGTCCATATTAATAACTGGGGATTAAACGGCGCTCAGCTGAGGGCTCTGTATAGGACCAGGCATTACATAATAACAGAGGAGCCTCCCTCTCCTGGATTTAGGTCCATATTAATAACTGGGGATTAAACGGCGCTCGCTGAGGGCTCTGTATAGGACCAGGCATTACATAATAACAGAGGGGCCTCCCTCTCCTGGGATTTTTAGGTCCATATTAATAACTGGGGATTAAACGGCGCTCAGCTGAGGGCTCTGTATAGGACCAGGCATTACATAATAACAGAGGGGCCTCCCTCTCCTGGGATTTTTAGGTCCATATTAATAACTGAGGATTAAACGGCGCTCAGCTGAGGGCTCTGTATAGGACCAGGCATTACATAATAACAGAGGGCCTCCCTCTCCTGGGATTTTAGGTCCATATTAATAACTGGGGATTAAACGGCGCTCAGCTGAGGGCTCTGTATAGGACCAGGCATTAATATAACAGAGGGCCTCCCTCTCCTGGGATTTTTAGGTCCATATTAATAACTGGGGATTAAACGGTGCTCAGCTGAGGGCTCTGTATAGGACCAGGCATTACATAATAACAGAGGGGCTCCTCTCCTGGGATTTTTAGGTCCATATTATAACTGGGGATTAAACGGCGCTCAGCTGAGGCTCTGTATAGGACCAGGCATTACATAATAACAGAGGAGCCTCCCTCTCCTGGGATTTTTAGGTCCATATTAATAACTGGGGATTAAACGGCGCTCAGCTGAGGGCTCTGTATAGGACCAGGCATTACATAATAACAGAGGAGCGCCCTCTCCTGGGATTTTTAGGTCCATATTAATAACTGGGATTAAACGGCGCTCAGCTGAGGGCTCTGTATAGGACCAGGCATTACATAATAACAGAGGGGCCTCCTCTCCTGGGATTTTTAGGTCCATATTAATAACTGAGGATTAAACGGCGCTCAGCTGAGGTGCTCTGTATAGGACCAGGCATTACATAATAACAGAGGGCCTCCCTCTCCTGGGATTTTTAGGTCCATATTAATAACTGGGATTAAACGGGCTCATGAGGGCTCTGTATAGGACCAGGCATTACATAATAACAGAGGAGCCTCCCTCTCCTGGGATTTTTAGGTCCATATTAATAACTGAGGATTAAACGGTGCTCAGCTGAGGGCTCTGTATAGGACCAGGCATTACATATAACAGAGGGCCTCCCTCTCCTGGGATTTTTAGGTCCATATTAATAACTGGGGATTAAACGGTGCTCAGCTGAGGGCTCTGTATAGGACCAGGCATTACATAATAACAGAGGGGCCTCCCTTCCTGGGATTTTTAGGTCCATATTAATAACTGAGGATTAAACGGTGCTCAGCTGAGGCTCTGTATAGGACCAGGCATTACATAATAACAGAGGGGCCTCCCTCTCCTGGGATTTTAGGTCCATATTAATAACTGAGGATAAACGGTGCTCAGCTGAGTGCTCTGTATAGGACCAGGCATTACATAATAACAGAGGGGCTCCCTCTCCTGGATTTTTAGGTCCATATTAATAACTGAGGATTAAACGGCGCTCAGCTGAGGGCTCTGTATAGGACCAGGCATTACATAATAACAGAGGGCCTCCCTCTCCTGGGATTTTTAGGTCCATATTAATAACTGGAGGATTAAACGGCGCTCAGCTGAGGGCTCTGTATAGGACCAGGCATTACATAATAACAGAGGGCCTCCCTCTCCTGGGATTTTTAGGTCCATATTAATAACTGAGGATTAAACGGCGCTCAGCTGAGGGCTCTGTATAGGACCAGGCATTACATAATAACAGAGGAGCCTCCCTCTCCTGGGATTTTTAGGTCCATATAATAACTGAGGATTAAACGGCGCTCAGCTGAGGGCTCTGTATAGGACCAGGCATTACATAATAACAGAGGGCCTCCCTCTCCTGGGATTTTTAGGTCCATATTAATAACTGGGGATTAAACGGCGCTCAGCTGAGGGCTCTGTATAGGACCAGGCATTACATAATAACAGAGGGCCTCCCTCTCCTGGGATTTTTAGGTCCATATTAATAACTGGGGATTAAACGGCGCTCAGCTGAGGGCTCTGTATAGGACCAGGCATTACATAATAACAGAGGGGCCTCCCTCTCCTGGGATTTTTAGGTCCATATTAATAACTGGGGATTAAACGGCGCTCAGCTGGGGCTCTGTATAGGACCAGGCATTACATAATAACAGAGGGGCCTCCCTCTCCTGGGATTTTTAGGTCCATATTAATAACTGGGGATTAAACGGCGCTCAGCTGAGGGCTCTGTATAGGACCAGGCATTACATAATAACAGAGGGCCTCCCTCTCCTGGGATTTTTAGGTCCATATTAATAACTGGGATTAAACGGTGCTCAGCTGAGGGCTCTGTATAGGACCAGGCATTACATAATAACAGAGGGCCTCCCTCTCCTGGGATTTTTAGGTCCATATTAATAACTGGGGATTAAACGGTGCTCAGCTGAGGGCTCTGTATAGGACCAGGCATTACATAATAACAGAGGGCCTCCCTCTCCTGGGATTTTTAGGTCCATATTAATAACTGAGGATTAAACGGTGCTCAGCTGAGGGCTCTGTATAGGACCAGGCATTACATAATAACAGAGGGGCCTCCCTCTCCTGGGATTTTTAGGTCCATATTAATAACTGGGATTAAACGGTGCTCAGCTGAGGGCTCTGTATAGGACCAGGCATTACATAATAACAGAGGGGCCTCCCTCTCCTGGGATTTTTAGGTCCATATTAATAACTGGGGATTAAACGGTGCTCAGCTGAGTGCTCTGTATAGGACCAGGCATTACATAATAACAGAGGGCCTCCCTCTCCTGGGATTTTTAGGTCCATATTAATAACTGGGGATTAACGGTGCTCAGCTGAGGCTCTGTATAGGACCAGGCATTACATAATAACAGAGGGCCTCCCTCTCCTGGGATTTTTAGGTCCATATTAATAACGGAGGATTAAACGGTGCTCAGCTGAGGGCTCTGTATAGGACCAGGCATTACATAATAACAGAGGGGCCTCCCTCTCCTGGGATTTTTAGGTCCATATTAATAACTGGGTTAAACGGTGCTCAGCTGAGGGCTCTGTATAGGACCAGGCATTACATATAACAGAGGGGCCTCCCTCTCCTGGGATTTTTAGGTCCATATTAATAACTGAGGATTAAACGGTGCTCAGCTGAGGGCTCTGTATAGGACCAGGCATTAATAATAACAGAGGGGCCTCCCTTCTCCTGGGATTTTTAGGTCCATATTAATAACTGGGGATTAAACGGTGCTCAGCTGAGGGCTCTGTATAGGACCAGGCATTACATATTAACAGAGGGGCCTCCCTCTCCTGGGATTTTTAGGTCCATATTAATAACTGGGGATTAAACGGTGCTCAGCTGAGGGCTCTGTATAGGACCAGGCATTACATAATAACAGAGGAGCCTCCCTCTCCTGGGATTTTTAGGTCCATATTAATAACTGAGGATTAAACGGTGCTCAGCTGAGGGCTCTGTATAGGACCAGGCATTACATAATAACAGAGGAGCCTCCCTCTCCTGGGATTTTTAGGTCCATATTAATAACTGGGGATTAAACGGTGCTCAGCTGAGGGCTCTGTATAGGACCAGGCATTACATAATAACAGAGGAGCCTCCCTCTCCTGGGATTTTTAGGTCCATATTAATAACTGGGGATTAAACGGTGCTCAGCTGAGGGCTCTGTATAGGACCAGGCATTACATAATAACAGAGGGCCTCCCTTCCTGGGATTTTAGGTCCATATTAATAACTGGGGATAAACGGTGCTCAGCTGAGGGCTCTGTATAGGACCAGGCATTACATAATAACAGAGGGCCTCCCTCTCCTGGGATTTTTAGGTCCATATTAATAACTGGGGATTAAACGGTGCTCAGCTGAGGGCTCTGTATAGGACCAGGCATTACATATAACAGAGGAGCCTCCCTCTCCTGGGATTTTTAGGTCCATATTAATAACTGGGGATTAAACGGTGCTCAGCTGAGGGCTCTGTATAGGACCAGGCATTACATAATAACAGAGGGCCTCCCTTCCTGGGATTTTTAGGTCCATATTAATAACTGGGGATTAAACGGTGCTCAGCTGAGGGCTCTGTATAGGACCAGGCATTACATAATAACAGAGGGCCCCTCTCCTGGGATTTTAGGTCCATATTAATAACTGGGATTAAACGGCGCTCAGCTGAGGGCTCTGTATAGGACCAGGCATTACATAATAACAGAGGAGCCGCCCTCTCCTGGGATTTTTAGGTCCATATTAATAACTGGGATTAAACGGCGCTCAGCTGAGGGCTCTGTATAGGACCAGGCATTACATAATAACAGAGGGGCCTCCCTCTCCTGGGATTTTTAGGTCCATATTAATAACTGGGGATTAAACGGCGCTCAGCTGAGGGCTCTGTATAGGACCAGGCATTACATAATAACAGAGGGCCTCCCTCTCCTGGGATTTTTAGGTCCATATTAATAACTGGGGATTAAACGGCGCTCAGCTGAGGGCTCTGTATAGGACCAGGCATTACATAATAACAGAGGGGCCTCCCTCTCCTGGGATTTTTAGGTCCATATTAATAACTGGGATTAAATGGCGCTCAGCTGAGGGCTCTGTATAGGACCAGGCATTACATAATAACAGAGGAGCCGCCCTCTCCTGGGATTTTTAGGTCCATATTAATAACTGGGGATTAAACGGCGCTCAGCTGAGGGCTCTGTATAGGACCAGGCATTACATAATAACAGAGGGGCCCCTCTCCTGGGATTTTTAGGTCCATATTAATAACTGAGGATTAAATGGCGCTCAGCTGAGGGCTCTGTATAGGACCAGGCATTACATAATAACAGAGGGGCCGCCCTCTCCTGGGATTTTTAGGTCCATATTAATAACTGAGGATTAAACGGCGCTCAGCTGAGGGCTCTGTATAGGACCAGGCATTACATAATAACAGAGGGGCCGCCCTCTCCTGGGATTTTTAGGTCCATATTAATAACTGAGGATTAAACGGCGCTCAGCTGAGGGCTCTGTATAGGACCAGGCATTACATAATAACAGAGGGGCCTCCCTCTCCTGGGATTTTTAGGTCCATATTAATAACTGGGATTAAACGGCGCTCAGCTGAGGGCTCTGTATAGGACCGGCATTACATAATAACAGAGGGGCCTCCCTCTCCTGGGATTTTTAGGTCCATATTAATAACTGAGGATTAAACGGTGCTCAGCTGAGGGCTCTGTATAGGACCAGGCATTACATAATAACAGAGGGCCTCCCTCTCCTGGGATTTTTAGGTCCATATTAATAACTGAGGATTAAATGGTGCTCAGCTGAGGGCTCTGTATAGGACCAGGCATTAATAAAAACAGAGGGCCTCCCTCTCCTGGGATTTTTAGGTCCATATTAATAACTGGGGATTAAACGGTGCTCAGCTGAGGGCTCTGTATAGGACCAGGCATTACATAATAACAGAGGGCCCCTCTCCTGGGATTTTTAGGTCCATATTAATAACTGGGATTAAACGGTGCTCAGCTGGGCTCTGTATAGGACCAGGCATTACATAATAACAGAGGGCCTCCCTCTCCTGGGATTTTTAGGTCCATATTAATAACTGAGGATTAAACGGTGCTCAGCTGAGTGCTCTGTATAGGACCAGGCATTACATAATAACAGAGGGGCCTCCTCTCCTGGGATTTTTAGGTCCATATTAATAACTGAG
Source organism: Rhinatrema bivittatum (assembly GCF_901001135.1). Lineage (NCBI taxonomy): Eukaryota > Metazoa > Chordata > Amphibia > Gymnophiona > Rhinatrematidae > Rhinatrema > Rhinatrema bivittatum. Next base: position 4,970,791 of record NC_042630.1, read on the forward strand.
GATTAAACGGTGCTCAGCTGAGTGCTCTGTATAGGACCAGGCATTACATTAACAGAGGGCCTCCCTCTCCTGGGATTTTTAGGTCCATATTAATAACTGAGGATTAAACGGCGCTCAGCTGAGGGCTCTGTATAGGACCAGGCATTACATATAACAGAGGGCCTCCCTCTCCTGGGATTTTTAGGTCCATATTAATAACTGAGGATTAAACGGCGCTCAGCTGAGGGCTCTGTATAGGACCAGGCATTACATAATAACAGAGGGGCCTCCCTCTCCTGGGATTTTTAGGTCCATATTAATAACTGAGGATTAAACGGCGCTCAGCTGAGGGCTCTGTATAGGACCAGGCATTACATAATAACAGAGGAGCCTCCCTCTCCTGGGATTTTTAGGTCCATATTAATAACTGGGATTAAACGGCTCAGCTGAGGGCTCTGTATAGGACCAGGCATTACATAATAACAGAGGGCCTCCCTCTCCTGGGATTTTTAGGTCCATATTAATAACTGGGGATTAAACGGCGCTCAGCTGAGGGCTCTGTATAGGACCAGGCATTACATAATAACAGAGGGCCTCCCTCTCCTGGGATTTTTAGGTCCATATTAATAACTGGGGATTAAACGGCGCTCAGCTGAGGGCTCTGTATAGGACCAGGCATTACATAATAACAGAGGGGCCTCCCTCTCCTGGGATTTTTAGGTCCATATTAATAACTGGGGATTAAACGGCGCTCAGCTGAGGGCTCTGTATAGGACCAGGCATTACATAATAACAGAGGGGCCTCCCTCTCCTGGGATTTTTAGGTCCATATTAATAACTGGGGATTAAACGGCGCTCAGCTGAGGGCTCTGTATAGGACCAGGCATTACATAATAACAGAGGGCCTCCCTCTCCTGGGATTTTTAGGTCCATATTAATAACTGGGGATTAAACGGCGCTCAGCTGAGGGCTCTGTATAGGACCGGGCATTACATAAAACAGAGGAGCCTCCCTCTCCTGGGATTTTTAGGTCCATATTAATAACTGGGATTAAACGGTGCTCAGCTGAGGGCTCTGTATAGGACCGGGCATTACATAATAACAGAGGAGCCGCCCTCTCCTGGGATTTTAGGTCCATATTAATAACTGAGATTAAACGGTGCTCAGCTGAGGGCTCTGTATAGGACCGGGCATTACATAATAACAGAGGGGCCTCCCTCTCCTGGGATTTTTAGGTCCATATTAATAACTGGGGATTAAACGGTGCTCAGCTGAGGCTCTGTATAGGACCGGCATTACATAATAACAGAGGGGCCTCCCTCTCCTGGGATTTTTAGGTCCATATTAATAACTGGGGATTAAACGGTGCTCAGCTGAGTGCTCTGTATAGGACCAGGCATTACATAATAACAGAGGGGCCTCCCTCTCCTGGGATTTTTAGGTCCATATTAATAACTGGGGATTAAACGGTGCTCAGCTGAGGGCTCTGTATAGGACCAGGCATTACATAATAACAGAGGGGCCTCCCTCTCCTGGGATTTTTAGGTCCTATATTAATAACGGAGGATTAAACGGTGCTCAGCTGAGGGCTCTGTATAGGACCAGGCATTACATAAAACAGAGGGGCCTCCCTCTCCTGGGATTTTTAGGTCCATATAATAACTGGGATTAAACGGTGCTCAGCTGAGGGCTCTGTATAGGACCAGGCATTACATAATAACAGGAGGGGCCTCTCCTGGGATTTTTAGGTCCATATTAATAACTGGGGATTAAACGGTGCTCAGCTGAGTGCTCTGTATAGGACCAGGCATTACATAATAACAGAGGAGCCTCCCTCTCCTGGGATTTTTAGGTCCATATTAATAACTGGGATTAAACGGTGCTCAGCTGAGGCTCTGTATAGGACCAGGCATTACATAATAACAGAGGGCCTCCCTCTCCTGGGATTTTTAGGTCCATATTAATAACTGAGGATTAAACGGTGCTCAGCTGAGTGCTCTGTATAGGACCAGGCATTACATAATAACAGAGGGGCCTCCCTCTCCTGGGATTTTAGGTCCATATTAATAACTGAGGATTAAACGGTGCTCAGCTGAGGGCTCTGTATAGGACCAGGCATTACATAATAACAGAGGGGCCTCCCTCTCCTGGGATTTTTAGGTCCATATTAATAACTGAGGATTAAACGGTGCTCAGCTGAGGGCTCTGTATAGGACCAGGCATTACATAATAACAGAGGGGCCTCCCTCTCCTGGGATTTTTAGGTCCATATTAATAACTGAGGATTAAACGGTGCTCAGCTGAGGGCTCTGTATAGGACCAGGCATTACATAATAACAGAGGAGCCGCCCTCTCCTGGGATTTTTAGGTCCATATTAATAACTGAGGATTAAACGGTGCTCAGCTGAGGGCTCTGTATAGGACCAGGCATTACATAATAACAGAGGGCCTCCCTCTCCTGGGATTTTTAGGTCCATATTAATAACTGAGGATTAAACGGTGCTCAGCTGAGGGCTCTGTATAGGACCAGGCATTACATAATAACAGAGGGGCCTCCCTCTCCTGGGATTTTTAGGTCCATATTAAAACTGGGATTAAACGGTGCTCAGCTGAGGGCTCTGTATAGGACCAGGCATTACATAATAACAGAGGGGCCTCCTCTCCTGGGATTTTTAGGTCCATATTAATAACGGGGGATTAAACGGTGCTCAGCTGAGGGCTCTGTATAGGACCAGGCATTACATAATAACAGAGGGGCCTCCCTCTCCTGGGATTTTTAGGTCCATATTAATAACGGGGATTAAACGGCGCTCAGCTGAGGGCTCTGTATAGGACCAGGCATTACATAATAACAGAGGGGCCTCCCTCTCCTGGGATTTTTAGGTCCATATTAATAACTGGGGATTAAACGGGCTCAGCTGAGGGCTCTGTATAGGACCAGGCATTACATAATAACAGAGGGGCCTCCCTCTCCTGGGATTTTTAGGTCCATATTAATAACTGGGATTAAACGGCGCTCAGCTGAGGGCTCTGTATAGGACCAGGCATTACATAATAACAGAGGGGCCTCCCTCTCCTGGGATTTTTAGGTCCATATTAATAACTGAGGATTAAACGGCGCTCAGCTGGGGCTCTGTATAGGACCAGGCATTACATAATAACAGAGGGGCCTCCCTCTCCTGGGATTTTTAGGTCCATATTAATAACTGAGGATTAAACGGCGCTCAGCTGAGGGCTCTGTATAGGACCAGGCATTACATAATAACAGAGGGGCCTCCCTCTCCTGGGATTTTTAGGTCCATATTAATAACGGGGGTTAAACGGCGCTCAGCTGAGGGCTCTGTATAGGACCAGGCATTACATAATAACAGAGGGGCCTCCCTCTCCTGGGATTTTTAGGTCCATATTAATAACTGAGGATTAAACGGCGCTCAGCTGAGGGCTCTGTATAGGACCAGGCATTACATAATAACAGAGGGGCCTCCCTCTCCTGGGATTTTTAGGTCCATATTAATAACTGAGGATTAAACGGTGCTCAGCTGAGGGCTCTGTATAGGACCAGGCATTACATAATAACAGAGGAGCCTCCCTCTCCTGGGATTTTTAGGTCCATATTAATAACTGGGGATTAAACGGTGCACAGCTGAGGGCTCTGTATAGGACCAGGCATTACATAATAACAGAGGGGCCTCCCTCTCCTGGGATTTTTAGGTCCATATTAATAACTGAGGATTAAACGGCGCTCAGCTGAGGGCTCTGTATAGGACCAGGCATTACATAATAACAGAGGGGCCTCCCTCCTGGGATTTTTAGGTCCATTAATAACTGAGGATTAAACGGCGCTCAGCTGAGGGCTCTGTATAGGACCAGGCATTACATAATAACAGAGGGGCCTCCCTCTCCTGGGATTTTTAGGTCCATATTAATAAACTGTGGATTAAACGGTGCTCAGCTGAGGGCTCTGTATAGGACCAGGCATTACATAATAACAGAGGAGCCTCCCTCTCCTGGGATTTTTAGGTCCATATTAATAACTGGGGATTAAACGGTGCTCAGCTGAGGGCTCTGTATAGGACCAGGCATTACATAATAACAGAGGGGCCTCCCTCTCCTGGGATTTTTAGGTCCATATTAATAACTGAGGATTAAACGGCGCTCAGCTGAGGGCTCTGTATAGGACCAGGCATTACATAATAACAGAGGGGCCTCCCTCTCCTGGGATTTTTAGGTCCATATTAATAACTGAGGATTAAACGGCGCTCAGCTGAGGGCTCTGTATAGGACCAGGCATTACATAATAACAGAGGGGCCTCCCTCTCCTGGGATTTTTAGGTCCATATTAATAACTGTGGATTACATGAACTGCACAGGGTAGGCTCTCAGCCTCTTTTCACTAAAACCATCATGCCAGACATATCCAGGCTCGTTGTCCATCTTCAAACTTTTAATTATTTGGGCCACTTTGCCTGCACCGGTTTCCTTAACCATTAACCCTTGACTTCCTACAGGAAAAGACATGAGGCACACCCCATCCAAATATTCATCTGCAGAAGACTCAGTCATCCTCCCCTCCACATGTAATGACTATAATTCCTCATAGGAGAGGGTGAAATGCTGGGCGAGTCGTACACTCACTTTTCTGTTCTAGCTTTAACTTTCAAAATTTGATTTTGCGATGCCCTCTCTTTAACCTGTCCAGCTTTCTTCCAGAACTCAAGATGTACATTACTTCACCAGATCAGTCTGACAAGCAATCCCTGCTAAAGAAAGGATCTCAACATATTCCTTGCTAATTCCAATTTGGCTAATCCTCGAGGATCAAGAGATCTCCTGTGATTTAATTCCATTTGTAATAAGTAAGGTCTGGCTACATTACACGTTTAATCCTGGCATGCCAGTCCCGCCCCAGCTCTCAGCCTAGGACAACTCTGCAAAGCACAGTCCTGGATGTGACCACCTGGGTGGGAAGAGAAATGCAAGAAGAGAATTGCCTTCTGCCTTCAGTGAACTATCTGTGCTATAGCTGAGAGAGAAGGACTGTGAATAGGTAAATACTGCCTCATCGGATCAGGACACCTAAGGAGAGCAGGGTTTGGGAACATAGATCTGAGAAGGGTTTCCCAGTTTTGCAGACAGAGCTCCCAGTATTAGGGCTTAGAAAGCTTTCACTCCACAGATAAGGGGAATGGGAGCAGTTCCCACAACTCGAGCTCTCCTGGGCTGCTCCACATGTGTAACCCTGACCCCTGTCCCTTGCAGTGCTCAGGACTCGGTGAGATCTGTGCTGTATCCCTGAGTAACCTTTCTGCCGTACGCATGGCTCCTCACCTTCTCCTCCTGGTCCTGTATCACCAGGAGCTGAGAGTCCCTCTCTGCACAGTCCTCACGGCTCCCGCTCCAGCTCCTCTTCGTGTTGTTAGAAAAGTAATAGCACTTTCCCTTGTGCTGGAGCCAGTTCATGGGGCAGGGCTGAGCGCCTGGTCCTGCTACAGGAAGACAAGGACACGGGGCTGCTGTGATATTGCAAGTACATTTTATAAAAACACAAAACAAACCTGTTACACCAGAATACAGACTTCAGTAAAGGAAAAAATAAAAGCAATACAAGGTGAGCGTGGGATGTGAAGGGGTAAGAGAGAGAGCGAGAGAGAGAGAGAGAGAGAGAGAGAGCGAGGCTTTCTCAGCAGGGGCCGATTCAAAGTTAGGAGCTCACCTGCTAGGGGGCTTGGAGGTGGGTCCTCCTGGTGGGCCCCACGCGCTGGGACAGATGTGTTTCCCAGAGGTTTACTGCCCTTTGCACACACGTCCTGTCTGTACAGGAAACCTGCTAACAAGAGGCAGACGGGTAAGACAGGGGAGCTCCGTGACCCTCCTCAGACAGCAGGGTCGCTGTGGGGCGATGGCTGGGATCCCTCCTGGGGGGCCTCCTGATCGCTGCCTCTGCACAGGAACCTGGGTCAGACCTGGATCTCCCCCATGGCAGTGCTAGACCATCACACATAGTTTCTGATTTACCTTCTACCTTCCGTGACTGATCTGCATCTTCAAAGGAGATTATAGCAAGGGACTGGGGGTATTTTTCTATCCTCAGCGGTTTCCATCTAAGATTGTACCGGAGGCAATGGGGGGCGGGGTGAAGTGAATTGCTAAGGTCTCAAGTATCTCGCTTCCCTGCTTCTGAACCTGCTGCTCTAACCACTAGGGCTTGCCTTCCCGCCATGATGACAAAATGATACTTTTACCATCTAAGGAGATATAGTGCTACACTATAGTGCTGCACACCTGCAGAGAACACCACAACCTGGGCGCTGCTTGAAGGGAAACGCTGCTTTACATGCACGTTATATACATGGTTTGGATTAACAGCACTTACCGAAAAAGCTCAGAGCAATTACAGCCAGGAACAGAAGAAGGTTAGGACCCCCGCTTATTCTGAGAGCCGACCGATACCAGGGAGGCTCAGCTGCAAAAAGAACCAAGGTTTAGACAGAGGCATTAAAGCAAAATGGGAAGCAGTTCCTCTCATTGGACAGTCACCCAGACAAGGGTGGCCCAGGGTGTTGGAAACCCCTGCGAGACATTGAATTCTTCACCCCCTGAGATGCGAGTTCTAATCCTGCCTCTGTGGCTGCAAGGGGAGAAAACAGCCTCTCTGCTTTTTGGACATTAAGCCACCTGCGATTCCTTGACGTGAGATTGATTGATTGCTCCGTCTATAGGTTTGCACTTTAGCTAAGTGAGCTGGTGATGAGCTGATATGAGATTGGATCCCGGTGTGTTAATTGCGAGAGAGGAAAAGAGAATTCCTTGCTCCATTAATTGTTCGGACTGAGGCTCGGCGCTGTGTTTGGTCGGAAATGTGGAGCTGAAGGCCGGCCCGGTGTCCTGGTAATGAGGCACTGGCACCGCTACGCGGAGGGAGCTGGGTTCCAGTCTCGGGCCGGGCCTTCAAGCTGCAGAGGCAGCGCTCACAGTCCCTGGGAGGAGGAGTCCCAGCTGCTGCTGAATGGCAGCTTTAGGGCTGCGCTGTCCAACTCGACCATGGGATTGCCTGCGTGGCACTGGAGCAGGACAGAAATCCCAAGCTTAATTCTGAAGGAAGACTGGCAGTGCTGTAGCCTGGTTCTGATGCAGCTGGGAACACCCAAGCTCCTCCCCAAAAAGAGACTTTAATATCTTCAATTCCTTGCAGGCAATTTCCAAAAGCCATTTACAGGGGGAAATTGGATGACTGGAGGTAGCTCGCCCTGTACACAGGTAAAAGGATGGGGGGGTGGCAACTGGCTCCAGAATTTTCAGGGCAGATTGATCCAGTCCTGGTTTTACTCCCCTGCATGCAGGTATTTATAGGTTTCCTTTCTTAGGGAATGTAATAGGCAAATCAGAATAAGTTCCAGCATGCAATGGGGTAAAAGCAGGACTGGATCAATCTGTCCTGGAAATCTGTAGCCAGTTGGTAACCCTTGCAGAACAGAAACTGGATGGGGATTGTGAAGATGAATGAGTCGGGGGGACGGACGGACGTGCAGTCTCTTGCTGTTGTCACGTTTCTCTGTTTCTGGACAGAGACTGCAACATTTTCCCAAATCAGGCGCATTACATCACAGGAAACGTCTCCGCGCAGATTCCTGTGGGGCTTTCTTTACCCCAGGGCACTTCTGAACGGGTAATACTGGCACCTACATTCCCTTGAGAGCCAGTGCAAAGGCCACGGGTTTAAATTCCCAAAGAATTTGGATAATTGAGCTCTAAGTCTTCTGAATAATGCCAGGAAAAAGAAAAACATAAGAACAAGCCATACTGGGTCAGACCAAGGGTCCATTAAGCCCAGCATCCTGTTTCCAACAGTGACCAATCCAGGCCATAAGAACCTGGCAAGTACCCAAACATTAGATAGATCTCAAGCTACTATTGCTTATTAATTAATAGTAGTTTATGGATTTAACCTCTAGGAACTTATCCAAACCTTTCTTAAATCCAGTTATGCTAACTGCTGCAATCACATCCTCTGGCAATGAATTCCTGAGCTTAAAATATGCGCTGGTGAGAGAATTTCTTCGATTTGTTTTAAATGTGCTACTTGCTAACTTCATGGAATGCCCCCTAGTCCTTCTATTATCTGAAAGAGTAAATAACCGATTCACATCTACCCGTTCTAGACCTCTCATGATCTTAAAGACCTCTATCATATCCCCCCTCAGCCGTCTCTTCTCCAAGCTGAAAAGTCCTAACCTCTTTAGTCTTTCCTCATAGGGGAGTTTATTCCATTTCCCTTATCATTTTGGTCGTCCTTCTCTGTACCTTCTCCATCTCGCAGATGTTTATAAAATCCAGAGGTCGGCGCGCACAAGGGGAGCCCTGATGGCTTTCCCCCATTCCCTCCAAAGCCCTCTCTGAAATCGGAGCGGCATCGGAGGGGAACTTTTCTAACGCTCCCCCCCTACCTTTGTTGCAGGCGTAACTTGCGCGCGCCGGCCCCCGGCACAGGCTGCAGTGCTGGAGAGCTCGGGACCGCCCTGGGACACGCGCACGTTCCGGGGCTTGCGCGCACAGGGGTAGGTTCTCGGGGGTTACGCGCGTATCTTACATGTGTAACCCTTTGAAATCTACCCCTATGAGCATAAAATAAAAAAAGACAAATTCAGAGCTGGAATAAAAAGAGCGCTCTCAGGTCAGAGCAGAGGCATTGACCTCCGGTCCTGCAGGCCCGATATCTGGAGGATGGAGGATTTACCAACAAGCAATGCATGCAGATCTATCTCATGCATATTCATTAGATGTACCCGGAGCATCATCCCAGCTCTGCTTCTTGCTCAGAAGCTGAACTTCTGCTGGAGATCTTTTTGGCTTTTTCTGGAATAGAAATAGTTTGTGCCTTTCCCTCTCTCTTCCCTGTTCCTGCTCTTTGTCTCCTGCTCCTCTCTCTCTCTCCTCCTTTTGCTCTGTCTCTTTCTTCAGACTCCCTACCTCCCATCACCCTCTGTCTCATTTGCTCTGTCATATCACTCGCTGTCTCTTCTCTCTCTTCCTGTGTCTCTTTCTTCAGTCTCCCTATCTCTCATCACCCTCTGTCTCATTTGCTCTGTCATATCACTCACTGTCTCTTTCTCTCTCTTCCTGTGTCTCTGCTCTTCTGCCTCTCTCTCTACCCTCCCTCGGGTTTTTGTCTGCCTCTCTCTTAACCTTTCTATCTCCTTCCATCTGTCTCTCCCCCCCACAACCACCCATCTCATCCTCCCTCCCTCTTCCCTCAGTAAAACCTTGATAAACATGAATAGATAAAAGACCCCCGTCCCCATGAACCCCAATTTCTTCTTTCCTATCCTCAGTCCTGTAGGCGAGTGGTTCCCAAACCTGTCCTGGATGACCCCCAGCCAATGGGGTCTCCAGGATATCCAGAATGACAAATGCATGAGATAAAATGTGCATTCAAATGTTATCTCATGTATGTGATGTGGGGTCCCCGGGACAGGTGTGGGATAAGCGATGGATATTATTATATGGACCCCATGTACTAAGTCAGACCATACCTCACCTTCCTTCATGTCTTGCGACGTCCCAGGCCTGGGTCTCTTCTTCACATCAAAGTTCAACGCCGTGTAATATCCTCGCCCTGGCATCCCAAGATGTGCAGAACAAGAGGTTTCTGCAGGTGACAGGAAGCTTAAGGCAAGTGAGGAGAGAGAGGGCGAGGTCCAGCTCTCAGCTTGCCCGCGGCCACCACACAGGACGTGATGGCTTTCTATCACACAGGTTCTGCCCCCAGCACCTCAGAGTTAATACTTTTTCAGCTGTTTCTGTGCATCAGGAGGGAGGGATTTGGGGGGGTAGGAGGCTGGGCTATATCTGTCAGAGAGGGAAGGGGTGGAGGGGGGAACTTTCTCAGACTGATAAGGGAGGATCCAGCCTGCCAGGGAAGTGATGGGGAGAGGGAATCTGCCGAGGGAGGGTGTAACAATGTGTAACAGCCGGACACCTCCCCTCTCCCTACCTAATATACAACGGGTTTGTGCTTAAGGTGATGTCATGGGTGAAGTGTTTTGTTCACTGGTAATCTCAAAGAGACTGAAGAAGAGAGCAGGACAGCAGGATACAAAAGGATTGGGAAGCAACGAGGGATCCTTGAGGTCAGTTATTAGAGATGAAAAGAAGTAGGCATTTTTGATCAGGGTTATATGTATATGTTTGTGTTGGGGAATAGGAGAGGATGCCTGGGACTGTAAGTTGGGGGATGGATTAGGAAGGAATCAGGATGTGTGAGAAGGGGTGTCTGGCACTGTGTGTTGGATGATGGGATGGGAAGGAGTCAGGGTGTGTGGGTGTGTGTAGAGGTGTGAGAAGGAGTGTCTGCGACTGTGCTGGAAGATGGGATGGGAAGGAGGCAGGGGGGTGTGTATAGAGGTGTTGGAGAAGGAGTGTCTGGGACTGTGCGGAAGATGAATGGGAAGGAGCCAGGGGGTGTGTATAGAGGGGTTGAGAAGGAGTGTCTGGGACTGTGCTGGGAAGATGGGATGGGAAGGAGTCAGGGTGTGTGTGTGTGTAGAGGTGTGAGAGGAGTGGTCTGGGACTGTGCTGGAAGATGGGATTGGAAGGAGGCAGGGTGTGGTGTGTGTGGTAGAGGTGTGAGGAGGAGTGTCTGGGACTGTGCTGGAAGATGGGAGTAGGAAGGAGTCAGGGTGTGTGTGTGTATAGAGGTTGTGAGAAGGATTGGTCTGGGACTGTGCTGGAAGATGGGTATGGGAAGGAGTCAGGGTGTGTGTAGAGGTGTGAGAAGGAGTGTTCTGGGACTGTGCTGGAAGATGAGATGGGAAGGAGGCAGGGGGTGTGTATAGAGGTGTCCTGGGCTGTGCTGGAAGGTGGGATGGGAAGGAGTCAGGGTGTGTGTCCTGCGTGTGTATAGAGGTGTGAGAAGGAGTGTCTGGGACTGTGCTGGAAGATGGGATGGGAAGGAGGCAGGGTGTGTGTGTGTGTAGAGGTTGTGAGGAGGAGTGTCTGGGACTGTGCTGGAAGATAGGATAGGAAGGAGTCAGGGTGTGTGGGGTGTGTATAGAGGTGTGAGAAGGAGTGTCTGGGACTGTGCTGGAAGATGAGATGGGAAGGAGCCAGGGGGTGTGTGTGTCTGCGTGTGTATAGAGGTGTGAGAAGGAGTGTCTGGGACTGTGGCTGGAAGATGGGAGGGAAGGAGGCAGGGGTGTGTGGTTGTGTGTGTATAGACGGTGTGAGGAGGAGTGTCTGGGACTGTGCTGGAAGATGGGGATGGGAAGGAGTCAGTGGGTGGGTGTGTGTAGAGGTGTGAGAAGAGTGTCTGGGACTGTGCTGGAAGATGGGATGGGAAGGAGTCAGGGTGTGTGTGTGTGTGTGTATATAGAGGTGTGAGAAGGAGTGTCTGGGACTGTGCTGGAAGAGGGATGGGAAGGAGCCAGGGGGTGTGTGGTGGTGTGTGTATATAGAGGTGTGAGAAGAGTGTCTGGGACTGTGCTGGAAGATGGGGATAGGAAGGAGTCAGGGTTGTGTGTATAGAGGTGTGAGAAGGCGTGTCTGGGAACTGTGCTGGAGATGGGATGGGAAGGAGTCAGGGTGTGTGTGTGTGTAGAGGTGTGAGAAGGAGTGTCTGGGACTGTGCTGGAAGAGGGATGGGAAGGAGTCAGGGTGTGTTGTGTGTGTGTCTGTGTAGAGGTGTGAGAAGGAGTGTCTGGGACTGTGCTTGAAGATGGGATAGGAAGGAGTCAGGGTGTGTGTATAGAGGTGTGAGAAGGAGTGTCTGGCACTGTGTTGGATGATGGGATGGGAAGGAGTCAGGGTGTGTGATAGAGGTGTGAGAAGGAGTGTCTGGCACTGTGTTGGATGATGGGATGGGAAGGAGTCAGGGTGTGTGTGTGTAGAGGTGTGAGAAGGAGTGTCTGGGACTGTGCTGGAAGATGGGATGGAAGGAGTCAGGGTGTGTGTCTGCGTGTGTAGAGGTGTGAGAAGGAGTGTCTGGGACTGTGCTGGAAGATGGGATGGGAAGGAGGCAGGGTGTGTGGTGTGTGGTATAGAGGTGTGAGGAGGAGTATCTGGGACTGTGCTGGAAGATGGGATGGGAAGGAGTCAGGGTGTGTGTGTGTGTAGAGGTGTGAGAAGGAGTGTCTGGGACTGTGCTGGAAGATGGGATGGGAAGGAGTCAGGGTGTGTGTGTATAGAGGTGTGAGAAGGAGTGTCTGGGACTGTGCTGGAAGATGGGATGGGAAGGAGCCAGGGGGTGTGTGTCTGCGTGTGTATAGAGGTGTGAGAAGGAGTGTCTGGGACTGTGCTGGAAGATGGGATAGGAAGGAATCAGGGTGTGTGTGTATAGAGGTGTGAGAAGGAGTGTCTGGGACTGTGCTGGAAGATGGGATGGGAAGGAGTCAGGGGTGTGTGTGTGTAGAGGTGTGAGAAGGAGTGTCTGGGACTGTGCTGGAAGATGGGATGGGAAGGAGTCAGGGGGTGGTGTGTGTAGGGGTGTGAGAAGGAGTGTCTGGGACTGTGCTGGAAGATGGGATGGAAGGAGTCAGGGTGTGTGTGTGTGTGTGTAGAGGTGTGAGGAGTGTCAGGGTGTGTGTAAGGGTGTGAGGAGGAGTGCCAGGGAGTATGTGTAGAGGGATGAGATTATTTCTGGGCTTCCTTCCTTGTTATGGGCACATCGGAGGCCCCTGCACTCATCAGAAGGATCCCTGCCAGTTCTGGCTTTAGGAGGGGGAATGTGGTAAACAGGGTGCAAGTGCCCTGAGCCCCACACTTCAGGGGGAGCCCTGCTCCTTTCTACAATGGTAGCACCATCCCCAGCTCTATAATTCTGGTGTTTCAGGGCCCTGCTCCCTGCCCAGATCTAGATATTTTATTTTTATTTATTTATTTATAGGATTTTATATACCGATAGCCGTTTGCACATCGTATCGGTTTTCCCAGAAAACTAAAACTTTTTGACAGTGTCATTAAACAGAACTTTTGGCACTGCCATTACACTAGAACAGTAAACTTTGCATACAATAGAAGAACATCAGCAAACAGAAACTGGGTAACTATTACAAGGAACGAAGGTTCCTAAAATTGGGGCAGATGAAGGAGAAGTTAACAAACGTACTTGTGAGGGTAATACATGTAAGGCACTGTAAAATATATAGGGAAATCAGAGGGGAGAAGTAATTGAGAGATAAAAGACAGCAGAAGCACATTGTAAAAAGGTGATACAGGGAATGCATTATACACAGCTTGGGGGGACATCAGGAGGATGATTGCTGAGGGAGGGGTAGGCCTGTAAGAAGAGCCAGGTCTTTAGGTTTTTTTGAATTTGGGTGTGGATGTTTCAGTGCGCAAGTCTGGGGGCATAGAGTTCCACAGGGTGGGGGCCGGCCAGGGAAAAGGCTCTGTTCATTGTGGAAATAAGATTGGTGGATTTGATAGAGGGGGTACGGAGGGTCCCTTGGAGGGTAGTGCGGGTGGGGTCTAGTGGATGTGCGAGAAAGCAGCGGGGGGTTGATCCAGTCAGTATTTTCATTGGTAATGCTTTTATGAATGAGGGAGAGAACTTTGAACAGGATGCGAGACTGTATTGGGAGCCAGTGGAGATCGATGAGGGTAGGAGTAATGTGGTCACGTTTCCTAGAGTTAGTGAGGATACGAGCTGCAGCGTTCTGTAGGAGTTGTAATGGCTTAGTATGTGTTGCAGGGAGACCAAGGAAGAGTGCATTACAGTAGTCTATTTTGGAAAAGATAATAGACTGTAGTACTGTGCGAAAGTCAGTGAGGAATAGGAGGGGCCGGAGTTTTTTGATGGTTTGAAGTTTGAAGTAGCAGTCAGTTAGGATAGATTTAATGAAGGGTTTTGAGAGAGAGCTGGTTGTCAATGAGGACGCCCAGGCACGGGTGTGGGAGGGGAAGAGCGTGGAGGAGTACGCAGTGGGAATGGAGGGAGAGATATAACACAGCTCAGGCTGTAGCCTTGAAGGCCGAGGGCCAGGACCCAGTAGGACACTGCTGGGAGGAAGCTTACAGCACCTTCCACACTGCCCAACCCCTCTCTCGACATGTTTGGCTTCTCTTCCTCCTACCTCCCTGCCCCATCTCTCCCCTCCCTACCTCTGTCTCTATCCCTCCCCTCTTCTCAGTCACTTTTCCTTCTCTCTTTCTACCTTCCACCTCTAGCCATGCTGCCTCTCACTCTCTCTCCCCCCATCTAATGCCTTTCTCCCTCCCTTCCTCTCCTACCCTCTCTCACCCAACCACCTTTACACTTTCCAGACAAAAACATGAAAATAAACTCCTTTTCCTGCAAACAAACCTCAAGCCCCAATCAAAGCAGCCCCCCCATCCCCAGCGCCCTTCCTGACTCCCCCCCCCCCCTGATCTTCAGCCCTTATCTCTCACCATCAGCATCGCACAGCCCTAGCAGATCTCTGACCCAGGGAGCTGGACAAAGCCACTGCAGCTGTAGTGAGCATCCCTGTGAAACCACAGCACTCTCCTCCACAGGCTCTTGTGAACACAGCTCCGCTTCCTCTCAAACGCTCTCACCCCACACGTGGGTATTTTTAGAATTGACTCATGCAGGGCAGTGTGGCACAATCGGGTCAGCAAAACCTGCAGTGACCGAAACTGAGCTGCAGAAAAGGAAACGAGACTGGGATCCCAGATACAATTGTAGCTGAAGACTGGAGATAGCTAATGTAACCCCAATATTAAAAAGGGCTCCAGGGGCGATCCGGGAAACTACGACCGGCCTTAACCGGACTTCAGTGCCAGGAAAAAGAGTGGAAAGTGTTCTAAACATCAAAATCACCAGAACATATAGAAAGACATGGTTTAATGGAACAAAGTCAGCATGGCTTTAACCCAGAGGCAAGTCTTGCCTCACAAATCTGCTTCACTTTTTTGAAGGAAGTTAATAAACGTGTGGATAAAGGTGAACCGGTAGATTGTAGTATACTTGGATTTGCAGAAGGCGTTTGACAAAGTTTCCTCATGAGAGGCTTCTAGGAAAAGTAAAAAGTCATGGGATAGGTGGCGATGTCCTTTCGTGGATTGCAAACTGGCTAAAAGACAGGAAACAGAGAGTAGGATTAAATGGGCAATTTTCTCAGTGGAAGGGAGTGGACAGTGGAGTGCCTCAGGGATCTGTATTTTAAAAAATGATCTTTATAAATGATATTTGTAAATGATCTGGAAAGAAATACGACGAGTGAGGTATCTCAAATTTGCAGATCATACAAAAATCACAAGCAGATTGTTATAAATTACAGGAAGACCTTGTGAGACTGGAAAATTGGGCCATCGAAATGGCAGATGAAATTTAATGTGGATAAGTGCATCGGTGATGCATATAGGGAAAAATAACCCATGCTATAATTACACAATGTTGGGTTCCATATTAGGTGCTACAACCCAAGAAAGAGATCTAGGCGTTCATAGTGGATAAACACATTGAAATCGTCGGTTCAGTGTGCTGCGGCAGTCAAAAAAGCAAACAGAATGTTGGGAATTATTAGAAAGGAATGATGAATAAAACGGAAAATGTCATAATGCCTCTGTATCGCTCCATGGTGAGACCGCACCTTGAATACTGTGTACAATTCTGGTCGCCGCATCTCAAAAAAGATATAATTGCGATGGTGAAGGTACAGAGAAGGGCAACCAAAATGATAAGGGGAATGGAACAGCTCCCCTATGAGGAAAGACTAAAGAGGTTAGGACTTTTCAGCTTGGAGAAGAGACGACTGAGGGGGGATATGATAGAGGTGTTTAAAATCATGAGAGGTCTAGAACGGGTAGATGTGAATCGGTTATTTACTCTTTCTGATAATAGAAGGACTAGGGGGCACTCCATGAAGTTAGCAAGTAGCACATTTAAGACTAATCGAAGAAAGTTCTTTTTTACTCAACGCACAATTAAACTCTGGAATTTGTTGCCAGAGGATGTGGTTAGTGCAGTTAGTGTAGTTGTGTTTAAAAAAGGATTGGATAAGTTCTTGGAGGAGAAGTCCATTACCTGCTATTAAGTTCACTTAGAGAATAGCCACTGCCATTAGCAATGGTTACATGGAATAGACTTAGTTTTTGGGTACTTGCCAGGTTCTTATGGCCTAGATTGGCCACTGTTGGAAACAGGATGCTGGGCTTGATGAACCCTTGGTCTGACCCAGTATGGCATTTTCTTATAAGCACAATAAGCTCCATCTGTTGCAACCTGAGGCCTCACTATCTGTTGAGAGTGAAGAGATCTTCGCAATCTGTAGCGATCGGGCTTCAGGCCTCCTCGAGGGGGTGAGCGTGAGCCCTTGTGCCACAGCACAACCCCAGGGCAAGGCTCCAAGGTAGGGCACCATGGGTAGATGAGCACATCCAAGCACGGGCTAGGCTGAAGCTTGGAGACTTGGAACAATTATGCATCCGGCTGACCCTGGATGCACAGGAGTGAGAACCCAGCAACGCAATGCTGGTCTCTGGGGTAGCCTTCCAGCCACTCTGAAAGCCCTTTCAGAATACCACATGGAAACAGTTGGCATGAGGACAGGCAACGGGACTTAGAAGACACAGACGTCACTTGGAACATGGAGCATCACTTGGAACAAGGGGGATCTACGAGCTGGAGAAGCTCCATGAGACTGGAACTAGGAACTCAGAACCTGAGACTTCAAACGTTGAACTTTAAAGCAAAGATGGACTCCGAGGACCCAGCAAAGATGGAAGCTTGGAAGTAGACCTTGTGCTAAGAAGTGCCCTATACAGCCCACCATGGGCTGGTCACGGACCACAAAGCAGACACACCTGGAACAAGACAAGGAAGTAGAGCTGGAACATGGGATTTAAAAAGGAGGACTTGGATTTGACTCTGGAAATGAGGACAGAACTTTGAAGACATGGCCCCAAGACTTGGGCAGTGACTTGACCTGCACAGCCAACCATAGGCTGGTCCACGTGCTCAAAAGACTTGGGTGCAGGGCTCAGAGGGCTTGGAATACATAGACCCAAGAACATGGAAGATCCTCTGTGTATCTCAAGCTTTATCCCTCACTCCCCCACCTCTGAGGATCCCCCCTGTCTCCATCCCAGGCTTTACCCCTCACTCCCCCACCTCTGAGGATCCCCCCTGTCTCCATCCCAGGCTTTCCTGAATTCTCTTACTGTTCTGGCCTCCACCATCTTCCCTGATGGTGATGGGATGGAGCTGGGCTCAGTGGCCACAGGGGTGATGGGGGGGGGGGGGCTGGGCTCAGTGGCCACAGGGCTGATGGGGGGGAGCTGGGCTCAGTGCCACAGGGCTGATGGGAGGGAGCTGGGCTCAGTGGCCACAGGGGTGATGGGGGGGGGGGGGGGGCTGGGCTCAGTGCCACAGGGCTGATGGGGAGTCCAGTTTCCTGAGAGCAGGGGTGAGTCAGTGATGCTGAAGTCTGTGACAGGAAGGGTGGTGCTGAGCTGCTCAATTCGGGGATAGCAATGGCACTGCTCCCTGGTCCTGTACAGTGCTGTGTATCATACAGGTAGCTTCACCTTTGGCTCCGCGTATTTGAGGACAGTCAGAGCCAGGCCTGGTTTCACCTCCACTGGTTCCAATCTGGGTCAGCCTGTCCTTGGTGACCTACAACCCTCTGGTGACCTCTAATACTGGCCACATCATGTGACTGCTCCTCTTAGGTCAACTGGAACCCGGACTGGGAATAGAACCCAGGTCTCTCATTCATCCGATGTCCATCCACCTGATCCCTAGGACCCGACCAACAGGGGGGGATAAGACAGATATTCAAATACCTCAGAGCAATAAATAATGCACAGGAAGCTTCTTCCAGTGGGAAGGAAATTGTACAACAAGGGGGGTCACGATATGAAGCTCCCGGGGGGCAGATCAAGGTATAATACAAGGAAATATTTCATGGAAAGGGTAAGAACATAAGAACATAAGAAAATGCCATACTGGGTCAGACCAAGGGTCCATCAAGCCCAGCATCCTGTTTCCAACAGTGGCCAATCCAGGCCATAAGAACCTGGCAAGTACCCAAAAACTAAGTCTATTCCATGTAATCATTGCTAATGGCAGTGGCTATTCTCTAAGTGAACCTAATAGCAGGTAATGGACTTCTCCTCCAAGAACTTATCCAATCCTTTTTTAAACCCAGGGATACAGAGCCTGTCACCTCTAGGTCTGGAGGGATCAGGAGATGGGTGCAGGGATACAGAGCCTGTCACCTCTAGGACTGGAGGGATCAGGGGATGGGAGCAGGGATACAGAGCCTGTCACCTCTAGGACTGGAGGGATCAGGGGATGGGGGCAGGGATACAGAGCCCGTCACCTCTAGGACTGGAGGGATCAGGGGATGGGTGCAGGGATACAGAGCCCGTCACCTCTAGGTCTGGAGGGATCAGGAGATGGGTGCAGGGATACAGAGCCTGTCACCTCTAGGACTGGAGGGATCAGGGGATGGGAGCAGGGATACAGAGCCTGTCACCTCTAGGACTGGAGGGATCAGGGGATGGGTGCAGGGATACAGAGCCCGTCACCTCTAGGACTGGAGGGATCAGGGGATGGGAGCAGGGATACAGAGCCTGTCACCTCTAGGACTGGAGGGAGCAGGGGATGGGAGCAGGGATGCAGAGCCTGTCACCTCTAGGACTGGAGGGATCAGGGGACGGGAGCAGGGATACAGAGCCCGTCACCTCTAGGACTGGAGGGATCAGGGGACGGGAGCAGGGATACAGAGTCCGTCACCTCTAGGACTGGAGGGATCAGGGGACGGGAGCAGGGATACAGAGTCCGTCACCTCTAGGACTGGAGGGATCAGGGGACGGGAGCAGGGATACAGAGCCCGTCACCTCTAGGACTGGAGGGATCAGGGGACGGGAGCAGGGATACAGAGCCCGTCACCTCTAGGACTGGAGGGATCAGGGGACGGGTGCAGGGATACAGAGCCCGTCACCTCTAGGACTGGAGGGATCAGGGGATGGGAGCAGGGATACAGAGCCCGTCACCTCTAGGACTGGAGGGATCAGGGGATGGGAGCAGGGGATACAGAGCCTGTCACCTCTAGGACTGGAGGGATCAGGGGATGGGAGCAGGGATACAGAGCCTGTCACCTCTAGGACTGGAGTGATCAGGGGATGGGAGCAGGGATACAGAGCCCGTCACCTCTAGGACTGGAGGGATCAGGGGATGGGAGCAGGGATACAGAGCCTGTCACCTCTAGGACTGGAGGGATCAGGGGATGGGAGCAGGGATACAGATCCTGTCACCTCTAGGACTGGAGGGATCAGGGGATGGGTGCAGGGATACAGAGCCTGTCACCTCTAGGACTGGAGGGATCAGGGGATGGGAGCAGGGATACAGAGGCTGTCACTTTGAAGCTTTAAATTAAATTGGTTGAGGTCTTTACCATCCTAATTCCATTTGATGCTTGCATGGCATGTGTAGTAATTTGTGAATTAAATTTAGAAAAAAATAGTAAAAGTTAATTATCCTTAAATCTATGTGTGTATTCAGAACATGATAGTAAGTAGGTTTATTTTATGTATTTACATACCACCTAAAGGAAGTAAATTTGCAAAACTCTTTATCACATTTCCACCATGGGAGGGACTGGTCAGTCAGGCGGGGGGGAGGGATGAAGGAAGCTGCCACCCCAGGACACATTTAGCACTCTCTGATGTCACAGACTTCCTTCTCTAGCTGCCCTTCCCTGCTTCTGTGTCAGGGACACAATCTCCCCTCCGGGTATCAGTGCAGTCACCCCATGCTCTCCGGGCAGGGCAGATGGCAGGAGAGGTCCTTTACGCTGACCTAAAGCTCCCTGGGGCATCCTCCCAGCCGCCGTGCCATGCCAGTGGTCAGAGTAAGTGGATATCTCAGCTTTCTCCTCACTTATCCTTGTGTGGTCTCTGCTTGGCATTCGGCAGTCAGAGTGATTTTTAGAAATGAACATGGCAGATTGATCCTAAGTTGTAGCCGTTAGAAATCCTGGATTCAGGTGATGATACGGAGATGATCCATTCTCAAGACGACGGACAGGTTCTTTCCTGATTTTAATCCATGATGTTTCTATCTTCCTCTATCGTGCACGCCCTGAGTTTCAGCCACGCGGCACCGCTGGGATCGGGTGTGCTGAGCGGTATTTGCAGGGCTCAAATGTATGGAAGGGGAATTGGATTCGGACAGCAACCAACCCGGGCCTCGACCTTTATGGTTTGGAGAAGAAATAAGCTTGGGGGTAACCTGCTGATGCGGCTGTTACTGCCCTTAATCCCTAAGCCTGACCCTGCTGATGCGGCTCAGACATTGCTCTCCGCTTCCACGGCAAAGGTGAAGGGAAATGGGATTCAAACAGCATCCGAGGGCCCTGACTTTTACAGTCTGAGACTCTGATCAGCAGGGGGGTGACCGGAGCAGGGCGGCAGATACTGGGAGAAGCTTGCTGGGCAGACTGGGTGGGTCATTTGGTCCTTTTCTGCCGTCATTTCTATGTTTCTATGGCTTTCACCATTTTTGTGCCTATGGGATAAGGCTTGGTATTTTAGGCTCTTACTTAGCCAGAGTAATTAATTTCTAACACAGAAATATGAGCGTGGGAGCCAAGCCTGGTTGTGGGCATTAGGAGATGGTTACACATGTGACTAATCAAACCTCTTTAACTCAAGAGCCATTGCAAAACGTGAAGGAAAACGCGACTCCACGTTTTGCAGAGGACGCAGCTCTGCATTATGTTTTGGTCTTTAGCTGGCGTTATTTGCTACCTTGTTATGAGTTATCTGCAGGATGCATGAATACGGTGTTGGGGCGTTTTTCTCTCGCTGCAATCAAGCTGCACTGATTATTTGGGGCTGCAGAACTTCCCAGGCCTAGCGGAAAAATGTAGGAAAGTGAAGACTTGCACAGCCAGCGAGATATCGGCTCCTCACCTCACCTCACAGCCATCCGCCCCCCCCACGGGCTAAGACTGCCAGTCTGGGGGTGAATGCCAGGGGTTAGAGCTCCGGGCAGCGTCCAGACACCACGCAACGGGCCCAGTGCCGTTTCCTGCCTTTCATTATTCCTTCTAAAACGTCCTTTTCCCAAAAGGAATTAATTCCCTGCAATTTCAGGAAAGGGCAAAACAATCTTAACAGAGAAAAACAAAACACCCAGGCAAAGCAAAACTGTGCAGAGAGCACGGCTGGGACTTATCAGCTCTGAGGTTAAATTTGTGAATCAAACAGAAAAGAAACCACTGCTGCTGCTGCTTTTTGGACCCTTCCTTAAAGAGAGAGACTTTTTGGTATCCGTTCCTTTAATGAAGATTGTTTGGGGCAGTTTTCCTAGTGCCCGCCCTGGCGCAGAGTCTGGGGTCCCTGGGGGCTCTGCGCCCCTTTCAGAACTGCCCCAGGATCTGCCCTAGCTCGTTCTGCAGCTCCTCCAGAACAGCCAGCGGAGATTTAAAAATAGGAGGCGCCCGCGCTGTTTCCTCAGAGAGGCCTCCGGGAGCTCCTCCTCCTCCTCACCTGCGTAAAACTTTGCGCGTTTTTCAACCACGTGAGAGCGCGGCCATTCTCAGTCCATTTACTTGGCTAAAGCACTATTTAAATCCAGCACTTACCTGCTAAATGCATCTTCCAAGTGTAGGGTGATGCCAGCTAATTATATTACAGCCGTTAAATGCAGATTATAGAAAAGCATCAACCACCCCTTAAATAAAGACAGCTCAGCTCTTGGTGCCAGGGGAAAGCAGCTGGCAAAGAGCAGCGAGTCAGAACCAGTATAACGAGGAGACAGCTTACAAAGCTTAGCCGGGATCCTGCGCAGGTAGAAGGAGGAGCGACCTGGGCTGCTGGGCTGAACGCGCTGCAGCGGAGTCTCAGCCACCTACAAGGACGCACATGAACGTGACTGCATTAAGATGCTCTGAGGGAGGGAATTTATTCTCGTCCCTTTACTCTTCAAACGTTTATGCGCACGGAACCTTCCGCCGAACTCTGCGACGGGAGAAGCTGCAGGCGTGATCATAGCCGCGCACGGCAGCTCGACAGGCAAACTCAATTCCCGCCGGCACCTTGAATTTGGCAATCAGATCGGTCGAGTCCGGGCTTGGAAGCACGCGCGAAATGCTGCAGTAAGGCGCAGCGCTGAAAACTTAGAGGTTAACACGCAGGATGGGGGGTGCTGGGGAATCTGGAAATGGATCTAACCACGTTAAAATGGATTAATGAGGCTCCAGGGAGCCATTGTAAAATAATCCCCTCAGTAGAGGTAAAATTATGCGGTTTTGCTTGTGCGTGATAATCAACTTTGGTGTGGTTTTTAAATATTATTTATATCCAACTTTCATGATACTTCTAAGCACAAAGGAAGAGCAGGATCTGGGGTAATTGTATCTGAGGATCTTAAGGTGGTCCAACAGGTGGATAAAGCTGCTTGGATGCATAGGGAGGGGACTGGTCAGCAGAAAAAGGGAGGTGACACTGCCCCTGTATAAGACCCTGGTGAGACCTCACTGGGAATACTGAGTACAATTCTGGAGACCCCACCTCCAAAAGGATAGAAACAGGATGGGGTCACTCCAGAGGGAGGCTGCTAACATGATCGGTGGTCTTCCTTCTAAAATGAGGCCCTAAGTTTGTACTTGAAGCAATGGAGGGTGAAGGAACTCTCTCAAGGTCACAAGGAATATCAGGGGACTTCAACCTCAGTTTTCCTGGTTTCTTCAGCCTCCTACCCCCTAACAGCTTCTCTTAAACTTTGAAAAATGTACTCCTTGTACTTCTGAATTTGGCTCAGAGCTCTCTGCCGGTTGTTTCCAAGAGCTGAACTGTGAATTAGGTGCAAACTTTCACAAGGGCTTCGTTAGCCTCGATTTCCCCTACAAAATTCTCACCGACGTCCCTCCCACGTACCTTTTTTTTCATAAACTCTTCTTTATTGTTTTTTCTTTTCCAATAACATGAACGTCGGTATTAATCCTCCTGCAAACCAGTAAGTACCAAAATTAAGTAATCAGTAGTGAATGTTAAAGTTACAGCATTAATATTCGATAAAGAACCTCGCGTCACGACGCGGGCCGAATGCTTCTTACATAAACCCAAGCTGTTTCTAACTGGGAGCGATTCCCAGTGATCTCCACTGCCAATGTATCGTACGTAAACAATGATCAATAGCGCACACGCGCGAGATTTACCACGCTTGTCTCAGGTCTGCGGCAGCAGGAAACCGTAAAGAGCTGGGATGTAAAGGGTCCACTGCTTTCTATTCTAGTAACGGTAAATACGGCATCGCCAACGTCCATCTATCCAGCAATGGGCCCTTTTACTCAATCCAGACTGCTTAGCAGTAGTTTCCGGTTTCTTCTCAGGACATCAGGTTTTTCAGTTTGACCCAAAATGCAGAACTGGATTGACCACTTAATGCTGGGGATAGAGAAGAGGTCAGAAAGTCTCTGATACCTTTCCAAAATTCTTGGATATGAAGGCAGTTCCATAGGCGACGAAGAAAGGTTGCATCCATTTACCGTATTTACACAATGACTAGACGTCGAGGTTCCAGCTTTAAATGCCTTAAGCGGCCAGAAGTCTAACAGATTTATTATTTTATACTGCATCTCTCTCAAGGCTACACTTTGAGCAGCTTTATTTGTTTGTGCTGAGCATGCAAGAAGATCATCATCTGTGACGTCAGTCTCCAAATCTTTACCCTATACATCAGCGAGGGAGATTAATAGGTTGTACGCTGTGACAGAACGTAAATATTTATAGAACATCCACAGAGAGATTTTCCTCTTCTGATAGAGACAGCTTAATCGCTGAAATGGGCCAGAGGTAAATAATCCTTTGTTCTTTGTGAAGCTTTTTTCTATGTAACTCTTTGATTGTAAATACTGAAAAATATTGATATTTTGCATCAAAGAACGTGAAACCAAATGTGAAAAAGGATGCGCTTTGTTGGTAGTATTATCAGGTATACATATTACCTGGAGGAAAATCCAAATTACCAACTAGAGGAACATAGGGAGAGAATTCCTAAGGAAGGTTCACAATTAACGTCTGAAAAAGTTCCATGAGACTCCAACAGATTGTACCAGAATGGATTGCGCTATATGAACCGGAAATTAATTCCTCTTGGAATGTAGAACAAAACCAATGTCAAGAGGTGCAAGAAAGAGCAAAATCTTCCCCCCATAGTCTTGGAGACAAGTTTAAGTCCAGGGGCACCGGAGACTCCATCACCACCAGGCAATAGAAGGGTTTTACCTTCAAGCCTGTCAGGAATCTCTCCAGAGGACATTGGAAGTCAAGAGAGTATACAAGATGGGATACAAGGAATATCAAATACCGAATTAGATCCCCCGGTGGTTCTACAACCCCAAATTAGTGGAAATTGGAGATCTTCAAGTAAAAGCTAGAGAGACTAGTACACCAAAGCCCAAGACATCAGATTTAACTAAATCTGTGACTTTAAAACCAAGTAATATAACGCTGGAATCATTGTGGTATTATATGGTAAAGCTGGATGGTTTAATTGTCAACTTAACTGATCAAGTGAAACAGGTTAACATTTCATTAAAGGAGAATATAGGGAAGACAGAGGATCAACAAAAAAAGATCAATGAGTTAGATAATCGTTTAGTAAATATAGAAAAAGTTCAAGGTTATCAGATAAAGAGTGAAATGGAAATCCAAAAAAGGGTGGAAAATGTAGAGAATTCAATTAGAACTCTCAATTTGAGTGTAACTAATTTTCCTATAAATAAAACGGTTGAATTATTTAAATCTTATTTTAACACAGATTTTAAAAATTCCAGACCAGTCTTACCCAGTGATAATTAGGGCTTTTTATGTTGGGATGAGGAAAAACGACCGAGAAATGGCGATCAAAGACAGAATAAATATGTGGAAAAAGAAGGGGGAAAAATAGCTGATCAAGAACAAGGTATTCAAGAATCTTTAGATGTTTCAGGTTTGTTAAACAAATCACAGGAGGAAATAGAAGTTAGAAATAGAAGCACGCTGTTAATCCATTTTGCCTTTATAACAGACAAAGAGAATATTATGAAATTTTTTTTCTGTAACAGAATTAAAACATTCTATGGGCAAAGAATATGGATCTTTCCCGACTTAATAAGAAATACACAATTACGTAGGAAAACATTTCTAGCTTTAAAAAAGGAGGTTGTAGACAAGGGGGGCTTTTTTCTGTTAAAATACCCATGCAGATGTATAGTTAAATTGGAAGGGAAGGATTATTCCTTTATGGAGCTGAGCAATTGAAAGGTCTTCTGGGGAATTAGGTAAGAAAAGTAGATAGGGTATCATTGTACCTTCTTTATTGTTTAATTACCTATATAGAAAATATTGCTGAATTTTTCCATCTTTTACTGATAAAGTCGGATTCTCTTAAATTTCCTTTATTTAGTTAGGGTAATCAGTATATTTGATTCTCTTGTTTATTATTGAATTGTCATTATGATGGTTATTCTGTAATACTGATACCGCAATTACCAAAAAACAAGTAAATGCTTGTAATTTATGTTGTGAAAAATGCATAAAAAAAAAAAAAAAAAAAAAGGTGCAAGAAAGCTTTATTCAAACAGGCAAAGAGAGTTATGCTTGCCTCCCCACCATTCCCCCACGGATATTAAACTGCAAGCTATAAGATTTCAAATTGGAAACTCCTGGTCCACTCTCATCCCTCGAAGCCATTTATTTAGATAAGGCCATCCTAGGCTTCCACTCTCGCCACAGGAATTTGTTAAATAACTGAAAAAATCAAGTGAAGATCCCTGCGAAGGATAAGTAATGGAGCCATTTAAAACAGGTATAGAAGTTTAGGAAGCAGAATCATCTTCACTAGGGCCACCCGGCCCATTAGCGATAGTGGAAAATGCATCCATGCATCCAGCTGCCATCTGAATTCACTACATAAAGTGTGGGGTCTGGGTGCATCCAAGGGAAGTTGCAGCCCAAGTCCATGGAAATGGTTGCCAACGAGACTGGAGTTGACCACTAATATCTAATCCTTTCCATTTGCCCAGATTCAATTTCAGCCCTGAGAAATGCCCAACTACTTCAATAGTATGTAATACTGTTGGGAGGGATTGCTTTGCATGAGTCAGTCATCAGCATGCCGTCTGCGAACAGTAAGAGCTAATTTTCCATTCCTTGAATGTGCATATCACCTTTTGATTCTGAATACATGGCTCTAAAGTTTTATAAACAATAGAGGTGACAGTGGGCAGCCGTGTCTTGTACTGCGAGACAGCACAAATGGGAGTGAAATTATCGCATTAACATTGACGAATGCGGTTGGGGATTGGAATATAATAGTTATAGCTTCAAAAACTATGCCCTACAAAACCATATTGTGTCAAAACATAACGTAAACATTTCCAGGACACCCTGTCCAATGCTTTGTCAATGTCAAAACTTAGTACTAGGGGTCTATAGGTTTGAAGTAAAGACTAGACTCCATTGCCAACAATAGCGTGCGTATGTTGACGTTGGAATGGCTTCCAAAAACAAAACTGACTGCTCCGCAGAGATCAAACTAGGCATGATATATCTGAACCTGTTAGCTATAAATTTAGCATACATTTTTACGTCTAGGTTTGACAATGAAATTGGGCAATATGAGGAGAATTTTTGGTGATACTAGCCTCGCTCATAGTTTTAGGCATTTGACCATATATGTGATGGAGAAAGAGAACAAATAACCGGACTATGGTCTGAAATCTCTAAAGGGCCAATAGTTGTGTCTGCTATTTTTGGAAACAAAGACTCTGAAACTAAAATATAATGAATTCTGGACCACGAGTCATGTGTGCCCTGGCATGATGGGGGAACTCCTTAGTTCCTGGACTGAGGGTTCTCCAAATATCTATGATTTTCAGATTGTTACATAGAAATCCCACCCCCTTTGTATTATGGGCAGTGGTCATTGCAGGGGTCCCACTCTTATCTAATTGGGGGGGTCAGCCACACCTCCCATAATAAGGGGGCATAGACAGAAACTAGCACAACTTTTTTCCGAATAATTTACTGCTAACTACTACACAAGGGCCCTCCGGGTCTGCATAGCTGCTTTTATGGATAAGGACAGCTACCCCACAACGCATACAGAACCAGAAGCGGAGAAAGCTTGAGATAATCCTCTCTTTCTTAATGTCGCATGTTTCTGATTCTTACAGATGTGTTTCCTGCAGAAAAACTATATTGCTTTCCATTCTGTTTAACTGCGATGTGATTTTTTCTCTTTTAATCAGTGACCCCATACCCGCAGCATTCCAAGACACCTCTTTAAGTTGTGTTCCCATTGTATTGGGTACTGAATGACGGAATATAAAAATCAGTAAATAAATAATAATTGGTAATACTTTGAAAAACTTTGGACTTGATTATTGAGAGGGAAGGCTATGCTGTCCCAGTACGAGCCACAGCCACCACCCACATTAATACTGAACCTGGCCATCAGGGACATCATCACCGTAGCCACTAGGCCTGCAGTCGCTCCCCCTCCCTCTTCTCTACAATCCATCCCCATTTTATAGGCACGGTTCCCCACAACTAATTTAACAATACCAGGCAATTAGCATCAATAACCAAACCCTGGTTCTTCATAAAGATCAAATCTCCCAAATTAAACCACACGCTCTTCCCATAGGGAGCTGGAGACACCTTGGTTGTGTTCAGGTGCCTTCGCCATAGTGTTAACACTTATTTAAGCCTTTTATACACTGTCATTCCTCATAAAGATCACAACGGTTCTCAATAGACTTCAGCGATCATGGCTGTTTGACAGTTTGAGGAGGCATTCATAATACGGGTCAATACATTCATAACTCAGGTCGAGATGGAGAACAATCAATGCAACAGGTCAACAACTGAAAAAAACCGCATATCATAACAATGCAAACAATGGCTGGATCTTAATATCAGCTGCTTATCAGCGAATCGAATCAGAGACGCCATTTAGAAATTTCTGTCTGAATCCACATCCTCACAGACTACTGAAGAGTTGTTATGCCAGGTTTTCAGCCTTGCTGGATATTGCAGGGCAAACCTAAACTCTCTCTTCACCAAAAGAGGGCAGATACCTTTGCAGAACAATCAAGATTTCGTGTTCTTGGAATTGTAACACATTGCACTTCTGGTCAGCCTGTAATATGATCCTAATTCAGCAATTTAACAATTACCACTCGTGGTTCCTTTCTGTTGGCCTGTGCTGCTCCTAGGAGGTGAGCGAGCTCAATGTTTAAGCCCGAGGGAAGCAGGAAGCTACATTTCCAGATTACTCAGCAATCAGATCTCGTTTAAGGATCCAGGAATGCCGACTATTCTCTAATTCCTAAGTCTTCCAGCTTCCCAGCTTGCTCTCTAATCTGCTGCTCCAGCTCATGAAGTTTGGGTTGTGCGGCCACGGAATCGTCTTCCACGTCCCTCAATCTGCCCTCACGTTGACCCATGCGCGGCCTGATCGCAGTCTCAAGAATTTGCGCTGAGAGGGAATCAAGTTCCCACTCAGAGCTGCTACGATGGAGGCGGTCAATGTCGCCACTTGTGAAGAGCTCAGCTCCGTTCGGGAGACGTTTTCCTTGCCGGTTGCCATTTTGGATACCGTGAGACGCGGTAAACGTTTTTCTCTCTTTGCCGATCTGCTACTCACAACCGAACAAGCAGGCAAAATGTGAATCTCCGCTCCATCCTGCACACGCTGCCTGCGCTTTAAGCCCGATTTCCCACCGGTTCAGCTAAGTGGTAAGTAAAATGTGGGGACGGCGCCCGGGATGAAATATCAGGGCTCACCGCATCACGTGACCTCTGACATCTTTCTCTAACCTTTCCTTGTATTTCCAGCCAAGCCACACATCCCGCCCTGGTATCGTCCAGCTTTCAGAATAAGCGGGGTCCTTAATGTTGCTCTGCTCCTGGCCGTGATTGCCGTGGGAATTTTCGGTAAGTGCTGTATCCTGAAATCATGCATGTAACATGTATTTAACGTGTATGTAAAGCAGCGCTTACGATTTAAACAGCACGAGGCCACTCTTCTTGTTAGCAGGATTCCTGTGCAATCAGGACGACTCCGATACAAGGGCGTGGGGAACCCGGCAGAATGATTCCTCTCCATGTCCCTCAGCAGGTGAGCTCCCCATCGCCTCCCCTCTCCTCTCTCACTCCAGATCTCTCCTTCCCTGCTTCCTTATCTCCTCGGCTCTGGCTCTCATAGGGATATTTCCCCTTTTTCAGCCCCGTTAGTTCCTCTTCTCTCCTTTTACTTTTAGCTCAGTCAGAACCAGGGTTGGGATCCTGGCCCCATGAGACACCAGGGGTCGCCCTTAATGATGACCCTAACACCGTACACCCTCCCGGGGCTGGGAGTCCTGCCTGGGCGGCTTCCTCAGTGCCAGCACAGCCGGGAGCAAAGATCCCACAGGGGAATCGAACAGGGAACCGGATTCACTGACACTGAGTGATCGGACCTGCCCCCTCCTTCCGCTTCTTCCTGTTTCCCCCCATCTTCTCACACAGGGGCCCTCTCCTCCTCACTCACCCATCACTTCTCCCTTTGTTTTCTCTCTCTTCTTCCCTTCCTCCATCTCTACCCTAATCCCCCTCTCCTACTTACACCGTCCCTTCTCTCCTCCACTTTTCTCACCACATCTCCCCACTCCTCCATTTTCTCCTTTCTTATTTCTGTCCATAACCTCTCACTCCCCCACCTCTGAGGATCCTCTGTGCCCGTCCCAGGCTTGACCCCTCACTCCCCACCTCTGAGGATCCTCTGTGCCCATCCCAGGCTTTACCCCTCACTCCCCCACCTCTGAGGATCCTCTGTGCTTATCCCAGGCTTTACCCCTCACTCCCCCACCTCTGAGGATCCTCTGTGCTTATCCCAAGCTTTACCCCTCACTCCCCCCACGTCTGAGGATCCTCTGTGCTTATCCAAGCTTTACCCTCACTCCCCCACCTCTGAGGATCCTCTGTGCTTATCCCAGGCTTTACCCCTCACTCCCCCCACCTCTGAGGATCCTCTGTGCTTATCCCTCACTCCCCCACCTCTGAGGATCCTCTGTGCCCGTCCCAGGCTTTACCCCTCACTCCCCCACCTCTGAGGATCCTCTGATGCTCGTCCCAGGCTTTACCCCTCACTCCCCCACCTCTGAGGATCCTCTGTGCTCGTCCCAGGCTTTACCCCTCACTCCCCCCACCTCTGAGGATCCTCTGTGCTCATCCCAGGCTTTACCCCTCACTCCCCCCCTCTGAGGATCCTCTGTGCTTATCCCAGGCTTTACCCCTCACCTCCCCCACCTCTGAGGATCCTCTGTGCTTTATCCCAGGCTTTACCCCCTACTCCCCACCTCTGAGGATCCTCTGTGCTTATCCCAGGCTTTACCCCCTCACCTCCCCACCTTCTGAGGGACTCCTCTGTGCTTATCCCAGGCTTTACCCCCTCACTCCCCCACCTCTGGAGGATCCCATACAACCGTCTGTGCTTATCCCAGGCTTTACCCCTCACTCCCCCACCTCTGAGGATCCTCTGTGCTTATCCCAGGCTTTACCCCTCACTCCCCCACCTCTGAGGATCCTCTGTGCTTATCCCAGGCTTTACCCTCACTCCCCCACCTCTGAGGATCCTCTGTGCTTATCCCAGGCTTTACCCCTCACTCCCTCACCTCTGAGGATCCTCTGTGCTTATCCCAGGCTTTACCCCTCACTCCCTCACCTCTGAGGATCCTCTGTGCTTATCCCAGGCTTTACCCCTCACTCCCCCACCTCTGAGGATCCTCTGTGCTTATCCCAGGCTTTACCTCTCACTCCCCCACCTCTGAGGATCCTCTGTGCTTATCCCAGGCTTTACCCCTCACTCCCCCCACCTCTGAGGATCCTCTGTGCTTATCCCAGGCTTTCTTCAATTGCAAGATATAAGGTTGGATTGCAGAGGGTTTTAGAGTCTGGTGTTTTGAGTTCTTCAATGTTTATGACTGGGGGAACATTGAGTACATGGCAGGCCAGGGTCTCTATAGTGGTTTTAGTTTTCACTATCAATGTGATATCCAAAATTAAAGAGGGTGAAACCATCCCACATCAGAGAAATGTCAGTATTGTACGTATCCACAATGTAATTCAGTTAGGCTCTTGGGTCTACATGATTTGTATGATACACAAAACACACACATAGCAAACCTGACCTAAATAGGCCCGAGCAGGCACTGATGCACTACCTGCATGCTGACAGAGACATAAGAAAGAACATAAGAACATAAGAAAATGCCATACTGGGTCAGACCAAGGGTCCATCAAGCCCAGCATCCTGTTTTCCAACAGTGGCCAATACAGGCCACAAGAACCTGGCAAGTACCCAAAAACTAAAGTCTATTCCATGTAACCATTGCTAATGGCAGTGGCTATTCTCTAAGTGAACTTAATAGCAGGTAATTGGACTTCTCCTCCAAGAACTTATCCATCCTTTTTTAACACAGCTACACTAACTGCACTAACCACATCCTCTGGCAACAAATTCCAGAGTTTAATTGTGCGTTGAGTAAAAAAGAACTTTCTCCGATTAGTTTTAAACCATTACGGGTACCTCCCCAACATCCTCTTCAGTAAACACCGAAGCACAGAAATCATTTAATCTTTCTGCGATGGCCTTATCTTCTCTAAGTGCCCCTTTAACCCCTCGATCATCTAATGGTCCAACTGACTCCCTCACAGGCTTTCTGCTTCGGATATATTTAAAAAAAGTTTTTACTGTGAGTTTTTGCCTCTACAGCCAACTTCTTTTCAAATTCTCTCTTAGCCTGTCTTATCAATGTCTTACATTTAACTTGCCAATGTACCCCCTTCCTTCCTGTGCCTGTAGCTTGCCTCTTCCTCCTGACTTACCCCCTTCCTTCCTGTGCCTGTAGCTTGCCTCTTCCTCTTGGCTTACCCCCTTCCTTCCTGTGCCCATAGCTTGCCTCTTCCTCTTGGCTTACCCCCTTCCTTCCTGTGCCTGTAGTTTGTCTCTTCCTCCTGGCTTACGTCCTTCCTTCCTGTGCCTGTAGTTTGCCTCTTCCTCCTGGCTTACCCCCTTCCTTCCTGTGCCCGTAGCTTGCCTCTTCCTCCTGGCTCACCCCCTGTCCTTCCTGTGCCTGTAGCTTGCCTCTTCCTCCTGGCTTACCCCCTTCCTTCCTGTGCCTGTAGCTTGCCTCTTCCTCCTGCCTCACCCCCTTCCCTCCCGTGCCTGTAGCTTGCCTCTTCCTCCTGGCTCACCCCCTTCCCTCCTGTGCCTGTAGCTTGCCTCTTCCTCCTGGCTTACCCCCTTCCTTCCTGTGCCTGTAGCTTGCCTCTTCCTCCTGGGCTTAC
The DNA here is from genome assembly GCF_901001135.1 of Rhinatrema bivittatum. NCBI lineage: Eukaryota > Metazoa > Chordata > Amphibia > Gymnophiona > Rhinatrematidae > Rhinatrema > Rhinatrema bivittatum. The sequence goes on from NC_042630.1 coordinate 5,003,074, forward strand.
CCCCTTCCCTCCTGTGCCTGTTGCTTGCCTCTTCCTCCTGGCTTACCCCCCTTCCCTCCTGTGCTGTTGCTTGCCTCTTCCTCCTGCTTACCTTCCTTCCTTCCTGTGCCTGTAGCTTGCCTCTTCCTCCTGGCTTACCTCCTTCCTTCCTGTGCCTGTAGCTTGCCTCTTCCTCCTGGCTTACCTACCTTCCTGTGCCTGTAGTTTGGCCTCTGTCCTCTGGCTTACCCCCTTCCGTCCTGTGCCTGTAGCTTGCCTCTTCCTCCTGGCTTACCCCCTTCCCTCCTGTGCTGTAGCTTGCCTCTTCCTCCTGGATCACCCCCTTCTCCCTCCCGTGCCTGTAGCTTGCCTCTTCCTCCTGGATCACCACCCCTTCCTCCCCGTGCCTGTAGCTTGCCTCTTCCTCCTGCTTACCCCTTCCCTCCCGTGCCTGTAGCTTGCCTCTTCCTCCTGCCTTACCCCCTTCCCTCCCGTGCCTGTAGCTTGCCTCTTCCTCCTGGCTTACCCCCCTTCCTCCCGTGCGTGTAGCTTGGCCTCTTCCTCCTGGCTTACCCCCTTCCTTCCCGTGCCTGTAGTTTGCCTCTTCCTCCTGGCTTACCCCCTTCCTTCCCGTGCCTGTAGTTTTCCTCTTCCTCCTGGCTTACCCCCTTCCTTCCTGTGCCTGTAGCTTGCCTCTTCCTCCTGGCTTACCCCCTTCCTTCCTGTGCCTGTAGCTTGCCTCTTCCTCCTGGCTTACCCCCTTCCTTCCTGTGCCTGTAGCTTGCCTCTTCCTCCTGGCTTACCCCCTTCCTTCCTGTGCCTGTTGCTTGCCTCTTCCTCCTGGCTTACCTCCTTCCTTCCTGTGCCTGTAGCTTGCCTCTTCCTCCTGGCTTACCTCCTTCCTTCCTGTGCCTGTAGCTTGCCTCTTCCTCCTGGCTTACCTCCTTCCTTCCTGTGCCTGTAGCTTGCCTCTTCCTCCTGGCTTACCTCCTTCCTGTGCCTGTAGCTTGCCTCTTCCTCCTGGCTCACCCCCTTCCTTCCTGTGCCTGTAGCTTGCCTCTTCCTCCTGCCTCCCCCCCTTCCTTCCTGTGCCTGTAGCTTGCCTCTTCCTCCTGGCTTACCCCCTTCCCTCCCGTGCCTGTAGCTTGCCTCTTCCTCCTGCCTTACCCCCCTTCCCTCCCGTGCCTGTAGCTTGCCTCTTCCTCCTGGCTTACCCCCTTCCTTCCCGTGCGTGTAGCTTGCCTCTTCCTCCTGGCTTACCCTCTTCCTTCCCGTGCGTGTAGCTTGCCTCTTCCTCCTGGCTTACCCTCTTCCTTCCCGTGCCTGTAGCTTGCCTCTTCCTCCTGGCTTACCCCCTTCCTTCCCGTGCCTGTAGTTTTCCTCTTCCTCCTGGCTTACCCCCTTCCTTCCCGTGCCTGTAGCTTGCCTCTTCCTCCTGGCTTACCCCCTTCCTTCCCGTGCCTGTAGCTTGCCTCTTCCTCCTGGCTTACCCCCTTCCTTCCCGTGCCTGTAGCTTGCCTCTTCCTCCTGGCTTACCCCCTTCCTTCCCGTGCCTGTAGCTTGCCTCTTCCTCCTGGCTTACCCCCTTCCCTCCCGTGCCTGTAGCTTGCCTCTTCCTCCTGGCTTACCCCCTTCCCTCCCGTGCCTGTAGCTTGCCTCTTCCTCCTGGCTTACCCCCTTCCCTCCCGTGCCTGTAGCTTGCCTCTTCCTCCTGGCTTACCCCCTTCCCTCCCGTGCCTGTAGCTTGCCTCTTCCTCCTGGCTTACCCCCTTCCTTCCCGTGCCTGTAGCTTGCCTCTTCCTCCTGGCTTACCCCCTTCCCTCCTGTGCCTGTAGCTTGCCTCTTCCTCCTGGCTTACCTCCTTCCTTCCTGTGCCTGTTGCTTGCCTCTTCCTCCTGGCTTACCCCCTTCCTTCCTGTGCCTGTAGCTTGCCTCTTCCTCCTGGCTTACCCCCTTCCTTCCTGTGCCTGTAGCTTGCCTCTTCCTCCTGGCTTACCCCCTTCCTTCCTGTGCCTGTAGCTTGCCTCTTCCTCCTGGCTTACCCCCTTCCTTCCTGTGCCTGTAGCTTGCCTCTTCCTCCTGCCTTACCCCCTTCCTTCCTGTGCCTGTAGCTTGCCTCTTCCTCCTGCCTTACCCCCTTCCTTCCTGTGCCTGTAGCTTGCCTGTTCCTCCTGCCTTACCCCCTTCCTTCCTGTGCCTGATGCTTGCCTCTTCCTCCTGGCTTACCTCCTTCCTGTGCCTGTAGCTTGCCTCTTCCTCCTGGCTCACCCCCTTCCTTCCTGTGCCTGTAGTTTGTCTCTTCCTCCTGGCTTACGTCCTTCCTTCCTGTGCCTGTAGCTTGCCTCTTCCTCCTGGCTTACCCCCTTCCTTCCTGTGCCTGTAGCTTGCCTCTTCCTCCTGCCTTACCTCCTTCCCTCCTGTGCCTGTAGCTTGCCTCTTCCTCCTGGCTTACCCCCTTCCCTCCTGTGCCTGTAGCTTGCCTCTTCCTCCTGGCTTACCCCCTTCCTTCCTGTGCCTGTAGCTTGCCTCTTCCTCCTGGCTCACCCCCTTCCCTCCTGTGCCTGTAGCTTGCCTCTTCCTCCTGACTTACCCCCTTCCATCCTGTGCCTGTAGCTTGCCTCTTCCTCCTGGCTTACCCCCTTCCTTCCTGTGCCTGTAGCTTGCCTCTTCCTCCTGGCTCACCCCCTTCCTTCCTGTGCCTGTAGCTTGCCTCTTCCTCCTGCCTTACCTCCTTCCCTCCTGTGCCTGTAGCTTGCCTCTTCCTCCTGGCTTACCCCCTTCCATCCTGTGCCTGTAGCTTGCCTCTTCCTCCTGGCTCACCCCCTTCCTTCCTGTGCCTGTAGCTTGCCTCTTCCTCCTGGCTTACCCCCTTCCATCCTGTGCCTGTAGCTTGCCTCCACTTCTCTGCAACTCTCACCTCTCCAGTGCATTCACAATGACTGCAGGCTACACAGTTTGATGCTTTTATGGTTCCCAGGCTGTGCTCTGCCTACCAACTCCAGGGGAGGGGGGTCCAGAAGTGATCCACACTGTTCCCTGGGCTTATAAAGAGAAAATAAGCCCTGGCTGAGACTGGAGGGAGTCACTAATTCAAAGCAGCCCAGCTCCAGCTGGAATCCTGCTTTCTCTTATGCAGCCAGGGCTGGTGCAAGGGTAGTAGGTGTCATAGGCGACCCTTACAGCCCTGAACACACTCCTGGCCCCACCCGTCCCATAAATAACTTAAAAACATGCATTTATAGTGAAAGATTTCACATGAAAGAATATTCAGTATTTTAAGGTAAAAATATCACTTATAATATGTGCATTAAATACTTGCACTGCTATGGTAGGAACCAGAAAACTCTGGGAAAAAAAAAAAAGACACCTGCAGCCACAAGGTACTGGGAGTAATGTAAAGCATGCCAGCTGTCAGAAAGCTTTAAGTAAACTGAATTACAATATAGTAAACTTCCCATACAAAACAGCACTAATTGTCAGCACTCAAACATCAGCAGCCCTATCTATGAAAAGACAACACTGCAAATATTGCACCAGGCCCTATAACACCAATACACCTAATATTAAGTAAACAGAAGAAGCCAAGCTGAAGAGCCTGACACAGAAACTCCATGCTAGCAGAATACATCACCTCAGTCACACATGCAGAACACAGACAGAGCCTCACCAAATACAGAATAAAGAGAAGGTATAACTAGAAACAAGCAGACAAACTAAATTGGAAACCGTAACAAGACAGACTCCGTATGCAGAGCAACAATGGAAAAACAAACATCACCATTCCTCATTAAACAATAAAATCAAGATATATAAACCTTCAATCATAATAGTAAAACTATCATTAAAAAAACCCCCAAAATATTTCAAAGCAGCTGATGAATAGAACATCCAATGATTAAAAACATATAACATTTTATTCTTAAAGTTTCCAAGCATGAATAAAATATTTCAAACAGCAGACACATCAAATAACACCCAACAATTAAAACTAAAGCTAAAAAAAAAATCCCTTGCTCTCCATACCTGGGAACTTTAGACTCGAGTCACCCTGAGATTGTTGTGGATTAGTCAGGGATAGGAGATGTGCCCAGACTTTCTCCTCTCTCTCATACACAAACCCTAGCACACATTCATTCTCGCACAAACTCCCTTATATTCTCTCACACACATGCTGACTGGCTCACATATGTTCACTGGTTTAAATAGTCTTTTTCCTCACACATATACTCACTGTTCTCATTCACACACACACATGCTCTGGAAAGCACAGCAAGCCTGACTGTATTATTATTCAGTGCAACAATGGAAAAGCAGAAACATAATCACTCCTCATAAAACATTAAGCAATAAAGTCAAGAAATATATAACATCATTCACAGTATTAAAACCATACTAATAGAAAGAATACATATGTCAAGCAGGCAACAGCCAATGAACATTCAGTAATTAAAAGGACTCACTTTTTTTTTTTAATATTGCCCAAATTCTGAATATTTCAAACAGCAGACACATGAAATTTAAAATAATAGGATTAAAAATATCCAGCATTCCATACCTAGGATCTTCTGACTTCCAGTCACCCAGAGATTGTTGTGGATTGGGAAGGGTCTTCAGAATCTTTATCCTCTCTCTCCACCCTCACATACCCTCGCTGTCACACACAGGGGCTCTCTCATACTCACATATATGCTGTCACATACATATTTTTATTTATTTTATTTATTTTAAGTTTTTCTATACCGGCATTCGCGATGAAAATCGCATCATGTCGGTTTACAATTAACAAGTGCAGAGGGTACAAAAAATAATAAATAATAATGATAATAATAATAATAATAATAATAGGCTCTCTTGCTCTCACACACCCAGGCACTTTGTCTTTTTCACATGCAGACTCTCGCAGACACATGCAGGCTGCCTTGCTTTCTCATGCATACAGTCTTGGACATACGCAGGCTCTCTTGCTTTCTTATACACATGCAGGATCTCACACACACAAGCAGGCTGTCACACACATGTCCACTCACTCTCTCATGCACACATGCAGGGTCTTACATACTACCACATGCAGGCTGACGCATACATACATGCAGGCACTCTCTCACACACATACACATCTACAGCTTTCAGGCCTCCCCCTTTCTTCTGGGCCTTGTCTTTGCCGCTGTTGGATGGCAGCGCTGCTCCTCACTGCCCAAACGGAGGTGGAAGGAATCCACTGTTACTGTGCGGTTCCTGCAGTTAGGGGGGAGGGGGAGGGTCACACAGCCTTGCAGGCCTCTCTCCTAGCCCTACAAGTTTCTCTTTGGGCTGCAGCTAGGATAGGACATTTCCACAGACCAGGACTGGGCCAGGGGAGGGGAGAAGAGAGATGGTGCCCCTCATTAGCATAAATGTTAGATACAGTGATTAGGCACTGCAAAGGCTGCATCTGTGTCTGCATTAAAGGGAGATAATGAATTGAGAGGCTGCACACAGGCAAGAATTTCTCTCACAGCCTCTCAGGACTATGAAGGGGGCCCCTGCCACTCACCTGCTCCCCATTTCAGTTTCTCATGGATTATAAGCGGGCATTGATGGGTAGCACAAAGCTTTTCCTCTGTCCCTCTCCATGCACACAGACACTCACTCTGTCACACACTCACTCTGTGTCACACACACACACATCCACATTCATTCTGTCACACACATCCACATTCATTCTGTCACACACATACACACACTCACTCACTCACTCGTACATGCTCCCGCTCTCTTTCACACATGATCTCAGAGGGTCAGAGGCACGCTGGGCAGGGAAGGGGGAAAAGAGGGGAGAACCAGGGCTGTCAGAGGAGGCAAACAGCTGCACAGGGGGCACTAATGCACCTCATCAGAGGACCGGCCACCATTGTAGTGGAATAAGCCCCAATGTGGCTGCCAGTCACGTCATCCAAGGAGGCATTGCCTGCTCCCACCCCCAGCCATGTTAATTACATTCCCTGGGGTACTGAGCAGGTGGTCACTGCTAGAGAGATCTGTGGAGCCCCTGGAGCTCTGCTGTGCCCCCCCCCCTCCCCCAGAGCTGGGAGGAGGAATACAATGCAGCCCTCCCCCTGAGAGGCCCCCACCCTGCCTGCCTCTCCCTGTAAGTAGGGGGCTGTGGGGGAGAGGAGGAGTTACCTGCAGAACCGGGACCTTTCTGACTGGATGCAGCGCCGCAGGCCTGAGAACCCCAGCAGACGCCCCTCGTCTTCTCTTCGACTGGGCAGTGTAAAAAAATAATAATCACGTGATGGGAGCTACAGGGGCCACCGATAGGGGAATCCACCCCCCACATACACGGGTACCCAGCCTCTCACACAGTCACGTATAAGTATTCAGCCCCCAGAAAGACCTGCATGCACCATGCACTCACTGCTCCTACCACAGGGTGACCTGCCTCCTGCCCCTAACTTTAAATCAACCCCCGCTAAGAAAGCTTGGTCTGTCCAGTCTCTCCCTCTCTTACCCCTTTAAATGCCACTGCAGCTTTTTACTGATTTTCTGGACTAACCGATTGTATAAAATGTGCTTACAATATTCACAGCAGCCCTGTGTCCTTGTCTTCCTGGAAATGAATTCGGGTTTCAGCCCTGCCCCATGAACTGGCCCCAGCACAAGGGAAAGTGCTATTACTTCTCTAGAGACCCTGAGAGGAACTGGAGCAGGAGCCGTGAGGACTGTGCAGAGAGGGACTCTCAGCTCCTGGTGATACAGGACCAGGAGGAGAAGGTGAGGAGCCATGCGTATGGCAGAAAGGTTACTCAGGGGTACAGCACAGATCTCACTGAGTCCTGAGCACTGCAAGGGGACAGGGAGTGAAGGAGAAGCAGGAAAGAGGTCAGGGTTACAATGCAAGAAAGCACAAATCCAGCCCAGCAAATGTATCCTACAGATTCAGAGATTTGTTTAACGCAAACCCAATGTGATCTCTCGAGTCCCACTGGACCCTTCCTCCTGGAGAGATGAGCAAGTCAGAGGAAGGCTCCAGTAGGATTGGATATTTGGATAATGCCTTAAATAAATCTTTTTCTGTATCTAACTTGAATTATTTTCCTCACAAAATTGAATTTGGGAATCTAAATTTCCTCCTCTGCCTTCCTCACTTCTGTGCACACCTGAGGCTGTACATCCATGGGACGGGAGGTGAGAGGATGCTTTGGGTATAAATAAAGATTAATACTCACCGAGCTGGAATGTTACTTTTCCTGGGGGCAGGGGTGCATTGAACAGGTCTCGTCTCTGTGGGATTTTCCTTGCTCGGGGCTTCTGGTTCTCAGGTTTGCTTTGTGAGATGCACAGAAGGTTTCTGTTCTGTGTTTGCACAGGATTTCATACACCGTACAATAGGTGACAGGTATCACTGGATCGGACTTCACCTCCCAGCACCGGGGAGGAACTGGACCTGGCTGGACGGCTCCCCCTTCAATCAAACGCTGTAAGTGGCTCCCCAGGATGTTTTCAAGCTCAGTTTAAGTTACGATGGCTCTGGTTTCCCTCTCACTTCAGGGATCCCCTATAGCACATAAAGCACCGGAGGGGATCATCCAATCAGATCGCTCTGGTGCATGAGGGCCCCCCCCCCCCCCCTCTGCAGACCTCCTATAGCATCGGGGGGGGGGGGGGGGGCAGCGGGAGGAGGGGTCCATCCTACACCCGGCCAGAGGGGACATTTCATGTCCCTGCATTTTCAGTCTAAAAAAGGTCAATCCCTTATTATTGAGCACTGCCAAAGGTAGCGCCAATGGGCTCTTTATAAGCTGATATCATGGAGATAAAATGTGTACAAACCAAATAATGTGCACCTAGAAAAGGCTTAATCCCAAATTACCATGATTGATATACACAAAAAGTGCTTTCTTCACCTAAAACCAACTACAGGTCCCAGCATGGGAGCTCCACCTCCTGCCCATAGGCTGACACTAGGGCTGCAAACTAAAATCAGGGCCGAGCCTTCAGATCCTTTTCTAAACCTCAGCTCCCCCTGCTGCTCTCACCTCCTCCTCCCTCAGGCCTCCTGCTCTGCTCCCCCCCTCTCAGGGACCCAATGACCTTTCCTAAGATCCGGCTGCTGCACTTCCTGCGTTTGCATCCTCGGTGCTGACTCCCTGTCCTGTCTCTCTCCCTCCTTTCTCAGGGTCTCTGTATCGGGGTCCACGGAACAGGGCCGGTGCGTGGTAATGGGTCACGGCAGGTTTTATTCTAACTTCTGCAACACCACCTATACCTGGATTTGCCAGAAAGAAGCTGGGAAGGAGTAAAGATCCCCAGAGCCGCTCGTGGCCTGAGGGGAAGCCACAGAAAAGGAGGCCACGGATCATTTCCACCAGGAGAGCCGGACAGTAATGACCCCTTCCTTATTACAGACGCTGCCCGTGGACTCTAAGAGAAAGGAAACGGATTTTAAAGATGAATTACTGGAGCTCCTGTGCTGGCAGAGACTTCCCCTGTCTTCAGAGCTTTGTAAAATCTCACTTAGCTTTTGTTTTCCTGCTTCCTTTTTTCTTGTTTTAGGATTTTCTTTGTTTTGTCTTTAGTGTGAGCGATTTTACAGTAGCACAAAAAAATAATAAAATAATAATAATAATACCTCCAAAATTAGAAAATAAAATAAAAGCTGTGCTTGCACCACCTCCCCTGACCCCCCTACTACCCCCTTCGGCCATTCCTGGTCCTCAAAGACAGAAGGACCCTTCCCCCGTCCCCCCTGACCACTCCTGCCACAACAATGGCACCTGCGGCCCCTCCCTTCCCTCATCGCTTCCTTGCTGCAGAATTTGCAATCAGAGCATCGCAGAAACCAAGAGATCCCTCTAGCAGCCCTGCCACCCCCTCCTGCCCCCTTCATCAGGCGGCTGCATCCTCTTCTCCTTCCACAAAACTCTCCACCCCCTCCACTGCATGCACCGGGATCCCATGGGAAAGCAAAGATTGCCAGCACTGTGGGGCACACAGGGGGTGGGGAGGTGCACAGGGGATGGTGGAGAGGCACACAAGGGGTGCCGGAGGGTAGAAGGGGGAGGGCAGGGTAAATGGTGCTCTGTGCAAAATCTGAAACTGGCACATCCCTCTCCCCCTGTAAAAACTATAAATAGCTCAGATGTATTTTTGTCATCATCATCATCATCACATAATACAAATAAGAAATATTCAGTACCCGGGCAATCATCAAAATAACTTCCCATCCTGGACAGCAGAAAACATTCAGGCATGGAGCCTGCATCTAGGGAACATAAGGGACGGGAAATAATGGGAAGAGGAAACTTAAACCCTCCCTCCAACCTGCGGAGACTGAATGATTTCATAGAGGGAACCCCAAATCTTCAGAAACCTCTCCTCTGCCTTCTTAGGTTTGGTATCCAACGTCTTAAATTCTAATCACAATAATTCAGTCATTTCCATAATTTGCCGTTTGCAGCGTCTGTGCCCAACCATTTTGATACAATAACACCTTTGGGCTATAAGACGACTCGTAATGAAAAATAAAACCCCACATTTACTTCTGAGGCACGGCCCAGAATACCCAAGGCAGGTGCTGGAGGAATATTGATATTTACCATATCTGACACAATCTGCCTAATAACTCTCTCTCTCTGTCATGTGGCAGCACCCGGTCAGTGTTACATAGAAAGATGTCATCTCAGTTACCCCCACTATAATGTCTGCATGCCAGGAATCAGCCAAGGTATTCTAGGACATAAGGGAAGGAGGAAATGTATAAAGGGAGGACATTGTACCTTTACTGACTTTATACAGACGCTTTAATCTCCGAAATGTCACCTCAATTACCCCCTCTATAATGTCTGCTCGCCAGGATTCAGCCAAGGTATTCTAGGATATAAGGGAAGGAGGAAATGGATAAAGCGAGGACATTGTACCTTTACTGACTTTATACAGACGCTTTAATCTCTGAAATGTCATCTCAGTTACCCCCACTATAATGTCTGCATGCCAGGAATCAGCCAAGGTATTCTAGGACATAAGGGAAGGAGGAAATGTATAAAGGGAGGACATTGTACCTTTACTGACTTTATACAGACGCTTTAATCTCTGAAATGTCGCCTCAATTACCCCCACTATAATGTCCGCACGCCAGGATTCAGCCAAGGTATTCTAGGACATAAGGGAAGGAGGAAATGTATAAAGGGAGGACATTGTACCTTTACTGACTTTATACAGATGCTTTAATCTCTGAAATGTTTCCAATGTGGTCTGTCAGTTCTGAGTTTGAAATTCAAATTAACAAAGCTCCCTTCTGAAATGTCCCCAAGGAGGGCGCGATGGGTTACTGACCAAGGGCAAACATGAGGAAACAACCCAAGGCAGACCCATGAACTTCCTAAGAAACATCGCAGCATCAAACAATGTGCTGAAGGGACAGGTAAGTCTCTTCCCTCCTGTGAAGAATGAATTTTAAATCCAAAGGGGACACCGAACACCGTTCCCAGTCTAAAACTCTATCCCAGAACCGCTCTCCTAGGGATGGCATCAAACACATTTCATATTACGATGTCCTCTTCCTCCTTAGGGACTGACACCTTCTCAATCCTGTCTTCTTCCCTCACAGATAAATAAACTCTGGCTGTAAATTTAACATGTTATATACCCTTGTTTCATATCAAGATCACAACGGTTTATGAAATAACATTCATAATATTCAGAGAGAATTAACACATAGAGAGTGAAATGCTCCAATGCAAGTTACTCTGCTAGCTCAGTGGTTCTCAGCCTTTTTCTATCAAGACGCACCTGAGAGATGATGCTTACATGCAAGACACATCATTTATTTAACAGCTTTTAATATACCGGCGTTCGTGGGGCACATCACGCCGGTTCACAATGAACTTGAGACAGGATGGAATTACAAAAAACAGGGAGAGGGGGCGTGAGCAGGCAAGAGAAAAGGGAGCGGGGGGGAGGGTGGGATAGACAGCGAGGAAGAGGAGAGAGCAGCAAAGAAGGTAGAAAGGAGTAACCATAAGTGAGTAGAACATTATTTACAGCAGATTATAAAATACCAAATACAGAGATTAAACATATTTACAGCAGAGTATTGTGTGCAAAAACGATCTTTTTGATAGTGTGCTAAGGTGCCGGGGGGGGGGGGGGGCAGGTGTCTAAGGGGGGTTGGTCTGCCTGAACAACCAGGTCTTGATGCCTTTTTTGAAGGTGGGCAGGGAGGGTTCGAGGCGGAGGTGTGGGAGGAGGGAGTTCCAGAGGGCAGGGCCTGCTATGGTGAAGGCTCTTTCTCTGGTGGAGGAGAGGTGCGTGATTTTTAAGGGGGGGGGGGGTGTAGTGTGCCTGCAAGGGTGGATCTTGCGGGGCGGTAGGAGGAGTGGAAGCGAGGCATTTCCTTGAGCCAGGTGGCGTTGTTTTTGTAGAGAATGTTGTGCAGTATGGTCAGGGTTTTGTATTGAATGCGGAAGGGGATGTGCAGCCAGTGCAGGTCGATAAGAATGGGTGTGATATGTTCTCTCTTATGGGTGTTGGTTAGGATTCTCGCCATGGCGTTTTGCAGAGTTTGCAAGGGTTTGATGGTAGAGTATGGGAGGCCTAGCAGGAGGGCGCTGCAGTTGTCCAATTTGGAGAAAATGGTTGACTGCAAGACTAGACGGAAGTCCTGTGTGTGGAGGAGTGGTTTGAGATTTTTAAGGATCTGGAGCTTGTAAAAGCCACTTTCAGCAAGGACTTCATGTGTGGTTTGAAGTGTGGTGATGGTCTAGCATGACTCCCAGGTCTCTTACGGAGGTAGGTAGGGGGTGGAGGGCGATGTGTGGATGCTCTGCATCCACAGGAGTCCCCTGCATCCTAACAATGGGTGCAGAGCAGAATAAGACTTTTCCCTGTACACTCACCATACTAAAATATATCCTGATTCAGGTGTCATCTCAATAACAGCATCACAGACTCCCTCTACTACCAGGTGCATTGTAAAATAATACAAACAAACCCCACTCTGCACATTTCTATCAAACCTGCCTCACCTCAGCAGCACTAACTCCAAGAAATGAAACAGCAATAGCCCTGCCCATGAAAAGGCAGCAGTTATCCACCAGTGCAATATCATATGGAGAAAATACAGCAAATAAGGCTGATACACACCTCTAATAAAGTACCTCATCTCAGTCACATACACACAGAGCACAGACAGACCTGCCTTACCTCAGCAGCACTAACTCCAAGAAATGAAACAGCAATAGCCCTGCCCATGAAAAGGCAGCACCAGTGCAATATCATATGGAGAAAATACAACAAATAAGGCTGATACACACCTCTAATAAAGTACCTCATCTCAGTCACATACATACAGAATACAGACAGACCTGCCTTACCTCAGCAGCACTAACTCCAAGAAATGAAACAGCAATAGCCCTGCCCATGAAAAGGCAGCACCAGTGCAATATCATATGGAGAAAATACAGCAAATAAGGCTGATACACACCTCTAATAAAGCACCTCATCTCAGTCACATCCACACAGAGCACAGACAGACCTGCCTTACCTCAGCAGCACTAACTCCAAGAAATGAAACAGCAGGAGCCCTGCCCATGAAAAGGCAGCACCAGTGCAATATCATATGGAGAAAATACAGCAAATAAGGCTGATACACACCTCTAATAAAGTACCTCATCTCAGTCACATACATACAGACCTGCCTTACCTCAGCAGCACTAACTCCAAGAAATGAAACAGCAGTATCCCTGCCCATGAAAAGGCAGCAGTTATCCACCAGTGCAATATCATATGGAGAAAATACAGCAAATAAGGCTGATACACACCTCTAATAAAGTACCTCATCTCACTCACATACATACAGAGCACAGAAAGACCTGCCTTACCTCAGCAGCACTAACTCCAAGAAATGAAACAGCAATAGCCCTGCCCATGAAAAGGCAGCACCAGTGCAATATCATATGGAGAAAATACAGCAAATAAGGCTGATACACACCTCTAATAAAGCACCTCATCTCAGTCACACACATACAGAATACAGACAGACCTGCCTTACCTCAGCAGCACTAACTCCAAGAAATGAAGCAGCAATAGCCCTGCCCATGAAAAGGCAGCACCAGTGCAATATCATATGGAGAAAATACAGCAAATAAGGCTGATACACACCTCTAATAAAGTACCTCATCTCAGTCATATACATACAGAATACAGACAGACCTGCCTTACCTCAGCAGCACTAACTCCAAGAAATGAAACAGCAGTATCCCTGCCCATGAAAAGGCAGCAGTTATCCACCAGTGCAATATCATATGGAGAAAATACAGCAAATAAGGCTGATACACACCTCTAATAAAGCACCTCATCTCAGTCACATCCACACAGAGCACAGACAGACCTGCCTTACCTCAGCAGCACTAACTCCAAGAAATGAAACAGCAATAGCCCTGCCCATGAAAAGGCAGCACCAGTGCAATATCATATGGAGAAAATACAGCAAATAAGGCTGATACACACCTGTAATAAAGTACCTCATCTCAGTCACATACATACAGAATACAGAAAGACCTGCCTTACCTCAGCAGCACTAACTCCAAGAAATGAAACAGCAATAGCCCTGCCCATGAAAAGGCAGCACCAGTGCAATATCATATGGAGAAAATACAGCAAATAAGGCTGATACACACCTCTAATAAAGTACCTCATCTCAGTCACATACATACAGAATACAGACAGACCTGCCTTACCTCAGCAGCACTAACTCCAAGAAATGAAACAGCAGTATCCCTGCCCATGAAAAGGCAGCACCAGTGCAATATCATATGGAGAAAATACAGCAAATAAGGCTGATACACACCTCTAATAAAGTACCTCATCTCACTCACATACATACAGAGCACAGAAAGACCTGCCTTACCTCAGCAGCACTAACTCCAAGAAATGAAACAGCAATAGCCCTGCCCATGAAAAGGCAGCACCAGTGCAATATCATATGGAGAAAATACAGCAAATAAGGCTGATACACACCTCTAATAAAGTACCTCATCTCACTCACATACATACAGAGCACAGAAAGACCTGCCTTACCTCAGCAGCACTAACTCCAAGAAATGAAACAGCAATAGCCCTGCCCATGAAAAGGCAGCACCAGTGCAATATCATATGGAGAAAATACAGCAAATAAGGCTGATACACACCTCTAATAAAGTACCTCATCTCAGTCACATACATACAGAATACAGACAGACCTGCCTTACCTCAGCAGCACTAACTCCAAGAAATGAAACAGCAATAGCCCTGCCCATGAAAAGGCAGCACCAGTGCAATATCATATGGAGAAAATACAGCAAATAAGGCTGATACACACCTCTAATAAAGCACCTCATCTCAGTCACATACATACAGAATACAGACAGACCTGCCTTACCTCAGCAGCACTAACTCCAAGAAATGAAACAGCAATAGCCCTGCCCATGAAAAGGCAGCAGTTATCCACCAGTGCAATATCATATGGAGAAAATACAGCAAATAAGGCTGATACACACCTTTAATAAAGCACCTCATCTCAGTCACACACATACAGAATACAGACAGACCTGCCTTACCTCAGCAGCACTAACTCCAAGAAATGAAACAGCAATAGCCCTGCCCATGAAAAGGCAGCACCAGTGCAATATCATATGGAGAAAATACAGCAAATAAGGCTGATACGAATCCTTACATGCTAGTAAAGTACCTCATCTCAGCCACATACATACTGAACACAGACAAATATAGAATAAAAGACCACAAATTACAAATGCGGAAACAAAAACTGAAAGACCTTCTGCATGCAGTGCAAAAGTGGAGAACTAGAAACAGAAATATATTTCCCCTACACTAAAAACGTTCAAAGAGAGAAGAAATGCAAATTCTCAAAACTGACCTAGGATGACCCTTGTACCCAGTCTCACCTCTCACTTCTCCCAACTCCTTACTCATCCCTTCACATGCTCCTATCCCTGTCCAACATTCCTGACATCCCCCACTCCTGCATCCTCTTCCCCGTTCTCCCTCTCTCCCCTGCTCAACTCTCTCTGCTCTTCCCTCTCCCCTACCCAGCATACCTCTGACCATTTCTTTCCTACCCACTATCCCCTGGTCGCCCCACACTTCATCTCCTCCCTGCCCAGCAGCCCCCAGGCCTTCCTGCCCAGTACATTTCCCCCTCCTCCTTGCTCCCAGCCAGTATAAAAGCCTTCAGTCCAATCCAGAGTCTCCCTCCTGCTTTATCAGCAGCAGATGAGGGCATTGAGGAGAGGAAGATGAGGAGGCAGGGTAGGCAGTGGATCTGCAGAGCAGGCAGCTCCTGCCTTCATGTCCAAGCCCCATGGGGTGAAGAGAGCATCAGCAGCCTCACTGCCAGGCCAGGCAGGGGAAGATAACGGTGGTGTCCTGCCAGCCCCATATGAACGGGAGTTGGTGATCTCGCTCACAGTTTTTTTGTGATGAAAATTATGCGAGTTATCTCAGATGGGAAAAATGACCTCGCAGGCTCCGACCGCTGCGGGTAATTTTTCTGGGGACCATGATCTTTGGTACAAATCCTGTAAGGAAAAATTACTTACAAATGAGTAGAAAATGAAGAGAATTGACGCACAATTTCCATCACAAAACCTGCTTCCTCCCTGCTCAAACCTCACCCTTGGGAATAAGACTCCCAGCACCGCTGCTAGAGGTGTGGGGATCCTGCTGGACCCTGGAGACGGTTACCTGGCCTGAGGACGGGGATATCCACACAGCCCATCCCTGCGGGTAAAACGCTCTTTACGGATGAAGATGGCTTTCATTACTGCCAAAGAGGCAATTTTCAAAAGTCTGGCTCTTGATGGAAAAGTCCAGGGGAGCTCAGACGGGAAAAGCAAGCACAGACTCGCCCTTGGAAAAACCTCCCAAAGGGAACGGGTACCCTGCGGCCGTGTCCCCCTCCCCTGGTAAAATAGTGCACACGGGCTTTGCAGATACAAAACCTGCCTCCCCCGCCCCAGAACCACCACCACCGCCAAAATGCAGGAGGACGCAGGCGAGGCGTGGGACCAGGCTCACCCGTTTATACCCACAGTCAGGGTGGGCAACTTCCAGATCTCCTTTTCAGTCATGGAAGCAGCGGTTAAATCTGCCCTCCAAAGGGGTCATTTCCAATCAGCCTTGGGTAAGTGACACCGTTTACAAAGTGGACTTTCAGGAGCAGAAATCAGATTCAAAAACTCTGCCTGCATACTGGTCAAAATGTTCAGACAGATGTTTCCGGAAAATGAAGGCACGTGCATGTGAAAATGCAAACTTATGTGCATAAGTGCAAGCCCTGCGACCAACCCCACCCCCAGAAACCCCCTCGGCTCAGTACAGGTAAACCCGGACACGGGTGCTGAAGTTTGCCTACACGTTGGGCAGAAAATGTTACTACTAACCACTTCTATAGTATTTAAGGTATGCGGTTCTGTACAAATAGGCATAAAGGATGGTTCCTGCTCCATAGAGCTTACAATCTAATCAGGACAGATAAAGCAGCAGAGTTTCCCAGGCCTGTCCTGGGCTCCCACATCCTGTCACGTTTTCATGAGGCTTTACTGACAGACAGAATCACTCGACTCTGTGGTTCCTAATTCTCTGAAACAAAATCTAACACTGGGCACGAGACGAAGAAAAATTGGCCTTTCCGTCCCTGCACTGAAATGTTAAGTTTTCCATTTGTAATACAAGTGGCACTGAGCCAGGTTTCCCTTCTCAGCCTATAAGGGCTTCTCCTCTCCTCTGCCACAGCTTCCCTGGATGCAGTCAGAAGGAGAGACGTCAAGCAGCCCCTTTCACTCCCCCACACATTTCCCTGATACTGGGAACCCCAACGAGACTGCCCAGGGAAGGAAGACGTACGCCAGTAATCTCTCATCATGGGGCGAGCACCTCCACCATCTCCGGAGGAACGCTCCCTTCCCCCATCATCTCTCCTGCATCTCTGCCACTCCGGGATAAAAGTCTTCTCCATCTGTCTACAGAAACAACGAGACTGCCCAGGGAAGGAAGACGTACGCCAGTAATCTCTCATCGAGGGGTGAGCACCTCCACCATCTCCGGAGGAACGCTCCCTTCCCCCATCATCTCCTGCATCTCTGCCACTCCGGGATGAAAGTCTTCTCCATCTGTCTACAGAAACAACGAGACTGCCCAGGGAAGGAAGACGTACGCCAGTAATCTCTCGTCGTGGGGCAAGCACCTCCACCATCTCTGGAGGAACGCTCCCTTCCCCCATCATCTCCTGCATCTCTGCCACTCCGGGATGAAAGTCTTCTCCATCTGTCTACAGAAACAACGAGACTGCCCAGGGAAGGAAGATGTACGCCAGTAATCTCTGATCGATGGGTGAGCACCTCCACCATCTCCGGAGGAACGCTCCCTTCCCCCATCATCTCCTGCATCTCTGCCACTCCGGGATGAAAGTCTTCTCCATCTGTCTACAGAAACAACGAGACTGCCCAGGGAAGGAAGACGTACGCCAGTAATCTCTCATCGAGGGGTGAGCACCTCCACCATCTCTGGAGGAACGCTCCCTTCCCCCATCATCTCCTGCATCTCTGCCACTCCGGGATGAAAGTCTTCTCCATCTGTCTACAGAAACAACGAGACTGCCCAGGGAAGGAAGACGTACGCCAGTAATCTCTCATCGAGGGGTGAGCACCTCCACCATCTCCGGAGGAAGATCATCATCTCTGCCACTCCGGGATGAAAGTCTTCTCCATCTGTCTACAGAAACAACGAGACTGCCCAGGGAAGGAAGACGTACGCCAGTAATCTCTCATCGAGGGGTGAGCACCTCCACCATCTCTGGAGGAACGCTCCCTTCCCCCATCATCTCCTGCATCTCTGCCACTCCGGGATGAAAGTCTTCTCCATCTGTCTACAGAAACAACGAGACTGCCCAGGGAAGGAAGACGTACGCCAGTAATCTCTCATCGAGGGGTGAGCACCTCCACCATCTCCGGAGGAACGCTCCCTTCCCCCATCATCTCCTGCATCTCTGCCACTCCGGGATGAAAGTCTTCTCCATCTGTCTACAGAAACAACGAGACTGCCCAGGGAAGGAAGACGTACGCCAGTAATCTCTCGTCGTGGGGCAAGCACCTCCACCATCTCTGGAGGAACGCTCCCTTCTCCCATCATCTCCTGCATCTCTGCCACTCCGGGATGAAAGTCTTCTCCATCTGTCTACAGAAACAACGAGACTGCCCAGGGAAGGAAGACGTACGCCAGTAATCTCTCATCGAGGGGCGAGCACCTCCACCATCTCCGGAGGAACGCTCCCTTCCCCCATCATCTCCTGCATCTCTGCCACTCCGGGATGAAAGTCTTCTCCATCTGTCTACAGAAACAACGAGACTGCCCAGGGAAGGAAGACGTACGCCAGTAATCTCTCGTCGTGGGGCAAGCACCTCCACCATCTCTGGAGGAACGCTCCCTTCCCCCATCATCTCCTGCATCTCTGCCACTCCGGGATGAAAGTCTTCTCCATCTGTCTACAGAAACAACGAGACTGCCCAGGGAAGGAAGATGTACGCCAGTAATCTCTGATCGTGGGGCGAGCACCTCCACCATCTCCGGAGGAACGCTCCCTTCCCCCATCATCTCCTGCATCTCTGCCACTCCGGGATGAAAGTCTGCTCCATCTGTCTACAGAAACAACGAGACTGCCCAGGGAAGGAAGACGTAAGCCAGTAATCTCTCGTCATGGGGCGAGCACCTCCACCATCTCCGGAGGAACACTCCCTTCCCCCATCATCTCCTGCATCTCTGCCACTCCGGGATGAAAGTCTGCTCCATCGGTCTTGTTGCTTGCATGGAGGCAGTAACGGAGTTGCCCTTAGAAGTTCTTTGCAAATCTCTTTTCAAACCTTTGCTACATTTTTGATATTCAGTTGTGTCAGATTTAGGGGTGATACAATTTTAGATGGAGATAGTGAGAGCTTGAGAACATTCAGTCATAGTGACAAAAACAACAAATGCTGTAATCTTCCCCCACCCAAAGCAAAGCCTGTCCGATGGGGAGTCTCCAGGACTGGTGCCATCAACAGAAGATCCATCAGCGACATAGAGCAAGACAAAGATCAGTTATTTACCTGCAAGCATAGGGTCTGGGCGTTCACCAGTTCCCTCCTGCACCATCCATCTCTCCTGACCGTGGCCTACAACTAAGGACTCAGTACCAACGACCTCTGATGAAATAACCATCCGAAGCTTCTAGAAATGGTACAGGCAGCAAATGAGCACGTCCTGACCAGAACCGGCCCAAACTAGGGCCTCTCCTCCATCTCATGAACCTTTCTCTGCTATAGGACTGGGTCGCTACTCAGCCTGTGACCCTGTGCAATAACAAAGACAGAGAGAAAGCAGCTGATTCAGCAGGAAACGAAGGAGCCAACAGACCCGAGACTGCAGCTATCACACAGACAGAGATCAAGACAAGACAGAGACTTCAGTGTCCTCACAACAAAGAATTCCTCTCATCAACCAAAGTTAGATTAAAAATTAACATTGCATTATTTCCCCTAATTATGTGAGTGATAGTAAGCATTCCTAAATTGTGATATCAAAAACAGTTATCAATGTGATTGCTGTAGCATATAGGTAATGGAGCACTTAATTATCTTCTATAAACAAACACTTACCTGCTACGTTCTAGGAGTCGCAGACATTTAATGTTAACTCATGTGAGGAACTGTAGTCAGGTAATAACCTTGTTATATGAATGAATTCCTGCCTCTCTCATGTAACAATGGGACCTTTTCTGCTGTCCCTTCTGAGAGGAGCCTCAATCCGGCTCAGTAACCTCATGAAACCATTTACAACTCAACCAGGCCCAGGTGAACCTGTTCAGATTAATCTGGGCCTGGGTTTGCCTCATTGCAATCCTGATTTCCTTAAAACTGCATTTCCAGGACTCATGAATGTGCGCCGATGGCTCCAAATCTCAAAGCTTGCTGATAAATCCCCTCTGTATAGGGGCCAGATGCTTACTGGTGGCAACCTGTGGTTCCAAGGAAAGACACTTTACTCCAGAAACCGGATACAGTGAGATCCCTGTGTACGATCATCACCCAAAGACATCACCATCTACCCAGGTTTCACCAGATTTGGCGGCCATACACCCAATGGCGGAGAGGGGGTCTCCTCGCCACACCAGTGACTTCTCTATTAGATACATAATAACCTGAGATATCCACAAAAGCAGGCAGGATGACGCCACTTGTTGGACTTGGTTTATACAGTTCTGCTTATTTCACAGCAGTAGGATATACATAATACAATTATCAATGCATCATGATCTGTAGTATGACGTTGCATATCTGCATACATATGTACATTGTGCTCAAACATGAAAGCGGTTAATAAACATTACATTATAAAAAAAACTCCCCCAAAACTACATTTCCATGCCTGCAATGGTGCAAAAGCCAGTCTCTCTGGTGGGGGGGCTAATCCTGACCTGAAGGAGTGAAGAAACGCCAGAAGAGTCTTGAGTTTGCACATTTTGACCTGTTTGGGTCTCATCCGTGCAGCAGAGCCCTTGAGTTGTAATTGGAAACACAAGGCACTCTGGGAGAGTCAATTATAGCCCAGCGCGGGTGCCCAGACATGGAAGGCAGGTCCCTTCCCTGCTCTTCCTAAAGACGCTGCTGCGCTGGTTGGGTGCAGATCCAGTTCCTGTACATCAGGCAGTTTGCACTCCTGACGCTGCCGTCAGTCAGGTAGGCACAACCCGGCTCCTGGGAAATGCTAAACCTGCAACACACAGAAGAGCATTGAGTAAAAGAAAGTGAAATAAGGTGTAGGGAACATCGGCAAAGGGAAACCAGGAGTAAAGATGAGGAAACGCCGTTTCCAGGCTCTCTTCTCAGGAAATAAATGGCCTTGTTGGCTCAGAAGCCTTGACCAATAGGATTTCCCTTCCCAATGTCTCGAGGGCCGATAGGGGCAACCATCAGGAGCCCCTTCGAGAGCCAGGCCGGGTGCTGCTAATGCTGTAAGGCCCCCTTAGTCAGTGATGAAGCTCCTGTCACTCCCGGCCCCCTCTGCACATCGCATTCACCAAGACTTACAGGTTATTGAACTCCCGTCCATCCGTCCATCTCCACGGCTGCCCTTGCTCTCTTCTCAGGCCGATCCAGTGATCGGAGCGGCCTTTATAGCGAATTGTGAAATCCTTGGAAAAATAAAAGCACAACCTTCAGCTTTTCCTCCAGGAGGGACTCCCTGATATTAAAGGCACAGCTGGGTCTCCCTGCACCAAACCCTGCCCTACAGGTGAAGTGAGTTACACATCTCACTCAACCCTGCACAGCTTCTCTCTGTACTCTCCTCAGGGAATCGTAACGCACAACTTCACTTCCTGTTCAGCTCCATCATGCACAGCC
Organism: Rhinatrema bivittatum; assembly: GCF_901001135.1. NCBI lineage: Eukaryota > Metazoa > Chordata > Amphibia > Gymnophiona > Rhinatrematidae > Rhinatrema > Rhinatrema bivittatum. The sequence goes on from NC_042630.1 coordinate 5,024,469, forward strand.
ACTCTCCTTCCTCATCCAGCTCTTATCAGGGAATCATTACAAACTGTCTCTCTTCTCCCTATCCAGTTCCCTGCAAGGAATCATCATGCACGGCCCAGAAACTCTCTCTCTCTCTCCTGGTTCTCATCAGGGAGTCATCCCAACTCAGGCTCCTCTCCCCTCATCTGGTTTTCATCAAGGACCCATCATGCATGGCCTGTGCAGTCCAGTAACCTCAGCAGAGAATGGAGCTACAGGGGGTGAGGGGTGGACACAAACCTACTTCATACCAAGGACCACCACCATTTCCCTAGAGACGTGCACCTCCTCCCCAGGCTGCTGTGGGAGGGACCCCTCACACTCACCAGTTCCTGCCGGGTCTCGATGAGAGCGAGGGAGGCGCTGTGAGAGGCGCAGAAGCTCTGGGCCGTGTCCCAGTCTGTGCTGTTCTCAGAGAAAAAGTAACATTTCCCTCTGTACTGGATCCAGCCGTCTGCACAGGGATCCGCAGGAGGACGGGCCGAGGGGTCTCCACAAACCTTGCATTGGGTTCCTACAGAATGAGAGAATAATCACAGGTCAGAGTCACTGTCCTTGTATCTCTCCTCCCACAGCATTCAGCCTTCAAGCTCTCCCCACTCATGCACTTCTGGTTTCTTTAATTATATAAGAGAGGACCTTCATATTTATTTTATTTAGTTAAGGAAATCCTCTATACCACCTGCGCCAGAAAAGATCATGCAAAGCAGTGTACAATCAGGAAGATAACACGGAGCCCGCATCACCCCACATTACAAAACATCTCATTTCTCAGGCTTTTCTACATAAAGAACAAATTACAGATGAAACAAACGTCAAGTCAGTCATTTATCCCTACAACTGGAAATCTGGGAGCTCCGTACATACAATATCTAGCTTGCTTTTAAGTTTCTAGTCACTTGTCTAATTCTGTATTGTTAGTCCAAGAAAAAAGCATCACTTTATATTTTTTTTGTTTTTACACAGAAACATAAGCACAGAAAAAGACCACTACAGCCTTCCTAGTCTGCCCATCTGCAACGACTATTCAGTTTTATGAGCCCTACCACTCCCTCGGAGATCCCTGTATCTATCCCAGGTTCTCCTGAATTCAGATCCTGTCCTTGTCTCCAGTGCCTGCACTGGGGGCCGTTCCATGCATCCACCTCCCTCTCTGTAAAGAGGGATTTCCTAAGGTTACTCCTGAGTCTGCCCCCTTTCACCCTCATCCCGTGAGCCCTCGTTGTAGAACCTCCTTCCCATTGAAAGAGGCTCAGCTCCTGTGCCTGGAAACCTCTGAGATATCTGAATGTCTCTATCCTATCTCCCCTAAGTCCATCCCCATGTGCTTTAGGATGAAGACCACCGATCATTTTAGTAGCTTCCCTCTGGAGCGACTCCCTCCTGTTTCTATCTTTTTGGAGGTGGGGTCTCCAGAATTGTACTCAGTATTCCCAGTGAGGTCTCACCAGGGACCTATACAGGGGCAATAATCACCTTTTTTTCTGTGCATTAAAGTGCAACCCCAAAGCAGCCCCTCAGAGCTCCCCTATTCAACGTGTACCTTACTGCTATTTGCCAGCTCCTCTCTACATCAGGCGTTTTCTTACTGCTATTTGCCAGCTCCTCTCTACATCAGGCGTTTCCTCTCTATCGCCTTTATGCTGAAGATATTCAGTTCCATTTTCCCACCTGGCACGACTGGAAATCCACGTCACAATGTACGTACTATGTCTCTCTTCAGTTACAACTTGGTTGTCTCACAATAAACTCAGTTTAAATTTTGCAAAGACAGAAATAATGATTTTCGGACATCCTCACTTTGATAATCCGGTCATCAGTTTCTCTAACTATGCTCGCAAGCTTGGTGTCATCCCGACCCCAAGTTACACATGCAGACGCACATTACATCTGTACTCAAATCCTCATTTTAAAGCACATTAAACCATTGTTAGACCCATCAGCCTTTCAAACAGTGCTTCAGTCCTTGATACTCACAGGAATTGATTACTGCAGTTCCCTTTACGTAGCATAAACCCAATCCTCCATTCAACCTCTTCAGTGATGCGCCTACTGTCTGATAAGAAATTGCATGACCACATTTCCCCAGGTCTCTTTAGTTTACAGTGGCTACTTATTAAATGGCGTATTCAATATAAAATGGAGAAATTATTTACCTGATAATTTTGTTTTCTGTAGTGTAGACAGATGGACTCAGGACCAATGGGTTATGCTCCCCTGCCAGCAGATGGAGACAGAGTCAGGTTTGAAAGCTGACCTCACCCTAGATTCACCCCTGCAGTGACCTCAGCCCCTCAGTCTTCTCCTCAAAAACCATTGTGGATGTACTTTCGAAAAAATGAATACAATTTAAGAACTTGTTTAAGAACTTAATTAAAACTGGTGACCGTAACTGTACTCAACCAAACACAAGCTCTGAATCCCAGGTGATAGGGATAGGGATAGGGTGATGGCTTACCCGTGACCTCTTTGGATTCGAGATTCATGTGCGATTCCTTGACACCGTTCATGGGCAACCGTAGGCGGGATGCTGAGTCCATCTCTCTACACTAAGGAAAACAAAACTATCAGGTAAGTAATTTCTTCATTTCCTGGCGTGTAGCCAGATGGACTCAGGACCAAATGGGATGCACAAAAGCTGCTCCCGAACGGGGTGGGAGGCTGCCCGCAGTTCAGATAGCACTACCCTTGCAAAGGCTGCATCCTCCCCAGCCTGTACATCCAGGCGATATAACCTGGAGAAGGTGTGCACGGAGGACCACGTCGCTGCTCTGCCAATATGGACGGGAGACAGTAGCTTAGCTCCCTCTCAGGATACTGCCTGGGCCCTAGTGGAATCAGCTTTAACCTGAAGGAGTAAAGGCTTCCTGCCTCTACATAAGCTCCCATGACAGGCTCTGTATCCCTGTACTCATCCCCTGATCCCTCCAGTCCTAGAGGTGACAGGCTCTGTATCCCTGCTCACATCCCCTGATCCCTCCAGTCCTAGAGGTGACAGGCTCTGTATCCCTGCTCACATCCCCTGATCCCTCCAGTCCTAGAGGTGACAGGCTCTGTATCCCTGCTCCCATCCCCTGTTCCCTCCAGTCCTAGAGGTGACAGGCTCTGTATCCCTGCTCCCATCCCCTGATCCCTCCAGTCCTAGAGGTGACAGGCTCTGTATCCCTGTACTCATCCCCTGATCCCTCCAGTCCTAGAGGTGACAGGCTCTGTATCCCTGTACTCATCCCCTGATCCCTCCAGTCCTAGAGGTGACAGGCTCTGTATCCCTGCTCCCATCCCCTGATCCCTCCAGTCCTAGAGGTGACAGGCTCTGTATCCCTGTACTCATCCCCTGATCCCTCCAGTCCTAGAGGTGACAGGCTCTGTATCCCTGTACTCATCCCCTGATCCCTCCAGTCCTAGAGGTGACAGGCTCTGTATCCCTGTACTCATCCCCTGATCCCTCCAGTCCTAGAGGTGACAGGCTCTGTATCCCTGCTCCCATCCCCTGATCCCTCCAGTCCTAGAGGTGACGGGCTCTGTATCCCTGTACTCATCCCCGATCCCTCCAGTCCTAGAGGTGACAGGCTCTGTATCCCTGCTCCCATCCCCTGATCCCTCCAGTCCTAGAGGTGACAGGCTCTGTATCCCTGTACTCATCCCCTGATCCCTCCAGTCCTAGAGGTGACAGGCTCTGTATCCCTGCTCCCATCCCATGATCCCTCCAGTCCTAGAGGTGACAGGCTCTGTATCCCTGTACTCATCCCCTGATCCCTCCAGTCCTAGAGGTGACAGGCTCTGTATCCCTGTACTCATCCCCTGATCCCTCCAGTCCTAGAGGTGACAGGCTCTGTATCCCTGCACCCATCCCCTGATCCCTCCAGTCCTAGAGGTGACAGGCTCTGTATCCCTGTACTCATCCCCTGATCCCTCCAGTCCTAGAGGTGACGGGCTCTGTATCCCTGTACTCATCCCCTGATCCCTCCAGTCCTAGAGGTGACAGGCTCTGTATCCCTGCTCCCATCCCCTGATCCCTCCAGTCCTAGAGGTGACAGGCTCTGTATCCCTGTACTCATCCCCTGATCCCTCCAGTCCTAGAGGTGACAGGCTCTGTATCCCTGTACTCATCCCCTGATCCCTCCAGTCCTAGAGGTGACAGGCTCTGTATCCCTGTACTCATCCCCTGATCCCTCCAGTCCTAGAGGTGACAGGCTCTGTATCCCTGCTCCCATCCCCTGATCCCTCCAGTCCTAGAGGTGACGGGCTCTGTATCCCTGTACTCATCCCCTGATCCCTCCAGTCCTAGAGGTGACAGGCTCTGTATCCCTGTACTCATCCCCTGATCCCTCCAGTCCTAGAGGTGACAGGCTCTGTATCCCTGTACTCATCCCCTGATCCCTCCAGTCCTAGAGGTGACAGGCTCTGTATCCCTGCTCCCATCCCCTGATCCATCCAGTCCTAGAGGTGATAGGCTCTGTATCCCTGCTCCCATCCCCTGACCCCTCCAGTCCTAGAGGTGACAGGCTCTGTATCCCTGCTCCCATCCCCTGATCCCTCCGGTCCTAGAGGTGACAGGCTCTGTATCCCTGCTCCCATCCCCTGATCCCTCCAGTCCTAGAGGTGACAGGCTCTGTATCCCTGCTCCCATCCCCTGATCCCTCCAGTCCTAGAGGTGACAGGCTCTGTATCCCTGCTCCCATCCCCTGATCCCTCCAGTCCTAGAGGTGACAGGCTCTGTATCCCTGCTCCCATCCCCTGAGCCCTCCAGTCCTAGAGGTGACAGGATCTGTATCCCTGCTCCCATCCCCTGATCCCTCCAGTCCTAGAGGTGACAGGCTCTGTATCCCTGCCCCCATCCCCTGATCCCTCCAGTCCTAGAGGTGACAGGCTCTGTATCCCTGCCCCCATCCCCTGATCCCTCCAGTCCTAGAGGTGACAGGCTCTGTATCCCTGCACCCATCCCCTGATCCCTCCAGTCCTAGAGGTGACAGGCTCTGTATTCCTGCTCCCATCCCCTGATCCCTCCAGTCCTAGAGGTGACAGGCTCCGTATCCCTGCTCCCATCCCCTGATCCCTCCAGTCCTAGAGGTGACAGGCTCTGTATCCCTGCACCCATCCCCTGATCCCTCCAGTCCTAGAGGTGACAGGCTCTGTATCCCTGCTCCCATCCCCTGATCCCTCCAGTCCTAGAGGTGACAGGCTCTGTATTCCTGCTCCCATCCCCTGATCCCTCCAGTCCTAGAGGTGACAGGCTCTGTATCCCTGCTCCCATCCCCTGATCCCTCCAGTCCTAGAGGTGACAGGCTCCGTATCCCTGCTCCCATCCCCTGACCCCTCCAGTCCTAGAGGTGACAGGCTCCGTATCCCTGCTCCCATCCCCTGACCCCTCCAGTCCTAGAGGTGACAGGCTCTGTATCCCTGTGTCCATCCCCTGATCCCTCCAGTCCTAGAGGTGACAGGCTCCGTATCCCTGCTCCCATCCCCTGACCCCTCCAGTCCTAGAGGTGACAGGCTCCGTATCCCTGCTCCCATCCCCTGATCCCTCCAGTCCTAGAGGTGACAGGCTCCGTATCCCTGCTCCCATCCCCTGATCCCTCCAGTCCTAGAGGTGACAGGCTCTGCCCATTCAGCAGCCTAACTGCTTTTCGTAATTGTTTTGTATCTAGTTAGAGCTGGGATTTTGTTGTATTGTAACCCAGCGACTTACATAAAAAATATTTTATAATTGATCAATAAATGGTATAAAATCTTAAGTGTTTTGTTCAGAAAAATTCACCATGCCTACATTTTTCAAAATATGGAAAATACTTATCTGTTACTCCGACCGCTGAGTTCAGGGCCCTTATTGGTAGCTTTTTTTATTCTAACCTCACCAATGATGCAGAGATCAGTGTTGGAGCTGTATCAAAGTGAAGTATAAGGCTTAATTTGTTAGGGGTAGTAACTGCCGCAATAAGCAAGCTACTCTCACACTTATTTGTTTACCCACCAGACTGTGCAATTCAGTACTTGTTGGCTGTTGTCTGAATGTAACTCCTCTTTTCTTCATTCCTCTCTGCCTTTGAAGCTTTGCTGGGTGCCCTGCAAGCTGGCCTCAGACTGGTGGGGAAATGCCAGCGCCTGGTGCATTCTGTACAGGTAAAGGCCACCTCCTGCATGGAGCAAACCTTTCCTAATATCCAACGAGCAGCCTGTAACCTGATTTGCATGGCAACGACTGTCAGCTTCTTTTTTTCTCTCTGTATAATCTCGTGGAGCCTTTTATTTTTACTATTGTACAAATGTTAATTTGCTCGACGACTCAAGACTGAATAAATGAATACAATAAATGCATAGAAAGAAAATCATCACTCAGGAAGATGGAAAATAAAGAGAAAGGCGATTCTATGACCCTCATCATGACCACTCTACCCCTTAGCCCCCCCTGAGCAGGCGAACGGCACCACCCTCTCGCCCGAACTGCGATCTCATGCCCCATGTCCCCTTCCCACTCAGCTTCGATCATAGGAAGCAGTGACCCCCTCCCCTTCCTGAGAGTTACGGGGGGGGGGGGGGGGGGGGGGAGGTGTCGTTGCCGCCGGCGGGAGGGTCCTGTGGCGGTGCGGAGCGACGTCCTGGCAGGGTTTACACTCCCTGGCAGCAGAAGCAAGGTCCTAGGGAGAAGCCTGTTACTCATGTGGACCCTCGGGCTGAGATGAGATTGGGGATCTTCTTCAGAGGTTGCACCAAAGGGTCCTCACCGTCGGCAGGCGGCGCTGATCGGAAGCAGGACGCGAGACGACCCGAGGCCTGGGCAGACAGCAAGCAAGAGAGAGAGAGGATGAACGAGCCGAGCCAGGGCCGGCGGACAACAGCAAGGGCGAACCAGGTCCCGCCTGAAGACAACGCAGGAGCAGGACAGGGCACAAGGAAACCTGCTGCCGAGGCGTCTGGTGACACCGATTATCCCACCGCTGGCCCTTTAAAGAGTAAACTGCCACGTGCGCGCCTAAGCAGTCCAAGCACGTGGCGTCCCCGGCGTGGCAGCCACATCGTCGGCCGTGTAGCAAGGTGAGGGCGGCCAGCCGGAGCGTACCAGAGGCCAGAGGAAGGAGAGGTCCCAGGGTGCAGCCAGGAATTGCTTGAGCCAGCGGCAGAAGTGCCAGTGTATGGTGTCTGTGTATAGGAGGTTTTGTGTGTCTGTGTGTATGAATGGGTGCATATGTACCTGTGTATATATATGTATCGGAGAGGATGCCTGTGTGCAGGGGTGGGAGTGAGAGACGGAGGAAACGTGTGCGTCACACACACACACTCAAGCTCCCCCTGTCTCTCACCAAGTGTGCAGGTGTGTGAGAGACAGGGGGAGCATATTTTGTTTGTGTCTCTGTGTGTGTGTGGGTGTGCGTGTGTAGGTGTGTGAGAGACAGGGGGAGCATATTTTGTTTCTGTCTCTGTGTGTGTGTGGGTGTGCGTGTGTAGGTGTGTGAGAGACAGGGGGAGCATATTTTGTGTGTGTCTCTGTGTGTGCACCCCCAGTTCACGACAATATCAGGGTGACAGTCATGGAGAGTGGGGATTTTTAAAATCCCCATTAGTTTTCATTAGTGGGGTTTATTTGATGTCTGCTGTTTTGAAATATTTTGTCAATATTTAGGAAATGTTTAAAATGTGTAAAGGAGCTTCTAAATGTATATTTTTTAGTACTGTTTTTCTATTCTGATTGATTTATATTTCTTGATTGCATTGTTTTGAGGAATAGTGATGCTCTGCTTTCTAGGTCTGCCTCTGCACCAAGCATGTATGAGACAGAGGGCGCGTACAGTGTGTGTGTGTGTGTGTGCGTGCCTGTCTGTCTGTGTGTGTGTGTGTGTCTGTGGGTGTGTGTGTCTGTATATGTGTGTGTCTGTATATGTGTGTGGGTGTGTGTGTCTGTGTGTGTGTGTGTGTATATGTGTGTGTGTGTATGGGAAGCTTGCCCCCTGTGCTGCTCTTGTTCTGTGATGGGACAGTGTGTGTGTGTGTGTGTGCGCATGTGTGCCCCCAGACTACAACGATCTTAGGATATTGGGGGTTATTTGATGTGTCTGCTGTTTTGAAATATTTTATCAATGTTTAGGAAATTTTTAAATTATATATTTTTAAATTAATATTTTTAAATTATATATTTTGGCAACCCCCCGGGGGTTGCCAAAGAATTATCCGCCCCTAGTGCTAAATACTCTTAAGTACGCCTCTGGTGCCACCGCAAGCTAGCGGAGCGTGCAACATCTCGCTCTATGCATACAGACCTGCTCTCTGCCCACTGTCCCGCCCGGGTAAAGAGAGTCCACATCCTGAGAGCCAACAAATGCCAGAGGTTAGTCCAACATAAGAACATAAGAACAGGCCATGCTGGGTCAGACCAAGGGTCCATCAAGCCCGGCATCCTGTTTCCAACAGAGGCCAATCCAGGCCACAAGAACCTGGCAATTACCCAAACACTAAGAAGATCCCATGTTACCGTTGCTAGTAATAGCAGTGGCTATTCCCTAAGTAAACTTGAAATAATAGCAGATAATGGACTTCTCCTCCAAGAACTTATCCAAACCTTTTTTTAAACCCAGCTACACTAACTGCACTAACCACATCCTCTGGCAACAAATTCCAGAGTTTAATTGTGCGTTGAGTGAAAAAGAACTTTCTCCGATTAGTTTTAAACGTGCCCCATGCTAACTTCATGGAGTGCCCCCTAGTCCTTCTATTATCCGAAAGAGTAAATAACCGAGTCACATCTACCCGTTCTAGACCTCTCATGATCTTAAACACCTCTATCATATCCCCCCTCAGTCGTCTCTTCTCCAAGCTGAAAAGTCCTAACCTCTTTAGTCTTTCCTCATAGAGGAGCTGTTCCATCCCCTTTATCATTTTGGTTGCCCTTCTCTGTACCTTCTCCATCACAATTATATCTTTCTTGAGATGCGGCGACCAGAATTGTACACAGTATTCCAGGTGCGGTCTCACCATGGAGCGATACAGAGGCATTATGACATTTTCCATTTTATTCACCATTCCCTTTCTAATAATTCCCAACATTCTGTTTGCTTTTTTGACTGCCACAGCACACTGAGCCGACAATTTCAATGTGTTATCCACTATGATGCCTAGATCTTTTTCCTGGGAGGTAGTTCCTTATATGGAACCTAACATCGTGTAACTACAGCAAGGGTTATTTTTCCCGATATGCATCACCTTGCACTTATCCACATTAAATTTCATCTGCCATTTGGATGCCCAATCTTCCAGACTTGCAAGGTCCTCCTGTAATGTATCACAGTCTGCTTGTGATTTAACTACTCTGGCCTGCAATCTGTTCTCTCCCTCCTGCTGTGCGGTGCTGTGTACAGAAAGTGTCCCGGTGCATCTCACTTACCTGCCTGGATTATTATACCCAGAATGACAGCCAGAGACAGAGCAGTGAGTAGCACCAGAGCGATCACGGGCACGGGAAACCTTCTGCAGAGGACGACTGCCTGTCCTGAGAGAGAGAGAGAGAGAGAGAATGTCACTGATTGCAAACAGATCTGGAACAGCTTTGGATCATTTTCACATCTCTTCAAGGAACAGGACAGAGGCGGCTTCCTGACCTCCACTTTCTCAACACAGCTAAGAGACAGAAAGCTGCCCATGGACACGGCCCAAATACTCTGCAGCCCTCGATGCCAGCTCTACTGCTTCTCCTCTGGTCAATCAGAAGCCATTTTATTTCTTATTACTGCGGTTTTCTGGTTTTGTTTAGTATTTTGGGGGAAGAGATGAGTAAATCTTAGGGCCTCTCTCCTTGGATTGAAAGGTCTCCTTTGCAGCTGCCTTTTCATTAGTTACAGGTGAATGAGGCCCAGGTTTCTGATGACAAACAGCACATAAGCACCCCACAATTCTCACAGGTGCATAAAGGCGACTCTAGAAGCCTATAAAGAGCTTGTAAAATATGTGAAAGCACTATTTCAGCTGGACAATTAAATAGAATCAGCAAGAAAGAAGTTTGTGTGTTTTGTACTGAGAAAATAACATAATGTGGCAGCGCTGAGCTTTAAAATACGTTCAATCAAAAATCTACAGGAACTTCCATAAATCCTCTGAAATTTATTTGACAGTTTTCTATACAGACATTAAAATACACATCATATCAGTTTACATTTTAAACAAAAGGTGGAAAATACAATAAAACAGGGGAGGGGGAAACAGGACAACCGATAAGTAGGAAATAGGAAGCAGGAAGCAGGGGAGAAGCAAATTTAACAGAAAGAGGACCAGAAAAGAACGCTAAACTAAAATGGAAGAGAGGAATTAGAAAAAGAGCAAAAGTGTTACGATAATAGGTTGATTCTGCAGGTTACTTTGGGACAGAGGGGTGACGTCGGAAGAGATGGGAAGGGGGACAGGGCTAGCGATCAATCTGGGAAAGCCTGGTGGAAGAGCCAAGTCTTCAGCATTTTTCGGAATTTGAGGGGGCAGGGCTCCAGTGAGTGGGGCCGGCAATTGACAGGGCACGATCTCTTGTGGTTGTGAGTCGGGCTTGCAATGTGCATTTACGATTGGTTCTGGTGGGGCGGGAGGATTGAGTAAGTTTCAGTGGCTCGCTTAGCCATGAGGAGGAGGAGTAGTTACTGTGGATGGCTTTATGAACGATGGCGAGGATTTTAAGAAGTATACGGTAGGAGATGGGGGCAATGAAGGTCCTTGAGGATGGGGATTGTGTGATCTGATTTGTGGGCATTGCTAATGATCCTTGCTGTAGCGTTTTGTAATATCTGTAGAGGTCTGATGGTGGAGCGAGGGAGGCCAAGGTAAAGGGAATTGCAGTAGTCGAGCTTAGAAGATAAGGTTGCCTGGACGACAGTTTTGAGATCATGTGTGTGGAGTAGAGGCTTAAGCTTTTTAATAACCATGAGTTTATACAAACCTCCTTTAATGACAGAGGAAATATGGTTTTTCAGGTTCAGATGTGCGCCAACTAAGACGCCAGAGGATGTGGTGAAAGCTGTTAGTGTAGCTGCGTTTTAAAAAAAAGGTTTGGACAAGTTCCTGGAGGAAAAGTCCATGAACCATTATTAAAGTGGAGTTGCAGAATCCACTGCTTATTCTTGGGATAAGAAGCTTCGAATCTCTCTACCTCCAGGGGATCCTGTCAGGTACTTGTGACTTGGATTGGTCACTGCTGGAAACAGGATGCTGGGCTTGATGGACCCTTGGTCTGACTCAGAATGGCAAGTCTTATGTTCCTATTTTGTGTGTCAGGCCCTGAATCATGGTTTCAGCCTGCAGGAGTTTAAATTATTCTTAACTTATACATGCAGCTGGCAACCACCTTTATGAACTATTTCATGCAGTCAAATGTCTATCGGCCTCAAAAGGAAGCTTTGACTTAGCCGCTGCCTCGGACAAATGTAACCAATTTCTTTAATGAGAAGGTTGAACTGATTTGACTAAGATGTGAAAACTATTAGTTTGATTTAATTACCCGTACACGTTGCCTTATGTACCAGATCAATTACTAATATGTACTACAAACTTTCACTTGATAGATACTAACGCCTGCCATTGAATACCACCTCTTAAGGTCAATCTTTGTCGAGTTATAATTATGAATGTCACTTTGTAAACCGTCGTGATCTATACATGGAACAACGGTTAATAAAATGTCTAAAATACAAACTAAATACATTTGTGACAGCTCTGCACCTACTGCCTCCCTCCCAACCGAAAACTGCACTTAGTTGTCCTACCCAGGACGCCTTCGATCCCATCATAGCGAACGAGATTTCCTGTGTTATTGCCCGACTGAGACCCTGTTCCTCTCTCTTAAACCCATGTCCCACTGCCACCCAGAAACCGGTCAAGGATGATGTCAGCCCATCTACTGCAAGCATCACCATCTCTCCTCTGTGAAACGAGCCACAGTCAGATCTTATTCTGAAGAAACCTAACGCTGATCCTGTCCATTTCATCACGGCCCTTCCTCTTAAAAGCAATTCAGGTCCTTGAACAACTTTTCCTGGTTTTCTGGAGGAGCAGTCAATACTTGATCGGTTTCACTTTGGCTTTCATAGGGGGTCCAGCACAGAGACTCTTCCGCTATCTAATGCAGACACAGTTCTAAGGGGTTTTCACGTGAATGTTAACTACGCGATGGTCCTCTTGGGCACATCCGCTACGTCTGACACTCTGGAGCATACGATTCTCATCCCTAGGGGTCACAGGTACAGTCTTTTTGTCAGAATGGGCAGCGCACCCTCTTCCTGGTGTCCCTCTCAGCCTCTCTCCTCTACATATCCCTCTCACCTTTACGCAAAATTCCTCCCTGCCTAGGAGTCAATTCCAAACCGTACGCGGACAATATCCGGGTTAATATCTTATGACCGTTCCTGGGATTACACCTTTGACCTGGTTTCCCTTTACATGAAGCGTGTGATGTGCTGGTTCACACACAATAAATGTGAACATAACATCCACAAGACTGAAATTATTATTCTATCGAACGCCAAGTCGCCTATTCCACCGCTCTCAACATTCAGGGCACCTGCATACCAACCGAGCATAAATGTGAAATTTGGGAGTCCTTATTGATTCTACGCTATCTGTGAAGGCTCAAATTAATTCTGTCCTAGAAGCAGACCTTTTACAGATTATGCACCACCTAAAACCTTGCTTGAAAAATCTGATTTTCACTTTCTACCCCAAGCTCTTATTCTAAAGAACCACTGCAATGCCTTAGACCTTGCGTTACCAGTTTGCTCCATCAGGGCATTGTAGATTGTCCAAAAGTCTGCCGATCGTTTAATAATGGGCACAAAGCCGTGTGACCACATCACCCTGGTCCTGAAGGCACTGCATTGGTTCCCTATGTATCGGCACACACACTATAAGTTGCAACTCTTATTCGGAACAGCGATATGTCCGTCTGAGTCAGCACCATACTGCGAATATATAAACCCCCCAGGGCCTTGCGCTCAGCCAATAAACTCCTTATGGAAGTAGCAGACCTCTCCTCTACTAGAGAGGGTGTTCTCAGGAGCTGGCCCTCGCTGCCAGAAGTCCTTCGTACGATCCCATGCCCTAAGGCCGTTAAGAAAGCACTGAAGACCTGTTTTGCCAAGCCCTTGAGACTTTGGACAGGCCCGGCGCGAGCAGGTGTGCATACCACGCACTTGCACGGAGCGGCAAACCCGAGGAGGCGGCAGGAAAAGCCGTGGGCCGCTGGATGAACCTAACCAGCCGGCAGCCGAAGGACAGAGCGTGGGTCTCCTGCTGGCTTCGGGTCACACGGCCCAATGATCTTACTGCTTGGGCAGGGGGAGCGGAAGCAGTGCGCAGACGTGCGCTGCGGCCCGAAGACAGCAGGAGGCCTGCAGGGCTGTAATGGAGCTCATCCCGCCACGGGTCAACGGTAACAGGAGACTGTGTGTGTGTTTGTGTGAGCTTGTTTGTATGTGTCAATGAGTGAGAGCCTGTGTGTTTGTACGTTTGTGTGCCTGTGACAGCCTGTGTGTCATATACACACACAATGTGTCTGGGAGGGAGGATCAGCCTGTGTATGTTAGAGAGAGAGAGAGTGTGAGAGAATGAATGTATTATTGCGCGTGTATGTGTGAGCTTGCATGTATGTGTCAATGAGTGAGAGCCTGTGTGTTTGTACATGTTTGTGTGCCTGTGACAGCCTTTGCGTCATATATACACACACACACACAATGTGTCTGGGAGGGAGGATCAGCCTGTGTATGTTAGAGAGAGAGTGTGTGAGAGAATGTGTTATTGTGCGTGTGTGTGAGGGAGAAGATAAAATGTGTGCGGCCCTACCTCCCCCAATCCACGACAATCTCAGGGAGACTGGAAATCAGATCCCAGGTATGGAGAGCAGATTTTTAAATCCTTATTAGTTTTAATTACTGGATGTAATTTGAAATATTTTTTTGGGGGGTGGGGGAATAGAACATTTTTTAATTATTGGACTTTTTATTCATCATTTTAAACATTTTTTTGGTGTTTGGGAAATGTTTGATATTCTATTCATGAAATGGTTTGAAATATTCTTTTTATGACTATGATTTTACTATGATGATTGATGATTTGTCACCCCTGAGCGAATGTTGCAGTTACATTGTAAACCGATGTGATTTGTATCTGTTACAGGAACGTCGGTATAGAAAAAGTTAAAATAAATAAAATGATTTCTATTTCTTGATTTTGTTATTTAATGATTTATGAAGAATGATAATGTTCCTGTTTTCCCATTGTTGCTCTGTTTGCTGTGGGTTCCAGTTCAGTTCAGTTCTCAGCAGGTTTCTGTTTATACTTTCTGATCTCTTTATTCTGTATTTGGTCAGGGTCTCTCTGGGTTCTGCATATGTAACCGAGGTGAGGGATTTTGCTGGCGTGTAATTTCTGTGTAAGGATCTATAGCAGCCGGGTTTCCTAATAAGAGTTTTATTGGTGCTCTAGGGCCTGTGTGATGTGTGCAGTGTTGCCTTTTCATAGATAAGACTGTTAGGGCTGTTTTGGTATGGGAGGTTTATTATATTGTAAGGTTAATTCTGTTTGTTGATGGCTTTCGGAGGGCCAAGCTCACACTCAATATGTATTACAAAAAGTCTAATCCCATAGGAGCTCCAAGGGTCTTTTTTGCAGAGTTCTCTGGTTGGCACCACAGCAGTGCATGTAAATATAAATATCACAACCCGCATATTTTGCTTCAGAAGACTGCGCTCTGAATGTTCTTTTTCCAGGGGTCACGAGTGGAAGCTCCAGGGAGGAAGACTCAGAACCAATGTCAGGAAGTATTTCTTCACAGAGAGGGTGGTGGATGCCTGGAATGCCCTTCCGGAGGATGTGGTGAAGACCAGAACTGTGAAGGACTTCAAAGGGGCGTGGGATAAACACTGTGGATCCATAAAGTCTAGAGGGCGTCAATGAAGAGTGGGCGACTCGCCAGAATGATGGCTACTGCCTGGAGACAATACCCTTATTCAATAAACATGCACATGCTGTGCTGTAACAGAGGGGCAGCGCATTATACAGAGACTGGGAATGCTTTTTCCTTTATTTAAGCTCCCGATGCAGTTGGATCGCGTTACCTTAGTGCAAGGGGAATTAAAGGAACATTTTGCGCAGAGAGGCTCGCGCTCCGGGGCTGTCCCCGCCTTACCCCGCTTCCGCCGGGAGCTGCCTCCGTCCTCCGCCTCCTCCTCCAATGGGGAGATCCCGCGTAGACTCACCCCCTGCTCCTCGCTTTCTTCCGCCTCCCCCGCACCGCTCATCACAAGGGCGGGAAGAATTAAACGCTACATCCGCACGGACTCCGGTTTATGAAAGAAACGCACGGCGGAACGGGGCGGGGCTGCGCTTTCAAACGCAACCTCGCCAGCTTTCCTTTCCATAGACTTTCCCACTTTCTGTCGTACAAGTCTAAGTTCGAGACGAACCCTTTAAAACTTGCCTTTAACGGGAAGCGCCGCCCCCTGTGACCTCATCGGAGGCGGGGCCTGCCTCCTGGCTGCTTTCCGGAGCTGGGCGAGCTTTGAGTTGTTTCAGGCGCGCGCATCAGGGGAAAGCTGCAAGAAAAGCAGCCCCAGTGCGCGTTCATTTCTAACAAGCTTGCAGCCGTTTTCTGAATTCCTTCCTAAAGTCTGATTGGGAACGGAAAATGCGCTCAAGCATTACAATAAAGGGCTCTCGCTGGGGGTCCCATTAGGAAGACGCACGCCTTCAGCTGCCTGCAATATCCGTTTATTTCACTTTTATTTCTGTATTGTAGAGTGCCTGATAAGAACATAAGAACAAGCCATACTGAGTCAGAGCGAAGGTCCATAAAGCCCAGCATCCTGTGTCCAACAGAGGACAATCCAAGTCACAAGTACCCAAATATTAAATAAATCCCAACCTACTCTTGCTTATTAATTACGGTAATAGCAGAATATGGATTTATCCTCTAGAAAGGGAAGGACACCCTGATAAAGTATCGGGGTGCTGGGAGTAATTTGGGTGCCAGGCAAACCTCATGGCTGGGGGAG
The DNA here is from genome assembly GCF_901001135.1 of Rhinatrema bivittatum. Classification (NCBI taxonomy): domain Eukaryota; kingdom Metazoa; phylum Chordata; class Amphibia; order Gymnophiona; family Rhinatrematidae; genus Rhinatrema; species Rhinatrema bivittatum. The sequence goes on from NC_042630.1 coordinate 5,040,497, forward strand.
CCGGGAACCTTTTGGTTCGCTCAGGCTTGGGTTGTCGAACGGGGAGGGAGGGAGATTACCATTGGCGCAATTTTATTATTTATTTGTTACCTCTTGGCTTAATTTTTATGTTTCAATGTAAACCGATGTGATCTGTATTTTAATACAGGAACACCGGTGTATAAAAATCTAAAAATAAATAAATAATTGGTTCCAGCCCTCAGGGCAGGTTACTGACCCTGATGGGCGGTGGTTGGGGCAGCCCCATAGACCATTGGGGTTCAAGGGAGGCTTCCCCTTTGGGTGTCCTCTCCCAGGGGTGTGGAGGTCTCCGGCTGAAGTCCTACAGGGGACCTGGCCCCATCCGCATTGGGAAATTGCTTCGTTGGGATCTGGTTTCCTCTTCGCCACCACAGGGATGAGCGCCTTGCTTTGTCGGAGTTCATCACTGCCCTTCCTCCCACCCCATCCCCGGGCTATGCGATGCCTGCCTCACCGGCCAATCAAAGGCTTTTCCCCTTCTTCCTACTCCCACTGGCAGGTAGAAGGGAGGCGGCCTCCGCGGGGTCTGGAAAAAGGGAGAAGGAAAGTACAAGGGGGCAGTGGGACAGCGGGAGACACGACCACAGCTTGAGAATCGCTGCTCTACACTACCCCTTAATCTTAACCCCACTATAATCCACTAATGTTTTCCTTTAATGAGTCTGTGTATGAATGCTTACATAGTTTAATACCTGCCTGTGTGCCTAACTCTGTAACTCAGCATTTATTTATGAGCCTCAGCCCTGTGCACCATTGTGAACATGGAAGGACAGTGTATAAAACACTTTATAAAAAAATAAATAAAAGTATCCCTGAGACCTCTGCCCTCATGAAAAGGGATCCTGCTCACTGCTGCCTGCCAGGTGTGGGGGTGAGGGATGAACATCATGAGCCCTGCACCTTTCTACCATGGTAGCACTATCCCCAGCACTATAATTTTGGTGTTTCAGGGCCCTGCTCCCTGCAAGGATCTCAGATATAAAACAGCTCAGGCTGTAGCCTTGAAGGCAGAGGGCCAGGCGCAGTAGGACACTGCTGGGAGGAAGCTTTGTGCAGCGTTCTCACAGTGCCCAACCCTCTCTCTCCCCTCCAATCTCCATTTTTCCTTTTCACACCATCTGGTGTCTCTCCTTACACTGTCTGTCTCATCTGTTTCCTTCTCTACCTCCCGCCCACCGACTCCTGCATGGGGAGCAGGGAGGACGCAGGGCTGAGCAAAACACGGAGGCGCCACTGAAGGACCCCTGTGCCAGAAAGGAGCTTGTCCCTTGGTGCTGACCCGAAGTGCGCAACCTTTACACCTGGGCTGAAATGGCTCAGCTACCCTGCACTGAGACTGTGCGAGGAAACAGTCCATACAGAGGAATAAGGAGTGTCCCAAGGAAAAGCAAAGAAGGATAAGAAGTGTGATCTTCCCTAGCATGAGTAACATCTCTCCCGCTCTCTCTTCCTGCTTAATGTTTACTCCACTCCTTTTAAATGTTCAATGCCTGGCATGAAACAAATCCCTGCTAGAGGATTTAAATCCCAGCAACGTTTGCATCTCTGAAACATGTCCGAATGACAAAGCCAATGTCTCTTACACCAAATCTCCCATCCTAACTTTGAGGTTTTTCATTTTAAGGTGGAGGCTTATTAATAATCACTAAAAAGGAGCTTAAGCTAGTGCCATACAAAATAAGAGATTAACCCTCCATATGAAGTAGCAATACTAAAATCTCCAGAACTAAACGTAGGACTGGTCCATTGTACCCCAGGAATAGTACAAAAGGACTGCCCCCCAGTGACTGAATTATTCACCAAGGTGTTTCCATCACCGGACTCTCCCTTGATTGTAGGAGACTTTAACCTACGTGAAGATAAAAACTCTAAGAACCGAAGCCTATGAAACATTCATAGAAATGAATCGAGACCATCCCAAGGCTTCCATGGTCTCTAATGCCGCTCATAACGCTGGACCTATCCTAGACCTAATTTTTACCAATAACAGTAATTGTATAATAAATATCTCTCACACCGCAGTACCCTGGTCTGATCACCAATTAATAAAGGCAGAAGTCACCCTCCTCAACACAACTCACAAAAGTAAAGATAACCACCACACTTCTACTCTCAGGAGGAAGATAGACACTGAGGTACTTGAAGAAACGATATGAAATCAGCTCCCTGAACTAAATCAAGCAAATGCCACTGCGGCATTCCAGTCACGGCATCAGATTGTGAATGACACAGCTGAAACCCTCAGCCCTATCCAGATGAAAACTATTAACAAAGAAAGGAAAACCCCTGAACACATGAAGCCCTGCTACAATGAAGACTTAAGACACACGAAACAGAACCCGGGAAAACTAGAGAAACAATGGCAGGACATATAAATCCCTCCTAACAAAATACCACGCACTAACCAAGAAAGCAAAAAAAAAAAAAAAGATTACTACGCTAGACAGGCTCAAAATGTAACATTTAACTCTAAATTGCTCTTTGATGTTGTTAAAAATCTAATTAAAGACCTAACATCATCCATCCCGATAAACTATAACTTCTCCAATGAATCTGCACCTAACATCATCCATCCCGAGAAAGTATAACTTCTCCAATGAATCTGCCACATCCTTAATAGACAGAATGAAAAGGTTGAAAATCCAGTTCCCTATCTGTTCCCCCAAAAAAGCCCCTGAAGATACTCAGCCTGATCAAATCTTCCACGTCTGATAGAGGATCTAATTTTGAAATGAGTCAAATCATAACCAAAATTAATCCTGTGATTCACCCACGTGATCCAATTCCATCCACTTCCTCCCACAATCACAACCTTAATGAATCTCTCGCTTGCAGAAGGAATTGTACCTAAAGGGTTAAAGCAATCTGTAATAAAACCAATTCTGAAAAGCAAAACTGGTAAAATCAATGACTGGGACAACTATAGGCCCATATCCAACTCCTCTTTCCTGTCAAAGGTACTGGGAAAAGGAGGTGTTGCGCCCGGTCGCAGACGGCTGTGCCCTCTCTGTCGCACCTCTTTTTCTTCTCTTTCCTCTCCTCTGGGCAAGATGGCTGCCTCCGCCTCTCCACGCCGACCTCTCCGGCATCCCCGGACCGGCATAGGCAATTGCGTTCGCCATTCTTACACTGAGGTCTCTTAGGGCGCGTGCGTCGCCCTCCCCTTTGAATACGTCATGGCGGGAACCTTGGGGGTGTCCCCACCGCATGACGTCACCACCTCCGGGTACTTAGCCTCCGATCTCCAATTCAGCTACGAGTTAGCAAGGATTCCACTCCAGCTAATTTCGACTACGTTCAGAGGCTTCGCTCTGAGTGCTCGCTCCTACCAACCCTCCGGGGTTACGCTGGCTACTAAGGGCGTTCCAGGTACCCGCTCCTCGGGGGCCTTACACGTTCCTTCTTATCCTCCGGGGTTACACTGTTCCAGCACGGACGCTCAAGGCACCCGCTCCTCTGGGCCCTTGCTTCACGCCTGTCCACTTCCTGGGTGACCTGCTCCTACAAGGATTCCTTGGCTCTGGCGCTCCGAGCCTTACCTCCTCTCTACCTCCGCGCTGCAGAGGCCATCTCTCCCACAGCTTATTAGCCTTCGTGAGTACCCATATTCTTCAGTCTCTTTACCTTGTCTCATCACAGAATAGAGTCTCGGCATACTGCGCTCTGCGGACACTACCGGATCTTCTACTACTGGCTGCGTCATCTGTGACTGGGTTCTCGGCCTACCCCGCTCTGCGGATCACTACCGGACCCTTCACTTCCCAGCTTCGAGTGAGATCCTCTCCACACTTGATACAACACAGTGCCTGGACAGAACTCTATCATCAGGGACAACTCCATTGGCTGAGGAGCGCTGCCCGCTCCTCGGGTATTGCTCTATTGCTGTGTAATAAAAACTACAATTCCCTCTGTGTCCATTACTGAAGAGAAGGCCTATTGCTGTATTTTCCCCACGAGGCCCCTCCCCTTGGGAGGAGTCATCAATATAGCAACCAAGGGTCCACAAACAGGTGAAACTCACAACAGGAGGGTTATCTCAACTTGTGACCCACTTGGATGATCATAATATACTTTCCTCAAACATCAGTGTACCGAGGCATTACTTCTCACCTTAAGAGATACTGTGAATCTTATTTTCTTGTGTTAATTGGCTTAACAGCTGCCTTTGACACAGTGGGCCAAACCCTTTTGTTATGGTTTTGAGGTGTTTGGGTGGATTCTTGGGTGCTACAGTGATGGCCACTCCCACAGGGAGGAGCCCCGTGAGGAGCTGTAGTACCAGGCTAGACTCAGGTTGCACAAACACAGAGATAAGTTTTATTATGCAGCTTACAGGAGTCAGAGGAGGCAGTAGTGAGTAGATTCCTGCAGCAGCAGTGTGGGGTCCTCGGCTGAGGAGACCCGTCCCACAGTGGTGGTGTAGGGAGCTCCCATGCAGGTTTCCACAGAAGAGCTGTAGGTAAGAGACTGGTAGATGTCAGATTACTCACAATTCTTGTAGCTGCAATAATAGAGTTCCCAGCAGATAGAAGTAATTGGTAAACAGGCACCAAGGTAGACGACACAGGCCCTCGAGGAGCGAGTACCTGGATACTGGATAGGTACTTGGAAATAAGCATAGGGCCCCCGAGGAGCGGGTACCCAAGTTAGCAGAACCCTGGAGGGTAGAGAGAGCTTCCAGCGGCAGCAGGAAGAGGCAGAGCAGCTTAGACCGGATGAATCCAATCCGATTGCTAACTCAAAGTCAGTCAGCAAATGGGCAGGCTAAATACCCGGATGTTGTGACGTCACTCGAGGGGGACGCCCCCGAGGTTCTCGCCAATGCAGGAATAAAGACGTGGGTGATGCACGCGCACCCTAGGAGGACCTCAAGTGAATCATGGCGGAAAGCCTTGCCATAGCCGTTCTGGGGACGCCGGAGGGTGTGGCAAGTAGACGCGGCGGTCGCCATCTTCCCGACACTGGTGGAGAAGGTAAATAAAGAGGTGAGGCAAGTGGGACAAAGCTGTCTGAGTCTGACAGATGCAACACCTTTTATGCCACCAGCTGAGCAACATTGGGATCGATAAATGGTTCACTTCCTTTCTATTAAACTGGGCAATCACATATCTGACACTTTCCATAATGACACGGGTGTCCCTCAAGGCTCAGCCCCATCAGCATCACTATTCAAGATTTATAGGTTCCCGCTGTGTAAGTTAATGGCGGATTTAGGAATTACTTTCTTCTTGCATGCTGACGACATACAATTCCTCATCCCATTCTCCAAATCATTTGGAAATACAGTATCGACACTATCAACATACATGAAAGTAATACAGCAAGAACTATCACAACATAAACCCCCAAAAAGAGTGAAATTAATTGATAAACCACCGGTTGTAGACCTGAGTAATTTTCAAATTCCTCCATAAAATCAAGTATGGGATTTAGGGATCCAGCTGGATGAGAAACTTAACATGAAAATGCAGATCAGTAAATTAATGAAGACAGGATACACCAAGCTACGTATGTTACATTGGTTAAAACCTTTACTGACTTTCGAGGACTTCAGTACTACAAACCCTAATCTTCTCACACTTAGACTACTCCTACTACCCTATTCCCTGGCCTTCCCACTAGTACCCAAAAACCATCACAGCTACTACAAAACGCCTCAGCACGAATCTTGATAGGAACTAGGATATTTGATCACATCCCACCCGTGCTGATTTCACTGCGCTGGCTGCCAGTACAATCCCAAATCTATTTTAAGATATTAACTCTAATATTCAAAATCATTCACTCCAGTAACGCCAGTATGATAGAAGTGAATTTACAGCCACACACCTCAGCGAACGCTAAGATCTCAAAATAAAGGACTACTGACTGTCCCCACAACACGGAGCGCACACCTGTCACAAATAAGAGATCGTGTGTTCTCCAAACTCTGAGATGTTACATTTGATACCAGACAGAAAGAGATTTAAATGTGAGCTAAAAACATGACTATTCAAAAATGCATGCAACCTAACTTAACAGTAAGTAAAGAACCACAGTAATAAGAATGACAAAAGATACGTACGGAAGAATGAAAAACAAATCATCTGATAAATATACAAGAAGTCTGTACAACACACTACATAACGTGACATCTGTAATATTAATAATTGATGTATGTACTTCCCATGTGCTGCAGATACTTACAGGCCGATACAGTAAAATCGCGGGAGAGCGGGCGCTCCAAGGCGAGCGCCCGCTCTCCCGACGTGCGCCCAGGCCACTCTTCTGGGCGCACAATTTAGCATGCAAATGAGGGCCCACGGTAAAAGGAGGCACTAGGGACGCGCTAACGTCCCTAGCGCCTCCTTTTTGACAGAAGCGGCGGCTGTCAGCGGGTTTGACAGCCGACGCTCAATTTTTCTGGCGTCAGTCCTCAAACCCACTGACAGCCACGGGTTCGTAAAACAGACGCCGGCAAAATTGAGCGTCCGTCTTCCGAGCCGCGGGCACATTTAAAAATTTTTTTTTATTTTTACTTTTTTTTTTTTAAATTTTGGGACCTCCGACTTAATATCACCATGATATTAAGTCGGAGGGTGCACAGAGAAGCAGAAAAAACTGCTTTTCTGTGCACCCTCTAACTTAATATCATGGCGATATTAAGTTAGAGGGTGCACAGAAAAGCAGTTTTTTCTGCTTCTCTGTGCACTTCCCCGGTGCCGGCAGAAATTAACGCCTAACTTTGGGCAGGCGTTGAATTCTGAAAGTAAAATGTGCGGCTTGGCTGCACATTTTACTTACTGAATCGCGCGGGAATAACTAATAACGCCATCAACATGCATTTGCATGCTGCAGGCGCTATTAGTTTCGGGGGGGTTGGCCGCGCGTTTGACGCGCTATTACCCCTTACTGTACTGTATCAGCCAGTTAGTTAATATGGAATGAACTTTTCATTTGATGCTTGCTTATGAATACGAACCAGTAAACCATCTTTCATTGTTGAATTTGTAAACTGTTGTGATCTTTGCTTGGAACGAGGGTATATAAAACGTTTACATAATTAAATAAATGTTTCCTTCTCGCTCTCTTATTTCTGTGTACATCTCTCCTCGCTCCCTCCACTCACTCCCTCTTTATCTCTGTCTTTTTCTATCCCTCCACCTCTAACCGTATCTGTCTCTCACTCTCTCTTCTACTCTTTCCCCCTCTAGTCCTCTCTGTCCCCCACCCTCTCTCACCTACCACCTTTGCACTTCCCACACCAAAAACATTGACCTTCTCTTGCAAACAAAACCTTCACGTCCACAAAACTCAAAAAGTGTCCAAGTTCCTTCAAACCAGTCCCCGCGCCCTTCCTGACTCCCCCCGAGCTTCAGCCCTTATCTCTCGCCATCAGCATCGCACAGGCTCACCGAGGACCTGGACAAAGCCACTGCAGCTGAAGTGAGCAACCCTGTGAAACCACAGCCCTCTCCTCCACACTCGCTGATGAGCACAACTCCACTTCCTCTGAAACGCTGTCACGCACGCACACGAGCTCATGCAGGGCAGTGGCGGCACCATCGGCCAGCAAAGCCTCCGTCTCTGCGACTGCAGTGACCGAAACTGGGAGTAGAAAAAGAAACGTAGAAACAGAGACTGTGACCACAGATAAGCACCATAAGCCCATTATACTCCTGGTGAAATGTCATCAATTCAGGTTGATCTCTGGGATTTCCCTTCACTTTTTTGTAACTGAGGATCCTCTCTTAGGCTTTTTCCCACACCACTGAGGATCCTCTGTATCTGTTCCAAGCTTTTCCCCACCTTCGAGGATCCCCTGTGTCCATCCCAGGATTTCTTGAATTCTGTTACTGTTCTGGCCTCCACCATCTTCCTTAGGAGCACATTCCATACATCCAGCACCCTTTCCATGAAAGATTTCCTTATGTCATACCTTGCTCTGCCCCCTGGGATGAACAAATTCTTTCCACTGGAAATTACTTCCTGTGCATTATTTATACCTTTGAGATATTTGAATGACTCTATAATGAGTTTACATCAGGCATGGAGTTATTTGAAACTACCATCTTGGAAGCCCAGACCAGATGTACTCCAGGCATTAAAAAAGGTGGAAGAAAGGCCAAATGACTACCAGCATGGTTAAGAGGTGAGGTCAGAGAGGCTATAATAGCTAAAAAAAACAAAACAAAACATTTTTCAAGAAATGGAAAAGGGATCGGAATGAAGAAAACAGGATACAGCGTGAGAACTGGCAGGTCAGATACAAAGCATTGATAAGGAAGGCAAAGAGAGAATTTGAAAAGAAGCTTGCTGTGGAAAAAAAAATTAAATTAACTTTTTCAGACACATTTAAAGTAAAAAGCCTACAAAGGAGTTAGCTGGATCATTATATGGTCAAGGGGTAAAAGGGACACTAAGGGAGGTCAAGGCTATATAGTTGCAAGGAGATTAAATTAATTCTTTGTTTCTGTCTTTACTGAGGAAGATGTAAAGCAGAGATCCATGTCAGAAGTGATATTTAAAGGTATTCAGTGAACTTGGAAGATGTACTGGGAAAATTGACAAACTAAATAGTATCAAATCACTTGGACCAGATGGTATACATCCCAGAGGGATGAAAGAACTGAAAAAAACCAACATGAAATTGGAGGTCTACTGTTAGTAATTTGTAAACTGTCTTTACAATCATCTACAATACCTGTAGATTGGAGGGTGGGCCAACAGAATGTCAGTTTTTAGAAAGGGCTGCAGGGGTGATCCAGGAAACTACAGCCCGGTGACCCTGACTTCAGTACCAGGAAAAGTGGTTGAAATTATAAAGAATAAAACTGCTGAACACATAGATAGGCACAGTTTAATGGGACAAAGCCAACATGGATTTAGCCAAGGGAAGTCTTGCCTCACAAATCTGTTACATTTTTTGAGGGAGTAAATAAACCTGTGGATAAAGGTGAGCCAGCTGATAAATTGTATCTGGATTTCCAGAAAGCATTTGACAAAGTCCCTCATGAGAGACTTCTTAGGAAATTAGAAAGTCATTGGATGGGAGCAGGGTCCTGTTGTGGATTAAGAACAGGTTAAAAAGAAAAAAAGTGTAGGACTAAATGGTCAATATTTGTAAATGGAAAAAGGTGAATAGTGGAGTGGGACCACTGCTTTTTAATATATTTATAAATGACCCACAGGAAGGAAAGAGTGAAATGATCAAATATTCCAATAACACAAAATTATTCAAAGTTGTCAAATCACAAGGGGATTGTGAGAAATTGCAAGAGGACCTTGCAAAACTGGGAGACTGGGCATGCAAATGGCAAATGAAATTTAATGTGGACAAGTGCAAAGTGATGCACTTAGGGAAGAGAAACCCAAATTATAGCTACAAAATGCAAGGTTCCACATTAGGAGTCACCACTCAGGGAAAGGATCTGGGCGTCATCATTGATAACACATTGAAATCTGCTCAGTGTGCAGCAGCAGCCAAGAAAGCAAAGAGGATGCTGGGGATTATTAGGAAAGGAATGGAGAATAAAACAGAGAATATCATAATGTCTCTGTATCACTCCATGGTGCATCCTCATCTTGTGTTCATATATCATACACAAACAGAATGCTGGGGATTATTAGGAAAGGAATGGAGAATACAACAGAGAATATCCTAATGCCTCTGTATCACTCCATGGTGCGACCTCATCTTGTGTTCATATATCATACACAAACAGAATGCTGGGGATTATTAGGAAAGGAATGGAGAATAAAACAGAGAATATCATAATGTCTCTGTATCACTCCATGGTGCATCCTCATCTTGTGTTCATATATCATACACAAACAGAATGCTGGGGATTATTAGGAAAGGAATGGAGAATAAAACAGAGAATATCATAATGTCTCTGTATCACTCCATGGTGCATCCTCATCTTGTGTTCATATATCATACACAAACAGAATGCTGGGGATTATTAGGAAAGGAATGGAGAATAAAACAGAGAATATCCTAATGCCTCTGTATCACTCCATGGTGCATCCTCATCTTGTGTTCATATATCATACACAAACAGAATGCTGGGGATTATTAGGAAAGGAATGGAGAATAAAACAGAGAATATCATAATGCCTCTGTATCACTCCATGGTGCATCCTCATCTTGTGTTCATATATCATACACAAACAGAATGCTGGGGATTATTAGGAAAGGAATGGAGAATAAAACAGAGAATATCATAATGTCTCTGTATCACTCCATGGTGCATCCTCATCTTGTGTTCATATATCATACACAAACAGAATACTGGGGATTATTAGGAAAGGAATGAAGAATAAAACAGAGAATATCATAATGTCTCTGTATCACTCCATGGTGCGACCTCATCTTGTGTTCATATATCATACACAAACAGAATGCTGGGGATTATTAGGAAAGGAATGGAGAATAAAACAGAGAATATCATAATGTCTCTGTATCACTCCATGGTGCATCCTCATCTTGTGTTCATATATCATACACAAACAGAATGCTGGGGATTATTAGGAAAGGAATGGAGAACAAAACAGAGAATATCATAATGTCTCTGTATCACTCCATGGTGCGACCTCACCTTGTGTTCATATATCATACACAAACAGAATGCTGGGGATTATTAGGAAAGGAATGGAGAATAAAACAGAGAATATCATAATGCCTCTGTATCCCTCCATGGTGCATCCTCATCTTGTGTTCATATATCATACACAAACAGAATGCTGGGGATTATTAGGAAAGGAATGGAGAATAAAACAGAGAATATCATAATGCCTCTGTATCCCTCCATGGTGCATCCTCATCTTGTGTTCATATATCATACACAAACAGAATGCTGGGGATTATTAGGAAAGGAATGGAGAATAAAACAGAGAATATCATAATGTCTCTGTATCACTCCATGGTGCATCCTCATCTTGGGTTCATATATCATACACAAACAGAATGCTGGGGATTATTAGGAAAGGAATGGAGAATAAAACAGATTTGCGCGAGCAGGGCTCTGAAAATCCGCCCCTTAGAGAATAGCCACTGCCATTAGCAATGGTTACATGGAATAGACTTAGTTTTTGGGTACTTGCCAGGTTCTTATGACCTGGATTGGCCACTGTTGAAAACAGGATGCTGGGCTTGATGGACCCTTGGTCTGACCCAGTATGGCATTTTCTTATGTTCTTATGTTCTTAATATCATAATGCCTCTGTATCACTCCATGGTGCAACCTCATCTTGTGTTCATATATCATACACAAACAGAATGCTGGGGATTATTAGGAAAGGAATGGAGAATAAAACAGAGAATATCCTAATGCCTCTGTATCACTCCATGGTGCATCCTCATCTTGTGTTCATATATCATACACAAACAGAATGCTGGGGATTATTAGGAAAGGGATGGAGAATAAAACAGAGAATATCATAATGTCTCTGTATCACTCCATGGTGCATCCTCATCTTGTGTTCATATATCATACACAAACAGAATGCTGGGGATTATTAGGAAAGGAATGGAGAATAAAACAGAGAATATCATAATGTCTCTGTATCACTCCATGGTGCATCCTCATCTTGTGTTCATATATCATACACAAACAGAGTGCTGGGGATTATTAGGAAAGGAATGGAGAATAAAACAGAGAATATCATAATGTCTCTGTATCACTCCATGGTGCATCCTCATCTTGTGTTCATATATCATACACAAAGAGAATGCTAGGGATTATTAGGAAAGGAATGGAGAATAAAACAGAGAATATCATAATGCCTCTGTATCACTCCATGGTGCATCCTCATCTTGTGTTCATATATCATACACAAACAGAATGCTGGGGATTATTAGGAAAGGAATGGAGAATAAAACAGAGAATATCATGCCTCTGTATCACTCCATGGTGCATCCTCATCTTGTGTTCATATATCATACACAAACAGAATGCTGGGGGTTATTAGGAAAGGAATGGAGAATAAAACAGAGAATATCATAATGTCTCTGTATCATTCCATGGTGCATCCTCATCTTGTGTTCATATATCATACACAAACAGAATGCTGGGGATTATTAGGAAAGGAATGGAGAATAAAACAGAGAATATCCTAATGCCTCTGTATCACTCCATGGTGCAGCCTCATCTTGTGTTCATATATCATACACAAACAGAATGCTGGGGATTATTAGGGAAGGAATGGAGAATAAAACAGAGAATATCATAATGTCTCTGTATCACTCCATGGTGCATCCTCATCTTGTGTTCATATATCATACACAAACAGAATGCTGGGGATTATTAGGAAAGGAATGGAGAATAAAACAGAGAATATCATAATGTCTCTGTATCACTCCATGGTGCATCCTCATCTTGTGTTCATATATCATACACAAACAGAATGCTGGGGATTATTAGGAAAGGAATGGAGAATAAAACAGAGAATATCATAATGTCTCTGTATCACTCCATGGTGCATCCTCATCTTGTGTTCATATATCATACACAAACAGAATGCTGGGGATTATTAGGAAAGGAATGGAGAATAAAACAGAGAATATCATAATGTCTCTGTATCACTCCATGGTGCATCCTCATCTTGTGTTCATATATCATACACAAACAGAATGCTGGGGATTATTAGGAAAGGAATGGAGAATAAAACAGAGAATATCCTAATGCCTCTTTATCACTCCATGGTGAGACCTCATCTTGTGTTCATATATCATACACAAACAGAATGCTAGCGATTATTAGGAAAGGAATGGAGAATAAAACAGAGAATATCATAATGTCTCTGTATCACTCCATGGTGCATCCTCATCTTGTGTTCATATATCATACACAAACAGAATGCTGGGGATTATTAGGAAAGGAATGGAGAATAAAACAGAGAATATCATAATGTCTCTGTATCACTCCATGGTGCATCCTCATCTTGTGTTCATATATCATACACAAACAGAATGCTGGGGATTATTAGGAAAGGAATGGAGAATAAAACAGAGAATATCATAATGTCTCTGTATCACTCCATGGTGCATCCTCATCTTGTGTTCATATATCATACACAAACAGAATGCTGGGGATTATTAGGAAAGGAATGGAGAATAAAACAGAGAATATCATAATGTCTCTGTATCACTCCATGGTGCATCCTCATCTTGTGTTCATATATCATACACAAACAGAATGCTGGGGATTATTAGGAAAGGAATGGAGAATAAAACAGAGAATATCATAATGTCTCTGTATCACTCCATGGTGCATCCTCATCTTGTGTTCATATATCATACACAAACAGAATGCTGGGGATTATTAGGAAAGGAATGGAGAATAAAACAGAGAATATCATAATGTCTCTGTATCACTCCATGGTGCATCCTCATCTTGTGTTCATATATCATACACAAACAGAATGCTGGGGATTATTAGGAAGGGAATGGAGAATAAAACAGAGAATATCATAATGCCTCTGTATCACTCCATGGTGCATCCTCATCTTGTGTTCATATATCATACACAAACAGAATGCTGGGGATTATTAGGAAAGGAATGGAGAATAAAACAGAGAATATCATAATGCCTCTGTATCCCTCCATGGTGCATCCTCATCTTGTGTTCATATATCATACACAAACAGAATGCTGGGGATTATTAGGAAAGGAATGGAGAATAAAACAGAGAATATCATAATGTCTCTGTATCACTCCATGGTGCATCCTCATCTTGAGTATTGTGTGCAGTTCTGGTCACTGCATGTTAAAAAAAAGATACAGCAGAATTAGAAAAGGTACAGAGAAGGGCGACCAAGATGATAAAAGGGATGGAACAATTCCCTTATGAGGAAAGGCTAAAGAGGTTAGGTTTGGACAAGTTGATGGAGGAAATGTCCATTAACCAATAACCATTTTTAAGATGGAGTTGGGGAAATCCACATCTTATCCCTGGGATAAGCAGCCTGGAATCTTTCTACCCCTTGGGATCCTGACAGGTTCTTGTGGCCTGGATTGGCCACTGTTGGAAACAGGATACTGGACTTGATGGACCCTTGGTCTGACCCAGCATGGCATGTTCTTATATTCTCATTTATATTCTTCTATTCCCCCCGTCTCTCCTCTCAAGTGGATCATGCAGATGGTTATCTGGTGAATGGGAGACTTGGGTTCTATTCCCAATCCTGGCTCCTCCATCTACAGTTGACTTAAGAGGAACATTGGCGTTAGCTCAGTCACCTCAGTCTCATTCTGTCACTAAAGGATGTGACTGATATTAGGGGTCACCAAAGGGCTGCAGGACATTGGTGACATTCTGACCCAGCACTGGTTTAATTCTGGTCCCTGCATGGCCTTGAGGTCCTCATTATTTCATAGAGATTGGAACCACCGGAGGTGAAACCAGTCCTGGATTTGAGTGAACCCAGAGAGCCACTGGTGATGCTACCTATATGATACACAGCACTGTACAATACCAGGGAGCAGTGCCAGTACTATCCCCAAAATGAGCATCTCACCAGCACCATCCCTGTCACAGACTTCTCCTGTCACTGTTGTAGTCACCAAGCTCAGCAACCCCCATCACCACTGCAGCCACTGCAACCGGCTCCTCCCGCTACATTTTGGCCACTAAGCCCAGCACTTCTCATCAATAATGCAGAACTAGGAAGCCCTGAGGTCCTATGAGAATGAAAAGATTTAAGATACAAACTGCCCGCTAGCTATTTCCTTGCTCCCTATTGCGATCCTGAATATTTTCAGTATGAAAGCCCAAAATGTATCAGAAAAGAGAGAGTACAAAGCAAGTGGTAGGCACAAGGGGAGGAGGTGCTTGATGGTATCAAGAAAGCAGACGCGAGTCAGGGCACTTCTCAAACTGTGCACCATGGAAACAAATACCTCAGCTGTATTTTAAGAAAGAGGGATGTGGTCAAAGCCATGAGCGGCTACCTGGAAAAAACAGAGCTGCGTAGGAAAGAGAAACCTGTGACCATATTTTCTTTCTATACTTGTTATAATGAAATTCATCCAAATACTACCAGTTCTAGAACCTCTCTCTGACGTGCTCAAGGGTGAGTGCAGGGATACAGAGCCTGTCACCTCTAGGACTGGAGGGATCAGGGGATGGGAGCAGGGATACAGAGCCTGTCACCTCTAGGACTGGAGGGATCAGGGGATGGGAGCAGGGATACAGAGCCTGTCACCTCTAGGACTGGAGGGATCAGGGGATGGGAGCAGGGATACAGAGCCTGTCACCTCTAGGACTGGAGGGATCAGGGAATGGGTGCAGGGATACAGAGCCTGTCACCTCTAGGATTGGAGGGATCAGGGGATGGGTGCAGGGATACAGAGCCTGTCACCTCTAGGACTGGAGGGATCAGGGGATGGGAGCAGGGATACAGAGCCTGTCACCTCTAGGACTGGAGGGATCAGGGGATGGGAGCAGGGATACAGAGCCTGTCACCTCTAGGACTGGAGGGATCAGGGGATGGGAGCAGGGATACAGAGCCTGTCACCTCTAGGACTGGAGGGATCAGGGGATGGGTGCAGGGATACAGAGCCTGTCACCTCTAGGACTGGAGGGATCAGGGGATGGGTGCAGGGATACAGAGCCTGTCACCTCTAGGACTGGAGGGATCAGGGGATGGGAGCAGGGATACAGAGCCTGTCACCTCTAGGACTGGAGGGATCAGGGGATGGGTGCAGGGATACAGAGCCTGTCACCTCTAGGACTGGAGGGATCAGGGGATGGGCGCAGGGATACAGAGCCTGTCACCTCTAGGACTGGAGGGCTCAGAGGACGAGTACAGGGATACAGAGCCTGTCACCTCTAGGACTGGAGGGATCAGGGGATGGGTGCAGGGATACAGATACAAATAAAACAGTAAAAATGAATTACCCTTACATTCTCTGTGTATATTATAAACATGCCAGTAACTGTCTGGTAAACAGCTTTATAAACCATTTCCACCATGGGAGGGACTGGTCAGTCAGGCGGGGGGAGGTATGAAGGAAGCTGCCACCCCGGGACACATTTAGCACTCTCTGATGTCACAGACTTCCTTCTCTAGCTGCCCTTCCCTGCTTCTGTGTCTGGGACACAATCTCCCCTCCGGGTATCAGTGCAGTTACCCCATGCTCTCCGGGCAGGGCAGATGGCAGGAGAGGTCCTTTACGCTGACCTAAAGCTCCCTGGGGCATCCTCGCACCCGCCGTGCCATGCCAGTGGTCAGAGTAAGTGGATATCTCAGCTTTCTCCTTACTGATGTATAATGTGTTATCCTTGTGTGATTGCTGGTTTGTCATTTGGCAATGAAAACCTTTTTTAAAATGAGCATGGCAAATTTATTTAAGTTGTGTTGTGTTATTTTAGTCATGCTGGTCCTGGAAAACTCTGAATTCTTCCATTGGACCCAAACTGATATTATGGAGAAGATTTTGTAATAGTGCAAGTTCTTTCCTGACTAATACACAATTAAGCCACTACAATTAGTTCAGAATTCAGCAGCTCGAGTGCTATCCGGCATCCCAATGAAACAACATATTACCCCAGTTTTGCATAAATTACATTGGTTGCCAATCGAGTACAGAATTAAATATAAAATACTGTCTATGATACCTAACCTGTTAAATAACCAAGATTCCATCTTTACCCCGTTACAAACCAGCAAGACAGCTCCGATCCCCTAATTTGAACTTGTCAGAGGTCCCCTCCATTCGACTCGCCAGACTTCATATAACAGGACAGAGGGCGTTTTCTGTAGCAGGTCCTACTTTATGGACAGGAGCCTTTGGGTATTACAAGTCAGTAGCTCATATACTCCTACTCTCACCTGAACGGAGAAGGCACCTTGTCTTGCTCCTAAAATACGGTTAGGTTTTTTTTTTGACTCTACGATATTCTTGCTGTACTTGATTTGCGAAAAGTAAGGTTACTATTAGGGTCTACTTTCTAACATAACAATATCTGATTAGTATAGGGTTTTGGCAACTGATTGGTATTTTTTTTCTAATCTTTGTTATTTTTTGCTTTTTCATTTTTGTTTTTTTCAGATATTTTTATGTATGATTAAGAATAGACCTAAACCTTTAACCTATGCAATTTTATTTTTATCAGTATTAATATTATTATTTGTTAGCACTTTTATTTATTTTATATTACTTTGTAAACCATTTTGGGTCAGTTATTTAACTGTTAAGATGTTTAGAAAGCATTTAAATAAATAAATAAATAAATAATACGTTTTCTATCCTCCAGTTCTGGCCACCCAGCATCACTGGGAATGAGGTTTGCTGAGCAGTGTGTGCAGAGCTATAAATGTAGAGTCAAATGTATAAAATAGATTTTACCATTAGTACATCGGGCCCACAGTTATCCAC
Source organism: Rhinatrema bivittatum (assembly GCF_901001135.1). Taxonomy (NCBI): domain Eukaryota; kingdom Metazoa; phylum Chordata; class Amphibia; order Gymnophiona; family Rhinatrematidae; genus Rhinatrema; species Rhinatrema bivittatum. Next base: position 5,057,880 of record NC_042630.1, read on the forward strand.
ACTATTTAATTCTTAACACACAATTATGAACTTGATAGCCAAGCCTCAGTTGGGGTAATTTAGGAATTAATGGGAAAGGAATGGAGGATGTAATAATGCCTCTGTATCGCTCCATGGTGGGGCCACACATTGAGTACTGTGTGTAGGTCTGATTGCGTATTTCAAAAAAATTTATAAATGCACTGTAAAAGGTGCAGGGAAAGAGTAATCAAAATGATAAGGGGAATGGAACAACTTCCCTATGAGGAAAGACTAAAGAGGTTAGGACTTTTCAGCTTGGAGAAGAGACGGCTGAGGGGGGATATGATAGAGGTCTTTAAAATCATGAGAGGTCTAGAACGGGTAGATGTGAATCGGTTATTTACTCTTTCGGATAGTAGAAAGACTAGGGGGGCACTCCATGAAGTTAGCATGTAGCACATTTAAAACTAATCAGAGAAAATTATTTTCACTCAATGCACAATTAAACTCTGGAATTCATTGCTGGAGGATGCAGTTAGGGCAGTTAGCATAGCTGGGTTTAAAAAAAGGTTTGGATAAGTTCCTGGAGAGAAGTCTATAAACTGTTATTAAACAATAGGGAATAGCCACTGCTTGTTGCTAGCATTAGCATCATAGGATTTATGTAATGTTTGGGTACTTGCCAGGTTCTTGTGGCCTGGATTGACCACTGTTGGAAACAGGATCCTGGGCTTGATGGACCCTTGGTCTGACCCAGTATGGCAAGTCTTATGATTTTACTACAAATGTGATTAATCAAGATGTTTCATTTTATTTAATTCAAGATCCCTTGCAAAAAGTAAAAGAAATGTGACTACAATTACACAGAGAACATAAGTGCATGATATTTTGCTCTTTATCTGCTGTCATGTACTACCTTACTATGAGTTATTGACATTATACCTAAATACGGTGATGGGGGGATTTTTCTCTCTGTAATTACACTGCAGTGATTTCTTGTACTGTAGAACTTCGCCGGCGCAAAGAGGAGAGGAATCAGGAAAGCAAAGTCTGTTCCAGGCAGAGATCTCTGCTTATCCCACAGGCGCCTGCTGCTGCGAGCTAACAGTGCTACCCTCAGGAAGAATTAGTCTGTTTAATGTTTCTAATTAACTGCTTCCCAACTCTACAAGAGCTGTGTAAAACCAAACATGCAGAAATCACACACATAAACAAATTATCATCAAATCATTACAAACAAACACTTCCAAACATATAAAACAGAAGAATTTTCTGGCGCAAGGAGAAACATTAAAGATGTTTCAAAATTAAACCAACTTGAAAAGTAGTAATCAAATTTTAAAATCTGGAAACATTAAAACTTTAAAAGCCCTGCCCATACTTACTTGAAAGGAAAAAAGCACATATGTATGTGTATGGCCACCTCTGTTCAAGTTGTTGCAAGTATTCACTGGGAAAAAAGCCAAAGTTTTTTCTTTTTTTATTAAAAGGAAGATAATTTGCCTGCAGCCTAAAAATACTATGGCCCAGGGTCGAAATAAAATTATTCCCTGAAAACCAGTTACAGACAGATCATAAGGTGGATTTGTTATACAAGTAATCCGGCCCCATGCTGTGTAAAACACGAAAAGTCATTACAAAGATTTTAAATTGGGCTCAGACTAACTGGGAGCCTTCCAGGGGCATCCCGTCACCTCTCAGGGCAACCCACCCCCAGGCTGGGCAGTTTCTAATGCCTGCATCACACTTTCACAGGCCTGATCATCTGTACATGGGTGCAATCTCTTCTCCACCTTTAATTTCCAGAATGCATTGCAGATACAATTATTCATAACTCTGGGGCTATGAATATTCTTAAATCTTTATGCACTGACTTTATGACCTCGCAGCCAGCTTTAATCAATATGGAGCCAGCTTGGAAAAAGACTCTGTGTCCTTAATATTCAAAATGAATCCTCAAGATGCAATCCAAGACCATCTTCAAGGGGGAAAGCCGACAGTCACTCAGCAGTGCATGGTTCGGAGAAATGTATCCTTGAAGGATACTAATGAAACAGGAGAGTTAGGGCATCCCAACAGAGAGGTTCCATTAAAAGCAATCATAGTCCATATGCCTATATGTAAAAAATCACCAAAGCAAATGATTTCTGAATTATCCCAAACAACTGAAAAGCAGGTTGTTAAAACAAACAAAAACCACACTTTGAAATATCTGTATGCCAATGCCAGAAGTCTAAGAAGTAAGATGGGAGAGTTAGTGTATAGCAGCAAATGATGAGATTGAAATAATTGGCATCACAGAGACTTGGTGGAAGGAGGATAACCACTGGGACAGTGCTATATCAGGGTACAAATTATATCACAATGATAGGGAGGATCAATTTGGTGGGGGTGTGGCACTTTATGTCCGGGAGGGTATAGAGTCCAACAGGATAAAGATCATACAAGAGACTAAATGCTCAGTAGAATCTATATGGGTAGAAATCCCATGTGTGTTGGGTAAGAGTATAGTGATAGGAGTATACTACCATCCACCTGGACAAAATGGTCAGACAGATGATGAAATGCTAAGAGAAATCAGGGAAGCTAACCAATTTGGCAGTGCAATAATAATGGGAGATTTCAATTACCCCAATATTGCCTGGGTAAATGTAACATCAGGACTTGCTAGAGACATAAAATTCCTGGATGTAATAAATGATTGCTTCATGGAGCAATTGATTCAGGAACCAACAAGAGAGGGAGCTATTTTAGATTTAATTCTTAGTGGAACGCAGGATTTGGTGAGAGAGGTAACGGTGGTGGGGCCACTTGGCAACAGTGATCATAACATGATCAAATTTAAACTAATAACTGAAGGGGGACAATAAGTAAATCTGCAGCTCTAACACTAAACTTTCAAAAAGGAAACTTTGATAAAATGAGGAAAATAGAAAAAAACTGAAAGGTGCAGCTGCAAAGGTTAAAAGTGTTCAACAGGCTTGGACATTGTTTAAAAATACAATCCTAGAGGCGCAGTCCATATGCATTCCACACATTAAGAAAGGTAGAAGGAAGGCAAAAGGATTACCATCATGGTTAAAAGGGGAGGTGAAAGAGGCTATTTTAGCCAAAAAAACATCCTTCAAAAACTGGAAGAAGGATCCATCTGAAGAAAATAGGATAAAACATAAGCATTGTCAAGTTAAGTGTAAAACATTGATAAGACAGGGCGAAGAGAGAATTTGAAATAAAGTTGGCCATAGAGGCAAAAATTCATAATAAAAACCTTTTTAAATATATCTGAAGCAAGAAACCTGTGAGGGAGTCGGTTGGACCATTAGATGACCAAGGGGTTTAAAGGGGCTCTTAGGGAAGATAAGGCCACTGCAGAAAAGACTAAATGAATTCTTTGCTTCCATGTTTACTAATGAGGATGTTGGGGAGATACCAGTTCCGGAGATGGTTTTCTGGGGTGATGAGTCAGACGAACTGAATGAAATCACTGTGAACCTGGAAGATGTTGTAGACCAGACTGACAAACTAAAGAGTAGCAAATCACCTGGACCGGATGGTATGCATCCTAGGGTACTAAAGGAACTCAAAAATGAAATTTCTGATCTATTAGTTAAAATTTGTAACCTATCATTACATCATCCATTGTACCTGAGACTGGAGGGTGGCCAATGTAACCCCAATATTTAAAAAAAGGCCTCCAGGGGTGATCCTGGTAACTATAGACCCCGTGGAGCCTGACTTCAGTGCCAGGTAAAATAGTGGAAACTATTCTCAAGATCAAAATCGTAGAGCGTATAGAAAGACATGATTTAATGGAACACAGTCAACATGGATTTACCCAAGGGAAGTCTTGCCTAACAAATCTGCTTCTTTTTTTTGAAGGGGTTAATAAACATGTGGATATAGGTGAACCGGTAGATGTAGTGTATTTGGATTTTCAGAAGGCGTTTGAACAAAGTCCCTCATGAGAGGCTTCTACGAAAATTAAAAAGTCATGGGATAGGAGGCGATGTCCTTTCGTGGATTACAAACTGACAGGAAACAGAGAGTAGGATTAAATGGGCAATTTTCTCAGTGGAAAAGGGTAACAGTGGAGTGCCTCAGGGATCTGTACTTGGACCTGTGCTTTTCATATATTTATAAATGATCTGGAAATGAATACGACGAGTGAGGGTTATCAAATTTGCGGATGATACAAAAATTATTTAGAGTAGTTAAATCACAAGCAGATTGTAATACATTACAGGAGGACCTTCCAAGACTGGAAGATTGGGCATCCAAATGGCAGATGAAATTTAATGTGGACAAGTGCAAGGTGTTGGCATATAGGGAACAATAACCCTTGCTGTAGTTACATGATGTTGAGTTCCATGTAGGGGCTATCACCCCAGGAAAAGATCTAGGCATCATAGTGGATAATACTTTAAAATCATCGGCTCAGTGTGCTGGCGGCAGTCAAAAAAGCAAACAGAATGTTAGGAATTATTAGGAAGGGAATGGTTAATGAAATGTAAAATGTCATAATGCCTCTGTATCACTCCATGGTGAGACCGCACCTTGAATACTGTGTACAATTCTGGTCGCCCGCATCTCAAAAAAGATATAATTGCGATGGAGAATGGTTCAGAGAGGGGCACCAAAAATGATAAAGGGGAATGGAACAGCTCCCCTATGAGGAAAGACTAAAGAGGTTAGGACTTTTCAGCTTGAGAAGAGACGACTGAGGTGGGATATGATAGAGTGTTTAAGATCATGAGAGGTCTTGAACGAGTAGATGTGAATCGGTTATTTCACTTTTGAATAATAGAAGGACTAGGGGGCAGTCCATGAAGTTAGCAAGTACACATTTAAGACTAATCGGAGAAAAATTCTTTTTCATTCAACGCACAATAAAGCTCTGGAATTTGTTGCCAGAGGATGTGGTTTGGTGCAGTTAGTGTAGCTGGGATCAAAAAAGGTTTGGATAGTTCTTGGAGGAGAAAGTCCATTAATGGCTATTAATCAAGTTTACTTAGGGAATAGCCACTGCTATTAATTGCATCAGTAGCATGGGATCTTCTTAGTTTTTGGGTACTTGCCAGGTTCTTATGGCCTGGATTGGCCTCTGTTGGAAACAGGATGCTGGGCTTGATGGACCTTGGTCTGACCCAGCATGGCAATTTCTTATGGTTCTTATGCTATCAGTAGTTAAGAGGTTCTCTTTGATCTTTCCTCAGGAATTATGCTCAGAAATGGAAGCCTGGGAAAAGGTTTCTCAGCAGCCATAAACAAATAGTAACTAATAGGGGAGATGAGAGATTCCTACATCAGGCCCCTCGATGAGATCGCGGGTTTCCTCCACCGCACGTTTATTGAAATTATTTGGTGAACTTTCCATAGTGCTCACACTTTAACGCACGGGAGAAGGATCCGCGAAGATCTGCTCCTGCTTTTCCTGCAGACATCTTTTTATTCCTTGAACGTAACGCTTGGAGATTTGAAAATAGAATGCACCTGAATGGTTTCCTTCCCCAGCCCTAAACCCGACCCCAGGAAGGTCTACTTTAGCTCCTGAAAATGTCCCTCCTAAAGATTATTGCACGCACACGGTGATGGCACACAATTATTTCACAGTCATTAAACGCAGCAATCGCCCCCACCTCTTAAAGAAAGACAGCTCAGGGCTTGGTTTGAGGAGAAGCCGTGAGTCGGATTCAGTACAAGGAGGGTAGATTTTCCTGAAAGTTTAGGCAGGACCTGCACAGGTAGAACAAGGACTTAGATGAGGTGCACTGAACACGGAGGGGCAATAGTCAGAGAGATACTTTATGGGCAGAATCCCTTGTATGTCGGGGAAGACTATAGTGATAGGGGTATACTACCGTCCCACCTGGTCAAGATGGTGAGACGGACAGTGAAATGCTAAGAGAAATTAGGGAAGCTAACCAAATTGGTAGTGCAGTAATAATGGGAGACTTCAATTACCCCAATATAGACTGGGTAAATGTATCATCGGGACACGCATAGTGATAAAGTTCCTGGATGGAATAAATGATAGCTTTATGGAACAATTGGTTCAGGAACTGACAAGAGAGGGAGCAATTTTAGATCTAATTCTCAGTGGAGCACAGGACTTGGTGAGAGAGGTAACGGTGGTGGGCCGCTTGGCAATAGTGATCATAATATGATCAAATTTGATTTAATGATTGGAAGAGGAACAGTGTGCAAATCCATGGCTCTCGTGCTAAACTTTCAAAAGGGAAACTTTGATAAAATGAAAAAATTGTTAGAAAAAAACTGAAAGGAGCAGCTACAAAAGTAAAAAGTGTGCAAGGCGTGGTCATTGTTAAAAAATACCATTCTAGAAGCACAGTCCAGATGTATTCCACACATTAAAAAGGTGGAAAAAAGGCAAAACTATTACCGGCATGGTTAAAAGGGGAGGTGAAAGAAGCTATTTTAGCCAAAAGATCTTCATTCAAAATTGGAAGAAGGATCCAACAGAAGAAAATAGGATAAAGCATAAACATTGGCAAGTTAAATGTAAAACATTGATAAGACAGGCTAAGAGAGAATTTGAAAAGAGTTGGCTGTAGAGGCAAAAACTCACAGTAAAAACCTTTTTAAATATATCCGAAGCAGAAGCCTGTGAGGGAGTCAGTTGGACCGTTAGATGATCGAGGGGTTAAAGGGGCACTTAGAGAAGATAAAGCCATCACGGAAAGATTAAATAATTTCTTTGCTTCGGTGTTTACTGAAGAGGATGTTGGGGAGGTACCCGTAATGGAGAAGGTATTCATGGAATTGATTCAGATGGACTGAATCAAATCACGGTGAACCTAGTGTTTCGGTCCCGGGCTGTGCCCCGGTCCCTCCACCTACCTCGGGGGCGGCCCGGGCCGTTTCCAGTCTTCCCTGGGCCGTTTCCAGCCTTCTTCGGGCCTGCAGGCCCTCCAGTGCGTCTCTCCCTCCGCGGGAGAGACGCCAACGCTCCGGCGCGGTTGGCCCCGCCCCCTGACACGGGCGTGCGGGGAGGAGCCCCATTTAAAGGGGCCAGCGTGGGAAAACCTCACTCTAGCTGTGGATGACGTCAGACGCCCTTAGGGGATAAGTACCCTGCAGCTAGCTCTCTCCTGTGCCTAGCAACAAGGTTCCTGGTCTTCGGCCTGCTCTTGCTGTGTTCCTGGTTTGTTCTTCATCCCGCTTCTGCTCTGCCCTCCTCGCTGGATTGATTCTTCTGGACACCGACCCCTGGACTGGCTTTGGACCGCTCTCTGGACACCGACCCCTGGACTGGCTGCGGACCGCCCTTTGGACTCAGACTCCTGAACCGACTTTTGGATTACCTACGACTTGCTGGAGGCGCCAGCCGTCCAGACCCCACGACCTGCAGGAGGCACCTGCATCCGGACCATCTTCCACCTTCAGAGAGTCGCCTAAGTCCCAGCGGCCGTGTCCCTACGGGCTCCTCCTGGGGGGACTTCGGCTTCCAGGGTGAATCTCCTAAAGTCCCAGCGGCTGGACTCCTAAGGGCTCCTCCCGGGGGAGTGCCGGTCTCCAGGGCGAAGATTCTTCTATCATCAGGGTCCAACGTCAGCCATCCTCCCAGTAGGTACCGAGTCCTTGGTCGCATAGGACTCCACCGTAGTCCAATATCTCAGCTTGCTCCGGGTCTCCGAACCGCCTCCTGGTTGGGACGCTTGCTGTGGGCCCACACAGCACTCCATCCTCTGTCCCAACCGGCCCAAGGGTCCACGAACATAACACCTAGAAGATGTGGTAGGCCTGATTGATAAACTGAAGAGTAGTAAATCACCCGGATCGGATGGTAAACACCCCAGAGTTCTGAAGGAACTAAAAAATGAAATTTCAGACCTATTAAAAATTTGTAACTTATCATTAAAATCCTCCATTGTACCTGAAGACTGGAGGATAGCAAATGTAACCCCAATATTTAAAAAGGGCTCCAGGGGCAATCCAGGAAACTACAGACCGGTTAGCCTGACTTCAGTGCCAGGAAAAATAGTGGAAAGTGTTCTAAACATCAAAATCACAGAACATATAGAAAGACATGGTTTAATGGAACAAAGTCAGCATGGCTTTACCCAAAGCAAGTCTTGCCTCACAAATCTGCTTCACTTTTTTGAAGGAGTTAATAAACATGTGGATAAAGGTGAACCGGTAGATGTAGTGTACTTGGATTTTCAGAAGGTATTTGACAAAGTTCCTCATGAGAGGCTTCTAGGAAAAGTAAAAAGTCATGGGATAGGTGGCGATGTCCTTTCGTGGATTGCAAACTGGCTAAAAGGCAGGAAACAGAGAGTAGGATTAAATGGGCAATTTTCTCAGTGGAAGGGAGTGGACAGTGGAGTGCCTCAGGGATCTGCATTGGGACCCTTACTTTTCAATATATTTATAATGATCTGGAAAGAAATACGAGTGAGATAATCAAATTTGCAGACGACACAAAATTGTTCAGAGTAGTTAAATCACAAGAAGATTGTGATAAATTGCAGGAAGACCTTGTGAGACTGGAAAATTGGGCATCCAAATGGCAGATGAAATTTAATGTGGATAAGTGCAAGGTGATGCATATAGGGAAAAATAACCCTTGCTATAGTTACACAATGTTAGGTTCCATATTAGGAGCTACCACCCAAGAAAGAGATCTAGGTGTCATAGTGGATAACACATTGAAATCGTCGGCTCAGTGTGCTGCAGCAGTCAAAAAAGCAAACAGAATGTTGGGAATTATTAGAAAAGGAATGGTGAATAAAACAGAAAATGTCATAATGCCTCTATCGCTCCATGGTGAGACCGCACCTTGAATACTGTGTACAATTCTGGTCGCCGCATCTCAAAAAAGATATAATTGCGAAGGAGAAGGTACAGAGAAGGGCGACCAAATGATAAAGGGAATGGAACAGCTCCCCTGTGAGGAAAGACTAAAGAGGTTAGGACTTTTCAGCTTGGAGAAGAGACGGCTGAGGGGGATATGATAGAGGTGTTTAAAATCATGAGAGGTCTAGAACGGGTAGATGTTGAATCGGTTATTTACTTTTTCGGATAGTAGAAGACTAGGGGGCACTCCATGAAGTTAGCATGGGGCACATTTAAAACTAATCGGAGAAAGTTCTTTTTACTCAGTGCACAATTAAACTCTGGAATTTGTTGCCAGAGAATGTGGTTCGTGCAGTTAGTATAGCTGTGTTTAAAAAAGGATTGGATAAGTTCTTGGAGGAGAATTCCATTACCTGCTATTAAGTTCACTTAGAGAATAGCCACTGCTATTACTAGCAATGGTAACATGGAATAGACTTAGTTTTTGGGTACTTGCTGGGTTCTTATGGCCTGGATTGGCCACTGTTGGAAACAGGATGCTGGGCTTGATGGACCCTTGGTCTAACCCAGTATGGCATTTTCTTATGTTCTTAATGAGGCTGAATGGAGTCACTGTAAATTATCCCCTTACTAGGGATGATACTGGCTTGTTCCTTCATTTCACAGGGTTGAACCTAAGCACGGAGTTTCAGTGTTGTTAACAATTGGTCAGCAAGGTTAAAGTTTGTATTTGTATTTGGGAAGATAACACTGGATTGTGGGCTCATAATTTCCATGTCCAGTTAATACGTGGGCAGCTGAATTTCAAAACAATTGCAGTGCCCTCAAGGGACTGTTAGAAATAGCGAGTAAAAGAGAGTTAGAGTAATCATAACCAGAATATGTTAGTGACTATAGAACAGTTTGATAATCTTTTGCTTCCCACAGGGGTTTAAGATGTTTTAATATTCGCAGATCCTCAAAACAATGAGAGCCCAATGAAAGTCCCACGTTCCGCATGGAGATATCGGGTCCAGCAAACTGCAGCGTGGGGCGGTCTCCTCTGCACAGCAAAATAATCAGAAGGGCTAGAGAGGTCCAATTCTGAACGGGTCAGGGGTTCATGGCAGAGGGAGGGGGAGGATCGGGGCAGCAGGGGCAGTGGGAGCCCTGCATCCTGACAAGGACTGAGCCACATGCTTAGGGTCCGGGTTTCATGCAGGTTCCTCAGCCACTTAATCGTCGGAGAATCCCTTTCTTGTTCTCTGTGTATGTTAAAATAAACATTGTAAATCATAAATAAAGCCTCCCGCGTCCCTTTACGCCTTCCCTTGTTTCCAGGCCCAGCCGCAGTGCCCGCAGTGGCACCGTCCAGCCCTCAGAGTAAGCGGGGGTCCTTAATCTTCTCCTCCTCCTGGCTGTCATTGCCCTCAGCGTTTCGGTAAGTGCAGGATCTGCAAATCGTGGGCTATGACACGGATTCAGCATGTACGCAAAGCAATTTTCTTCAACGCTATCCACATCATGCACTAAAACCCGCGTGCGCGGGGGATAGATTATTGTACTAATAGTCCGGGGCTCTGTGTGCGTAAATGCGCGCACGCCAAGTACTTTCAGGAACTGCAGAGAGCCAGTCCTTTTATTATTTATTTAGAAAGTTTCCAGAATCCCAGAAATAGAGCTTGTAAGAAATCAGCAAGGAAACATTCCCGAAAAAAAAGAAAATAAATAATTTCAGTGCTTAGGAAAAGAACCAATCCTAATCCCAAGGGGAGAGATGTTCCAGGGGGTGGAATTGGAATTTTCCTGCAATACTTTTCACTCAGGAAAGGTTTGTGCATAACTCCTACCTCACAAGCTCCATCTTCTGAAGAGCAATCTGTGTGCAAAGTCAGCCAATTATCCACTCGCTGTACAAATATTCAGACTCTGCCGGTACAGGGGCTGCTGGAAGATGACTTTTAAAGAATCCCACAGCTGAGATGGTGGCTGCAGGGGTGCAGCACTATGACCTAGTGCTATAACTGCTTAGAAGGTAAAAGTATTCTTTTCATACAATGCTGTCTTCATGTCTGGTTGCATGGCCCAGTACAGCTGGTGAAAGATCCATATCAGAGAGCCAGGCCCGACCCAGGTTTCCCTGCAGAGGGAGTACTCACAACCCTGCAGCCATCTGCTGTCTGAAGGGAGTCTGCTCCAGCCTCAGCCCTGCTGCTCCTCCTCCTCTCTTCCTCTTGTTGGCAGGTTTCCTGTGCAATCAGGAGAAGGTCCGTATGAAGAATCATAAACATCTGGAGACCACAGCTAGCACCAAGTATGGGAATTCATGTACAAGCCCTGCAACAGGTGATTTCTCCTCACCTTCTCCCATCATTCCTACATCTTTCCAGCTTCTTACTCTTTCGATCCCAATTTCTTGATCTCCCTTTACTCTCTTTTTTCCTGGCCATTAATTCCTGAGCCTATCCCAGGCTTTACCCCTCACTCCCCCGCCTCTGAGGATCTTCTGTGCTTATCCCAGGCTTTACCCCTCACTCCCCCGCCTCTGAGGATCCTCTGTGCTATCCCAGGCTTTACCCCTCACTCCCCCACCTCTGAGGATCCTCTGTGCCATCCCAGGCTTTACCCATCACTCCCCCACCTCTGAGGATCCTCTGGGCTTATCCCAGGCTTTACCCCTCACTCCCCCACCTCTGAGGATCCTCTGTGCCCTTCCCAGGCTTTACCCCTCACTCCCCCACCTCTGAGGATCCTCTGTGCCCATCCCAGGCTTTACCCATCACTCCCCCACCTCTGAGGATCCTCTGGGCTTATCCCAGGCTTTACCCCTCACTCCCCCACCTCTGAGGATCCTCTGTGCTTATCCAGGCTTTACCCCCCACTCCCTCACAGCTAAGGATCCTCTGTGCTTATCCCAGGCTTTACCCCTCACTCCTCCACCTCTGAGGATCCTGTGCCTATCCCAGGCTTTACCCCTCACTCCCCCACCTCTGAGGATCTTCTGTGCTTATCCCAGGCTTTACCCCTCACTCCCCCCCTCTGAGGATCCTCTGTGCTTATCCCAGGCTTTACCCCTCACTCCCCACCTCTGAGGATCCTCTGTGCTTATCCCAGGCTTTACCCCTCACTCCCCCACCTCTGAGGATCCTCTGGGCTTATCCCAGGCTTTACCCCTCACTCCCCCACCTCTGAGGATCCTCTGTGCCCATCCCAGGCTTTACCCATCACTCCCCCACCTCTGAGGATCCTCTGGCTTATCCCAGGCTTTACCCCTCTCACTCCCCCACCTCTGAGGATCTCTGTGCTTATCCAGGCTTTACCCCCCCACCCCTCACAGCTAGGATCCTCTGTGCTTATCCCAGGCTTTACCCCCACTCCCTCACAGCTAAGGATCCTCTGTGCTTATCCCAGGCTTTACCCCTCACTCCCCACAGCTAGGATCCTCTGCTTATCCCAGGCTTTACCCCTCACTCCCCACCTCTGAGGATCCTCTGTGCTTATCCCAGGCTTTACCCCTCACTCCCTCACAGCTAGGATCCTCTGTGCTTATCCCAGGCTTTACCCCTCCTCACTCCCCACCTCTGAGGATCCTCTGTGCTTATCCCAGGCTTTACCCCTCACTCCCCCACCTCTGAGGATCCTCTGTGCTTATCCCAGGCTTTACCCCTCACTCCCCCACCTCTGAGGATCCTCTGTGCTTATCCCAAGCTTTACCCCTCACTCCCCACCTCTGAGGATCCTCTGTGCTTATCCCAGGCTTTACCCCTCACCCCACCTCTGAGGATCCTCTGTACCTCCTCCAGGCTTTACCCCTCACTCCCCCACCTCTGAGGATTCCCTGTGCTTATCCCAGGCTTTACCCCTCACTCCCCCACCTCTGAGGATCCTCTGTGCTTATCCCAGGCTTTACCTCTCACTCCCCCACCTCTGAGGATCCTCTGTGCTTATCCCAGGCTTTACCTCTCACTCCCCCACCTCTGAGGATCCTCTGTGCTTATCCAGGCTTTACCCCTCACTCCCCCACCTCTGAGGATCCTCTGTGCTTATCCAGGCTTTACCTCTCACTCCCCCACCTCTGAGGATCCTCTGTGCTTATTCCAGGCTTTACCCCTCACTCCCCCACCTCTGAGGATCCTCTGTGCTTATCCAGGCTTTACCCCTCACTCCCTCACAGCTAAGGATCCTCTGTGCTTATCCCAGGCTTTACCCCTCACTCCCCCACAGCTAAGGATCCTCTGTGCTTATTCCAGGCTTGTACCTCTCACCTCCCCCACCTCTGAGGATCCTCTGTGCTTATCCCAAGGCTTTAACCCCCTCACTCCCCCACCTCTGAGGATCCTCTGTGCTTATCCCAGGCTTTACTCCTCAGTCCCTCACAGCTAAGGATCCTCTGTGCTTATCCCAGGCTTTACCCCTCACTCCCCCACCTCTGAGGATCCTCTGTGCTTATCCCAAGCTTTACCCCTCACTCCCCCACCTCTGAGGATCCTCTGTGCCCATCCCAGGCTTTACCCCTCCCTCCCCCACCTCTGAGGATCCTCTGTGCTTATCCCAGGCTTTACCCCCTCACTCCCCCACCTCTGAGGATCCTCTGTGCTTATCCCAAGCTTTACCCCTCACTCCCCCACCTCTGAGGATCCTCTGTGCTTATCACAGGCTTTACCCCTCACTCCCCCACCTCTGAGGATCCTCTGTACCCTCCTCCAGGCTTTACCCCTCACTCCCCCACCTCTGAGGATCCTCTGTGCTTTTCCCAGGCTTTACCCCTCACTCCCCCACCTCTGAGGATCCTCTGTGCGTGATCCCAGGCTTTATCTCTCACTCCCCCAACTCTGAGGATCCTCTGTGCTTATCCCAGGCTTTACCGCCTCACTCCCCCCCACCTCTGAGGATCCTCTGTACCCTCCTCCAGGCTTTAACCCCTCAACTCCCCCACCTCTGAGATCCTCTGTGCTTATCCTAAGGCTTTACCCCGTCACTCCCCCCACCTCTGAGGATCCTCTGTGCTTATCCAGGCTTTACCCCCCACTCCCTCACAGCTAAGGATCCTCTGTGCTTATCCCAGGCTTTACCCCTCACTCCCCCACAGCTAAGTATCCTCTGTGCTTATTCCAGGCTTTACCTCTCACTCCCCCACCTGTGAGGATCCTCTGTGCTTATCCCAGGTTACCCCTCACTCCCCACCTCTGAGGATCCTCTGTGCTTATCCAGGCTTTACCCCTCACTCCCCCACCTCTGGGGATCCTCTGTGCTTATCCCAGGCTTTACCCCTCACTCCCCCACCTCTGAGGATCCTCTGTGCTTATCCCAGGCTTTACCACTCACTCCCTCACCTCTGAGGATGCTCTGTGCTTATCCCAGGCTTTACCCCTCACTCCTCCACCTCTGAGGATCCTCTGTGCTTATCCCAGGCTTTACCCCTCACTCCCCCAACTCTGAGGATTCCTCTGTGTCTGTCCCAGGCTTTACCCCTCATTCCCCCACCTCTGAGGATCCTCTGTGCTTATCCCAGGCTTTACCCCTCACTCCCCCACCTCTGAGGATCCTCTGTGTCTGTCCCAGGCTTTACCCCTCACTCCCCCACCTCTGAGGATCCTCTCTGACCATCCCAGGCTTTACCCATCACTCCCCCACCTCTGAGGATCCTCTGGGCTTATCCCAGGCTTTACCCCTCACTCCCCCACCTCTGAGGATCCTCTGTGCCATCCAGGCTTTACCATCACTCCCCCACCTCTGAGGATCCTCTGGGCTTATCCCAGGCTTTACCCCTCACTCCCCCACCTCTGAGGATCCTCTGTGCTTATCCCGGCTTTACTCCCCACTCCCTCACAGCTACGGATCCTCTGTTGCTTATCCCAGGCTTACCCCCCCACTCCCTCACAGCTAGGATCCTCTGTGGCTATTCCCAGGCTTTACCCATCACTCCCCCACCACAGCTCAGGAGTCATCCTGTGCTTATCCAAGCTTTACCCCCTCACTCCCCCCACCTCTGAGATCCTCTGTGCTTTATCCCAGGCTTTACCCCCTCACTCCCTCACAGCTAAGGATCCCTCTGTGCTTATCCCAGGCTTTACCCCTCACTCCCCACCTCTGAGGATCCTCTGTGCCCATCCCAGGCTTTACCCCTCACTCCCCCACCTCTGAGGATCCTCTGTGCTTATCCCAGGCTTTTCCCCTCACTCCCCCACCTCTGAGGATCCTCTGTGCTTATCCCAGGCTTTACCTCTCACTCCCCCACCTCTGAGGATCCTCTGTGCTTATCCCAGGCTTTACCTCTCACTCCCCCACCTCTGAGGATCCTCTGTGCTTATCCCAGGCTTTACCCCTCACTCCCTCACAGCTAAGGATCCTCTGTGCTTATCCCAGGCTTTACCTCTCACTCCCCCACCTCTGAGGATCCTCTGTGCTTATCCCAGGCTTTACCCCTCACTCCCCTAGCTCTGAGGATCCTCTGTGCTTATCCCAGGCTTTACTCCTCACTCCCCCACCTCTGAGGATCCTCTGTGCCCATCCCAGGCTTTACCCCTCACTCCCCCACCTCTGAGGATCCTCTGTGCTTATCCCAGGCTTTACCCCTCACTCCCCCACCTCTGAGGATCCTCTGTGCTTATCCCAGGCTTTACCTCTCACTCCCCCACCTCTGAGGATCCTCTGTGCTTATCCCAGGCTTTACCCCTCACTCCCTCACAGCTAAGGATCCTCTGTGCTTATCCCAGGCTTTACCTCTCACTCCCCCACCTCTGAGGATCCTCTGTGCTTATCCCAGGCTTTACCCCTCACTCCCCTAGCTCTGAGGATCCTCTGTGCTTATCCCAGGCTTTACCCCTCACTCCCCCACCTCTGAGGATCCTCTGTGCCCATCCCAGGCTTTACCCCTCACTCCCCCACCTCTGAGGATCCTCTGTGCTTATCCCAGGTTTTACCCCTCACTCCCCCACCTCTGAGGATCCTCTGTGCTTATCCCAGGCTTTACCCCTCACTCCCCCCACCTCTGAGGATCCTCTGTGCCCATCCCAGGCTTTACCCCTCACTCCCCCACCTCTGAGGATCCTCTGTGCTTATCCCAGGTTTTACCCCTCACTCCCCCACCTCTGAGGATCCTCTGTGCTTATCCCAGGCTTTACCTCTCACTCCCCCACCTCTGAGGATCCTCTGTGCTTATTCCAGGCTTTACCCCTCACTCCCCCACCTCTGAGGATCCTCTGTGCTTATCCAGGCTTTACCCCTCACTCCCTCACAGCTACGGATCCTCTGTGCTTATCCCAGGCTTTACCCCTCACTCCCCCACAGCTAAGGATCCTCTGTGCTTATTCCAGGCTTTACCTCTCACTCCCCCACCTCTGAGGATCCTCTGTGCTTATCCCAGGCTTTACCCCTCACTCCCCCACCTCTGAGGATCCTCTGTGCTTATTCCAGGCTTTACCTCTCACTCCCCCACCTCTGAGGATCCTCTGTGCTTATCCCAGGCTTTACCCCTCACTCCCCCACCTCTGAGGATCCTCTGTGCCCATCCCAGGCTTTTCCCCTCACTCCCCCACCTCTGAGGATCCTCTGTGCTTATCCCAGGCTTTACCCCTCACTCCCCCACCTCTGAGGATCCTCTGTGCTTATCCCAAGCTTTACCCCTCACTCCCCCACCTCTGAGGATCCTCTGTGCTTATCCCAGGCTTTACCCCTCACTCCCCCACCTCTGAGGATCCTCTGTACCCTCCTCCAGGCTTTACCCCTCACTCCCCCACCTCTGAGGATCCTCTGTGCTTATCCCAGGCTTTACCCCTCACTCCCCCACCTCTGAGGATCCTCTGTGCTTATCCAGGCTTTATCTCTCACTCCCCCACCTCTGAGGATCCTCTGTGCTTATCCCAGGCTTTACCCCTCACTCCCCCACCTCTGAGGATCCTCTGTACCCTCCTCCTGGCTTTACCCCTCACTCCCCCACCTCTGAGGATCCTCTGTGCTTATCCCAGGCTTTACCCCTCACTCCCCCACCTCTGAGGATCCTCTGTGCTTATCCCAGGCTTTACCACTCACTCCCCCACCTCTGAGGATCCTCTGTATGGGGGGGCTGAGCAGTATTGGAGGCGAGCGTCTCTGCAGCCAGTTTCCAGGTTTTACTTGTATACTGTCAATATGAAATCCAAAAGTGGTGAAACTGTCCCAAACCACAGACAGACAGAGAAACACAAAAACGTGTATCCATTCCCCTAAACCACATCCACCCTGCCACATTTCACAAATTCAGATTCATGGCTCCAGCCCCCACAAAAGCACAAAGCTCCAGATGTGGTGCCTCATGCCCCTAACTTTAAATCTGCTCCCATTTCTCCCTCTCTTACCCCTTTAAATGCCACAGCAGCTTTTTACTGATTTTCTGGACTAACAGATTGTTTATTTATTATTTTATCGAGTTTTATATACTGTCATTCGGTTTCACCATCACAACGGTTTACAAATTTTCGATGACTAACAGAGTTTCTAAAAAGAATCATATGGTTGCTAACAATTAGGAAATAACATTTTATCATCTTAGTTATAATCATTACATGTTTCAGTTCAAAATGTGCTTACAATATTCACAGCAGCCCTGTGTCCTTGTCTTCCTGGAAACGGATCCTGCCCCATGAACTGGCTCCAGCACAAGGGAAAGTGCTATTACTTCTCTAGAGACACTGGGAGGAGCTGGAGCAGGAGCCGTGAGGACTGTGCAGAGAGGGACTCTCAGCTCCTGCTGATACAGGAGCAGGAGGAGAAGGTGAGGAGCCATGCGTACGGCAGAAAGGTTACTCAGGGATACAGCACAGATCTCACTGAGTCCTGAGCACTGCAAGGGGACAGGGAATGAAGGAGAAGCAGGAAAGAGGTCAGGGATACAATGCAAGAAAGCACAAATCCAGCCCAGCAAATGTATCCTACAGATTCAATGTGATCCTTTGGTTTCTGCTGGAACCTTCTTCAGACAGAGATGATTATGTTAGAGGACAGGGCCAAAGGGAGTTGAGATGTGGGACTGGATATATTTCATCTTTTTCTGTATTTCTTTTTTCCTTATTTCTTTTTTCCTTATAACCCCAATATTTAAAAGGGGCTCCAGGGGTGATCCGGGAAACTACAGACCGGTTAGCCTGACTTCAGTGCCAGGAAAAATAGTGGAAAGTGTTCTAAACATCAAAATCACAGAACATATAGAAAGACCTGGTTTAATGGAACAAAGTCAGCATGGCTTACCCAGGGCAAGTCTTGCCTCACAAATCTGCTTCACTTTTTTGAAGGAGTTAATAAACATGTGGATAAAGGTGAACCGGGTAGTTATAGTATACTTGGATTTTCAGAAGGCGTTTGACAAAGTTCCTCACGAGAGGCTTCTAGGAAAAGTAAAAAGTCATGGGATAGGAGGCAATGTCCTTTCGTGGATTGCAAACTGGCTAAAAGACAGGAAACAGAGAGTAGGATTAAATGGGCAATTTTCTCAGTGGAAGGGAGTGGGCAGTGGAGTGCCTCAGGGATGTGTATTGGGACCCTTGCAGATGACACAAAATTGTGCAGAGTAGTTAAATCACAAGCGGATTGTGATAAATTGCAGGAAGACCTTGTGAGACTGGAAAATTGGGCATCCAAATGGCAGATGAAATTTAATGTGGATAAGTGCAAGGTGATGCGGTGATGCATATAGGGAAAAATAACCCATGCTATAGTTACACAATGTTGGGTTCCACATTAGGTGCTACAACCCAAGAAAGAGATCTAGGCATCATAGTGGATAACACATTGAAATCGTCGGCTCAGCGTGCTGCAGCAGTCAAAAAAGCAAACAGAATGTTAGGAATTATTAGAAAGGGAATGGTGAATAAAACGGAAAATGTCATAATGCCTCTGTATCGCTCCATGGTGAGACCGCACCTTGAATACTGCGTACAATTCTGGTCGCCGCATCTCAAAAAAGATATAATTGCGATGGAGAAGGTACAGAGAAGGGCAACCAAAATGATAAGGGGATGGAACAGCTCCCCTATGAGGAAAGGCTGAAGAGGTTAGGACTTTTCAGCTTGGAGAAGAGACGGCTGAGGGGGGGATATGATAGAGGTGTTTAAAATCATGAGAGGTTTAGAACGGGTAGATGTGAATCAGTTATTTACTCTTTCCGATAGTAGAAAGACTAGGGGGCACGCCATGAAGTTAGCATGGGGCACATTTAAAACTAATCAGAGAAAGTTCTTTTTTACTCAACGCACAATTAAACTCTGGAATTTGTTGCCAGAGAATGTGGTTAGTGCAGTTAGTATAGCTGTGTTTAAAAAAGGATTGGATAAGTTCTTGGAGGAGAAGTCCATTACCTGCTATTAATTAAGTTCACTTAGAGAATAGCCACTGCCATTAGCAATGGTTACATGGAATAGACTTAGTTTTTGGGTACTTGCCAGGTTCTTATGGCCTGGATTGGCCACTGTTGGAAACAGGATGCTGGGCTTGATGGACCCTTGGTCTGACCCAGTATGGCATTTTCTTATGTTCCTATGTTCTTATGTAGATTAGGGATGCCTGATTCTTTTTACTCTTATTTTAACCTGCACACTGCATAAGATCTTTGGATTTTGTAGTTTATAAATTCATAAATATCCTGCCTCTCTACTCTGCCCACACATGAGGCTGGACATCCATGGGATGGGAGCTGAGAGGATAGTTTGGGTATACATGAATATTAATACTCACCGAGCTGGAATGTTACTTTTCCTGGGGGCAGGGGAGCATTGAACAGGTCTCGTCTCTTTGGGATTTTCCTTGCTCGGGGCTTCTGGTTCTCAGGTTTGCTTTGTGAGATGCACAGAAGGTTTCTGTTCTGTGTTTGCACAGGATTTCATCATAAACCGTACAATAGGTGACAGGTATCACTGGATCGGACTTCACATCCCAGCACCGGGGAGGAACTGGACCTGGCTGGACGGCTCCCCCTTCAATCAAACGCTGTAAGTGGCTCCCCAGGATGTTTTCAACCTCAGTTTAAGTTACGATGGCTCTGGTTTCCCTCTCACTTCAGGGTCCCCTATAGCACATAAAGCACCGGAGGGGATCATCCAATCAGATCTCTCAGGTGCATGAGGCCCCCCCCTGCAGACCTCATATAGCATCGGGGGGGGGGGGGGGCAGCGGGAGGATGAGGGTCCAAAGGGGGATTCATCTCCCTGCATTTTCAGTCTAAAAAAGTCAATCCCTTATTATTAAGCACTGCCAAAGGTAGCGCTGCTGGGCTCTTTATAAGTTAATATGTGATGGTGGTGGTGGTGTCATGTGGGACTCGCCAGAACCACTCACCTTCCTTTGCTTATTTTGCAGTCAAACATTTGCCCATCAACCCTCTTATACAGTAAGAGACAAGAGTAACAGTCGCCCTTAACTTGTAGACAGCTAGAGGCAGTTGGTGAGAATGAGATCTGCGCTGTGTGGGGCGGGGCCCCTAGGAGGTAAAGTTAGTGGCCCCTGAAGAAGGGGTGCGGCCCTCATTCTGATGGAGAGAAGCACCGCCCTCCTTCTAACTCCCAGCCTGTCCCCGTCCCCCGAGCATGCAGAGAGCAGCAGGAGGAGGAGGAGGCAGCCGTGTTTTGAAGCCCGAGACTGCTCCCCTATTGTGCAAAGGCTCACCCAGCTCCAGGTAATACAGAACGGCCGTGCCCCGACCACTCCAAGGATCCCAGAGGAAGAGAGAAGAGGATGATGAGGGGAGAGGCAGAAGAAGAGACAGAAGGGAATGGTCTTGGGATGAGAGAGGGTTGGCAGCAGGGCTAAGGTTTCACAAAGGGAGTCTAATACCCTTAAAGCACCAGCCCTGAGGACAGCAGCTTCTCACCCACCTCCCCTCTCTGTAAATACAGCAGTGAATGAGAATACCTACACAGCTGCCTCTCCTCCCATTACCCACCAGCAGGAGGCAGTGTACCTTATGTAGCCTCCCTATTCCACCCCATAGGGGCAGCACTAGTATTTTTTGCTACCTTGGGTGAATACTTACTGTGCTGTCCCCCCGATTCATTCAGTGTCTGTCCCAGACCTGTCAAATAAAGCCCAGCTCCCTCCAGCAATCTCTATTGTAAAAAAAACCTGACATCCACCCATCCCACAACGGAACCCGTGGTCAAGGGAAGGGGATTACATACCCTAGGGAAACCTTACAGCCTTGCACTCACACCCTGTACAGGCATACAAAATTTAATTATGCTTTTATAATTGATTTTACATGAAAAATAACATTCAGAGTACAGTCTTCTGAGGCAAAATATCACTTACATGATTATATTTACAATTTTCTCCTGTGGTGCCAACCAGAAAACTCTACAAAAAAGATACTTTGAGCTCCTATGGGGTTTGTAATAGCACCTCAGAAAGCCATGAATAAACTTAATTGCCATTACAATATAATAAACCTCCCATACCAAACCAATCCTAACAACCTTATCTATGAAAAGGCAACACTGCACACATTACACCAGGCCCTAGAACACCAATACAACTCTTATTAGGAAACCAGGCTGCTATAGATCCCTACACAGAAATTACATGCCAGCAAAATCCCTCACCTCGGTCACACATGCAGAACCCAGAGAGACCCTCAGCAAATACAGAATAAAGAGATCAGAAAGTATAAACAGAAACCTGCTGAGAAGAACTGAACTGGACCTCATAACAAGCCAGAGCAACAATGGGAAAACAGGAACATTACCATTCTTCATAAAACATTACATAAAATCAAGAAATATAAATCATAATAGTAAAATCAGTCATAAAAATAATACATATTTTAAACAGTTAATGAATGGAATATACAAAATTTTAAAACATTTAATAATTAAAAATGTTCTATTTCCCCAAAAAACCCAAAATATTTCAAAACTGCAAAAAAATCAAAACTAATAATTAAAAACTAATAAGGCTTAAAAAGTCTCCTACTCTCCCCATACTTGGGATCTTTTGATTTCCAGTCACCCCAAGATTGTCATGGATTCGAGGAGATAGGGCCACACAAACTTTATCTTCTCATTCACACACACTCCCTGTCTCATATACATGCCTATGCTCTCACACTCTCACACACACACACACACACACACACACACACACACTTCCTGACTCATATACATGCCTATGCTCTCTCACACACACACACACACACACTTCCTGACTCATATACATGCCTATGCTCTCTCTCTCTCACACACACACACACACACACACACACACACACTTCCTGCCTCATATACATGCCTATGCTCACACACACTTCCTGCCTCATATACATGCCTATGCTCTCACACACACACATACACTTCCTGCCTCATATACATGCCTATGCTCTCACACACACACATACACTTCCTGCCTCATATACATGCCTATGCTTTCTCTCACACACACACACACACTTCCTGCCTCATATATGCTTATATATGCCTTATGTTACTCTATGACTTAGATCACTCTACGATAGCTGGATCACTTGTGTTTCCAGACTTCACCACCCAAAAGACTTCGTTACACAATCTGCCTTCGCCTCTTTATTTATCTGTTACATGTTATTGTATTTTTTACCTCATTTAAGTAGTTAATTTCAATTCCAATTTTACTTTATTTTTATATTGTATTTATTGTGTACACTTCAGGGAAATCTAACCAAGTTATAATTTAACCAGACTTAGTTCATCTTTATCTAAAACCATCCAGTTTGTCCCTAACCCAGAGAAGTTACCTTATGAAGTGTCCTTGAATCGTTACTATTCATTATGTTATGTAAAGCCTTGTTTAATATGTTTCTTGTAAAGCCAGGGGCACTGTTTCCTGTCCCGCGGCATTATTGTTGTTACCTGTAAACCGGACTGATTTGTTTCCCAACAAGAATTTCGGTATATAAAAATTCTAAATAAATAAATAAATAAATATACATGCCTATGCTCTCACACACACACACTCCCTGTCTCATATACATGCCTATGCTCTCACACATACTCTCTCTCCCTCAGACACAAAATGTGTATGTGTGCATGCCTGTATCACACACAGGCTCTCACACAGACACACACATACATAAGCACTCACACAAACACTCATTCATGGCCAGGGCTGGTGCAACGCACTGTGCAAGCCGTGCACTTACACAGGGCAGTGTCTCCGAGGAAGCGGCAGCCCGGGTCCACCAGTGGTCGGAGTGGAGGCTGGGGGGGCACTCAGAGGACTCCACAATGCGGGCAGCCGAAGTAAAAATAAGAAAAAAAAAAAGCCACAGGACGGATTGGAGGCTTGAGCAGCCCCTGCTGATTCGGTGTAGAGGAAACACAAAATAAACACATCCTCTGGCCGAGGCAGCATGTGAGGGACCTCATCTCCTGCTGCTGCGGGGTCAGTCTCGCGAGATTTCATAGCTCCTACCACGAGATGACCTCACTCACATGCTGCTCCTGCTGCCGGCTCCTGCGGGATAAGGGAGAAGGAAGAGCCTGGCAGTCACTGCATGAGAAGGTGGGCGAAGAGCACAGGGAGGGGAAGAAACGGCAAAGGGTAAAGCTGAGGTAATGAGGAAAGAAGATGAGAAAGGAGGAGAAGAATTGAGGCAGTGTGGGAGAAGGAGAGGGAGGGAAGAGCCTCTGGAGGGAGAGAAGGGGGTGAAAAGTGGAGGAAAGATAGTGAGGAAAAGGGGAGGAAGAGCTGAGTGGTGAGGTAAGGGGATGAGAAGTAAAGGAAAGAGCCGAGCTAGTGAGACCACGGTCCGCCAATGAAAAGAGGCTTTGGGCTGCCGGCGGACCACATCCCAGCAGCAGCTCACATAGGGTGGAGGCCACCTTGTGATCCTGACCCGATAGAGGCTAAAGTGAAGAGACGGGCCCAGAGCTCCCAGGGGAGCGATAGGAAGAAAAGGTGAAGCTCTTGTGTGTGTGTGTGTGTGAGACAGCATGCGCGTGTGGCAGAGAGTGAGTGTGTGCGTCTGAGAGAGGAAGCATGAGGGTGTGAGCAAGAGTATGTATCAGAGAGAGTGTGTGCCTATCAGAGAGAAAGGAAAATGTGTGGGTGCTCTCCCTCCACCACTAACCCTCAGGTATGGAGAGTGGGATTTTTTAAAAATCCTTATTAGTTTTAATTATTGGGAGTTTGATGTGTCTGCTATTTTGAAATATTTTACTAGTGTTTGGGAAATTACAAAAACAATTTAAATGAGTTTTCAAATATTGGATGTTTATTGTTCAGCTGTCTTGAAATATCTTTTCATTATTAATATGGTTTTCTTATTATGATTTATATTTCTTGATTTGATTATTTGATATTTTATGAGGAAAGAAAAATTAGTTTCTTACCTGATAATTTTCGTTCCTGTAGTACCACGGATCAGTTCAGACTCCTGGGTTTTGCCCCCCTCTAGCAGATGGAGACAGAGCAGTTTTCAAAACAAACTCCGCCTATATATAGGATGCTGCCACCTACAGTCCAGCAGTGTTACTTAATGTCAAAGCAGAATGGCTCCCCAAAACCATCTTAACTATGTACAATAACATTTTAACAAGGAAAACAGAACCAACTGCTTCACTACACCCTCCTGGGAACTGAATCTGTAGATCCACTTGAGGACAGTGCAGTCCCGAAAAGAAAAGGAATTCTTGTAGTACCGAGCGGACTCTCCCTTACTTCCATGCCTCTGATGGGTGGGACTCTGGCCTGATCCGTGGTACTAGAGGAATGAAAATTATCAGGCAAGAAACTAATTTCCCTTTCCTGTACATACCCGGATCAGTCCAGACTCCTGGGATGGGATCTGGAGAGGCCCGCTCGGAGCACTCCTTCAAATCCTCCTGAAACTGGCGCTTGGACATCCAATCTGTAATGCCTCGCAAATGTATGCGAGGATTTCCATGTAGCTGCTCTACAAATCTCCTGCGGAGAAACCATCTGACATTCATCCCAAGACGCCGCTTGCGAATGAGTAGAGTGAGCTTTTAGACCAACAGGAAGAGATTTACCACAAAGCAGATAGGCCGAGCTAATAGCCTCTTTCAGCTAGCGAGCTATGGTAGTCTTGCAGGCCATATGACCACACTTGGGGCCACTCCACAGCACAAAAAGATGGTTGTCACCCGAAACTCATTCGTAACCTCCAGATAACAGAGCAATGCTCTGCGAACGTCCAGCTTCTGCAAGTCTCTAGCAAGGGATCCGAACAATCTAACTCCGCGACAGCTGGCAGCTCCACAGATTGGTTGACATGAAAAGAAAAAAAAACACTTTCAACAGAAAAGAAGGCACTGTCCGTAATGAAATCCCCGACTCCGAAATCCGCAAAAAAGGTTCTCCACAGGAAAGAGCCTGGAGTTCCGACGCTCTACGAGCCGATGTGATGGCCACCAGAAAGATTACCTTCAAGGTAAGATCTTTCAGAATCAACCATTTCAAAGGCTCAAAGGTGGCCGAGCATAGAGCTATAAGGACTAAACTCAGACTCCAAGATGAACAAGGATGCCTCAGCGGAGGACGCAAGTCCTTTGCTCCCCATAGGAAACGTGCTTCATCCGGATGTGCCGCTAACACTACACCTTGTACAGAGCCACGCAAATAACCAAGAGCCGCCACCCAGCTCTGAGGGACCTGCAGGACAAGCTCTTGGACAGATCCGCTTGAAGAAAACACAGAATATCCGACACCGAGGCCTGGGTAGGAGCCACCTCTCGGTCCAGAAACCAATACTCTAAAATCCTCTATACTCTAACATAGGTTAGTGGATGTCTTACGCGATCACAGGAGCATAGCCACTACGGCTGGAGAATAGCCTTTGCAACTTAACCGTTGCCTTTCAAAAGCTATGCCGCTAGACAGAAGCAATCGACTCCTTCCAAACAAATGGGCCCTTGATGCAGTAGGTTTGGAAGATCTGGAACCCGCAGTGGTCCTGTCACCGCTAGATTGAGAAGGTCCGCAAACCCTGGACGCTTCGGCCACTCTGGGGCTACCAGGATGACGTCCACTGGATGGATCTCTATTCGCCTGAGCACTTTGCCGATCAATGGCCAAGGTGGGAAGATGTACAGCAGAACATTGACGGGCTAGGGCAGAACTAGGGTATCTACCCCTTCTGCTCCCGTCTCTCTGCGATGACTGTAAAAACGCGGCGCTTTGTAACTCCGAAACTTCGCCATAGGATGCATGCTGGGTCTGCCCCACGCATCGCAAATGAGTTGAAAAGCTGCAACCGCCAGTTCCCATTCCCTGGGATCCAGACGGTGTTGGCTGAGAAAATCTGCCTGCACGTTGCCCACGCTGGCGATATGAGACGCCTCTATGCTAAGTTCTGCACTGCCCAGCTGATCAATTGACGAGCTTCTGTCGCCTCTGGTTGACTCCTGGTCCCTCCTTGGCGGTTGATAAATGCTACCGTGGTCGCATTGTCCGACAGAACTCTTACCGACCTCCCGTGAAGGAGAGGATGGAACGCATGTAGAGCTAACCATACTACTCTTGTTTCCAGACGATTGATCGACCACTGCGATTCGACGGAAGACCAAAATCTCTGCATTGACTTCCCCCAGCATACTGCCCCCAACCTGAGAGGCTGGCATCCTTGGTGACCACTGTCCGGTCGGGCACCTCCAGGGGGACTCCTCGGGATAAATTGTCCATCCTCAACATCCAATCGAGACTGGATCGCGCTTCCTCCGAAAGTGGAAGAGGTAGATGAAAAAGTTCGGAGACTGGATTCCATCAGGACAGCAATGCGGAATGTAAAGGCCCAGGGTATCAGATCTAAGGTTGAAGTAATTGAATCAAGAACCTGCAAATAATCCCGAACCCTGGGTGGATGCTTGAGCAATAAGGCTCTCAGCTGGCATTGTAGCTTGCAGTTGCGGTCCGTGGTAAGGAATACTCTGCCCTGCTGAGTGTTGAATAAAGCACCCAAATATTCCAAAGACTAAGTGGGCTGTAGTTGACCACCCAGCCCAGCGACTGCAGGAACTGGAGCACCTTGCAAATCGCCACCTGGGCCAGTGGTTCTGATTTCGCTCAAATCAGCCAGTCATCCAGATAGGGATGCACAAGAAGTCCCTCCCTGCGTAGATGGGCTGTCACCACCACCATTACCTTGGTGAATGTCCTGGGTGCTGTGGCGAGACCGAAAGGCAGAGTCCGAAATTGATAATGGTGACCCAGTACTGAAACCGAAGAAACCTCTGGTGATCGGGACGAATGTCGATATGAAGTTACACTTCCGTGAGATCCAGAGACACCAGAAACTCTCCCTTTTGTACCGAGGCAATGACTGACCGTAGCGCTTCCATACGAAAATGTGGCACTCGGAGGCATCTGTTTACCTTTCTTAGATCAAGAATGGGACGAAAGGATAGAAACATAGAAATGACGGCAGAAGAAGACCAAACGGCCCATCCAGTCTGCCCAGCAAGATTCACACATTTTTTCTCATACTTATCTGTTTCTCTTAGCTCTTTGGTTCTATTTCCCTTCCACACCCACCCTCTTTCGTTGGCACAACGGAGTAAATGGAGTACCGACCTTTCCGTCTCGCCTCCGGAGGTGCTGGAACGATGGCCCCTAGCTGCAGAAGGCGCTGTAATGTGACCTGGACTGCCTTTAGCTTGGTTTTGTAACCGCAGGGAGAGATGAGAAATCGGTCCCGAGGGCGCCGTGCAAAATCTAAAGCATAGCAGTCTCTTATCACAGTAAGCACCCACTGTTCCGTCGTTATCTTGGCCCATTTCTCGAAAAACAGGGACAGTCTGCCCCATACTGCAGGCACCAAGGAATGGACTGGCGCCCCTTCATTGAGCA
This sequence comes from Rhinatrema bivittatum, assembly GCF_901001135.1. NCBI lineage: Eukaryota > Metazoa > Chordata > Amphibia > Gymnophiona > Rhinatrematidae > Rhinatrema > Rhinatrema bivittatum. The sequence continues at coordinate 5,085,441 of NC_042630.1, forward strand.
GACTTGGTTCCCGAAGCAGTGGGAGCTACCAGGTCTGCCGAAGCATCGGCCATGAAAGGACTGGGACCTATTTGGTGCCTGACGAAAAGAAGTACTGGGAGCCCTGGAAGGGCGAAATCTTCGATTTCCTCTGAATCTGGACCAGGACGATAAAGATCCCCTCTACTTAGGTCTATCTTCATATAACCGATGACCCTTGTTCTCCCCTAGAGATTGGATCATATCCTCCAGGTCCTTGCCAAAAAGCAATTTTCCTTTGAAGGGAAGGGATCCCAGCTGCGCCTTAGAGGATACATCCGCATACCAGTTTCTTAAGCATAGGAGTCTATGGGCTGAGACCGCAGATACCATAGATCTCGCCGATGTCTGCAGCAGATCATGAAAAGCATCAGCGCAGTATGCCATTGATGCTCCAAACGGCCAGCCTGGGCAGCTTCCAAGAAGCCAGCGTTTGCTTGTAACTGCTAAAGTCAGCGGAGGCTCGCCCGTAATGCAAAGTTGCTGCAGATAGCAGCCCTAACTCCCAGTGCTGAAACTTCAAATATCCTCTTAAGCTGCAACTCCAACTTCCTGTCCTGCAGGTCTTTGAGTGCTGCCGCCTTCATGGTGACTGCAGAAACTGCCGCGTCCACCTTGGGAACTCGTAGCAGGTCCAAAGCATCCTCCAGCAGAGGATATAGCTTATCCATGGCCTTACTCACCTTTGGGCTAAGATCCAGAATATCCCATTCATAGAACAGTGTAGGGCAGATTTTCAAAGGGTTACACACATAACCCCAAAAACATACTCCTGTGCACGCCGAGCCTATTTTGTATAGGCTTGGCGATGTGTGCAAGGCCCGGGATGCGCGTATGTCCCAGGGCTTTGAAAAAGGGGTGGGAAGGGGGCGGGACCGAGGCCGCTGGGGGATGCCGCGCCGGCTGGCTCGTGCGTAACTATTGAAATAAAGGTAGGGGGGTGTGGATTTAGGTAGGGGTGGGTTAGATAGAAGGGAAGGTTGCAGGGAGCGGAAGGAAAGTTCCCTCCGAGGCTGCTCCGATTTTGGAGTGGCCTTAGGGGGAATGGGGAAAGCCATCAGGGCTCCCCCTAGGGCTCGGTGTGCACCCCCTTGTGCGCGCCGACCCCGGATTTTATAACATGCGGGTAGCGTGCACAAATGTACCCCGTTCGCGCAGGTTATAAAATCTGCCCTTAAGTTTGTAGCCAAGAAAAGGAAAAGCGGTTGCAGGGCCCCTCAGACCCAAGAAGACAGGATCCATAGCCCCCCGTTTGGATTCTTCTGGTGGACCCTCAATGCCAAACTCAGCTGGAATAGAAGGAATAAGAGGCCCCAACTCTTCTTTCCTAAAGAGGCGAACCACCTTAGGGTCATCGCCATCTGCAACATACGAACCCCTCGCTGAGCCTTGCTGCTGTAAATCCTGGTCCACATCCACCCCCTGCGGGGCTTTGGACTGAATGTCTGGGTACCCTGGGTCTGTAACCTGCCCAGAAGTATCAGTATCCGTCTGAGGCAGCCCAGAATGGAGAGGGCGCTTAGGTTTGGATGGTTCCGAATCCCCCCCTTAGATCCGGACCGCTTCTTAGCAGGAGATTTGGACCCCAGCGAGGCTAATTTTCCTCCGTCACAGGTGAATTAGGCTGGAAAGATTCCCTTTCTCCTAGAAACCTTGGCTGAGGAGAAAGAGGAGGTGGTAAAACCCCCTCCCCCATAGCTGCCTGAGTTGCGGATCTAAATGTCTGCAAAATGGTCTCAGTTCCCGCGCTGAGTGGGAACGGATTAGCCTCATCCTGACCAGAAACAGCTGATCGTGAAGGAATTCGGGCAGACTTAATTTTAGTGATTTTCTGCACTTTCACGGCTCCGAAGGATCCCTCCTCCCCCCCCCCCCCCTCCCGGTAGACACATCGAGCAGAGGCCGTCCCAGGATAGACACGCGTGGGCCAAGCCACATGCACGACACAAAGGAGAATGCGGCATCGGGACAGAAGAGAAACTACACAGAAAAAACCAAGAATAGCAAATTCAGACAACATAAGAACATAAGAACATGCCATACTGGGTCAGAGCAAGGGTCCATCAAGCCCAGCATCCTGTTTCCAACAGTGGCCAATCCAGGCCATAAGAACCTGGCAAGTACCCAAAAACTAAGTCTATTCCATGTAACCCTTGCTAATGGCAGTGGCTATTCTCTAAGTGAACTTAATAGCAGGTAATGGACTTCTCCTCCAAGAACTTATCCAATCCTTTTTTAAACACAGCTATACTAACTGCACTAACCACATCCTCTGGCAACAAATTCCAGAGTTTAATTGTGCATTGAGTAAAAAAGAACTTTCTCCAATTAGTTTTAAATGTGCCCCATGCTAACTTCATGGAGTACCCCCTAGTCTTTCTACTATCCGAAAGAGTAAATAACCGATTCACATCTACCCGTTCTAGACCTCTCATGATTTTAAACACCTCTATCATATCCCCCTTCAGTCGTCTCTTCTCCAAGCTGAAAAGTCCTAACCTCTTTAGTCTTTCCTCATAGGGGAGCTGTTCCATCCCCTTTATCATTTTGGTAGCCCTTCTCTGTACCTTCTCCATCGCAATTATATCTTTTTTGAGATGCGGCGACCAGAATTGTACACAGTATTCCAGGTGTGGTCTCGCCATGGAGCGATACAGAGGCATTATGACATTTTCCGTTTTATTCACCATTCCCTTCCTAATAATTCCCAACATTCTGTTTGCTTTTTTTGACTGCTGCAGCACACTGCACCGACAATTTCAATGTGTTATCCACTATGACACCTAGATCTCTTTCTTGGGTTGTAGCACCTAATATGGAACCCAACATTGTGTAATTATAGCAAGGGTTATTTTTCCCTATGTGCATCAGCTTGCACTTATCCACATTAAATTTCATCTGCCATTTGGATGCCCAATTTTCCAGTCTCACAAGGTCTTCCTGCAATTTATCACAATCTGCTTGTGATTTAACTACTCTGAACAGTTTTGTGTCATCTGCAAATTTGATTATCTCACTCGTCGTATTTCTTTCCAGATCATTTATAAATATATTGAAAAGTAAGGGTCCCAATACAGATCCCTGAGGCACTCCACTGTCCACTCCCTTCCACTGGGAAAATTGTCCATTTAATCTTACTCTCTGTTTCCTGTCTTTTAGCCAGTTTGCAATCCACGAAAGGACATCGCCACCTATCCCATGACTTTTTACTTTTCCTAGAAGCCTCTCATGAGGAACTTTGTCAAACGCCTTCTGAAAATCCAAGTATACTACATCTACCGGTTCACCTTTATCCACATGTTTATTAACTCCTTCAAAAAAGTGAAGCAGATTTGTGAGGCAAGACTTGCCCTGGGTAAAGCCATGCTGACTTTGTTCCATTAAACCATGTCTTTCTATATGTTCTGTGATTTTGATGTTTAGAACACTTTCCACTATTTTTCCTGGCTCTGAAGTCAGGCTAACCGGTCTGTAGTTTCCCGGATCGCCCCTGCACCAAAAACGCATCGAAACAAGGAGAGAGAGAGAGAGAGAGAGAGAGAGAGAGCCGTTGTTGAAAGCTGACACGAAAGTTAAAGATTTTATTTATTTATTTATTTATTTATTTATTTTAACTTGCCCGGTAGTGGTCCAAGATGCTGATCCTGCAGAGTGGAGTGAACCGGGCAACCCTGTGTCGCACCCAGAGCTGCCAAAAGGATAAAATAGGGCCTTGGACCCTGTCTTGCAGCTGCCTCAAAACCAGCGGGGGTTGGGCCTCTCAGAACCTGACTACCCCCTGGGAGGCGGAGACCACACTGTTCCTTCAGTAACCTTTATTTATTTTTTTTTAAAGTAACACTGACCAAGCCAGAAGAAAAACTTTAAACTAACTGACTAAGAACTTAAACTTCACCACACAGCCCAGACTTTAGGTTTGGCACCTCCACCATCTGCTGGAGACAGAGCAATACTGCTGGACTGTAGGTGGCAGCATCCTATATATAGGCGGAGTTTGTTTTGAAAACTGCTCTGTCTCCATCTACTAGAGGGGGGCAAAACCCAGGAGTCTGGACTAATCCGGGTACGAACAGGGAATAGTGGTCTCTGTTTTTGTGTGGCTGCACTGCAAATAGAGTCTGGCTTTTTAGGATGTCCAGTTCAGTTTCTGTTTGCACATTTCTATTTCTGCTTTATGGTCTCTTTATTCTGTATTTGGTAGCAGCCTGGCTTGTTCTGTTTTCCTAATAGGAGGTGTATTGGTATTTTAGGACTTGGTGTTATATTTGCAGCATGGGAGGATTGCTCTATTGTAATTGTCATGTTAAGATGAGTTATTTGATTCTTGGGTTATGTTTACATGAGTATTCTTGACATGTTCCACTGTTAACTGGCACCTGTGTTCCTTGTACCGCCTCTGAGCGAAGTTGTAGTTTCTTTGTAAACCGATATGATTTGTATCTTTACAGGAATGTCTGTACAGAAAAAATAAAAATAAATAAAATAAATACCGTATTTTTCGCTCCATAAGACGCACTTTTTTCCCCCAAAAGTGGGGCAAAATGTCTGTGCGTCTTATGGAGCGAATATAAAAAAAAAATTAAAAATCTAACAAAACCCCCGCCCTCTCTTGACTCCCCCCCCCAGACCTTCCAAATGAATTCACTATAACCCCCCACCCTCCTGACCCCCCCCCCCAAGACCTGCCATAAGTCCCTGGTGGTCCAGCGGGGGTCCAGGAGCGGTCCGGAAGCGATCTCCTGGACTTGGGCCGTCGGCTGCCAGCAATCAAAATGGCGCCGACGGCCCTTTGCCCTTACTATGTCACTGGGGTCGACCAATGGCAGCGGTAGCCCCTGTGACATAGTAAGGGCAAAGGGCCATCGGCGCCATTTTGATTGCTGGCAGCCGACGGCTCAAGTCCAGGAGATCGCTTCCGGACCGCTCCTGGACCCCCGCTGGACCACCAGGGACTTTTGGCAGGTCTTGGGGGGGTTAGGAGGGTGGGGTTTTTAGTAAATTAATTTGGAAGATCTTGGGGCTGCGATTTGCTGGGTGGGTTGGTTGCGTAGTTCTGGGTTGAAATGGAGCGGGTGAGATTGGTGATTTTTGTCTTGAAGTAGTTTGCGAGTTCGTTGGCTTTGTCGAGAGCTTGGTGATCTGGAATTGACAGTTGAGTTGGTTTGGTGAGTGAAGAGACGTAGGAGAAAAGTGCCTTTGAGGATAAACATCCTGCATGAGACTAAATACAAAATTGAGTCTTTATGGGTAGAAATCCCTTGTGTGTCAGGGAAGACTACAGTGATAGGGGTATACTACCGTCCACCTGGTCAAGATGGTGAGATGGACAGTGAAATGCTAAGAGAAATTAGGGAAGCTAACCAAATTGGTAGAGCAGTAATAATGGGAGACTTCAATTATCCCAATATAGACTGGGTAAATGTATCATCGGGTCACGCTAGAGAGATAATGTTCCTGGATGGAATAAATGATAGCTTTATGGAGCAATTGGTTCAGGAACCGATGAGAGAGGGAGCAATTTTAGATCTAATTCTCAGTGGAGCACAGGACTTGGTGAGAGAGGTAACGGTGGTAGGGCCGCTTGGCAATAGTGATCATAATATGATCAAATTTGATTTAATGACTGGAAAAGGAACAGTGTGCAAATCCAAGGCTCTCGTGCTAAACTTTCATAAGGGAAACTTTGATAAAATGAGAAAAATTGTTAGAAAAAAACTGAAAGGAGCAGCTACAAAAGTAAAAAATGTCCAAGAGGCGTGGTCATTGTTAAAAAATACCATTCTAGAAGCACAGTCCAGATATATTCCACACATTAAGAAAGGTGGAAAGAAGGCAAAACAATTACCGGCATGGTTAAAAGGGGAGGTGAAAGAAGCTATTTTAGCCAAAAGATCTTCATTCAAAAATTGGAAGAAGGATCCAACAGAAGAAAATAGGATAAAGCATAAACATTGGCAAGTTAAATGTAAGACATTGATAAGACAGGCTAAGAAAGAATTTGAAAAGAAGTTGGCTGTAGAGGCAAAAACTCACAGTAAAAACTTTTTTAAATATATCCGAAGCAGAAAGCCTGTGAGGGAGTCAGTTGGACCGTTAGATGATCGAGGGGTTAAAGGGGCACTTAGAGAAGATAAGGCCATCGCGGAACGATTAAATGATTTCTTTGCTTCGGTGTTTACTGAAGAGGATGTTGGGGAGGTACCCGTAATGGAGAAGGTTTTCATGGGTAATGATTCAGATGGACTGAATCAAATCACAGTGAACCTAGAAGATGTGGTAGGCCTGATTGACAAACTGAAGAGTAGTAAATCACCTGGACCGGATGGTATACACCCCAGAGTTCTGAAGGAACTAAAAAATGAAATTTCAGACCTATTAGTAAAAATTTGCAACTTATCATTAAAATCATCCATTGTACCTGAAGACTGGAGGATAGCAAATGTAACCCCAATATTTAAAAAGGGCTCAAGGGGCGATCCGGGAAATTACAGACCGGTTAGCCTGACTTCAGTGCCAGGAAAAATAATGGAAAGTGTTCCAAACATCAAAATCACAGAACATATAGAAAGACATGGTTTAATGGAACAAAGTCAGCATGGCTTTACCCAGGGCAAGTCTTGCCTCACAAATCTGCTTCACTTTTTTGAAGGAGTTAATAAACATGTGGATAAGGGTGAACCGGTAGATATAGTATACTTGGATTTTCAGAAGGCGTTTGACAAAGTTCCTCATGAGAGGCTTCTAGGAAAAGTAAAAAGTCATGGGATAGGTGGCGATGTCCTTTCGTGGATTGCAAACTGGCTAAAAGACAGGAAACAGAGAGTAGGATTAAATGGGCAATTTTCTCAGTGGAAGGGAGTGGACAGTGGAGTGCCTCAGGGATCTGTATTGGGACCCTTACTGTTCAATATATTTATAAATGATTTGGAAAGAAATACGACGAGTGAGATAATCAAATTTGCAGATGACACAAAATTGTTCAGAGTAGTTAAATCACAAGCAGATTGTGATAAATTGCAGGAAGACCTTGTGAGACTGGAAAATTGGGCATCCAAATGGCAGATGAAATTTAATGTGGATAAGTGCAAGGTGATGCATATAGGGAAAAATAACCCGTGCTATAATTACACAATGTTGGGTTCCATATTAGGTGCTACAACCCAAGAAAGAGATCTAGGTGTCATAGTGGATAACACACTGAAATCGTCGGTGCAGTGTGCTGCGGCAGTCAAAAAAGCAAACAGAATGTTGGGAATTATTAGAAAAGGAATGGTGAATAAAACGGAAAATGTCATAATGCCTCTGTATCGCTCCATGGTGAGACCGCACCTTGAATACTGTGTACAATTCTGGTCGCCGCATCTCAAAAAAGATATAATTGCGATGGAGAAGGTTCAGAGAAGGGCTACCAAAATGATAAGGGGAATGGAACAGCTCCCCTATGAGGAAAGACTAAAGAGGTTAGGACTTTTCAGCTTGGAGAAGAGACGACTGAGGGGGGATATGATAGAGGTGTTTAAAATCATGAGAGGTCTAGAACGGGTAGATGTGAATCAGTTATTTACTCTTTCGGATAGTAGAAAGACTAGGGGACACTCCATGAAGTTAGCATGGGGCACATTTAAAACTAATCGGAGAAAGTTCTTTTTTACTCAACGCACAATTAAACTCTGGAATTTGTTGCCAGCGAATGTGGTTAGTGCAGTTAGTATAGCTGTGTTTAAAAAAGGATTGGATAAGTTCTTGGAGGAGAAGTCCATTACCTGCTATTAAGTTCACTTAGAGAATAGCCACTGCCATTAGCAATGGTTACATGGAATAGACTTAGTTTTTGGGTACTTGCCAGGTTCTTATGGCCTGGATTGGCCACTGTTGGAAACAGGATGCTGGGCTTGATGGACCCTTGGTCTGACCCAGTATGGCGTTTTCTTATGTTCTTCTTATGTTCTTGAGTCAAAGATGAAATTGTGGATTCTTTTTGCATAGAAATCTTTCTTGGCTTTGTGGATAGCGTTTCTGTAGGTGTTAAGAGTGGTTTCATAGGCTGTGTGTAGAGCGGTGGAGGGGTTTTTTCTCCAGCTTTGTTCTTTATTGCGTAGGTTTTGTTTTAGAGATTTAAGATCCGGGGTAAACCAAGGTTTTCTGTTGTCTAGTGCAGGAAGTATAGTTTTGGTGCTGATTGGGCAGATTTGGTCTGCGATTTTTTTTGTGACATTGATCCATGACGTAGTGGCTGTAGTGGCGTCGGATAGGTCTAGCTGGTTTAAGTTCTTTGGAGCAGAAATCTTTGAGTAGGTCCAGTGGGCATGGTTTCCTAAATTGAATTGTGGTTTTGATGGAGGATTGTGGTGGGAGGATTTCTTTCTTGAGGGTCGTGGAAATAACTCTGTGGTCTGACCAAGGGACTGGTGAGCAGGTGGGATTGGTGTGGATGGACAGACTGTCATTTATGAATATGAGGTCCAGCGTGTGTCCGCTCTTGTGTGTAGGACCGTTGACTATTTGTGTGAAACCTAGTTGAGTGAGGGCAGTAAGCACTGTTTCGCAGTTTGAGGATTGAGGGTGTGAATCAGCGTGCAAGTTGAAGTCTCCTAGGATTATGGTGGGTTTATCTGAGTTTATTTATTTATTTATTTATTTATTTATTTAGCATTTTTTATATACCGAGGTATAGCATAGTTGCCTTCACTCCGGTTTACATATGGAACAACTTGTTACATTGAAAGATTTTAAACTTTAAAATTTAACAATAGTGGGAAATGGCACCAAAAGAAGAGATATGAACAAAGAACATAGTGTAAACAGGGTAGATACACTGAATAGATAGGCAGAGATAACTGGGTTCTTCAAAAAGGAGGTATCAGTGGCTTGAATCAGTAGAGATTGTCCAAATGGAATATTTAAAGTTGGCAGTTAATGGGATTATAGTATAAAGTCATTGAGAGTTGTCCTTAAGAGTATGGTTAAGAAGCCAAGAGTTTAGGTCTTTTTTGAAAGATTTTGAGTTTTCTTGCGCGGTGAGGAAGTGGGGTAGTGAATTCCATAGTTTTGGTCCGATGATGGAGAAGGCTCTGTTTCTGGTGGAGGATAGTTTGGCATTTGGGAGTGAGGGAATCACAAGTTGAAGTTTACTAGAAGTTCTTGTTGTGCGTTGAGGGCGAAGTATGTGTATAATGTCATCAAAGGTAGTGTAGTCGGCTTTGTAGATTGCATTGTGGATCAATGAAAGAACTTTGTATTCAATTCTTTTTTCTATTGGGAGCCATTGTAATTGGTTGAGGACAGGGGTAATGTGATCATATTTGCTTTTACCCGTTAGAAATCTGGCAGCAGCATTCTGAAGTAGCTGCAAGGGCCTCAAAGATGATTTTGGTAAACCAATCAAAAGGGAGTTGCAGTAATCCAAACCGGAAGAGATGAGGGCTTGTAGTACGGTTTTTAAATCGTGGGGGTGAAGAAGAGGTTTTAGGTGTTTGATTATTTGTAGTTTATGAAAGCCTTCTTTAATTTTTGTAGAGATGTGTTTTTTGTAATTTAGATCAATGTCTAACCAAAAACCCAGGTCTTTCACGTTTTCTTTAAGTTGGATGAGGGTCTTATCGAAGTGGAAGGGTGGTATTGTTTTTAATCCAAGGTTTTTTCTGTTAATTAGGATACATTCAGTTTTGCTCATATTTAAGCATAATTTGAGGTGGATTAACATGTTTCTGATTGCATCAAGGTGAGAGGCTGCTTTTGACATGGCATCTTCTATCGTAGAGGAGATTGGAACAAGAATTTGTATGTCATCGGCATACATGTAATAAGTTATGTCAAGGCTTGATAAGAGATGGCATAAAGGAATAAGGTAGATGTTGAATAAAATGGGAGATAGAGCCGATCCCTGTGGTACACCTGTTTCGAGGGGGATAGGGCTTGAAGATAAATTGTTGTAAGAAACTTTGAAAAATCTATTATTAAGGAAGGAAGTGAACCAACTAAGAGTATTGCCAGCAAGCCCAATAGATTCAAGGTTGGAAATCAGAATTTTGTGATCCACTGTGTCGAAGGCTGCAGAGAGGTCCAACAGAATCAGAAGGTGACCTTTTTTGTTGTCGAGACCTCTTAGGATGGTATTGGAAAGGTTAAGTAGGAGAGTTTCCGTACTGCAGTTTTTTCTGAAGCCGAATTGGGTGGGATAAAGAATTTTGTTATCATCAAGATGATCGATGAGTTGTTTCAGAGCAGCCTTCTCAGTCATTTTGGCAAAAAAGGGTAGGTTAGAGATTGGGCGGTAATTATTTAGGTCATTAGGATTGAGGTTTTTTTTCTTTAAAAGAGGTGTAATAGTGGCGATTTTTAGCTTGGGAGGTAGCTCGCCTTCCTCAAGCAATTTGTTGATGATAGCTGCAATTGTAGGGGCTAAAGGATAAGCAATTTCTTTAAATGCTCGGGTGGGAATGGTGTCTAGGTCGTGTCATGCAGGATTGATTTTTTTCAGCATTTTTTCTGTTTCCGTGATGGAGATGGGTCTGAAGTCGAGCCAAGGAGAGATGTTGTTTGTTGATGTTAGAATATTGGAGTTTGATGAGGTGCTGAAGGCATCTGTTATTTTGGAAATTTTGTCCTTGAAAAAGATAGCTAAATCTTGGCTTAGGTTTTTTTTGGTGATGGTTGAGTTGGAGATGCAGTTATCGGTAATGAGGTTGTTAACAATGTTAAATAAGGATTTGGATTTGTTGGTGGCGTTTATTATTTTTTTGCCGTAGTAGTCCCGTTTTGTGTTTTGGATTGATTTTTTGTAGGCAGCTAATTGTGTGCGATATTTCTGTTGAGTGGCGGGCAGCTTACTTTTTTGCCATTCTTTCTCTGTTTTCCTGAGGGCTGTTTTCATGTTTTTGAGAGTGGTGTTAAACCAGGGGTTTTGATTTTCATTTTTGTTCTTTAGATGTTTGACCCTCTCTGGATTAATGATATTAGCGGTTTTTTCAGTGATTAGAGCCCAGGAATGGATAGCGTTGTTTATGTTTGACAGATCTAGATTCTCTAGTTGAGATCCCAACTCTTGAAGGAGGAGATTAGATTGAAAAGGAGGACGGAATTTGAAGGATTTTTTTGTAGGAATGTTATTTGATGGGTTGTTGCAGTTCATTTGGGACTTGCATAATAAGAGATGGTGGTCAGACCATGGGACTGGATTATAAGAAATGGAAGTGTTCATGAAGAAACTATTGGTGAAAATCAGGTCAAGTGTGTGACCTGCTTTATGAGTGGAATTATTCACTTGAAGTATGAAGTTTAAACTTGACATCATGTCTAATAGAGTTTCGCAGCTTGGAGAACAGGGGTTGGCATCTGTATGGAGGTTGAAGTCACCGAGGATGATAGAAGGTTTTTTCATGTTGATGTTTGTAATAAGAAATTCAAGGAGCGGAAAAATGTTACTGTCTAGAAGTTTAGGTGGGCAATATACAAGGCAGATTTGAAGATATTGGGATTCGAAAAGAGAAACTTCAAATTGTTTTGGGAGATTATGTGGGATCATTTTCATTGAAAAGTGTTTTTTTATAATAAGTAGCAGGCCTCCTCCTCTTTTGTAATTGCGAGGGATTGAAAAGGTATCATATTCATTGAAGACCAGTTGGTTCAGAATTACTTGATCAGTGTTTTTAAGCCAGGATTCAGTTATGGCAAAGAAGTCTGGGTTATTTTCTTGTAGAATGTCGGAAATTAACATGTGTTTCTTGGATAAGGATTGAGCATTGATGAGGAGGAAGGTGAGACAAAGAAAGTTTTTGTTATTTTTCATAAGAGGGATGTTTATAAGACGTCTGTGTCTGTTTTGGAGATGAGGGTTGGTGAGTGATACCATCTTTGTATTGGTTGATAACGTGGAAGAAAGAAATCCGGATGAAAGGTACATGAAGTTGAATGAGGCTGAAGGAGGACCGAGTGGTGGTTGAGTGTAGTTCGTGAGGTAGTTGGAGGATGAGTGTAGTTTGAGTTGTAGCAGGAGGATGAATGTGGTTCAAGATGTAGCTGGAGGTTGAGTGTTGTCCGAGTAGTAGCTGGAGGATGAGTGTTGTCCGAGTGGTAGCTGGAGGTTGAGTGTTGTCCGAGTGGTAGTTGGAGGAAGAGTGTTGTCCGAGTGGTAGTTGGAGGAAGAGAGTTGTCCGAGTGGTAGCTGGAGGTTGAGTGTTGTCCGAGTGGTAGTTGGAGGAAGAGTGTTGTCCGAGTGGTAGTTGGAGGTTGAGTGTTGTCCAAGTGGTAGTTGGAGGATGAGAGTTGTCCGAGTGGTAGCTGGAGGTTGAGTGTTGTCCGAGTGGTAGCTGGAGGATGAGTGTTGTCCGAGTGGTAGTTGGAGGATGAGAGTTGTCCGAGTGGTAGCTGGAGGTAGCAGGAGGTTGAGGGTGATCCGAAGAAAGTTGAAAGAATTAGTGAGGAAAGTAGAGGTTTCTGGTTTTTTTTTAATCTCAGTGGCTGCATGAAGGGGTGCACAAAGGGGCCAGCCCCTTTGTCGCGCTCCTTCAGCGCACGACGCCTGCAGGAGGGTAAATTTAAAAGTCCCTCTCAGCCTGTTGATTGGCTGTCTGTTTGTTTGTGGGTTGGTTTCCGGGCGGTGACTGGCGGCGCGATCGGGGGCTGGACTCGCCGGGGGCAAGGGGATTAGGAAGGCCTAATGTATTTGATGTATTTGGCTATCAGCTCTATAAGGGGTGATGGGTCCGAATCTAGCGTTCCTGGTGTTGCATAGATGAGGCATAATTGTAGGTGTTCTGACTTGAAGAGGGAGAATTCGAGTTTTGTGGTAAAGTTTGTTAGTTGAAGCGTGAGGCCTAGTTGTTTTTTGGCTGCCAGTAGAAGGCCGCCTCCTTTTGTTTTAGGTCTAGGTACTGAAATAAGATCGTAAGCTTGTGTAGGTAGTTGGTTTGTTAATACTATGTCTGAAGGTTTTAACCATGTTTCCGTGATTGCACATACGTCTGGGTTGACTTCTATGAGATAATCATTGAGGATATGCATTTTTTTGGAAAGTGACTGTGCGTTGAATAGGGTTAATGTGAACAGTGAGAGACCTAAGAGTTGAGTGAGAGGGGATGTCATTATTGAGATTAGTCTTTGTTGTCTTGTAGCATGTTGGGAGATCGCTGTTGTGGTTGTTCTTGATTTGTTCTTGATTGTGGGAATAGGATGTGGGTGCATCTTTGAAGTGGTTGTGTATAGTGGTAGAGGTTGTGAGGTGAGATCGTTCTGTTGTGGAGGGGTCAGATGGCTGGTTCTCCAGAATATTAGGGTAATACAGCTATGGCCTCAGAGGGGTTCTAAAGCTGTGTCTGGGTAACTATTGCTGAGAGGAGAGAGGAGAGTCTCCTTCTGGTTGCAATTGGGTCTGCACGAAGGGGAGCACAAAGGGGCTCGCCCGGTGTGCAGCGCCTGAGATTCGCAGTAATATTTAAAGGGCCTTGAAGTCGCGGTCAATTGAGGTCACTGGGGCGACCGTGTTGTGATTGGCTGCTGCGGTGTGCCGTCGGGCTGGGCTGAGGGCTGGGGGCTGAGGGCTGGGTTTCAGGGCGGCGATCGGCGGTGGCAGCGTTCAGCGGCGGTAGTCACGTGGTCGGCGCAGGTTCCACGGAGGTAGGTATTCAGCAGAGGGTGGCAGGTACATGTGGGTATCTTTGGTTGTTCTTATCCCTAAGTATCCCTGTTTATGCACTGAAGACGTGTTTATTCCTGCTGTTTCCTGTACAGGTATTCAGCAGAGGGTGGCAGGTACATGTGGGTATCTTTGGTTGGTCTTATCCCTAAGAATCCCTGTTTTTGCACTGAAGACGTGTTTATTCCTGCTGTTTCCTGTACAGGTATTCAGCAGAGGGTGGCAGGTACATGTGGGTATCTTTGGTTGGTCTTATCCCTAAGTATCCCTGTTTATGCACTGAAGACGTGTTTATTCCTGCTGTTTCCTGTACAGGTATTCAGCAGAGGGTGGCAGGTACATGTGGGTATCTTTGGTTGGTCTTATCCCTAAGTATCCCTGTTTATGCACTGAAGACGTGTTTATTCCTGCTGTTTCCTGTACAGGTATTCAGCAGAGGGTGGCAGGTACATGTGGGTATCTTTGGTTGGTCTTATCCCTAAGTATCCCTGTTTTTGCACTGAAGACGAGTTTATTCCTGCTGTTTCCTGTACAGGTATTCAGCAGAGGGCGGCAGGTACATGTGGGTATCTTTGGTTGGTCTTATCCCTAAGTATCCCTGTTTTTGCACTGAAGACGAGTTTATTCCTGCTGTTTCCTGTACAGGTATTCAGCAGAGGGCGGCAGGTACATGTGGGTATCTTTGGTTGGTCTTATCCCTAAGTATCTCTGTTTTTGCACTGAAGACGTGTTTATTCCTGCTGTTTCCTGTACAGGTATTCAGCAGAGGGCGGCAGGTACATGTGGGTATCTTTGGTTGGTCTTATCCCTAAGTATCCCTGTTTTTGCACTGAAGACGAGTTTATTCCTGCTGTTTCCTGTACAGGTATTCAGCAGAGGGTGGCAGGTACATGTGGGTATCTTTGGTTGGTCTTATCCCTTAGTATCTCTGTTTTTGCACTGAGGACGTGTTTATTCCTGCTGTTTCCTGTACAGGTATTCAGCAGAGGGCGGCAGGTACATTTGGGTATCTTGTTGCTGCAGGTTCTGCTAAAAACTCATCTCTTCACTCATGCATACAATTTATATTAAGTTTACTACACTACATTATGAATGGTAATTTAATTATCTTTTTATGAATTTTAATGTGTTTGTATATGATTTTATGATCTGTTTGTTAATGTGTAATACTACTTGTGTATGTGCAAATATGTAAACCGCCTAGACGGATAGTCCCCTACCCATTGTGCGGTATATAAGAATTTTAAATAAATAAAATAAATCTCAGTGAGTGGTGGCTCTGTCCTGCCTGGAGATGTCTGTAAGGTCACTGGGAGAGGACACTTCCTTCCTGTGTTAGCTCATACAGTAACCTCTTACATCCTTAAAGTTTCCTATCCTCTTCTCTATTTGTTACCCTTCCTCACGTGTCCTGCTTCTGGTTTTCCCCCAATTGCTATTGCACTTCCACACAGCTCCCACCTATTTTAACTCCCCTCAGAGGATTTAATTACCTTTCTTGGTTTTGCTGCAGACTATTTCAGAGTTTGTGTCCGTGCTGTGAATCAAACTCCTCTCCCTTCCTTTCTGTTCTTTTGCAGGGGCTCTGTATCAGGGTCCATGGGACAGGGCCGGTGCGTGGCAGTAGGTAATGGCAGGTTTTATTCTGATTCCTGCAGCAGTCTCAATAACTGGATTTGCCAGAAAGAAGCTGGGAAGGAATAAAGATCCCCAGAGCTGCTCGTGGCCTGTGAGGGGAAGCTGTGCAGAATAAGGACAGATTGTGAGTTTCACTGAAACCAATGCCATCCTACAAATCTATGTCCCATCTAGGGAGGTAAGGTCTGCGGGAAGTCCCTTCCATGCTCACCTCAGTGCAACGCGGGACAGAACTTTCTCTGTAGCTGCTCCAAATGCCTGCAATGCTCTTCCAGGCCCGAAGTGCCCATCATCAGCTATGCAAGTGTTTAAAAAAGCTTTGAAGACTTCATTCAGGAATGCATTTAACTTACCAGAGTAACAGGTGCATTGTTTTTATTTTATTTAAGATCTTTGTACATTTCTGTTATTTCTTAAGGATTCTTAGTCTGTATTGATTTGTATCATTTTAATGTGCTGTGTTTTGTGTTATAAAACTATGTGTAGTATTGTTTCCTGCCCCAACCTCTTAAAAAGATGTGGTTTATAAATAATTTTAAATAAATAAGAACATAAGAACATAAGAAAATGCCATACTGGGTCAGACCAAGGGTCCATCAAGCCCAGCATCCTGTTTCCAACAGTGGCCAATCCAGGCCATAAGAACCTGGCAAGTACCCAAAAACTAAGTCTATTCCATGTAACCATTGCTAATAGCAGTAGCTATTCTCTAAGTGAACTTAATTAATAGCAGGTAATGGACTTCTCCTCCAAGAACTTATCCAATCCTTTTTTAAACACAGCTATACTAACTGCACTAACCACATCCTCTGGCAACAAATTCCAGAGTTTAATTGTGCGTTGAGTAAAAAAGAACTTTCTCCGATTACTTTTAAATGTGCCCCATGCTAACTTCATGGAGTGTCCCCTAGTCTTTCTACTATCCGAAAGAGTAAATAACCGATTCACATCTACCTGTTCTAGACCTCTCATGATTTTAAACACCTCTATCATATCCCCCCTCAGTCGTCTCTTCTCCAAGGTGAAAAGTCCTAACCTCTTTAGTCTTTCCTCATAGGGGAGTTGTTCCATTCCCCTTATCATTTTGGTAGCCCTTCTCTGTATCTTCTCCATCGCAATTATATCTTTTTTGAGATGCGGCGACCAGAATTGTACACAGTATTCAAGGTGCGGTCTCACCATGGAGCGATACAGAGGCATTATGACATTTTCCGTTTTATTCACCATTCCTTTTCTAATAATTCCCAACATTCTGTTTGCTTTTTTGACTGCCGCAGCACACTGAACCGACGATTTCAATGTGTTATCCACTATGACACCTAGATCTCTTTCTTGGGTTGTAGCACCTAATATGGAACCCAACATCGTGTAATTATAGCACGGGTTATTTTTCCCTATATGCATCACCTTGCACTTATCCACATTAAATTTCATCTGCCATTTGGATGCCCAATTTTCCAGTCTCACAAGGTCTTCCTGCAATTTATCACAATCTGCTTGTGATTTAACTACTCTGAACAATTTTGTGTCATCTGCAAATTTGATTATCTCACTCGTCGTATTTCTTTCCAAATCATTTATAAATATATTGAACAGTAAGGGTCCCAATACAGATCCCTGAGGCACTCCACTGTCCACTCCCTTCCACTGAGAAAATTGCCCATTTAATCCTACTCTCTGTTTCCTTTTAAAGAGTTTGCAATCCACGAAAGGACATCGCCACCTATCCCATGACTTTTTACTTTTCCTAGAAGCCTCTCATGAGGAACTTTGTCAAACGCCTTCTGAAAATCCAAGTATACTATATCTACCGGTTCACCCTTTTTTTATTATAATAGTTTCCCTTTTGAAATATTTGAAGTCAGTGGTATTTTGCATCCATTTGAAAATGTTTTGTTGAAGTCAATTTCCAGAATGCCTCAAAGCTGAGAAGTCAGGTGCCTGTGGTCAGGAAATTCCCACTAACAATGAGTGGGGTTATACAGAAAACCCTTCGGCACAAGGAAAATAAAAAACCCATAAGGTATTAGGGCTATTGTAACACAAGGGTAGGGCTTGGTATTCAGAAAGTCGTGAATACATGAAATTCAATTTCAATATAATAAACCTCCCCTACAAGAACAGCCCTCAAACAGTAACAACACTACCTATGACAACATGCCATACTGAGTCAGACCAAGCATCCTGTTTCCAACAGTGGCCAATCCAGATCACAAGTACCTGACAACAAATATTACACAATGCCCTAAACACTAGTACATCTCCTATTAGGAAAATGTATTGCGATAGAAATTGAGCACAGTGAATTTGGAAAGAGAACCCCCTGAAACGTGGCCATGTCGGGGTCGTGATCAAGATGGACACTCAAGATAAGTTTTGAAAGTTCTTTGCTCTCCCGCTTTGGTTGAAATTCTTGCGGAGTACCTGTCCTGGGACCTTCGTGATATTTAAAAAAAAAAAAGAAATAGAAAAAGAAACACAAAATAATTTTTTTGAACTGTTGATAATAAATTAAAATAACGTTGGACCAGAGGTTTATACGGCTTGCTGACATTTTCAAGTTGTATTCATGAAGGTCCTACAAACTCAGTAACTGAAAAGTTATAAAATTCTACTGGGGAATTGGTGTTTTATGTTCTTATGTTCTCCACAACCATCATTCTCATTCATGTCTAATGTAGACATTAAGATTGCAGCATTGGTATTGGCTAATAGATTGAGTCTTGTAATCACAGATTTAATTCTACCAGAACAGGTGGTATTTGTTTGTAGTCATCATGATCAGTGTAATCTTTGCAAGTTAATTTATGCTCTGTGGGACAAGTCCTCATTGCCTACATGTGGTCTAATCATTATTTTAGATACAGAAAAGGCCTTGATAAGATACAGTGAAGTATATGTTTGGGTTATTGGGGAAATATAGCTTTGGTGAGCCTTTCTTGCAGTGGATAACACTCCTATATTCTGATCCCCAGGTGAGAGTGTTATTTAATGGTTGGATATTTAACCCATTCAGTGTATTGAATGGCACCAGACAAGGCTGCTCTTCATCTCTACTTATGTGTGATAACAGCAGAACCCTTGGCAACTAAACCGATGATTTGTTTGTTCACCGATATTTTCTTATTTGTAGGAAACCCATCTGACTTGCTTAAAATGATTTTCTCTTTTCCAAGATTATGGTTTGTTTGCTGGGCTTTCTATTAATTTTATCATATCTGAAGCACTATCTCTAGACGAAGAAATGAAGGATCAGTCGCAGGGTTTTTTCCTTAAATGGTCTTTTTCAGGTTTGACGTATTTAGAGTTAAGATTTTCTTCTTGCCTTATTGATATTTATGATCTTAATATTTCACCAGTTTTAGATATCTTGCAGCAACAGTTACAAGCATGGCTGGAATTGTCACTTTCTGTTAGGTAGATGTACTCCCTTCAAAATGATGTTATTGCCCAAATTTCTCTACAGGATCCAGATGCTTCCTTGTTGGCTGTTATGTAAAGACCTCGTTAGTTGAAGTCTATGGTTTCTAATTTCTTGTGGCGAGCTAAATCCAAGAGAATTAATTATACCCTAAGGCATGAACATGTGTAAGGGAAATAAAGAAAAGCCTAGCACAGCATGTTCACAGAACTGGCATGCAGCCCAGAGGATGAGTGGCCCGACCAACCACTTCTGTGGCTGGAATGTATTGTTGGCTGGAACTGCTGACACAGGCTTGATCTCAGGATAGTGAGTAATTCTGTCCTGGCATGTACACATAGCTCAAACTTGACACACACACATTTGTTGACAACGGGCTATAAGAGACAGGGAATTACAGCAGTAGATGGAGAGGAGACTGTAGACACCTTTGCGGACATGTAAAGTGTAGAACCCCTGCACCTGTGATGCGCCTTTCTCTGCCAGGCTGATGTAATAACAGGGTGTTGTGAGTATTTGTTGAAGTGCACATTAAGGGTTGTATAATTGTTAATAATCATTCAGTCGTTGCATGTATTATAGCACCTATTTGTCAATAAAGTATTCTTATTCATCATTTGCCTACCTAATTCCTTACAACATGCATTTCACAAATGTCAGATTTTACATATTAGAATGCAGTTTGTCAACTGAGATTTGGATAGGGATGGATTACTGAATGCTATCAATTCTGTATCTTGGGTTTGGTGAACACAGTCATGTTTCCACTTTCACCTTGGGTTAAGTCGCATTCTGACTCGAAAGTGCCTGTAGCTTTGAGATCTGCAATTAAAAAAACCAAAAAACATGGAAATAATTATGCGCTTGGTGGGGTCTGCTTAAACTACTTCCAATTTTTTTGCCACAAATAGGGAATCCACAGTTCCTTCCGGGCCATGGTAAGAACATGCCATACTGGGTCAGACCAAGGGTCCATCAAGTCCAGGATCCTGTTTCTAACAGAGGCCAAAACCAGGCCACAAGAACCTGGCAAGGACCCAAAAACTAAGTCTATTCCATGTTACCATTGCTAATGGCAGTGGCTATTATCTAAGTCAATTTAATTAATAGGTAATGGACTTCTCAGGTAATACCTGTTTTATGTTTCCTAGCTTTCAAGGGGAATAAGGAATATTTCACATCTATATTGTTTAGCAAGAGATATAGTTTATTCTTTTGAGCAACTGCAACAGGATTTTTCTATTCCCAGACAGCATTTTTATTTTTATTTTTTTGGCACGTCACTCTTGTTCGAGGCTCCTGCCACAGTGTCCTGTGCTTTTCCATTCTAAATTAAGAGTTAGTGGGGTATAAATCTAATCAGATTTCTGTCTGGTACATAGTGTCTAATGATCTGAAGTTGGTGAAACAATCACCCCAAGGTCTCTCTCCTGCTCTGTGCACATCAGCCCTTCACCCCCCATTGAATACATTTCTTTCAGATTTCCACACCCCATATGCATGACTCTGCACTTCTTGGCATTGAATCTCAGCTGCCATAATCTTTGACCACTCTTCCAGCTTCCTTAAATCCTGTCTCATTCTCTCCACTCCTTCCAGCGTGTCCACTCTGTTGCAGATCTTAGTGTCGTCCGCAAAAAGACAAACCTTACCTTCTATCCCGTCCGCAATGTCACTTACGAAGATATTGAACAGGACCGGTCCCAACACTGACCCTTGCAGCACTCCACTCATCACTGCTCTCTTTTCAGAGTAAGTTCCATTTACCATCACACATTGTCTTCTGTCCTTCAACCAGTTTGCTATCCAGGCCACCACCTTGGCACTCACTCCTAAGCTTCTCATTTTATTCACAAGCCTCCTGTGTGGTACCGTATCAAAAGCTTTGCTGAAATCCAAGTAGATGACATAGAGCGCTCTTCCACAATCCTTCCTTAGTCACCCAATCAAAAAAGTCTATCAGATTCATCTGACAGGACCTTCCCTTGGTGAAACCTGAACCAGAGGCGGCTTGGTTGTGAAAATTCCATCTTCCTTACAAACCTTCATATCTAGAAAAGGAACACAATTCGTCTGAATATCACAAGTAAACTTTAAGTTTACATCCTTCCCATTTAATTGGTGAAAAAATTCTTCAAACTCTGCTCTAGACCCCGATCAAATAATGAGGATGTCGTCCATGTAACACTACAATCTCACTTGTTTGTATCATGGAGACAAATAAACAAACTTCTCCTCAAAAGCAGTGACATACAAACATGCAGATCCAGGGCCATAGTAGCCCCCATTGCAGTTCCAGGATTCTGCTGGAAAAACTCATTTTTAAACAAAACATAGTTCTGAGTCAAGGCAATAGCTGCTAGTTCCTCCAAAAAATGTGAGGGGACCTTCTTCTCTACCCTGGTTTCCAAAATCTCTTGAATCAAACCAATAGTAGCTTCCTGAGGGATACTGGAATATAAGGATTCAATATCCATAGATATAAGGAAAGTGGATTCAGTCATCACAGGAAGGGCATCCAACACTTATTAAATGAGAAGAATCTTTAATATATGATCAAGCTAATGGAACAAAAGGTTGTAAAAACCGATCTACATAAATCGATAATGGCTCTAACACCAAGCCAATACCTGATACAATCAGTCTTCCGGGTGGAGAATCTAAAGACTTATGCACCTTCGGAAGTATGTAAAAAAACAGGAATGCGTGGATTATGTTGTACTAAAAAGGCCGCCTCCTTTGCAGTAACCCATCCCACACTCAAAGCTTCCATCACTATGCTGATATTCGTGCAGATGAGGCAGTAGGATCCTCTACTAATCTGCAATAAAACTTCTCATTTCTAAGCTGCCGATATATCTCCTGTTCATATTTACTTTTATCTAGAATTACAATAGCCCCGCCTTTATCGGTGGGTTTAAACACTAGATCTTTTTGATGACTAAGATTTTCCAACGCTAAATATTTTTCCTTCTTCAAAAGCCACCATGAGTGGATGCATCCAAAAAGATGGATTTTTCACAACTGAGCCATCAACACTTGTCATGTTACTTCCTTGAAAAAACATTTTTAAACCTCAAACGGAAAAATTTTTGTAATGCAAGCCGAATTTCAGACGGATCATACTGAGGGGTGGGCACAAAAGAGAAACGCGATTTAATACCCCCAATTCTACAGCTGTTAAAGAGTATGAAGATAGATTTATAACTAAATCACAATTCATATTTACTGTTGATTTCAATCCCGTAAACAAATCGGACTGCAGTTCTGTGAAGGACGACCTCCTCGTCCACCTCTGCATTCTGTCGCATGACTAAAAAAGAGACATGACTCCCTTCTTCCCCTGACGAATTACCAGATGATGAATCGAAATTGGTGGGTTTTTTCAATTTTGAACAATTTTTATGACACCATGGATAAACATATCCATGAGTGTAATCGTTCTCATCACGTTTAAATTTTTTCAACTTTGTTTCTTTCAACTTCTCACGCAATGCCTCAATATTTTGATTTAACTCATTTAATTTTACATCAAATGATTCTATGGGCATGTTATTCTTAAGGGTATCGCTCAAGATATCGATCTCTTTCTGTGTGTCCACCAATAGTTTGTGTTTCAACTATGAGGATCATAAGATCCATGGAACATTTATTCAAAATTGAGTTCCATTTTGCCACAAAAGCAGGATCCTCAGCAAACAAATATGGCTCTTTATATAGCCGTAATCCTCGTGGAATTCTTTTAACCCTCAAATATTCAACTAAGGTGGACACATGTAAATCTGATCGAACTGATAGTTTATGCAAGTGAGCTAGATCTAACCATTGAGCGTCACCCACAAATTGTCTTATTTTCAAACAAAGGAACCTCTTTCAACAAAGAGTCCAGCGCCATATCAGGATAACTAAACACTGAGTCAATAGAAAACACCATAATACATCAATAGATGAAAAATACACTGGCAATTAATAATATAATCACACAATCAATCAAGTTATACCATATAGTGACATAATTTGTTGTCAATCTTTATTTTAATTTAAAAAAATATCAAAAAATCTTTTTCAATCCTTTTGAGCTTCAAATATACAAAGGGAATACATATATAAAACTGACATACGACTTCCTGGATGACATCACTGGGGTCGACAGCACTGTGAGCTGGCTCCAGGCCCTCCCCCCCAGAATCGGCCGCCATCCCTCCCTTAAAATTATAAAAAACAATTTTTCTCAACTGGATGTAGTGCAGGACGTCAAGGGCTGCTATTTTGCTGCAGTTTGGTGAAAAAAACGAGCATCCAGATGCCCGCAGTGAGCCTGAGACTGGTGCGGCCTACCTGGCTCCCCTGGTGAGTTTGCTCCAGAGCACCTCTGTTCAAATCAGCTGCCATCCTCCCTCAGTCTGTTTTCCTTTGCCTGTCTGGCGCTTGGTGGTGATAGAGGACATGTGGGGCTGTCGTTTCGCCGTGGCTGGGGACCAAAACGAGCGCCCTGCGACCTGATATGCGCCAAAGATCGGCACGGACTCCCCAGAAGAAAAGGCATAGTGTGGCCAAGATGGCTGCTGCCATCGCAGGAGATAGCACAGCTCCGGTGGCAGAGGTCTCCGAGACGGCCCTCCTAAAAATATCTGCTAGGGTTGCTGAAGTGCTGGATGCCAGGCTGTTAAAAATTCAATCCTCCATGGAGGAAATAAAGAATGCAGTAGAGGGGCAGGCTAAAAGGCTGGACGAGGCGGAGCATAGAGTATCTGATCAGGAAGACCGGCTGCATATTGTGGAAAAGCAAGTGCAAGATCTAACCATGCAAAATTCCTCGCTGCTGGACCGTTTAGAGGATCAAGAGAATAGGAACCGGCGTAACAATATCAAAATAATTGGCCTTCCAGAATCCGTGTCAGACCAAGAATTGTATGATCTTATTGAAGTCTGGCTGCCAGCTCAGGTGGGTCTGACTTTGATTTCTGGTCGCTCGCGCTGCGAAAGGGTACACAGAATGGGGCCGACCAGGGAAGTGACTTGCAAGCCTCGGCCTGTGATGGCCAGAATTTTAAACTGGTCCCACAAAATTCAACTTATGAGAGCCTTTCGGCAGCACAGGGGTGTGGAATATCAGGGCCACTGGATCATGCTGTTTCATGATTTCTCCGCAGCAGTCTCAGCGCAGCGTAAAGCTATGTCTCCTGCATGCACAGAGTTACACAAAAGGGGGATCCAGTTTGCACTACTTTTTCCCTGTACGTACCAGGATCAGTCCAGGACACCTGGGTTGTGACTCCGCACCAGTAGATGGAGACAGAGCAAAACCTGTCGGAGTGAGTCATATAAGCCCCTGTGCCAGTCACAGCCCCTCAGTCTTACTCTGTCTCCAGTAGATGGTGCAGGTCCAGTCACAGCCCCTGCCTGCCCTGATTCTGTGTGGTTAGTCAGGTTTGGTTGGTTTTTTGGGATTTCTCTTTTAAATTTGTATTTTATTAGTGAGTGAAGTCCTGTCCACCCTGCCTCCCAGGGGGGTTGTGAGGTTCTGAGGGGACCATCCCCCCCTGGTAGAGGCCGCTGCTAGGGTCGAGGACCCGGCTTTCTAGTAGCAGCGCCAGGGGTGACACCGGGGAGCCCGGTTCACTCACCCCTCCTGCAACAGGGCTCCAGGACCGTGGACAGCGACAAGCGGTAGTAAAAAAAAAAAAAAAAAAAAGTTTTTTTCTGTTGTGCCGGCTCTCTGTTACCTCGCGCCGCTGCTTCGGTTTCGTCGGGGGGGGGGGGCGCCGCTAGCAGGGGGGAAGGCGCGGATCGATTTTTTTTCTTTAAGTCGCATCTCTCCGGTTTTCGCCGCGTTTCGCCACCATGCCGCGTGGATCGACTTGTCGGGCCTGCGGCTCGGCGCGCGTGCGCCTATTGCGGGACCGCCGCTGCGCGTCTTGTGTCCCGGGAGGAGAAGGATTGTCGGGGGCAACTCAGGGGACCCGGTCTAGAGCCGCGCGGTGGTGCCTCAGCTGAGAGGCCTCAGGACCTTTTCCCGCTCAGTGCGGGAGTGGCGGCCATCTTGGCCACTGGCCGCGAAATCGCGCGGGAGCCGGCAGGGAACTCGGCCTTGCCTCCCGCGCTTTCCCCGCAGCGGGGGCCGATTCCTCTGATTCTGGTTCCTTTTCGGCGGACTTTGCGCTTCTGTTGCGCAAAGTCCTTAAATGCAAGCGCAGCAGGCGCAGAGGAGCTCCTGGAGGAGGACCTGGCAAGCACGTCCCGAAGAAAAGGAAGGCTAAGGGAGTTGAGGGGTCCTCCCGACAGCTCCTGCGGGAGAAGCGGCCTCCGCGTGGCGTCCCACAGGAGTCGGATACAGAGTTTTCCTCCGCGGCGGACACGGATTCCTCTGAGGAGCCCCTGAAGGGGGCCGAGGAGACGGCGGCGGACGGTTCCACCCAGCCCGGAGCAGGCAAAGGAGCACAAGCCGTGGAGGGGGATGATCCCAAAGTGGTCCACCTATTTCGCAGGGAGGAACTGTCCCCGTTAATTCCGGCCATTCTTCAGGAGCTAGGAATTGAGGCCCCGCCGGTGGTGGTCCAGCAAGAGGCCAACATGGATCCGGTTCTCTTAGGTCTCACGGGCCCAGCAGTGGCTTTTCCATTTCACTTTTCGTCGACGGATATTTTGTTCCGAGAATGGGATACTCCGGAGCTGGGACTGAAGGTCAGTAAGGCCATGGATAAGCTTTACCCACAACCTGAGGACGCGCTGGAGCTTCTCAGACTTCCGAAAGTGGATTCAGCGGTCTCCGCGGTGACA
The DNA here is from genome assembly GCF_901001135.1 of Rhinatrema bivittatum. Taxonomy (NCBI): domain Eukaryota; kingdom Metazoa; phylum Chordata; class Amphibia; order Gymnophiona; family Rhinatrematidae; genus Rhinatrema; species Rhinatrema bivittatum. The sequence goes on from NC_042630.1 coordinate 5,110,931, forward strand.
AAGAGGTCTACCGGTTACGGGAGCAACAGAGTCCAGAAGCGATCCGAGGCTGGGCCAACGTTCCGTGGACAAGGTCAGGGCAGCAGACGAATGGAAGGAGTTCTGTAGCAAGGTGGGGTCTGGACCGGCAGCAGGCAGGCAGGCGAAGTTCTGAAGTAAACCGGGATCGAGACACGTAGTGAGCAAGCAGGCTGTGTGCCGAAGCAGGCCAGGGTCGAGGCAGGCGGCAGACAGGCAGGCAGTGTACTGAAGCAAACCGTGGTCGAGGCAGGCAGCAGATAGGCAGACAGTGTACGGAGGCAAACCGGGGTCGAGAATCAGGAAGTCAAACGAGAACGTCACTGAAGCAGGAAAAGGAACGGGAGGCAACTAGTATTCAGAGAACCTAGTTGCAAGGCATTTAGTAGGAGACTGGACACCGGTTAAATGCGGTCCGGGGCGTGACGTCAGCAAAGGGGGCAGTCCCGAACTTCCGGGAGCTGGGCGCACAGAAGGCCCTTCCTCTTGCGCGCAAGGCAAAACGAGAGGGGCGGAGCTTCTGGTGGCCTGGACGGCGTTCTCCACATGGCGAGACAGTGGCCTGGCGGCCTACTGAACCGGAGGCCCAGTGCGGTCCTCCGTGGACCGGAACGAAGGTAAGCGGACCCGACCCCGAACATGGGGGAGGTGGTCGGGACCGTAACACTTCTTTTATAAATAAAATACAATAAAGTACTAGGTCAGAAACGCTGAAGTTGCGTGACCAGCTGGCGTATCATTTACATAGGTTGTCATGTCAACAGCCTGATAGAGGAAACCTAAACTACCCTGACCAGTTCTTCACATTGGGGCCCATTTACCAGCACTCTTTAGAAAATCCCTTGCTCTGTTACAATTTGCTGCTCAGGGCAATCGTTACATCTTGGGCTGTGTTTACAGTTGCCCCCTGTAGTGACAGTCCAGCCTGAGGTTGTAACTGTTGCCTTCTGCAGCACAAGTGGTCGCCAGCTTCAACTGCTGTCCAGGTGTCCTTGGAATTTCTCCAGGTCAGGCTCAGTAGGGCATTTAAAGTTCACATAGCCAGAAAGGCTAATATAGCAGAGGATTCTGGGTCAGTTGCCGTCTCCATGTTGGGCTCCAGCTCAGGCACATATATCAACTGTCATTTTGGGGGGGGGGGGGGGGGGGGTGTTAAACTTTACACTTTTTTTTTCTATCTTTATGGAGTCAGCCTTAGAGGAGCAGGGATCTGAAGGAGCAGCTTCAGTGTGTGAGGGAGCCAGGAGCCCCTGGCTATCAAGTACACTGGCTTGTTGCGGACGAAGTTTTAGTCAGGGGTGTCCAACGCCCTCCCAGTCGCACGGCTTCTGCTGAGGTATGGCCCACGATGGTGCCTAACACCTCAGGGAGCTGGCCTACCAACTATATAAAATTATTTTTTTTGAAAATATCAGACTGCAGGACTGCGCCTCTAGCATCTGCTGGAGTCAAGAGAAATACTGAGGGACTGCAGGTGGCGCTCTCGTTATGTAGCACTGCCAAATGTTTTTGCTCTCTGACTCCATCTGCTGGTAGGAATGCACAACCCACTGGTCTGGACTGATCTAGATATGTTCAAGAATAACCGATTCACATCTACCCGTTCTAGACCTCTCATGATCTTAAACACCTCTATCATATCCCCCCTCAGTCGTCTCTTCTCCAAGCTGAAAAGTCCTAACCTCTTTAGTCTTTCCTCATAGGGGAGCTGTTCCATTCCCCTTATCATTTTGGTTGCCCTTCTCTGTACCTTCTCCATCGCAATTATATCTTTTTTGAGATGCGGCGACCAGAATTGTACACAGTATTCAAGGTGCGGTCTCACCATGGAGCAATATAGAGGCATTATGACATTTTCCATTTTATTCACCATTCCCTTTCTAATAATTCCCAACATTCTGTTTGCTTTTTTGACTGCCGCAGCACAGTGAGGAAAAGCATAAACATGGGCAAGAGCATAAAATGGTCTTTCCACGCAGTTGAGTTATGAACTGGTACATATAAACATTCATAAAAAAAAAAAAAAAAAAAAAAAAAGGAATCCAGAAGAAAGTCTCAAGCTTTACCACTTAAAATCGCAATTTTCAGTAGATTAGATAAAGAATCATTAATAATTAATAACCGAATCAGCAAGCCTGACAATGTACCTTCAAAGATGAAAAAGTCCATCTGGACTACTCAATTATCTGTGGTATTATATAAGAGTCTTATCTTCTATTTCTGTCCACAACTCAATTTTTAATTTTTATATTTTTTTGATTTTGTTGAAAATGTTAATACCAATGTTTTCATATAACTATAAACATTCACCCATACTAATCTGCACAAGGTACCCAGTACCAGGACAGGATTTTAGGCCAGGCCTGGACTGCTGCCATCCCCATCCTGATGCCTTATGCAACCTGTAGCCCTGATTACAATGGGTAGAATCAGGGACTTCACTGGGATGTACATTATGAACCAGGACTGGTCTAAGCTCTCCCTCCTGGAACTGGGTAACCTGGCAGCTCTGCACATCAGAACAGATCAACCTTCCTGTGCTTTTCAGTTCCCCGACTCACAGGGAAGCTGTTTCTGCTACCAAAAAATAAACCAGTTCCATATTATTTATTTATTTAACAGTTTTTTATACCGACCTTCATAGTAAATAACCATATCGGATCGGTTTACAATTAACAAGAGTAAAAACTGGGGTAACAATTCAAGTAAACGAAGGATAAACAATAGGTAGGAATGAGTCAAAGTTACAATCAACAGGGTAAGAGAACTTGGAAGCTTGCAACAAGCTGGAAAGAAGATAAGGCAGGAAATAAATATAAAGTGATACCATATTATACCCATAAATACCACATCTGGAGCTGCCTCCCTTATTTCAGGAAAGGCTTATTCAAGTCCTGGTTCTCTCCATTCCATGCATGATGCTCTCAAAAACAATTGCTCTCAAAAAACATTACTCTCGCCCTACCGCCGTGGGCCCCCGCGCCGACCACGCGGGGAAACTTGATCGCTTCCTGCTAGTTCGGCTTGCCGCCTTCGCCACCGCACCGACAGGCCCTCCCTCCGCGAGCCATCCCACCGCGAGAGGCACGTTATCAGAGGCCTAATTCCACGTCAGCAAGGCGCGCCGCCTACCTACCTCATTCGACGCGACCAAACCAGATTTAAAAGGCCCAGAGCGATCCCAGGCGTCACGCGACAAAGGGGCCCGCCCCTTCGTGCAGTCCCTTCCGTGCAGACCCGAAGAATTGAGCAAAGCTACAGTCAAGGTCTTTTAACCATTGTTGCCACTCTTTCTTTAACCATTACATGGAAAGCCCACAGACGTCCATTCACCACAGACTCCAGAGAAACGCACTGTGAGTAAACGGCATCTAAGACTTCAACAACTCTCACACTTAATTGACAGCCACCTCAGGACACACAACGGACAGCCACCTCAGGATCCACAACGGACTCACACACAACGGACAGCCACCTCAGGACCCACAACGGACTCACACACAACGGACAGCCACCTCAGGACCCACAACGGACTCACACACAACGGACAGCCACCTCAGGACCCACAACGCGGCACACAGTCTCGTGCATTCAACTAGCATTCACCCAGCGATACCAGCTCTCATCCGCACAACATCCACTCAGCGTTACTAACTCTCATCAAAACAGCATTCACCCAACATTACTAGCTTTCATCATCACAATATTCACCCAGTCTGTTCCAACATTTGTCAGCCATTTCACCTTACCTACATACACAATTATCTACGCACTCAAATTCAACTGAACATCCCTAATTCTTCAGGTCAGAATGACCTTGAAACTTCCTATCCCAGTTCTTCAACACAACCTCCTCCACACAGGAAAAACCACAATGACACAAAGATCTCGCAACTACACAGCCCTCATACCTATTATGATTTCTCCTCTCACACAACTACGAGGTCTAACACTATTTTCCCTTACGCTATTCAACGCTCAATCTCTCACCAAAAAATCCCTGATCCTCAATGACTATCTCTTGGACTCCAACCCAGACATATGCACCATAACAGAAACCTGGCTCAAACCAACAGACATAGCAATAATAAACCAACTCCCCACCGATCTCTACGACTTCTTCTCCCTCCCCCGTCTCAAAAAAAGGGGAGGGGGCATCCTTTTGGCAGCTAAAAAAGAGCTGAAATTCACCCAGCTTCCAGTCAAATCAGATCTAAACTTGAAGTAGGACTTTTCAAAACAGCGGATCTCCAAGTCCTACTCGTCTACACCCCTCCGGGTCTCCTGGACTCAGATGCCTCCCCTCTGATAGAAATCATAACAACACACTTGAATTTAGACTCCCCGACTATTGTTTTAGGAGATTTCAATTTACATGTGGACAACCCTACTCTTACCACCAATTGCGAGGCTCTACTCACGGCCCTCTCAGCTATGGGCTTTAATCAGATTGTTAACAAGCCCACCCATAAAGCCGGCCACACCCTGGACCTCATTTTCGTGAACGCAGGAATCAAATACACGTCCCCTCCTTCTTGCACTCCGGTCCCGTGGTCAGATCACTCACTAATCACCGCCACTTTCTCCCTGACACAATTCAGAAAAAATCCCCCACCGAAATCCTCATTTCTATACAGAAAATCCTGTTCTTCTAACGACCTCAACCACCAGCTCACCTCAGAGCTTCCCCATCTTCACCTCTCTGACCCTAACTCAGCCATCCTATCCTGGAACAACATCACCGAGACAGTAGCAAACAAACTATGTCCTCTTTCAGCAAAAAAACTAAACACAAACTCAACAAAAAGACAACCATGGTTCTCAAACAACCTCCATATGCTTAAGCAGAGCCTTAGACACAAAGAAAACAAATGGCGCAAGGCCCCAAGCCCCAGCACCTTAGCCACTTACAAACTCGCTTTACATCACTACAAGAACTCCACACTAAAATCAAAAAGGGATTACTATGCGAGCAAAATACATGACCTTGTATTTGATGCAAAAGCTCTTTTCGCTTACGTATCCAACCTGACTCACATCAACACTCCAGATATACCCATAGACCTAGCTCAATCCAAAGCAGAGGAATTAGCTACTTTCTTCCAAGATAAAATATCTAACCTGCTAAAGCGATTGACCCCTAGTAACAATCCTCTCACCGCTGATCTACAGATACTAAACAAAGGAACCTCCTTGGAATCTTTCGAACCCATCACAGCTTCTGATATCCTTCTGTTACTTAAGAAAATGAAACCCTCCTCCCACACCTTCGATCACTTACCTACAAAGCTCCTCCTTCTTATACCGGAAACAATCTCCAAAACCCTGGCAGATATCATAAACTGCTCATTATCCCAGGGAATTTTCCCAGAAGAACTTAAACTAGCTTCTCTAAAACCACTCTTAAAGAAACCCAATCTTGACCATAAAGACCCCAACAACTTTCGCCCGATTTCAAACCTTCCTTTTATTGCCAAGATAATGGAAAAGCTGGTCAATACTCTACTCTCCAACTACATTGAAGACCACAAAATACTTTACCCCTCTCAATATGGATTCCGTAAAGCATCAAGCACGGAAACTCTACTCATATCCCTGACTGACAACATCATCATGGGACTAGACAAAGGCCAATCCTTCTTACTCATCCTTCTAGACCTTTCGGCTGCATTTGATACTGTCAACCATTCCACCCTCCTCAACCAACTGTCGAACATAGGAATATCAGGAACTGCCCTATCATGGTTCAACTCATTCCTCAGCAACAGAGGATATAAGGTAAAGATCCACAACAAGGAATCTTCCCGACATTCCTCATCTTTAGGAGTTCCTCCCTTTCACCTACACTCTTTAATATTTACCTCCTTCCGCTCTGTCAACTACTAACCCGCCTGAAACTAATCCACTTCCTATACGCAGACGACGTGCAGATCCTGATCCCTATCAATGAAACCATAGCCAAAACTCTTGAATTCTGGGAACTCTGTCTTAAAGAAATCAATCTCCTCCTATCGAGTTTAAACTTGATATTAAATTCGGCTAAGACGGAACTTCTGATCATCTCACCTGAAAATAGTAACCCACTTCTGAGTCTTCCAACCAACCCACCTACCACCCAAACAAGGGACTTAGGAATAATTATCGACAACAACTTAAAATCGTTCAAACAAACTACTAAAGATGGATTCTACAAACTCCAAGTACTTAAAAGAATCAAACCGCTCCTGCACGTTTGAGACTTCAGAACGGTCCTTCAAGCAGTTATCTTTTGTAAGATAGACTACTGCAATTCTATCTTACTAGGTCTTCCTTCCGCTTCCATCAAACCCCTTCAGATGCTCCAGAACACAGCTGCGAGAATTCTGACCAACACCAGGAGAAGAGATCACATCTCCCCCTTTCTCAAGAACCTGCACTGGTTGCCTATACACTTTAGAATCATCCACAAATCCATCACTATTATCCACAAGGCCATACACATCATCAAACAACGCTCGATTTACAAATTCCTCTCAGACAACACACTTCCACCAGGCCCATCAGAGAAGCCTACAAAGGATCACTCCACGTCCCCCAAACCAAAACCACTCACTACCTAACTTTCAGAGACCGAGCCTTTTCCACAGCCGGCCCTTCATTATGGAACTCTATCCCTCCGGAGCTGAGACAAGAACCATGCCTACCAACTTTTAGAAAAAGGCTTAAGACTTGGCTATTTAAATAAGCCTTCCCAGACCTGATCTAAATGATAGCAATTTTACAAGAGACAGCAAACTATACAATAGATTTCATATCATAATGTAAATAATGTAAATATTTTAACCCCTACCGTTCGGCTCTCTTATTCTAATTTCTCTTCCCAGTTTAAGACCCTGTTGTAATGTAACTTTTGTTCTCCTTGCACTTGTTTTTTCGTTTCTTGTTCTCACCCCTTGTTGCATGTAAACCGGCATGATGTGGTTTCTAATCATGAATGCCGGTATAGAAAAACGCTAAATAAATAAGACTACAGCTCCAAGCATGTGGAAGGGCAAACCCAGGATGGGATCATCTCTGGGGGAGGTGGCAATCCATGCTACTGTACATGGACTGAAGAAACAAAGTCAGTTTTGTGTTTTGGTCACACACATTACGACCTGGCTGGGCGTCATCAGTGCAGCGCAGCCCTTGAGCTGGAGTATTTTGCCTTTCTGGCTGTGTTTGAGAGTCACTTTCAAGACAGCACAGCAGCCCGGAAAGACAGCAAAGGCAGCTACAGATGCGTATGTGAAAAGACCCTTCCATGCTCTTAAAAATGTGAATGCCCTGATTCGGTGCAAATCCATTTTCTGTGCATCAGGCAGCTGGCACTTCTGATGCTGGCATGATTCAGGTAAGCACAATCTGATTCTGCCAAAATGGGAAACCTGCAACACAAACAGAGAGAAAAAATGTCACTGCAAGGGAACCCTGAACACACTTTAAAGAAAAAAAACCCCACCTAAGATAGCGAAGACTTTAAGGGATCTAAAAACGTGAAAATGTAAAACTCTGAAGTTGCTGGCAGAATTCAATCAAAAAATAGTCTTTGGTTAATGTTGGCCGGCAGTGGTGGGATTGTAGGGAGCTGACCCCACTAGAACGAGCAGACCACTTACACTGGTTGCATGGAAAGGCTCTTGGTGCTTTCCCACCCAGAAATTATTGCACCCCCACTGTCCTGAGCCCGACCAGCTGTCTCGACCCGTAAGCTTTTCCTTCCCTGAGTCTGCAGGGCTGGAAGGAGCGACCACCAAATCATAGGGGAGGAAGGCATTACCGGCGACGATCAGTCACTCAGAAAGCTCCCTCACGTCCCTCCCACCTTCTGCATTTAGAGAGAAATGTTGTAGCGAGCTGCATAAACCTTCAGGCTATAACCGGAGCCCCCATTCCCTGGGGCAGAATTTGCAAGAATCTGCAGCAATTATGTGGCTCCTTTGCATAATTTTGCATATATTTACAATTTAAATATATATATATATATTTTATTTTTTTTTTTACTTTATAACAATAAAGTTGTTTTGTGACGTTTCTGTCCAGCTAATTTATTTGGTTCTTTATTAGATGAGAACGAGCTCTCAGTGATGAGGGCTGGAAGGAGGTAAGGAACCGGGGAATAGGAAGAGAAGGAATCTTAGGCAGGAGGAGTAACGGGATGGAGGAGGGAGGGGATGGGAAGAAAAGAGGAAGGGGAGAGACGAGGGGGTCAGGAGTGGGATGGAGGAGGGAGGATCAGTGATGGGAAAATGAGAAGCAGGAGGGTTGAGGATGGAAGAGGAGGGGAGAGGTAAGGAATCCACAAGCCCCACAATCCTACCCCACCCCCTCCTTTCCCTCCTCTCCCCCACCCAATCCTGATACCCTCCCTCCATCCCCACGATCCCCAGTTCACATCCTCCCTTCCCCTCCCCCAGTTCTCACCGTCCCTCCCTCTCCCTGCCCCCATTTCCGGTTCACTCTGTCCCTCCCTCCTCCCCAATCCCTGGTAGTTTCTCCTCCTTCCTTTCCCCCCACCTCCTGCCAAGTCTCACTGCAGCCCCCCAGGATCCCCTCATTCAGTTAAACAGGAGCCGGGGACGGCCGTCCCTGCAGCCCCTCAGATGACTCCCTCTCCTCCTGTCGGGCTTGGCTGCACATTTTACTTACTGAATCGCGCGGGAATAACTAATAGGGCCTTCAACGTGCATTTGGATATTGTGGGCGCTATTAGTTTCGGGGGGGTTGGATGCGCGTTTTCGACGCGCTGTTACCCCTTACTGAATAAGGGGTAAAGCTAGTGCGTCGAAGACACGCGTCCAAATAGTGCACTGTACTGAATCGGCCTGCAAGTTATATAATTAAGAAATACCATATTTAACAGCTCTCTAAATTCAAGTCCTCAAATGAGGGGGCAGATACATCTCTACCTAAAGAAATTCAAAATACTATCTCTTAAAGAAATTTCCAGACATTTACACAGCGACAAGTACATTTCTAAGAGGGACCAGGAGTCTCTAAACAGGGTATTGCAGGAGTTATAGATGTCTTCGGGGTTTTCCCAACTAAGAATTGGGTTAATTGTGGGGGATCGAAGAAAACATACGTGTTTTCTAAATATTTAACAATACATTTACATGGAAATTTCAAGAAATATTTCCCCCCAATTAATAAGACCTGTGGTCTCAGCAATAGGAAAGCTTTTCTCCTCTTCTGGGTTTCACGTGAAACGTCCGGGAAAGCACGAATTCTACATCCCAAATAACTCATTTCTGTTCCTCAACACCATTTTTAATAGCCATTCCCTATCAGCCTGTGGTGCTAAAGTCACTATGAGAGTTGCAGGGACGGCCATCTCCGAATCAGATGTCTCCAAGATTGTGAAAAGATCAAAATCAGATAGGTCTTATTGGATCCATATCACCTCCTTGTTCTGTTGGTGTTATTCTGAACTTAGGAAGATTTTTATTTATTTATTTTTATTTAAACACTTTTATGTACCGACATTCATAGCAATATCACATCGGTTTACAGGCAACAGGGGTAAATCAAATGAACCAAAAGATAGTAAAGTATTACAGAACCATAGAACAAGGTTTTTCAAACAAATGATGGCCTAGAGCAGTGATGGCCAACCTTTTGCGCTCAGTGTGTCAAAATTCATAAAAAAAAACCAAGCATATCTCGGGTGGTGTGTCACTTCTAGAAAAATCCATAATTTTGTGATATTTGTAGCTCTAATATTAATAACAAAAAGTTATAATTTTAATATATGTTCTGTATTTATTAATAAAGCAAAAACAAATAATTTTTTACCTTACCTGCTTAGTGACTTTTTTGTTGCTGAATTTCATTGGCTAAATCTTCAATTAAAACACCTCCCCCTCCACCCCCCCCCCCCACAAATTCTTACTCCCCTGGATTTTCTCATACACACTCATGCTCTCACACTCACTGGCTCCCTCACATACAGGCAAGCTCCCAGTCATTCTCATACACACATACACCCCCAGGCAGGCACCCATTCATACACATTCACACACTAAAGGCAGACCCCCCTCTCTTTTGCCAGCAACCTCGGAGCCTCTCTCATTCCTCTGCTGCCTCTGTCACTGATGCCGCGTGGCTACTGGGGAGGTGCTGATTGCTGCTACTGGCACTGAAGCCCATTCTGCTGCCTCCTCTGTGCAGGCCCCGTGGGCTTCCACTTCCTCCATGTTGATCTCGTACATTGTGAGATCCGCATAGAGAAAGTGCTACTCTTGCACATTCCCAAAGATTACATGTGCCAATCACTAAAAAGTAATTTATTTTGTTTTTTACCTTTGCTGTCTGATCTTCGTTTTCTAATTGGTTGGTCACAGGCTTTTTTTCTCACCTTCCCTTTCTTATTTTTTTGCCAATTCCTTTTATATTGTCTTTTTTTCTGTTTCTTTTCTCTCCATCTTCTTCCCTCAAACACACATGTTCTCATTCTCACGTGCATTTCTCTCTCACACACGCACAGGCTCTCACTGTCACATGCTGTGTCTCATACAATCATTCATACACTCAGTCTCTCACTCCCACATGCTGTCTTGCCCAAGCACAGGTTCTCACTGTCACATGCTGTCTCTCTCACACACACACAGGCTCTCACATGCTGTCTCTGCAAACATTTAGGTCCTCACTCTCACATACAATCTCTCAACTCATCTCATACACGCACACACACACCCTCTACAGACCCTCAGCCTCTCTCTCACCTCTGGGCCTCCTCTTCGCGGGTCGCCGCAGGATGGGCTCTACGGTGGCCCTGCTACCGGGCCTCTTCTTCTCGGGCCGCTGCGACTTGAGATTCGTGGGGGCCCGTAAACGCAAGTGCTGCTCCACTTCTGCACACGCTGATGCTTCCCCTCCTTCCTGCCCACGCGGCTCCAGCAACGTTTACTTCCGGGGACACAGGCAGGAAGGAGGAGCATCAGCGCGTTTAAACACGATCTTTTTCTTGGCCTTGCCGATCTGCCTGTCGCTGCGCCCGGGGGCATTGGGGGGGATCATAAAAAACTAGTTTTAAAGGGTCGGCGCAGCCAATTAAAAAAAAGGCTCTGCGCAGCAGATAAAAAAAAAAAATTCCCGATAGTCCACAAAACGCTGCGCGTGACAGCAAAAAGTCTCGGCGTGTCACCTCTGACACGTGTGTCAGAGGTGACACGCGTGTCATAGGTTAGCCATCACTGGCCTAGAGTAACAGCCAAGAGTAACAGTTAATATAATATAGAATATAATAGAATATATGTTATAATATAATACAAATATTGTCGTCGAGAAACAGGGAATTGTAAACCGGAGTTGTGGATAGTGGGCATCAGGGTGGAGGAGATTGTAGGGGGTACTAAGGTTGAGATAGATTGGAGATGGGGAATGGCGGGGTGCGGGTTCTTCAGGTATAGGCTTGATCAAACAGCCAGGTCTTTAGTTTTTTTTTTTGAATGTGGCCGTACAGTGCTCCTGTCGCAGATCTGGAGGCATGAAATTCCATATGGTTGGACCGGCTAAAGATATAGCACTTCCGCCAATAACTAAGATAAAATATCTTAGTTATTGGCGGAAGTGCAGAGTCTCAGATCTTAAGAACTTCTTTCAGGTAATTCTTAAAAACCTCTCTCGGAGGTCTTAAGGGTATCTGGGGAAAATTTATAAACCTCAGATTTCTGCCTTTTACCAAATTTTCAAGATTTTCAATCTTCAAAGCAGTGTCGTTCTTATCTTTTATCATCATTGCTTGCTTCTGTTGGATCCCATTTAATTCAATCCTAATAGCTGAAACCTGATTTTCCAATTCCACACATTCATTTGAAACAGTCTCGATTTTAATTTCTTGCTGTTTAACTTGCGCTGTTACAGGAATCAGTTGTTGAAGAATGGAGTGTTTCATATCATTTATGGCTTCCCACAATGTTTCCAATTAAAAAGTCAAATGTCTTACCATAGGTGGCATTTCTATTGTGGGTATTCTGCCGGTTACTCCCGCAGTCTCCCTCGATTCTCCAGCTACCATTCCGGCTCGCCCTGATGTCTCTTTTGGGCTTGAAGTCATCACAGCCGCTCCTCCCAGTCCCGCCTGGCAAGATCCCTCAATGCTTCAGTTGTAGATTACTTGCCCCGGTTGTAAAGCTCCTCTTGTGATCGCTGGGTTCGCCAGAGGGGACCTTTCTACGGAACTAAACGAAGATGTTGAGCCAGGGAGAGAGGAGAGCTCAGCTTCCCCTCCTCCTCTCTCCAGCGGCTGCTGTCCCGTTCCCATATCGCTGCGCCAAACATGAGCGTCCATCGTACCGCTTATGGACGTCACCGAGGTCGTCACGGTGTATGAAGTCCTCGTTTTTCGTTTCCTCCCCATTTAGAAGTAAGTAGTCACAAGAAACAAAGGTTTTTAAACTCTCAGCCGAGAGCACTCACGCTGAGCAAAACAGTCTGGCGGCCATCTTAGATCTGCCCCTAGATGGCAAGGGCTGAATTTCACTGCCTTTGCCATTAGAGACCAGGGCCTTGGCTAGAATATGCTCAAGTTACACCAATTTTCAAAGTGGACTTGTGTGTGTAAGTTTATTTTTATAACACTGCGTGCGCACAGTTACAGCTGCTAATTGCTGTGCAAGGTTTTGTGGAGAGAATTTATGCAGATGCTTTATAAAAGAAGAAATTAGACGTGCGAGTCCCAGCCCCACCCAGGCTCCATCCCCTACTCTCGCATACAGTGTGGCTCACACGTAACTTAGCGCACGCATTGCTCGCAGCTCTCTAATGACCGATGTGCCTGTGGATAAAGCAGCGCCCGAGCCGCTGAAGTCCCTTTGAAAATGACTCTCTGTGACTTACAGGTTATTGAACTCCGATCCATCCGGCCATTTCCACGGCTGCCCTTGCTCTCTTCTCAGACCGATCCAGTGATCGGAGGGACCTTTATAGCGCAGCATGAAATCCTTCAAGGAAATAAAAACACGACTCAGAGAGGCTCCTTCATGTGAGCGTTTATTATCAGAGGGAGGGGCTCCATGCAGCCTGCACTTTCATATTAAAGGCACAACTGTGCTTCCCCATAGGGGACAGAAGTAACTCAGACTGCTCAACCTTTCTCCATGCTCCCTCCCTCTGGCTCTCATCAGGAAGCCAGAATGCACACCTCACTTCCTTACTCAGCTCCCATCATGTACTGCCCACCTCCCCATGTCTTCCCCATCCACTTCTCATCAGAAATCATCCTGCTTAACTTCTCTGCATGCTCCATCCAGGCTGACCTGCCCTTCAGTCCAATAAACCATCAGATCCCACCTACTCCCTATTAAGCAACCTACTTTTCAAACAAATTATCTACAGACACAGGAACAAGAATGAGGGTGAAGAGCAGGATGGAGTGCACAGCCCAGGAGCCGCAGCTGGAAAGGAGAATACAGGACACAAAAACCTCCCGCACCAAAACTAATTTATAAATACCAAGGAGCACTGCCATTATCCTGGAAATGAATGCATCTCCTCCCCAGGCTGCTGTGGGAGGGACCCCTCACACTCACCAGTTCCTGCCGGGTCTCCATGTGAGCGAGGGAGGCGTTGTGAGAGGCGCAGAAGCTCTGGCTCTCATTCCAATCTCTAATCTCCACAGAGAAAAAGTAACATTTCCTTCTGTACCAGATCCAGCCGTCTGCACAGGGATCTGCAGGAGGACGGGCCGAGGAATAGCCAGGAACTTCACTTAGTTTAGCTAAAAATAAGAGAATAAGTCCAGCACAGATAACTTAGGGAACACAAGCACTGAAGCAAATTAAACAAACATCTCCCTTTCCCCTCGAAAAAGAAGAGAAGCTTTTGGTAAGTTTAGTTATATTATTTTAAGTGTACATTCATCTTTTCGCTTTGTATTTTGGGAGGGAAGGCAGTGCAAGGCCAGCTATCAGGCCGATACAATAAGATGCGTGGGAGAGCCAGCGAGCGCCCCCTCTCCCGACAAATGCCTAGGCCACTCTCCTGGGTGCGCGATTCACTAAACCAAGGCATGCAAATTAGGGCCCGCAGTAAAAGGAACTGCAGCTGTCAGCGGGTTTGACAGCCGATACTCAATTTTACCGGCGTCGGTTCTCGAGCCCGCTGACAGCCATGGGTTCGGAAACCGGACACTGGCAAAACTGAGCATCCATCTTGTAACCCGTGGGCAGATTTTTAATTTTTTTTTTATTTTTGGGGCTATGATATTTTTTCTTATTTTTGGCGCTATGATATTAAGTCGGAGGGTACACAGAAAAGCAGTTTTTACTGCTTTTCTGTGCACTTTCCCGGTGCCCGAAGAAATTAACGCCGACCTTTGGACAGGCGTTAATTTCTGAAAGTAAAATGTGTGGCTTGGCTGCACATTTTACTTTCTGTATGGTTCAGGACTAATAGGCTCATCAACATGAGCCTATTAGTCCCATACGATAGGGGAGGAGGAATAGCCTAGTGGTTAGAGCAGTGGACTACAAACCAGGAGACCAGGGTTCGAGTCCACTTGCCCAAGGTCACTCCTTGTGACCTTGGGCAAGTCACTCCTTGTGACCTTGGGCAAGTCACTTTACCCTCCATTGCCTCAGGTACAAAAACTTAGATTGTAAGCCCTCTGGGGATAGAGAAATACCTACAGTACCTGAATGTAAACGGGTGTGATATCTCAATTGAGATTGAATGTTGGTAAATAAAAATAAATAATAAACATGCATTTGCATGTTGTGGGTGCTATTAGTTTCAGGGAGATTGGATGCACATTTTGCACGCACTATTATCCCTTACTGTATAAGGGGTAAAAATAGTGCATCGAAAATGCATGGCCAAACTGGGGCTAAAGGTGAGCTTGGCCAACCGTACCATACTGAATTGGCCCATATGATAGTAAACTATAGGACATAGTAATGAAGCCAGAAAAAGAGCAAACGGTCCATCCAGTCTGCCCAGCGAGCTTCATAATGGTAGTAACTGTTTCTCCCTGCCGGTTACCCCCAAGCCTTATGTTAAGGGTTGTGATATATTTACACTGCAAACCAAGAAACTCTCAAACCCATTGCATAATTACTGCTAGCAACACTTATACAGGGGGAACAGCCCTCATAATTCAGTCTGTGCTGCTGCTGGAACGGGCTTTGCTTTGGACTTGGCTGTAGAAGCAGTCGTGCGCTTTCTCCCTAAAGTCTGCCTATCAGTATCCTGGATCAAGTTGGGGCCCAGCATAGGCTGTCATCAAATCTAATTTCAAATTTTTCCCCTACTGTCGAACCATGAAGTGATATTGCAGATGTGTCACAAGCATCAACAACAACTGGTTAAGGGTAATAACTACTACAACATGCAGGTTACCTCATGCACCCATTCCTTCATTTCCAACCTCTACTCTTTAGGGATGCACAATGTTTAATCCATGCCCCTTTGAATTTAATGTTTTCATCTTCACCACCTCCTCCAGAAGGACATTCCAAGACGACCACCCTCTCCATGAAGAAATATTTCCTGACGCTGGTTCTCAATCATCCAACCCCCCCCCGAGTTTCATTTCACAATCCCTAGTTCTACATTTTCCTTCCCAGCGAAAGGAAGTTTGTGCATCATTAAAACCTCTCAGGTATCTGAAGGTCTGTATCACATCTCCCCTGCACCTCCTCTCCTCCAGGGTGCACCTATTAGATCCTTCAGCCTCTCCTCAAAGGGCTTCCGATGCTGACCCCACACCATTTTGGTCTCTTCCTTGGACCGCCTCGATCCTGTCTCCATCCTTTTTGAGATATGAGAACCAGTACTGAATGCAGTACTCCAGGTGAGGCCTCACTGAGGGCCTGTACAAGGGCATCACCAGCTCCTTTTTCTTAATGGTTATTCCTCTTTGCAGCCCAGCACTTTTCTGGCTTTAGCTATCACCTTGTCACATTGCTTTGCTGCTTTCAGATCACCAGACACTGTCACCCCAAGGTCCCTCTCCCAGTCCATGTACAGTCTTATATCCCCCATCACATACAGCTCTTTTGGATTACCGCACCCCAAATGCATGACTCTGCACTTCTTAGCACTGAATCCCAGCTGCCAAATCCTCAACCAGTCTACAGGCTTCCTTACATCACTTTTCATTCTCTCCTCAGGCATGTCCGCTCTATTGCAGGTCTTAGTATCATCCGCAAATAGGCAAACTTTACCTTCTGTCCCTTGTGCAATGTCACTCACAAAGATATTGGACAGAACCGGATCCAACATTGATTGCTGTGTCACTCCACTTAACATGGTTCTCTCTTCAGAGCAGGTTTCATTTACCCTCACACGCTGTCTCCTGTCAGTCAACCTGTTTGTAATCCACGCCACCACCTTGGTGCTTACTCCCAAGATTTTCATTTTATTTACAAACCTCAATGCTTTGACAGAAATGCAAAAGAAGCTGCAGATGTGCAATTCCAAAGTCCCTTCCATACTGTTTCTAAAAAGGTCTGTAACTCTGTCCCCTGAGACCTCCAGTCCTAGAGGTGACAAGCTCTGTATCCCTGCTCCCATCCCCTGATCCCTCCAGTCCTAGAGGTGACAGGCTCTGTATCCCTGCTCCCATCCCCTGATCCCTCCAGTCCTAGAGGTGACGGGCTCTGTATCCCTGCACCCATCCCCTGATCCCTCCAGTCCTAGAGGTGACAGGCTCTGTATCCCTGCGCCCATCCCCTGATCCCTCCAGTCCTAGAGGTGACAGGCTCTGTATCCCTGCTCCCATCCCCTGATCCCTCCAGTCCTAGAGGTGACAGGCTCTGTATCCCTGCTCCCATCCCCTGATCCCTCCAGTCCTAGAGGTGACAGGCTCTGTATCCCTGCTCCCATCCCCTGATCCCTCCAGTCCTAGAGGTGACAGGCTCTGTATCCCTGCTCCCATCCCCTGATCCCTCCAGTGCTAGAGGTGACAGGCTCTGTGTATCCCTGCTCCCATCCCCTAATCCCTCCAGACCTAGAGGTGACGGGCTCTGTATCCCTGCTCCCATCCCCTGATCCCTCCAGCCCTAGGGGTGACAGGCTCTGTATCCCTGCCCCCATCCCCTGATCCCTCCAGTCCTAGAGGTGACAGGCTCTGTATCATAAGAACATAAGAAAAGAACATAAGAAAATGCCATACTGGGTCAGACCAAGGGTCCATCAAGCCCAGCATCCTGTTTCCAACAGTGGCCAATCCAGGCCATAAGAACCTGGCAAGTACCCAAAAACTAAGTCTATTCCATGTAACCCTTGCTAATGGCAGTAGCTATTCTCTAAGTGAACTTAATAGCAGGTAATGGACTTCTCCTCCAAGAACTTATCCAATCCTTTTTTAAACACAGCTATACTAACTGCACGAACCACATCCTCTGGCAACAAATTCCAGAGTTTAATTGTGCGTTGAGTAAAAAAGAACTTTCTCCAATTAGTCTTAAATGTGCCCCATGCTAACTTCATGGAGTGCCCCCTAGTCTTTCTACTATCCGAAAGAGTAAATAACCGATTCACATCTACCTCTGTTCTAGACCTCTCATGATTTTAAACACCTCTATCATATCCCCCCTCAGTCGTCTCTTCTCCAAGCTGAAAAGTCCTAACCTCTTTAGTCTTTCCTCATAGGGGAGTTGTTCCATTCCCCTTATCATTTTGGTAGCCCTTCTCTGTACCTTCTCCATCGCAATTATATCTTTTTTGAGATGCGGCAACCAGAATTGTACACAGTATTCAAGGTGCGGTCTCACCATGGAGCGATACAGAGGCATTATGACATTTTCCGTTTTATTCACCATTCCTTTTCTAATAATTCCCAACATTCTGTTTGCTTTTTTGACTGCCGCAGCACACTGAACCGACGATTTCAATGTGTTATCCACTATGACACCTAGATCTCTTTCTTGGGTTGTAGCACCTAATATGGAACCCAACATTGTGTAATTATAGCATGGGTTATTTTTCCCTATATGCATCACCTTGCACTTATCCACATTAAATTTCATCTGCCATTTGGATGCCCAATTTTCCAGTCTCACAAGGTCTTCCTGCAATTTATCACAATCTGCTTGTGATTTAACTACTCTGAACAATTTTGTGTCATCTGCAAATTTGATTATCTCACTCGTCGTATTTCTTTCCAGATCATTTATAAATATATTGAACAGTAAGGGTCCCAATACAGATCCCTGAGGCACTCCACTGTCCACTCCCTTCCACTGAGAAAATTGCCCATTTAATCCTACTCTGTTTCCTGTCTTTTAGCCAGTTTGCAATCCACGAAAGGACATCGCCACCTATCCCATAACTTTTTACTTTTCCTAGAAGCCTCTCATGAGGAACTTTGTCAAACGCCTTCTGAAAATCCAAGTATACTATATCTACCGGTTCACCTTTATCCACATGTTTATTAACTCCTTCAAAAAAGTGAAGCAGATTTGTGAGGCAAGACTTGCCCTGGGTAAAGCCATGCTGACTTTGTTCCATTAAACCATGTCTTTCTATATGTTCTGTGATTTTGATGTTTAGAACACTTTCCACTATTTTTCCTGGCACTGAAGTCAGGCTAACCGGTCTGTAGTTTCCCGGATTGCCCCTGGAGCCCTTTTTAAATATTGGGGTTACATTTGCTATCCTCCAGTCTTCAGGTACAATGGATGATTATAATGATAAGTTACAAATTTTTACGAATAGGTCTGAAATTTCATTTTTTAGTTCCTTCAGAACTCTGGGGTGTATACCATCCGGTCCAGGTGATTTACTACTCTTCAGTTTGTCAATCAGGCCTACCACATCTTCTAGGTTCACCGTGATTTGATTCAGTCCATCTGAATCATTACCCATGAAAACCTTCTCCATTTCGGGTACCTCCCCAACATCCTCTTCAGTAAACACCGAAGCAAAGAAATCATTTAATCTTTCCGCGATGGCCTTATCTTCCCTAAGTGCCCCTTTAACCCCTCGATCATCTAACGGTCCAACTGACTCCCTCACAGGCTTTCTGCTTCGGATATATTTAAAAAAGTTTTTACTGTGAGTTTTTGCCTCTACTGCCAACTTCTTTTCAAATTCTCTCTTAGCCTGTCTTATCAATGTTTTTGCTTTATCCTATTTTCTTCTGTTGGATCCTTCTTCCAATTTTTGAATGAAGATCTTTTGGCTAGAATAGCTTCTTTCACCTCCCCTTTTAACCATGCCGGTAATAGTTTTGCCTTTTTTCCACCTTTCTTAATGTGTGGAATACATCTGGACTGTGCTTCTAGGATGGTATTTTTAACAATGACCACGCCTCTTGGACATTTTTTACTTTTGTAGCTGCTCCTTTCAGTTTTTTTCTAACAATTTTTCTCATTTTATCAAAGTTTCCCTTTTGAAAGTTTAGCACGAGAGCCTTGGATTTGCACACTGTTCCTTTTCCAGTCATTAAATCAAATTTGATCATATTATGATCACTATTGCCAAGCGGCCCCACCACCGTTATCTCTCTCACCAAGTCCTGTGCTCCACTGAGAATTAGATCTAAAATTGCTCCCTCTCTCGTCGGTTCCTGAACCAATTGCTCCATAAAGCTATCATTTATTCCATCCAGGAACGTTATCTCTCTAGCGTGACCCGATGATACATTTACCCAGTCTATATTGGGGTAATTGAAGTCTCCCATTATTACTGCACTACCAATTTGGTTAGCTTCCCTGATTTCTCTTAGCATTTCACTGTCCGTCTCACCATCTTGACCAGGTGGACGGTAGTATACTCCTATCACTGTAGTCTTCCCTGATACACAAGGGATTTCTACCCATAAAGATTCGATTGTGCATTTAGTCTCATGCAGGATGTTTATCTTGTTGGACTCTATGCCATCCCGGACATAAAGCGCCACACCTCCTCCCGACTGCTCCTCTCTGTCATTGCGATATAATTTGTATCCCCGGTATAGCACTGTCCCATTGGTTATCCTCTTTCCACCATGTCTCTGAGATGCCAATTAAGTCTATGTCATCATTCACTGCTATACATTCTAATTCTCCCATCTTACTTCTTAGACTTCTGGCATTAGCATACAAACATTTCAAAGTTTGTTTTTTGTTCTGCTTTTTAATTGATAGGGATAAGTTAGAATTTTTTAGCTCAGGTGAGTTTTTAGTTACAGGCACTTGGACTGCTTTTCTTATTATTGGAACCTCACTGTCGGGATGCCCTAATTCTAATGCATCATTAGTATCCTTTAAAGATACCTCTCTCCGAACCATGCGCTGCTGAGTGACTGTCGGCTTTCCCCCTTGTTCTAGTTTAAAAGCTGCTCTATCTCCTTTTTAAAGGTTAGCGCCAGCAGTCTGGTTCCACCCTGGTTAAGGTGGAGCCCATCCCTTCGGAAGAGACTCCCCCTTCCCCAAAAGGTTCCCCAGTTCCTAACAAAACTGAATCCCTCTTCCTTGCACCATCGTCTCATCCACGCATTGAGACTCCGGAGCTCTGCCTGCCTCTGGGACCTGCACGTGGAACAGGGAGCATTTCAGAGAATGCTACCCTGGAGGTTCTGGATTTAATCTTTCTACCTAAGAGCCTAAATTTGGCTTCCAGAACCTCCCTCCCACATTTTCCTATGTCGTTGGTGCCCACGTGTACCACGACAGCCGGCTCCTCCCCAGCACTGTCTAAAATCCTATCTAGGTGACGTGTGAGGTCCACCACCTTCACACCAGGTAGGCAAGTTACCAGGCGATCCTCACGCCCACCCGCCACCCAGCTGTCTACATTCCTAATAATCGAATCACCAACTATGACGGCCGACCTAACCCTTCCCTCCTGGGCAGTAGGCCTTGGGGAGATATCCTCAGTGCGAAAGGACAATGCATCACCTAGAGAGCAGGTCCTTGCTACAGGATCCTTTCCTGCTACATCTGGTTGGTGCTCTCCCATTATGAGACCTTCTTCCTCCAAGGCAGCACCAGTCTGAAGTTGGGACTGGACTACTCTGTCCCTGAAGGTCTCATCTATATACCTCTCTGTCTCCCTCAGCTCCTCCAGGTCTGCCACTCTAGCCTCCAGAGATCGGACTCGTTCTCTGAGAGCCAGGAGCTCTTTGCATCGCATGCACATGTACAACTTCTCACCGGTGGGTAAAAAATCATACATGTGACACTCGATGCAAAAGACTGGGAAGCCCCCCTCTTGCTGCTGGACTGCTGCCTTCATCTCAATTTTGATCAGTTCCTAGTTAAGTTTTAGGTTGCTATGGGAGTAGGAATGTGTCTAAGTTCCTTTAAATGTATTAGTGAATTCACTATATGTCTGGTAGTGGCCTACTGGGGTCTGATCGAATTCTCAATAAAGTTTTTGTTGATGGGTTTTTTTTTTTTTTGTGCAAGTGGCACCTGCCTATAAATTAAGGGATGAGCTTGGGGTGGGTGGGCATTACTCACAGCTCCCTTGATTAACAAATGTTGTTCCCTATTCAAACCTAATCACACTACCTCAACACCTTTCCAAGGTGAGTAACTGAGCTGAACTATTCAACTTTTTTACTTTGGTATATACTGCTCCTAGCTTATTTCTAGCTTCTGGCTACTTTTTTGTGGGTTGTTTTTTTTTTTTTTGTGGTTTTTTTTTTGTTTTGTTTTTCAATACAATGCACTCAGTTATTATTAAATAAAACACTTAGCTCTTTAAAAGTCTGGAGGACACTTTAATAGTCAGGCAGACTTTTAAAAAATAAACACACTACCTACTGCTACCTTATTGACTGACTAAAAATACAAACAGTCTAACTTGTGTATTCACTGCCTACCTACTGCTACCTTATTGACTGACTATTTAAAAATGCAAACAGTCTAACTTGTTTATTCACTGCCTGACTATTAAAGGCACAAACACACAAACACACTAAATAATATTCCCAAATAGTTAACTTTGCCCCAATACTTTTAAAAAAGTCAATGTCAATGTCCCAAGCAAAAACTTACTGATTCCTTTCAACCACCAGCAAGGTGATCCTCTCCTCTCAGTGTTTCCACTGGAATATCCCTGCTCCTATCCCCTGATCCCTCCAGTCCTAGAGGTGACAGGCTCTGCATCCCTGCACCCATCCCCTGAGCCCTCCAGTCCTAGAGGTGACAGGCTCAGTATCTCTGATCTGTATCCCTGCATCCCCTGATCCCTCCAGTCCTAGAGGTGACAGCCTCTGTATCCCTGCTCCCATCCCCTGATCCCTCCAGTCCTAGAGGTGACAGGCTCTGTATCCCTGCTCCCGTCCCCTGATCCCTCCAGTCCTAGAGGTGACAGGCTCTGTATCCCTGCTCCCATCCCCTGATCCCTCCAGTCCTAGAGGTGACAGGCTCTGTATCCCTGCACCCATCCCCTGATCCCTCCAGTCCTAGAGATGACAGGCTCTGTATCCCTGCCCCCATCCCCTGATCCCTCCAGTCCTAGAGGTGACAGGCTCTGTATCCCTGCTCCCGTCCCCTGATCCCTCCAGTCCTAGAGGTGACAGGCTCTGAATCCCTGCCCCCATCCCCTGATCCCTCCAGTCCTAGAGGTGACAGGCTCTGTATCCCTGCTCCCATCCCCTGATCCCTCCAGTCCTAGAGGTGACAGGCTCTGTATCTCTGCTCCCATCCCCTGATCCTTCCAGTCCTATAGGTAATGGACTCTGCCTACATTAACCCATCCCAAGTTGTCCAGTTTCCTAAGTACCTTTTACAATAACTATTTTCTATCTTGCGATAGAAAATATAAGAAACTTCCAACTATTTTCCTCTTTTGTTTATTTTTTTTTTAAATCCTTCAGGCAAGCTGTTGGAATTTCATTAGTCCTTGCAGTGTGCATTTTGGCCCATGCACAACATCTGGAGTAACTCCCCATGTTTGTACCTTGTGCATGTGAGCATCTGTGTGAGCCCCACCATGAACAGTGAATGAAGACTTTTGTTTGGGTACTGTCCAGCAAGACCATAGAAGGTAGGCATCCAGATGTGCAGGAAACAGTTTTAGTAGGTTTGGTAGCTATTTTCTAAATTTGTGGTAAAGGACTGCCGAATGCTGGATTAAATATGGGGAGTGATGCACTCTCTAGTCAGGATGGCAAAGAACCAAAGAAGGAGACGACATAAGGTGACTTGGATGAGAAGGGATTATGCTATAAATCAGTGAAGTGTTTCTGGCTGCAGCTGGGATATAGAACTGGGCAGACTGGATGGGACAATTGCTCTTTATGTGCTGTTATCTGCTGTTCCTGTGTATTAAGGTCTCTGGCTGCAGCTCAGAATAAAATATTCACACGTGTGCCACTAGGTGGCGATGGTGCTTCTTGTCAGACCCAGGACAATCAAACTTCATCTTTCCTGGGTGCCCTGCACGTTGGTCTCAGACAGCTGAGGCAGTGTCGCACTGTGTAAAAACAGGACAGGCAAAGTCCCCTCCTGCACATGCAACAAAATCCTCGTAAGGGAAAATAAGTGTGAAACTTGCTGGGCAGACTGGATGGGCCGTTTGGTCTTTTTCTGCCGTCATTTCTATGTTTCTATGTAACAGAAAGCAGGCGAGCAGCCTGGAACCCCGTTTGGACAGCAACAACCCTTAGCTTCTTTTATCTGTGCTGTATAATCTTGTGGATCTTTTATTATTTATACTTGGGGTTTAATTCCTGTACATCCCTTATTTTGTCAGGCGATTCGTCAAGCCTGAATAAATAAGATAAATGCGTGCAAAGAAAATCCTCTCTCGAGGAGACAGAAAATGAGAAATAAAGGGGCCTGTAGGAAGAACTGCCCCCCCCCCCCCCATCCCCAGGCCCCCCCTCAAACAGGGTCCCCTAAATAATAACACTGCCCACCTCCCAGTTCTGATCACATGAAGAACCGACCCCCTTTCCCCCTCCTTATTGGGGGGCGATTCTGCTTCAGATCCTTGGAAAGTAAAATGGTAACTCCCAGCAGGAGGAGGATAAAGCTGCTCACATTTACCCAGGATGCAAGCCTGAGACTAGCGGAGCCTGCAGCATCTCACTCTCTGCATCCTGACCCCCGTTCCCCCTCCTTATTGTGGGAGATTCTGTGTGCAACATCTCACTCTCTGCATCCTGACCCCCGTTCCCCCTCCTTATTGGGGGAGATTCTGTGTGCAACATCTCACTCTCTGCATCCTGACCCCCGTTCCCCCTCCTTATTGTGGGAGATTCTGTGTGCAACATCTCACTCTCTGCATCCTGACCCCCTTTCCCCCTCCTTATTGGGGGGAGATTCTGTGTGCAACATCTCACTCTCTGCATCCTGACCCCCGTTCCCCCTCCTTATTGGGGGAGATTCTGTGTGCAACATCTCACTCTCTGCATCCTGACCCCCGTTCCCCCTCCTTATTGGGGGAGATTCTGTGTGCAACATCTCACTCTCTGCATCCTGACCCCCGTTCCCCCTCCTTATTGGGGGAGATTCTGTGTGCAACATCTCACTCTCTGCATCCTGACCCCCGTTCCCCCTCCTTATTGGGGGGAGATTCTGTGTGCAACATCTCACTCTCTGCATCCTGACCCCCGTTCCCCCTCCTTATTGGGGGGAGATTCTGTGTGCAACGTCTCACTCTCTGCATCCTGACCCCCGTTCCCCCTCCTTATTGGGGGGAGATTCTGTGTGCAACGTCTCACTCTCTGCATCCTGACCCTCGTTCCCCCTCCTTATTGGGGGGAGATTCTGTGTGCAACATCTCACTCTCTGCATCCTGACCCCCGTTCCCCCTTCTTATTGGGGGAGATTCTGCGTGCAACGTCTCACTCTCTGCATCCTGACCCCCGTTCCCCCTCCTTATTGGGGGGAGATTCTGTGTGCAACATCTCACTCTCTGCATCCTGACCCCCGTTCCCCCTCCTTATTGGGGGGGATTCTGTGTGCAACATCTCACTCTCTGCATCGTGACCCCCGTTCCCCCTCCTTATTGGGGGGAGATTCTGTGTGCAACATCTCACTCTCTGCATCCTGACCCCCGTTCCCCCTCCTTATTGGGGGGCGATTCTGTGTACAACATCTCACTCTCTGCATCCTGACCCCCGTTCCCCCTCCTTATTGGGGGAGATTCTGCCTGCAACATCTCACTCTCTGATTCCTGACCTGCTCTCTGCCCCGCCCGGATAAAGCGACTCCACATCCTGAGAGCCATCAAATGCCGTAGGTTAGTCCAATGGGGATCGGGCCTGCAATCTGTCTGCTGACCTTAAACCCCTGTAAATTGTCCTTTCCTTTCTGTTATACAGGGGCAGTTACTCAGCACTGTGGTTCTCTCCCTCCTGCTGTGCGGTGCTGTGTACAGGAAGCGTCCCGGTGCCTCTCACTTACCTGCCTGGATTATTATACCCAGAATCAAAGCCAGAGACAGAGCAGTAAGTAGCACCAGAGCGATCACGGGCACGGGAATCCTTCTGAAGAGGACGTCTGCCTGTCCTGAAACACAGAAAGGAGAGAGAGAGAGAGAGAGTCACTGGTTGCAAACAGACCTGGAATGGCTTTGGGTCATCTTCACATCTCTCCAAGGAAAAGCCTCATAACCTGCTGAGTGTCCAAGAGGGTGGCAGCTTCCTCAGCCCCTCACTCCTGACACAGGACCCACACACTGTGCAGCCCTCTCAGTGCCAGCGCTGTGCTCACGCTCCCCTGATCTCTCGCCTCATTATCCTCCCTTATTAACAGCTTTTTATTTCTTAAAACTGTTTCTTTGAAGAGGGTTGGGGATTGAGAGGATAAACTTAATCTTGTCCTAGGGCCTCTCTCCTTGGCTGTAAGGTCTCTCTTGCAGTTGCCAAGCTCACTCCAGGTGCACTGGGCCCAGGCTTCTGATGACAAACAGCAGTGAAGCATCCCCCAAGTCACTGAGGTTTTTAAAAAGGAGACTGTGGAAGCCTGGAAAGAGCTTCTATAGTGTTTGAAACCTCACGGTCACTTCTACCACTGAACTGGAACCAGAAGAGATTTAGTGATTTCTATTGATGGATAATGAAAACGGCAGCTCTGAGCCTGAAAACAAAGTCAATAAAAAGATTCATGGGGCTTTGTCTGCATAAATGTTTTCCACTTGTCACGAGTCATGGATTCAGTCTCCGTGAGGTATAACCAGTCCTGGCTTGTGAAATGAAGCCTGGGAACGAGGCTTGCAGTTTATCTAAGGGCAGGATTCATTACAGGCCACAAATTATCTGTAACCTCCCATCTTTCTTTGTGTAACCCACCCTGAGCCCACCTTTAGGAAAAGGCTTAGAATAAATAAATCTTAAGTATTCCCTCTGCCAAGAGCTATTCAGATAATAAACCTGAAAGAATAAATAATTCTAAGCAATTTAACTTAAAAACATCGGAATATATAGAGGCACAAAAACATGAAGGACCAGATCAATGTTAATATGGACTTGATGAGTACCTGCCTGCGCATGCCTGCTCTGTAACCAGCCCTACCCTCGCCTCGAGGAGTCACAATTATGAATGCCACTTTATAACAATCACAAAAAAAAAAGGGAGCAAAAAGAATCCCAGACTAATCAAACTAACAAAAAAAAAAGGGGGGGGGGGGGGGATCAATCAAACTCAATCACAAATGATACTTTCCCATAAGCCAATCATATTTTGAAAATCTTGTGTTAATGATACTGTGACTATTTGATAGAGCGCATCAGCAAGCCAGCCAGACATCGCATCTCTTCCATTGAATGAGATCGCTCGGCCTTCTCAATCACTTGCGGTTTTAAACAGTGTCTTACTGGAAAAGGGGTTTTGCACAAAGCTTTTTAAGTCCTCTTCTATAACCACTTAGTGGAACTTGATGTCAAAGTTTCAACACATAGTCTGGACACGCTGAGCGGATGTGTCAAATTATAACATTTTAAGCCTGGTCAAACTGCAAACCGGAACGACAAAGAGGCTTAACCACAGCCAAAGTTTCACTTGAAAAGCTTCATCAGGAGCCTATCTTGTAAATGTTCTAGCCAGACAAAAATGTCTCCATTAGCTATGCAGTGTCACCAACCTTTTAAAAGGAAAAAATATATATATAAGTAAATGTATATATAACTACTTAGCTTTCTTGGTAGTCTCGAATATGGAATCCTTACTCGGGATAACAATGTCCCTGTTTACTTCCAACGCCGAGCAGAGACCGAGAGCAAACAACCTCTGTTTAAATCAGGTGGGCTATTGGGTCACATGAGCCAATGGAAACAAGTCAATACAGGAATGACGTCATCTCGCGATGATTCCAACAACGTCAAAGGAGGAGAAATACCTACAATACCTGAATGTAAACCAGTGTGATATCTCGATTGAGATTGAATGTCGGTAAATAAATAAAATAAAAAATAAACTGCTGTAAGTAAACATCATGAGACAGTGCTCAAACTGAGAAAATAAGGAAACGTCCACTGCAGTGCAACGTCCAGAACCTCATTACTGGAAGTAGCAAGAGCTGCTCAGTCATGGACTCTGGGAGGTTTAATTCCTCCACTGTCAGTGCATGCACAGCCTGCACGTGGACCTCCGAGCCAATCTGGTCTGCAGCCCGGACTTCACATCCTTTCCCTCTGACCCCACCCTCAGAACTCTGGCTCCAGCACTGCTGTCATTAGCAGGCAGTGAGCAGGAAAACTGAGTCAGCCAGTGACCCCCAGCCACAGTAGGGCGGACTCTACAGGACCTGTGAGGGTGGAGCTGAAGGAGTTCGATTTTGTGAACGTCTGAACAATGAGACGACTGAAAGCCTCTCGACTAACCATGCCAGCAGTGAAACGCACAGCCATTTTGAATGTATTAACATTTGCAACGCAGACGGCACATAATACGTAGTGACGCAGTTACGCACTAACATTTAGTGGAACGTGACTCCATTTTGGAATAATAATTTGTATTGCATTAATACGAACGGCGCTATAAAATGTCTAACACGTCAATTAAATGACGAAACAATAGTCTGATCATAAGCTACACCTACTAGAGGACCACGCTAGCTAATGCTTGTTCAGCAGTTTGCAAATTGTTTGTTCAGCAGAAAGTAAAACGCATGTGCGATAGATAAGAACTGTAAAGTGTATAAAAGTTTGCTCCTAAGGGGGCGTGGCATGCAGTTGTACTAAGCCTTTGTCTTAGCTGCATCTTGCTGGCAATAAAAGTCTATCTTTGCGGATCAGTTGTCTGGACCTCCTTACTGACTTTTAGAGACGGTTACATTTGGCGAGCCAGCCAGGAGGTACCGGGGACGCTATTTTAGCCCCCCAGTGGGTCCGGTAGTTTGGTGGCGGAGCGATCCCCCAGACTTACCTGGTGAGTGGCCACCGCCGAGTTCAGTGATCAGGTTTCTGAGGGGACCGTTCCACAGAAATTCTTCTGAGACCTCTGGGCTGGTGATCCGGGAAGAAGGCTTTCGTGACGATCGGAAGAACCCTGCAGGCGAGTATTTTGGGAAACAGGGGAAAAAAGTGGAGAATAGATAAAGAATAGCTGGTCCGTCCCCAAGCGGACCGAGGGGGCCTTGATCACACCCCGCGCAGTGTTTTAGTAGGAATTCTGTTCCGAAAGCCACGTGCATAAGAAAAAAATAGCGAAGTGTACAATAGCGGGAATAGGTTTCTTGTTGTGTGAAAGAGAGTGAAAGGCCTCGCAGTTCTAGACCGGGCGACCGCGTTCTAGTCGAGGCGAGTGTGACCCTTTTGTGTCTGACGGATACGGACCCCTTACCTATCCGTCTTCCCTTCCCTCCTTTGTCTGTGATTCTATCCTAATGGGAGGGGGCTATTCAACTCAGTTAAAAGTCATGACGAAGCACTATAGTGAAGTGTTCGATAGACGTAAATGTACGAAACCCGGAATGATTCAACGATGCGCCCATAGGTGGCCTAGTTTGTGTGTAAATTGGCCTCCGAAGGGAACTTTCGATTTCTTAACGGCCGCGAGGGTCCAGAAAATCGTTACCCAAGAAGGGAATCCGGGTTGCCCTGAAGATATACCGTACATAACTGCTTGGATTGCAGTCATTGTGGATCCTCCGTCATGGGCAAAGAAGTTAGTGGAGGGAGCCGCCCTCGTAATGGTGGCTCAGGTGCACAAAATGGGGGACCGGAAGTCCTCAAACCGGAAGAGAAGGGGAAAGGCGGCCATCTTGAGTGTCAAAGATGATGCGTCATCTGCGGCGGCCATATTTGTAGTGCAAGGGAATTCAGAGACTCAAGAAAAAAAAAGTTAAACCCCTGCCGCCCGCAGCGCCGTCTGAAGCGGAACATCTCTTGCCGCCACCATATGTTCCTAGTTGTCCTCAATTGTATAACTTGCCACCAACCCCCGCCTATGCGCAAGCCGATCCTAGAGTAGAACCAACTCCCGAAGTAAGACTTGAAGTTGAGGCAGCGAAAGTTGAAGACGGCGGCGAGTCGTCCGTGGCAGACTGCACTCGTAGCAAAACCCAAGCCACAAGTTTGCACCTACCAATTAGGGAAACCTCTACAGTAGTTCCCTTGGTCCCGACCGAAGAAAACGAATATCGCACTACACAAACTATAAAATTATTTACCTACATACCTTTCACCTCCAGTGATCTCTTTAACTGGAAACAGCTTGGCCCTCTTACGCTGAAAAACCAGATCAGATGATAGATTTTTTACGAGGAATTTTTGCAGCCCACAATCCCAATTGGGCTGACATTCGGCATTTAGCCTCCATCCTTTTTACCACTGAAGAACGACGACAAATACAATTAAATCTGGAAGAGGCAGCTCGGCAAGGAGCTGGGTCAGATGGTAATCCCGACGAAGCAGTAAAAGAACAAGCCCCGCTTGTAGATCCAGCCTGGGATTTCCAGACCACAGCGGGGCGCGAGCGCATCGCTGCTTATCAAACAGCGTTTCTTGAAGCTTTAAAAAAGGGAAAGAAGAAGGTTGTGAACATGGGAAAAATCCAGGACGTATTGCAGAAAAGAGATGAGACCCCCGGAAACTTTTTGGAGCGGTTGATGGACGCATATCGGCAGTACAGTCCATTTGATCCAGAAGACTCCAAAAATCAATCCATCCTAGTGATGAGCTTCGTCGGACAATCCTGTCCGGACATTCGCCGGAAGTTACAGAAATCGGAAGGATTTGAGGGAATGACTATCAGCCAATTAAAAGCGATGGCAGACAAAGTCTATGTAAACCGAGAGCCGGACGGAGACAAGAAGGATAAAAAGGAAAGTGGTCGAAAGTTAAGAGAAAGTGTCAGTTTGTTAGCCGCAGCGCTGGAAGAGACTAATTTTGGGAATCCGTCCAGGCACTATCAAGGATATCCTGGACCCAGAGGAAGAGGCAGATCGCCCTCAAGAGGGCCGCCTAGAGGAAGAGCGAGTAGAGGAGGACCGTTTAGAGGCGGAAGAATGCCGTTAGGAATTAATCAATGTGCATTTTGTAGACAAGAAGGACACTGGAAGTCTGAGTGCCCGGAGTCCCTGCAATTGAAGCAGGAAGGATATACTCCGTCCAAAGCTAAGGAAGCGGAATGGCAGATGGCCTTGGGTGAAACATCCGGCGAAGACAGTGAAGCATGACTAGACAAAGGAAATCTTCCCCTTGATCCTTTGGTGGAAATAAAAGTGGGAACTGAGACATTCAAAGGATTGCTGGACACTGGAGCGCAAAGATCAGTAATGACAACTGCTATAACCACGCCCACTTCAAAGAACATCTCTATAGTTGGAGCTTCTGGGAAGCCGCTGATCGCCCCCATCCTCCAGAAACGCCAAGTTCGAGTGGGAGGACAATTAGTGTCCCATCAATTTCTTTACGTCCCGGGATGCCCAGTGCCACTCATAGGGAGAGACCTTCTTTGCAAATTAAGAGCCAATTTACAATTCGAGTCCACTGGTGAAATCAAAGCATCCTTCGCTGATAATCCAGTCTCTCTCATTTGTCCCCTCCAAGAAGAATGGAGACTACATCTTCCCATAGTCGAGCGAACCATCGAGCATCGATATGAAGACAACACCCTCCTCAACGAAAAACGAAGACAGCTAATGGATAGTGTACCCCAAGTATGGTCTGAACAGAACCTGGGAGGAATAGCTATCGACGCTACCCCCATATGGATAGAGATGAAACAGAATGCACAGGTGATCAATCAACCTCAATACCCCATTCCATATATGGCCAGGCAAGGAATCCAGATACATCTGCAGAGACTGTATGATTTGGGCATTCTCCGGCGAATCCGATCTGCTTGGAACACCCCTTTGTTGCCTGTAAAGAAACCTGGATCAAATGATTACCGACCAGTACAGGATTTAAGAAGAGTAAATAATCAAGTAGCAGATCTAGTAGCCCTCGTACCAAATCCATATTCAATCTTGGCTCAAGTCTCCCCTGCATCAAAGTGGTACAGTGTCATTGATCTCAAAGATGCTTTCTTCTCCGTTCCGGTAGCGGAGGAATGTCAGAAGATTTTTGCCTTCACATGGGAAAATGCACACACTGGAATAAAGCAGCAGTACACATGGACTCGCTTGCCTCAAGGGTTCAAGCATTCACCTACGTTGTTTGGTGAACTGGCAAAAGACTTGAAGACGTATCAAGTTATGTATGGGCCAGTAATACAGTATGTGGACGACCTTCTGTTGTTTCGAGAAACGTATCTTGAATGTGCAGTAGCCACCCTCCACTTGCTAAAGACGTTGTACTCCAAAGGATACCGTGCAAGTAAAAAGAAAGCACAAATTTGTGAATTGGAAGTAGAGTACTTGGGCTTCCAAATCCGTGAAGGCACTCGTCTCCTTGGAATCTCCCGTATGAATTCGATAAGAGATCAACCTGTACCCACTTGTAAGAAGGAGCTCTGAGCGTTCCTTGGAGCCACAGGATACTGTAGATTGTGGATTGCCAACTATGCAATTATTGCTCAACCCCTGTACGACAAGTTGCGGGGCAAAGAAGCAGAGTCTCAACCTTTTCAATGGGAAAGACACGAACTAGCAAGATTGCATCAACTGAAAGAAGCCTTGATTGAACCCCCTGCTCTAGGGTTACCAGATGTACTGAAACCATTTCATCTATTTGTCGATGAAAAGAAAGGGATGGCCATTGGGGTATTGACTCAAACTCTAGGCTCATGGGAACGACCTGTTGCATATCTGTCAAAAGGAATGGACAATGTTGCAAAAGGATGGCCAGGTTGTCTTCGAAGCATTGCTGCCGCATGCTTATTAATACCCGAAGCCGTTAAATTAACATTTGGACAAACTCTGCAAGTGACAACTCCTCATACTATTCAAGGACTACTAGAAACTCATGGACCAAAATGGATGACTAATTCTAGTCTTGTAAAATACCAAGCTTTATTATGTGAAACTCCCGAAATCCAAATACAAGACAGTAAAAACCTGAATCCTGCAACCCTATTGCCAGCTCCCAAACCAGTCACCCACAACTGTGAAGAAGTTATGGCCACAGTACATTCCAGTCGACCCGATCTAAGAGATCAACCCTGGCAGGGAGCTTGGACTTTATTCACTGATGGGAGCAGCCAGGTTATAGATGGAATTCGGGTCGCTGGTTATGCTGTAGTCTCTGAGGACGACATCATCGAGGCTGAGCCTCTACCTCCAGGAACGTCTGCACAAAAAGCTGAGCTAATTGCACTAACCCGAGCTCTGCAACTGGCAGAAGGAAAAACTGTAAACATCTATACTGACTCTAAATATGCCTTCCTTACCATTCAAGTACACGGAGCCCTATATAAGGAACGAGGATTTCTAACTGCTGAAGGGAAGCAGTTAACTAATGCATCTGAAATACACAGTTTGCTAAACGCTGTCTGGGCACCAAAAAAGGTGGCTGTCATGCATTGCAAGGCACATACAGGAAAGTCAGACCCCATTGCAAAAGGAAACCAATGGGCAGACAAAACAGCGAAAGAAGCAGCACGTGTGCAGTCAATGCAAACAACAGCCAAAGCTTGCCCACTCCTACAATTCCCAACTGAAAGTCCTGTTTATTCTGTCGAAGAGAGCGACTGGGCACAGAATGAGCAGTTTCACCAGCAGAATGGTTGGTGGATTCTACAAGATGGTCGAATATGGATACCGGAAGCAATTGCTTGGACTATAGTCAAAGAAGCCCATAATAAAACCCATCTTGGTCGAGACTCATTAACAAAACTATTGGAGAAAGCATATTACATCAACAGAATAACTCAGCTAACAAAGCATGCTATTAACCAATGTGTTACATGTGCAAAAAACAAGCCCCGGAATGGACCTGGTCCTGCCCCCGGACACATCCTACGGGGAACAACACCATTTCAAGTTTGTCAAATTGACTTCACTCACATGACTCCTTCAAAAGGATACAAAGCACTGTTAGTAGCATATTTATAAATGATCTGGAAAGAAATACGACGAGTGAGATAATCAAATTTGCAGATGACACAAAATTGTTCAGAGTAGTTAAATCACAAGCAGATTGTGATAAATTGCAGGAAGACCTTGTGAGACTGGAAAATTGGGCATCCAAATGGCAGATGAAATTTAATGTGGATAAGTGCAAGGTGATGCATCTAGGGAAAAATAACCCATGCTATAATTACACGATGTTGGGTTCCATATTATGTGCTACAACCCAAGAAAGAGATCTAGGTGTCATAGTGGATAACACATTGAAATCGTCGGTTCAGTGTGCTGCGGCAGTCAAAAAAGCAAACAGAATGTTGGGAATTATTAGAAAAGGAATGATGAATAAAACGGAAAATGTCATAATGCCTCTGTATCGCTCCATGGTGAGACCGCACCTTGAATACTGTGTAGAATTCTGGTCGCCGCATCTCAAAAAAGATATAATTGCGATGGAGAAGGTACAGAGAAGGGCTACCAAAATGATAAGGGGAATGGAACAACTCCCCTATGAGGAAAGACTAAAGAGGTTAGGACTTTTCAGCTTGGAGAAGAGACGACTGAGGGGGGATATGATAGAGGTGTTTAAAATCATGAGAGGTCTAGAACGGGTAGATGTGAATCGGTTATTTACTCTTTCGGATAGTAGAAAGACTAGGGGACACTCCATGAAGTTAGCATGGGGCACATTTAAAACTAATCGGAGAAAGTTTTTTTACTCAATGCACAATTAAACTCTGGAATTTGTTGCCAGAGAATGTGGTTCGTGCAGTTAGTATAGCTGTGTTTAAAAAAAGGATTGGATAAGTTCTTGGAGGAGAAGTCCATTACCTGCTATTAAGTTCACTTAGAGAATAGCCACTGCCATTAGCAATGGTTACATGGAATAGACTTAGTTTTTGGGTACTTGCCAGGTTCTTATGGCCTGGATTGGCCACTGTTGGAAACAGGATGCTGGGCTTGATGGACCCTTGGTCTGACCCAGTATGGCATTTTCTTATGTTCTTATGTACATATACTGGTTGGATCGAAGCCATGCCTACACGAACTGAAACTGCTAAAGAAGTAGTGTCCTTACTTCTTCATCACATCTTACCACGATACGGATTGCCAAGGCACATCAATTCCGACAATGGACCAGCTTTCGCCAGTGAAGTCACCCAACAATTGAGTAAAATTCTGGGTATCAGGTGGCACTTGCACTGTGCTTGGAGACCCCAAAGTAGCGGAGCAGTTGAACGAGCCAACAGAACTCTAAAGAATCAAATAGCAAAATTGTGTCAGGAAACAAAGACTAAATGGCCAAACATCCTACCATTAGCTTTACTACACATCCGATGCAGCCCTAGGAAGTCTGGCCTAACACCTTATGAGATGATGTATGCAAGACCTCCACCTCTCCCATCCTTTCCTGAATCGCTACAAATACAAGGAGAAATGTCTCTCAACAACCAACTCAAAGGACTGTATGACACAGTAGTGGCCATCCGTAACTACACTTGTGAGACTGAACCGCTAGCTTTGCTGACACCAACTCATCCATTTCAAATTGGAAGCTCTGTATGGATGAAAGAATGGGATGAATCTGATTTTCTCAAACCACGATGGAAAGGACCATATACTGTGCTATTAACCACTCCCACAGCTGTAAAAGTCTCTGGATGTCCGTCATGGATTCACTGGACTCGACTCAAACCTGCTTCCTCTCACTGGCAGGTCTCCAGGATAGGGGACCATAAATTAAAATTCACTCAAGGCAGGCAGAGAGATACTCCTGAGTAAAAGCCTTAAGTAAACTGCTGAAGAATACTAATGTATCCATTTCTTTCCTTCTTTCAGAAACAATAATACATGAAGTACTAAAAAAGCCATCTCAAAGGTTCTGAAGATGTGGTGCTACCCCAGCCTAAGCCTCCAGATCTGGACTGCTCCTTATTCCTGCCTTCGGCTGTCAAGATGTCTGCAGGTCTTACTACTGATCTCATGTGCATCAACTCTATCTCCTAAGCTTCCCTTGAGCAAAAATTGTTCTGAATGTATCAAGCAAATACGTACTACAACTCCAGATGGATTTCAACTTGTTTCTACAATCATACATCAATCTCAACCTCCAACGCCTTGTACAGCACGACCTACTTGTGCTTTAAATACAACCCAAGGGTATCAATCCTTTCATCGATGCTTGGACGGCAACAAAGTCATCTGTCATTCTCCAACCACTCCCAAGTACTACAACATTACCCTCACAGCTGGGTTGCCAAAGAGTCCCACAACCAGCATTGTTCCGGAGGGAAAAGGAATCTTGTACTACATCAACTCTACCAAGATCCTAGTGGGAGGAGGATCTAGTGTTACACTCACTTTCGACGCCTGTGACGCAATTGACAAACATCCCAATGCACTCCACTGCGGATCTCAATCGTGGAAAGAATCTTATACTTACAACCATAAATACCTCTGTCCCTACAATAGAGCAGCTAATCCATCAAGCTGGATGCCTTGCGTTGGGGATCTCACCCTATCTGGCTGGGCCCTGGTGTGTGACTATACTGGAGAGGGTTACCCAGGCTGCCAAGGAGTAGGTAGACTGACAAAAGCAACTGGAAACATTGTGACTTTGCAA
This sequence comes from Rhinatrema bivittatum, assembly GCF_901001135.1. NCBI lineage: Eukaryota > Metazoa > Chordata > Amphibia > Gymnophiona > Rhinatrematidae > Rhinatrema > Rhinatrema bivittatum. Next base: position 5,146,926 of record NC_042630.1, read on the forward strand.
TGGCCACTCAGGAGTGAAGGATCCCCCTGGCAGGACACGTGGGGATTCGGAATCGATGGAACAGGGAGAGATCCCATGACCTACATTACAGTCACACAGCGAAGAGATAAACCCCGTCCCATCATCCACCAAACCACTGTGGTTGGGTATCAGTCATTCTTCGATGAAGTATCCCAACTGACTGAGGAATTGCAAAAACATACGATCTCACATCAAGCCAAGAATATGTTTGTGAATTTAGCTGAAAACATAGCTCTTTCTTTAGAAGTCAAAAATTGTTTCGTATGTGGAGGAACGAATGCAGGAGAGCAATGGCCCTGGGAAGCCAAAGAGGTATTCCAATCTGACCTCAGTACTCTGAATACCACTGTCACCTATACACGGAAAACCAATCCATACGAATGGGCTCTCCAAACTGATGTCATTGGCAGGCAATGTATATCTCGACAACATTCCAAATTATATAGCATACCTATTGGGAACTCCCCTTGCACAGGGGTCCTTACTGTCAACACAAACAATCATACTTGGTGGCAGACAATTCTACCATGCCTGCTCCCTTCTGGACTGAACCAACTCTAAACAAGACATGGACAACTGCTGGAGTACCCACTACTTCCTTCACCGCTCCTGACGGATATTATTTTGTATGCGGTCGAAGGGCATATGAACTACTGCCTACAAGCTGGTATGGAACTTGTTTCCTCCTCTTACCAGTCACGGCTGGAGAGACATTAGGAGTCCCTGTGTACAGTCCAATGAAACCGAACAGACGTCGTAGAAGTAACAAAGTTTCTATTGGAGATTGGACTGACCAGGAGTGGCCACCCGAGCGAATTGTGCAGTATTATGGACCTGCTACATGGGCAGAGGATGGTTCTTATGGATATAGAACCCCTATCTATATGCTAAACCGTATCATTCGACTTCAAGCAGTATTGGAACTCCTAACTAATGACTCTGCTCTGGCTTTAAACATTCTTGCCAAGCAAAACACTAAAATTATTACAGCCGTTTACCAAAATTGGTTGGCCCTGGACTATCTCCTAGCCCAGGAAGGAGGTGTGTGTGGGAAATTTAATCTGTCTAATTGTTGTTTACAGATTGATGATAAGAGCACAGTCATCGAGGACATCACCGACCGGATGGTACGCCTAGCCCATGTACCTGTACAAACATGGACTGGAGTTTTCGATTGGACAGCTTCCCTGCCCAACTGGCTTACCTCGATTCCTGGGCTGAAAGAACTCTTTCTTCCTTTCTTGTTTCTCATCATTACTTGTATTTTGTTTCCTTTATGTCTCCCTCTTATTTTCAGAAACTTACGCTCAATGATTGAAAACATTGCGGACCGAAGAGCAGCCGCCCACATTATGATGATGAACAAATATGCTTCAGTTTCCACATTTCCCTCATCTGATTCATCTGACACCGAAGATGACTCTGAAGATGAATACCTTGATACTAACTTATAATGCCATATATATACCACTAACCAACCTGGGCCACTTTGTTAGCTGGGATAAGCCGGGCTACAAAGGGGGGTGACGCCAATAGGGCCCACCCGTCTCAAACCCGTGAAGAAACCAACAACCTGGCAACATCTTAGGGCCCACCTGGAGTGCTATCTGTATTAACTATTGTCTGTCTTTTCAGCTACCTCACAGATGAAAGTGATACTTCTGCCTTCGACCGAAGTTGAAGTATCAAAGGGGGGGAATGAAGGAGTTCGATTTTGTGAACGTCTGAAGAATGAGACGACTGAAAGCCTCTCGACTAACCATGCCAGCAGTGAAACGCACAGCCATTTTGAATGTATTAACATTTGCAACGCAAACGGCACATAATACGTAGTGACGCAGTTACGCACTAACATTTAGTGGAACGTGACTCCATTTTGGAATAATAATTTGTATTGCATTAATACGAACGGCGCTATAAAATGTCTAACACGTCAATTAAATGACGAAACAATAGTCTGATCATAAGCTACACCTCCTAGAGGACCACGCTAGCAAATGCTTGTTCAGCAGTTTGCAAATTGTTTGTTCAGCAGAAAGTAAAACGCATGTGCGATAGATAAGAACTGTAAAGTGCATAAAAGTTTGCTCCTAAGGGGGCGTGGCATGCAGTTGTACTAAGCCTTTGTCTTAGCTGCATCTTGCTGGCAATAAAAGTCTATCTTTGCGGATCAGTTGTCTGGGCCTCCTTACTGACTTTTAGAGACGGTTACAGAGCCACGGTGTTCGGCCTAATCCAGTCCCACAGGGAGCCAGAGATCTGCAGCACAAGGGGATAGGGAGGGAGCAGGACTAGTACAAACCTCACAGCTTAGCTTCTCTCCTCCCCCGGGCCTCACCACACAATTAAAAGGTCTGCATTTATAACATTTAAATGAAAGAACTGATATGTGTTGGGAATTATTAGAAAGGGAATGGTTAATAAAACGGAAAATGTCATAATGCCTCTGTATCGCTCCATGGTGAGACCGCACCTTGAATACTGTGTACAATTCTGGTCACCGCATCTCAAAAAAAATATAATTGCGATGGAGAAGGTACAGAGAAGGGCTACCAAAATGATAAGGGCAATGGAACAGCTCCCCTATGAGGAAAGGCTGAAGAGATTAGGGCTGTTCAGCTTGGAGAAGAGACGGCTGAGGGGGGATATGATAGAGGTGTTTAAAATCATGAGAGGTCTAGAACGGGTAGATGTGACTCGGTTATTTACTCTTTCAGATAATAGAAGGACTAGGGGGCACTCCATGAAGTCTTCCTGCAATTTATCACAATCTGCTTGTGATTTAACTACTCTGAATAATTTTGTATCATCTACAAATTTGATGATTTCTCACTCTTCAATATATTTATAAATGATCTGGAAAGAAATATGACAAGTAAGGGTCCCAATACACATCCCTGAGGCACTCCACTGCCCACTCCCTTCCACTGAGAAAGTTGCCCATTTAATCCTACTCTCTGTTTCCTGTCTTTTAGCCAGTTTGCAATCCACGAAAGGACATCGCCATCTATCCCATGACTTTTTACTTTTCCTAGAAGCCTCTCATGAGGAACTTTGTCAAACGCCTTCTGAAAATCCAAGTATACTACATCTACCGATTCACCTTTATCCACGTGTTTATTAACTCCTTCAAAAAAGTGAAGCAGATTTGTGAGGCAAGACTTGCCCTGGGTAAAGCCATGCTGACTTTGTTCCATTAAACCATGTCTTTCTATATGTTCTGTGATTCTGATGAACAGAACACCCCCCACCACTTTTCCCGGCACTGAAGTCAGGCTAACCGGTCTAGTTTCCCGGATTGCCCCTGGAGCCCTTTCCAAATATTGGGGTTACATTTGCTATCCTCCAGTCTTCAGGTACAATGGATGATTTTAATGATAAGTTACACATTTTTACTAATAGGTCTGAAATTTCATTTTTTAGTTCCTTCAGAACTCTGGGGTGTATACCATCTGGTCCAGGTGATTTACTACTCTTCAGTTTGTCAATCGGGTCTACCATATCTTCTAGGTTCACCGTGATTTGATTCAGTCCATCTGAATCATTACCCATGAAAACCTTCTCCAGTACAGGTACCTCCCCAACATCCTCTTTAGTAAACACCAAAGCAAAGAAATCATTTAATCTTTCCGCGATGGCCTTATCTTCTCTAAATGCCCCTTTAACCCCTCAATCATCTAACGGTCCAACTGACTCCCTCACAGGCTTTCTGCTTCGGATATATTTTAAAAAGTTTTTACTGTGAGTTTTTGCCTCTACGGCCAACTTCTTTTCAAATTCTCTTTTAGCCTGCCTTATCAATTTCTTACATTTAACTTGCCAGCGCTTATGCATTATCCTATTTTCTTCTGTTGGATCCTTCTTCCAATTTTTGAATGAAGATCTTTGGGCTAAAATAGCTTCTTTCACCTCCCCTTTTAACCATGCCATGCCGGTAGGAAGAGTTGGGTTCCTAAACTGGAAACAAATTACGCAGTACAGACTGGCCAAACACACTGTCCTGTCTGCCAGTTTTGTCCAAACAGTAATGAGCTGCGAAGGTATGAAGATAACTCCAAGTTGCAGCTCTACAGATGTCGGCAATAGGTAATGAACGGAAGTGCGCTATTGACGTTGACATGGCTCTGACTGAATATACTTTCACATGTCCCTCTAGCGGAAGGCCTGCTTGCTGGTAGGAAAAGGAAATACAGTCTGCCAGCCAGGTGGACAGGGTCTGCTTGCCCACCGCAACTCAGAGTCTATTTTTATCAAGACAGAGTTGGGTGGACTGCCTATGGGCTGCTTTGCGGTCTAAATAAAATGCGAGCGCACATTTACAGTCCAAGGAGTGCAGAGCTAGCTCACCTGGGTGTGAGTGAGGCCTCAGAAAAAAGGTGGGCAGTATTATGGATTGATTCAAGTGGAAATCAGACACAACCTTTGGCAAGAATTTTGGGTGAGAGTGTAGCACTACCCGGTCGTGGAGAAATCTTGTATAAGGTGAGTACGTTACTAGTGCCTGGAGCTCACTGACTCTGCGAGTTGATGTTATAGCCACTAGAAAAATAACTTTCCAAGTGAGATGTCGTAGCTCGCAGGAATGTAAAGACTCGAAAGGAGACCGCATGAGCCTAGTCAGTACAACATTGAGGTCCCAGGCCGCAATTGGGGGACACAGTGGAGGCTTCAGTTGTAGTAAGCCTCAAAAAGTGCCCTACAAGGGGTTGTGCCGAAATTGGGGCATCCCCTATACCTTTTTGCCAGAGGTAGTCCAGTAGCCTTGTTGTGGGGCAGGAGAAGGGATCTAGACCCTTTGGCGTGCACCACAAGGAGAACCTCTTCCACTTTGAACGGTAAGATTTCCAAGTGGAAGGCTTTCGTGAAGCTATGAGGACCTGGGAGACATCAGTGGAAAGATCAAGGGATTGTAATATCAAACTTTCAACATCCAAGCTGTCAAAGACAGGTTTGGATGATGTAACATGCCCCGATTCTGTGTTAGAGTTGGTGCTGTGCCTAGGCGAAGAGGCTGCTGGACAGAGAGGTCGCGAAGAATGGGAAAACAAACTTGTCGTGGCCAATACAGGGCTATGAGGATCATTGTGCCCCGGTCCTGGCATAACTTCACGAGAGTCTTGCTGATGAGTGGAATAGGAGGGTACGCATACAGCAGACCCGTGCTCCATGAGAGGGCAAAGGCATCCGTTGTTGATGCCTTGCGGCTGCGGAGCAGAGAGTAGAATCGGCCCACTTTGTGGTTGTGAAAATTTGCAAAGAGGTTGATGTCTGGGCGACCCCACTGGTGGAAAATTCTATCTGCCACAGAAAAGTCCAGGGACCATTCGTGGGGATGAAAAGTCTGGCTGAGGTGGTCTGCCATCACATTCTTTCTGCCCGCCAGGTAGGTGGCTCTCAGTAGCATGTGAGAGGGGCCCAGGCCCAGATCTGTGCCGCCTCCTGGCATAGCAGATGATAGCCTGTGCCCCCCTGCTTGCTGAGATACCACATTTCTGTTTGAATTAGGATTACCTTATTAGATAGGCAATCCTGGAATGTGAATAGGGCATACTGTATCGCCTGGAGCTCCAGAAAATGTTTCTGATGGTTCGCATCTGTCCTGGTCCGGGTTCCTTGTGTCTGCAATCTGTTGACGTGGGCTCCCCAACCCAGGTTGGATGCATCTGTGGTTAAATGTTATTTGCGGTTCTGGTGGTTGGAAGGGTAGTCCTGTTCAAATATTGGACTCCTGTGTCCACCAAGCCAGTGAGTGATGAAGCTGGCTGGTTACCTGGATGACCTGTGACAGGTGTTGAGTGGCTTGGGACTACTGGGATTTTAAAGTCCATTGTGTTACTCTCATGGCAAGTCAAGCCATTGGGGTGATGTGAATTGTGGATGCCATGTGTCCTAGCAAGGTTAGGAGCAGACAAGCCGATGCTGTCTGACGACTTTGTACTGTTTTGGCTAAGGTGCACAGTGTATTTGCATGGTACTCTGGGAGGGCAGCTCTGGCCATAGTGGTGTTTAGGTCTGCTCCGATGAAAGAGAGCTTGCGTGATGGAGTCAGATGGGATTTGGGATAGTTTATCAGAAATCCCGACTGGAGCAGTTGTATGGTAAGACGGAGAGAGTGAAGTGCTCCTTCCCTGGATGGATTTCTGAGGAGCCAGTCGTGGATACTCTCCCATCTCAATTGTGCTGCCACTACTGCCAGACACTTTGTGAATACTCGAGGTGCTGAGACTAGGCCAAATGGTAACACTCTTTATTGGAAGTGTTTGTGTCCCACTATAAATCAAAGGTATTTGTGATGAAGAGGGAATATTGCTATATGGGCGTAAGCATCCTGAAGATCTAGAGAGCAGAGCCAATCTCCTTGCTGCAGAAGTGGAAGCATGGTCTCCAAGGAAACCATCCTGAACCGCTCCTTGCGAAGGTATTTGTTTAGGGCGTAGAGGTCCAAGATAGGACATATGCCACCGTTTTTTTTCAGGATCAGAAAGTATCGAGTAGAACCCCCTTCCTCGCTGCGTTCAGGGAACCGGTTCTACTGCAGAAGGAGAGAGTTCTGCCTCGAGGGGCACTGCGTGATAGTTTAGGGTGTGCTCCTGGACTAGTGGAGAGTCTGGGGGTACAGCAAGGAAATTTAGATGGTAGCCGTGGGTTACTATAGACAGTACCCAGTCAGTTAGTGGTGACTGAATGCCATTTGGTCGCAAAGTGGCGTAGGCGGCCTCCCACCGGTAAAGCGGCTGAGGGGTGCAATGGAGGTTGACTACTGTTCTCTAGAAAGGAGTCAAAACCCCGCTGCAGGACCAGTCTGGGGGGCTGGCTGTGCTCTAGGGTTCTGTGCTGATGAGGTTGGCCTCAGAGAGGGTTTTGCCATCCTAGCATGGGATGGAGGAGGGTAGTACCTGAGTGGCCTATAGGTTAGTTTCCTAGTATCCCGTCTCGTGGTTCTTCAGGCTGTAGCCGAGGTATCTGAAGTGACAGTAGACAGTTGGCGCAGGGTTTCATGGTGATCCTTGAGCTGTGCAGGAAGGTCAGGTAATATGTCCTGAACTTCTGGTCAGAGGTCAGAAGCTTTAAGCCAAGCCCAACGTCTGGCACTAATGCTGGCTGCTGAGACTCTGGATGCAGTTTCGAAAACATCGTAGGCTGCCCTGACCGATGGTTCCCAGCCTCTAATCCTTTTTGTAGGATGGAGGACAGGCCCTCTTGGAATTGTTCAGGTAAGGTCTCTGAGAAATCTTGATTCCAGAGATTTCTACTATACTGGGTCATGTAAAGTTGGTAGGCTGCTATACGAACCATTAGCATTGACCCTTTGAATACTCTGCGGCCTAAGGCATCTAATGCCTTTTGCTCTTTCCCAGGTAGGGCAGAAGAGTGAAGCCGGGACCTTCTAGCTTTCTTTTGAGCAGACTCCACCATAACGGATTGGTGGGGCAATTGGCTCTTTTGAAGACCTGGAGCTGCTTAAGAGGTCAAGCAGAACCTCGTGGACAGGAACGGTCATAATCTCTTTTGGAGCATCCACAAATTACAGTAAGCATTTTGTTTCTGGCATCCTCCTCCATTTCTAACTTAAACAGAATAGCCTCCTTGACAAAGCTGGGAAAGGAGAGGTCCTCCAGAGGGGAGCGGCGCCTTTCCTCCAGGGGTGAAGGTTCTAAAAGAAGCTCCTCAGAAGCTTATAAGGAGTGGGTTATATGTGGACTCTCCTTTACCCACCGGGCTTTCAGATGGAGGAAGGAACCCAGATCCAGATGGCCAGGAGGGCGGCACCGGTGGATGGTGAAGAGGCACCGAGGGCATTGGGGCCATCGATATGCGTCGAGGCACCAATAGACCTGAAGGTCCTGGAACTGGTTCTGGCTTCGGTAGTTCCCGGATAGGGGATGAGCCATGGGCTGCATCTTCTTCCTCTGAAGAAACTGGAATCAGTATCGATACTGGGGAAGGAATCTGTGGTTGGCTGGGTGCCGATGGACCTGATGGAATGGGCATCGATGCAGGGCACCAATAAGGGTGTCCAATTGAGGGCGCCGGTGGTGACTGGAAGCCCTGAAGGGCAGTCAGCACTGCCTCCTCTTGGACCATGGGTCTAATTCCTCCCGAAAGGCCAACGTGGCTAATGCGGCGCCCGGGGTAGGAGGCAGGTTAGGCGTTACCAGACCCTCCACCAGAGTCTTTGGGGATTTGGAACCCAGCACAGATATCAGTGGGGAACGCTTTGGGTCCAGAGGAGGATGGGGTCTCCTCTCCCTGGGCCCTTGTCGAAGGTGGCTTGGCCAAGGTCGATGCTGGTGGCGATGCTTTTCTCGGTGCTTGGCCCGGTTCTTCTCCGGTGCCGAGGACGACAATGCAGAAGTTCTGGAATGGGAGGATATCTGTGACAGACGGTCACCCACTCCTTTGACCTTCTGAGATGTAGATGGAGAGGGATCTGAAGACAATGGAACCTTTCAGCTCGGTGTGCTTTTACCTAGAGTCGATGGAGATGCACGCTTAAAGGTAAACAAGTGCTCCATCTTCTCCAGCCAGGTGCAGCGGCCTTTGGGTGTCATCTGTGCACAACTTGGGCACCAGATGTCGTGGGAAGGCCCAAGGCTAATACGCAGACATCATGTGGGTCCGTTATGGACATAATCCTTGGAGACTCTGGGTACTTCCGAAAACCGGTCACCATGTTGGAAAAAAGGGGCGCGCGGTCGGTGGCTGTCTGGCACGATACTGACTTATCTAAGTGGAGGAAGTCTGTAGCAATGAGGGACCCCAGTGACAGGGAAAATTTGAAGGAAAAAAAAACTTTAAAAAAAATTCTGTGAGGAAAGTATGAGAGAATTCTCTCAGAGCTCCTAAAAACTGCAAGGCACCTGCTGTGCGGAAAAAAAAAAAAAAAAAAAGAGACAGGAGACTTGGAGGAGAAGTCCATTACCTGCTATTAAGTTCACTTAGAAAATAGCCACTGCCATTAGCAATGGTTACATGGAATAGATGGCACTTGCCAGGTTCTTATGGCCTGGATTGGCCACTGTTGGAAACAGGATGCTGGGCTTGATGGACCCTTGGCCTGACCCAGTATGGCATGTTTTTATGTTCTTATGAAGGGGGGACCTCTGCTGGCTGCAGGGTTGGTGCCACGCTGGGCATGCCCAGTAGGGGGCCAGTCAAAGTTCTAGAAACTTTGACAGAAGTTTTCCGTGATTGGGCTCCATCCTGTGATATCACCCATATGTGAGGACTAACATCCTGCTTGTCCTGGGAGAAGTGCTGTGACTCTGTACCTCCCAAGGGTACCTGCATTGCTTATTGATATGCAATAAAAAACTGATATTTTGTTTCTACTAAATTTGGTATTGTATTCTTGTGTCCATGGAGAAGCGCCTTAAGAATTTTGGCGCTTAACAGAACATTGAGATTTAAAAAATTACTTACAATATATCTACATGCACTACTGTGACAACCAGAAAACCTGCAAAAAAATCACTTGGTATTAGGCCTATTGAAAGAACTCAGGATCAAAGACCAATCCCTCCATACAAATATATCAAAGACTAGGTATGTGAATCGTATTTCTGACGATTGAAAATATCGTATGATATTTTCAAAATAGTCAGAAATCAGGGCTCCCCGAAACAGATAGGAAAACCCCACGATATTGTTCGTGGGGTTCTATCATTTTGGGGGAGGGCGGGAAAAACGGCACACAAAAATAACCCCTAAACCCACCCCGACCCTTTAAAATGAATCCCTTAGCTTCCCCCACCCTCCCGACCCCCCCCCAAATCTTTTTACAGGTACCTGGTGGTCCAGTGGGGGTCCCGGGAGCGATCTCGCACTTTTGGGCCTCGGCTGCCATTAATAAAAATGGCGCCATACCCTGTCACATGGTAAGGGCAAAGGGTCATCTGTGCCATTGGCCGGCCCCTGTCACATGATAGGAGCACTGGAGGTCCCGTGCCATCTTTAAAATCCCTCCATATAAATAGACACCAGTATCCAACTAAAAGACAACGTAAAAGACCTCGGTATATGGATTGATAGTGAACTAACTACAAAAAGCATATAGCAGCAAAAACAAAAGAAGGCTTTCATAAACTCCAAATTCTTAAACATGTAAAACCGCTGCTTCACCACCAAGATTTCAGAACCGTCCTACAATCACTTATTTTCACCAGCCTAGACTACTGCAACTCACTCTTGATAGGACTACCAAAAACGGCAATAAAACCACTTCAATTACTACAGAATGCCGCAGCCAGAGTCCTATCCAGCAAAAAAAAAAATCAGACCACATCACTCCAAAGCCTACACTGGCTACCGGTAGAAAAAAGAATTGAATTCAAGATACTGACAATCTTACACAACGCAATATATAATGCAGAGAATACTGCCCTCAACAACATAATACAGATGCACAGATCTCAATGCACAAGAACCGCTAGTAAATTACATCTAGTCATACCATCACTCCCATTAGCTAATCTATCAAACACAAGAAACAGAGCCATCTCCATTGCTGGACCGAAACTATGGAACTCACTACCAGACTACCTGAGCTCTCAAAGCAACATCAAATCATTTAAAAAAGAGCTCAAAACATGGATCTTCAGGCAAACTTTCAAAGATGGCATCGGTTAATGTCACTTAACTTATTGAACACATAACCACTCTCGGTTATGCAATGATAACACAATTGCAAATTAGATAAATTATCCCATTCTAAGTTGTTTCCAATTTCACATATGCTCTATCTATTTTTTGATCATTTTATGGTTTGATCACAGTTATACCCTGGTTGTATCAGTTGTTGACATAATGTACTTAGTTGCTTGTATCAGTTGATGAAAAAATGTACTAAGTTGTATCTGTAGTGAAGTGAAGGAGTGAAGGCAGTTTGCTATACCCTTCCGAAGGAAGTGGTGAAGACCAGAACTGTGAAGGACTTCAAAGCGGCGTGGGATAAACCCTGTGGATCCATAAAATCAAGAGGCTGTCAATAAAGAGTGGGTGGCTCGCCAGAATGACGGCTACTGCCTGGAGACAATACCCTTATTCAATAAACATACACATGCTTACTGTGACTCCAACATCGCTCTAAGCTACAACAGCAAGAGGAAATGTGGAAAAAAGGATTCGCACTCACAAAGAGGGGAGTAGCTGGCTTGTTACGGCGGTTACTACCCCAAACCAAATAAGCCTGATACTTCACTTTCAATGCATATCCAGCATAGCTCTCTGCTTCAACGGCAGGGGAGAAGAAAAACTGATACTTCACGCAGATCCAGCATAGCTCTCTGCTTCAACGACAGGGGAGAAGAAAACCCACCAATAAGGGCTGAATAACACAGTCTGGGTAAAACAAATAGGCAGGGGTGTAGCTTGCTTATTGCGGCGGTTACTACCCCTACTACCCCTAACTAATCAAGCTAGATATTTCACTTGGATGCAGCTCCATCACTGCTCTCTACATTAAAGGTGGGGGTGGAAGGGAAATAGAACCAAAGAGCTAAGAGAAACAGATACGTATGAGAAAAAAAAATGTGTGAAGCTTGCTGGGCAGACTGGATGGGCCGTTTGGTCTTCTTCTGCCGTCATTTCTATGTTTCTATATTTTGGTATATAAAAACTTTTAAATAAATAAATAAATATTGTAAGGCATACTTGTGTGGGATTGGCCCACAGAAAGGCAGGAGTAAACTGAAATACAGTTATAACACTAATCCTCCCATACCAAAACAGCACTTACTTCCAGCATTCAAACAGTAACAACCCTACATATGAAAAGGCATCACTGTAAATATTACAACAGGCCCTTAAACACCAATATACCTTTAGGAAAACAAAGATCCCTACACAGAAACTACATGCCAGAAGAATACCTCACCTCACTCACACATGCAGATCCTCAAATACAAAATAAAGAGACCATAAGGTATAAATAGAAACATGCAGACAAAAAATAAACTGGAAACCACAGCAAGCCAGACTCTGTATGCAGTACAACAATGGAAAAAGAGAATCATCATCCCGCGAAACATGAAATAAAATCAAGAATTATACAATCATTAATATTTATTTATTTATTTATAACTTTTTATATACAGAGGTTCAATTAACAAGATTATTTATCACTTCGGTTTACATTACAACCAGCAAAAATTAACAGAGACAAAGTCTTGTTTTACAATGAACAGGGTAGAAGTAACCTGGATAAACATAAAATGGGTGAAGCAAGTATAGAGAATTGGGTCTGTATAACTTGGGCGAAAAGCAGGGACATTAAATAGGGGAGGACTATGAAGGCCTCAAGTTGGATAGAGTACTCATGATGCGGATAAGAACCAAGGCTGAAGTGAGTAGTTATGGGAAGGCTTGTTGTTTTATTAATAAAACCATACTAATAAAAGGAATAAATATTTCCAAACCGCTTATGAATATATAACCTCCAGTAAAGTATTTCAAAAACAGCAGACATATCAAACATCCAAGAATTCCAAGTATTTTTAAAAATCCCCCGTTCTCCATACCCGGGAAACTTAATTTCCAGGTACACAGATTGTCGTGGGAGGGGCACACAAACTTTCTCCACAACCTGTCACCTTTACACAGAAACACACGCAGCCACTCTTGCACACATGCTCGCTGTCTGGTGGGGGTGGCAGCAGCCTTATAATTTGGGCTGCCCCCTTTCTTTCCCGTTTGCGGGGGGAGGTGTTGCTCCTCATACTTGTCAGTGGGGGTCCAGTCCACACTGCTCCTGCTCTTTCAGGGTGCACAAAGCTTGCCACCTGTTCCTTTCTTCCACCCCATGGGGCCAATGGCTGCTTCTTTCTGCAGGCGGCTGGTCCCAAGGGTGGAGGAAAGGAACAGGCTTCTGGAGGAGGATCAGAATTATGGTTGCTGGCCTTCAGTGGCTCACTTGTTGTTTAATTTGGATTTCATTATAGTTATCTGCTTGCCGGAAGAGAGACAGAGCTACAGAAGGAGAAGGGAGAAGAAAAGATCAGGAAAAGTTTTTAAAAATGCAAACAGTGTTCTTTTCCTTTGGAAACATAGGTTTCTTATTTTCCTATTCCAACCCTCCAAATTCATCTGAGACAGATTACAAGGAAATGAAAATAACTTTACAAACTAAAACTCAATACAAATTAATATAAAAATCCTATTGTAAAATATAAAGAAAATGAATACAAATTCAAGAAAATTTCAGATCAGTGAAAAAAGGAATTGTAACCCAGCCCCCAAAAAACCTCTTAGCAGATATAGAACTAACCGAGAATAAGCGTACAGACGTCTTCCCATTGAGATTAAACTCTTCCAGCCTCATCAGGTCAGGAGACAGAACAGAAAGCACAGGAAACTACAGAAGCAGTAAAACAGGAAACATGCAAGAGAAATGTCACTGCGAGCCCAATTCATAACCAGGGGGAGCAGACATTGCCCCTCTCCTGTCTCTGAGAGTCTCAGGCTGTGGGCGGCTCTCGCACACTTACTGACAGAGAGAGAGAGAGAGCTCTTCTTACTTACCACGGTCACTCCTGCAGGTGCCTGCATTCCCGATGCCTTTTTCGGGTTTAAATTGCTGACACAGACAGAGTCCGTAGGGATCCGCCCCTTGCCCGATGGATTCTCCCTCAGCCTCGATGCCCCTTTTCTTGGGTAGAAATTCCTCCTCTTGCTTGTGGGGAGCCCTCCCGCCTCCCATGGTTTCCTGTCAGCCTGGATTGTTTTCTGAGCTCAGACTCTGCTGTGTGGCAGTTACAACCTCCTTAGACGTCAGAGGGAGGGGAAATGCCTGACTAAGTGGAGAAACGAAACCTAAAAGGCACAGTGAATGTCAGAGGGGGGCCTGCTTGCTCGTTATACCCAGGGGTGTTACAGCAAGGAACAGAAAGGCCCCTGTGCTAGGTAAGCATGTCTGTCCATGGGGACACTGCATTTCCGGAAGGGGCATGTGAGGGGGATCAGCTGCTCTCTGTCACGATACATCCACTCACAAACCTGTCCCAGACATAAGCACTATCAGGGGGTGGGACTGGGGGGGCCTCTAAACCTTACCCCCCCCCCTCACTCACAAACCTGTCCCAGACATAAGCACTATCAGGGGGTGGGACTGGGGGGGGGCCTCTAAACCTTACCCCCCCCCTCACTCACAAACCTGTCCCAGACATAAGCACTATCAGGGGATGGGACTGGGGGGGGGCCTCTAAACCTTACCCCCCCCCCCCTCACTCACAAACCTGTCCCAGACATAAGCACTATCAGGGGATGGGACTGGGGGGGGGCCTCTAAACCTTACCCCCCCCCCCCCCTCACTCACAAACCTGTCCCAGACATAAGCACTATCAGGGGGTGGGACTGGGGCGGCGGGGGGCCTCTAAACCTTACCCCCCCCCCCTCACTCACAAACCTGTCCCAGACATAAGCACTATCAGGGGGTGGGGACTGGGGGGGCCTCTAAACCTTACCCCCCCCCCTCACTCACAAACCTGTCCCAGACATAAGCACTATCAGGGGGTGGGACTGGGGCAGCGGGGGGCCTCTAAACCTTACCCCCCCCCCCTCACTCACAAACCTGTCCCAGACATAAGCACTATCAGGGGGTGGGGACTGGGGGGGCCTCTAAACCTTACCCCCCCCCCTCACTCACAAACCTGTCCCAGACATAAGCACTATCAGGGGGTGGGGACTGGGGGGGCCTCTAAACCTTACCCCCCCCTCACTCACAAACCTGTCCCAGACATAAGCACTATCAGGGGGTGGGACTGGGGGGGCCTCTAAACCTTACCCCCCCCCTCACTCACAAACCTGTCCCAGACATAAGCACTATCAGGGGGTGGGACTGGGGGGGGGGCCTCTAAACCTTACCCCCCCCCCCTCACTCACAAACCTGTCCCAGACATAAGCACTATCAGGGGGTGGGACTGGCAGGGCCGGTGCAAGGGGATTTGGCGCCCTAGGCGAGCCTTCTCCCGATTCCTACCTCATTCTCGATCATGTGGTTTTCTGGGTCACGAGCAGGTTGGGCACAGCTCGCGGCCCGCCAAATCTCCACTCCTCTTTGCCACCGCTTGCGGCCCCATATGACTCGCACCCAGTGGCGCACCAAGGGTCTCCGGCGCCCAGGGGCCAATGCATTTTTGTGCCTCTCCAGCATCCCCCCTTAATCTTTCTTGTACTAATGCTTAAGGTCACAGAAAATCAGTGGCGTCTCTAGACAGAATTGTGGGGGGGGGGGGGGGGGAGCCAAAATGACATTTCTTCATCTCACCCACCTCTATAGCATGGATCCTGCTTTAAAATTGGTTATTTAAAAAAATGTTAATAAAAAAGTCCAAAGGGTCTTCTGCGTAATTTTAAAAAGCTGGCCAGTTTCACACTATAAAATTATGTTGATAGCCTCAGTCAACTAATTCTATATGGCTATGAGAGTGAAGTCAGGAATATATAGGAAAGGACGGAACGTCAATATAAACCCTGCACCTCCAGTTCTGTAACTCTGTGCATCCACTGAAATTCCCCCAAACAATGGAGCTTGGATGTTTCCCTTATAGCTCATCATAGTAAAAGATATTTTCAAATTCTGGTGTCACCTCACAGTAACAGCAGCACAAACACCTTCCACTGCCAGGCACATTGTGAACTAACACAAAACCTTGCAAAAAAGACACTCAAAATCTATACTGCAATCCCATCGTAACATAACAGTAATAACACCAAGAACTCAAACAACAATAATCCTACCTGTGAAAAAGCAAGGGTAAATATTACACTGGGTCCTACAATACCAATACACCACCTACTGAGGAAACAAAACAAACCCAATTGCTATAGATCCCTATATAGACACTTTCAAAAGGGAAACTTTGATAAAATGAGAAAAATTGTTAGAAAAAAACTGAAAGGAGCAGCTACAAAAGTAAAAAATGTCAAAGAGGCGTGGTCATTGTTAAAAAATACCATCCTAGAAGCACAGTCCAGATGTATTCCACACATTAAGAAAGGTGGAAAAAAGGCAAAACGATTACCGGCATGGTTAAAAGGGGAGGTGAAAGAAGCTATTCTAGCCAAAAGATCTTCATTCAAAAATTGGAAGAAGGATCCAACAGAAGAAAATAGGATAAAGCATAAACATTGGCAAGTTAAATGTAAAACATTGATAAGACAGGCTAAGAGAGAATTTGAAAAGAAGTTGGCAGTAGAGGCAAAAACTCACAGTAAAAACTTTTTTAAATATATCCGAAGCAGAAAGCCTGTGAGGGAGTCAGTTGGACCGTTAGATGATCGAGGGGTTAAAGGGGCACTTAGGGAAGATAAGGCCATCGCGGAAAGATTAAATGATTTCTTTGCTTCGGTGTTTACTGAAGAGGATGTTGGGGAGGTACCCGTAATGGAGAAGGTTTTCATGGGTAAAGATTCAGATGGACTGAATCAAATCACGGTGAACCTAGAAGATGTGGTAGGCCTGATTGACAAACTGAAGAGTAGTAAATCACCTGGACCGGATGGTATACACCCCAGAGTTCTGAAGGAACTAAAAAATGAAATTTCAGACCTATTAGTAAAAATTTGTAACTTATCATTAAAATCATCCATTGTACCTGAAGACTGGAGGATAGCAAATGTAACCCCAATATTTAAAAAGGGCTCCAGGGGCAATCCGGGAAACTACAGACCGGTTAGCCTGACTTCAGTGCCAGGAAAAATAGTGGAAAGTGTTCTAAACATCAAAATCACAGAACATATAGAAAGACATGGTTTAATGGAACAAAGTCAGCATGGCTTTACCCAGGGCAAGTCTTGCCTCACAAATCTGCTTCACTTTTTTGAAGGAGTTAATAAACATGTGGATAAAGGTGAACCGGTAGATATAGTATACTTGGATTTTCAGAAGGCGTTTGACAAAGTTCCTCATGAGAGGCTTCTAGGAAAAGTAAAAAGTCATGGGATAGGTGGCGATGTCCTTTCGTGGATTGCAAACTGGCTAAAAGACAGGAAACAGAGAGTAGGATTAAATGGACAATTTTCTCAGTGGAAGGGAGTGGACAGTGGAGTGCCTCAGGGATCTGTATTGGGACCCTTACTTTTCAATATATTTATAAATGATCTGGAAAGAAATACGACGAGTGAGATAATCAAATTTGCAGATGACACAAAATTGTTCAGAGTAGTTAAAGCACAAGCAGATTGTGATAAATTGCAGGAAGACCTTGTGAGGCTGGAAAATTGGGCATCCAAATGGCAGATGAAATTTAATGTGGATAAGTGCAAGGTAATGCATATAGGGAAAAATAACCCATGCTATAATTACACAATGTTGGGTTCCACATTAGGTGCTACAACCCAAGAAAGAGATCTAGGTGTCATAGTGGATAACACATTGAAATCGTCGGCTCAGTGTGCTGCGGCAGTCAAAAAAGCAAACAGAATGTTGGGAATTATTAGAAAGGGAATGGTGAATAAAACGGAAAACGTCATAATGCCTCTATCGCTCCATGGTGAGACCGCACCTTGAATACTGTGTACAATTCTGGTCGCCGCATCTCAAAAAAGAGATGATTGCGATGGAGAAGGTACAGAGAAGGGCTACCAAAATGATAAGGGGAATGGAACAGCTCCCCTATGAGGAAAGACTAAAGAGGTTAGGACTGTTCAGCTTGGAGAAGAGACGGCTGAGGGGGGATATGATAGAGGTGTTTAAAATCATGAGAGGTCTAGAACGGGTAGATGTGAATCGGTTATTTACTCTTTCGGATAGTAGAAAGACTAGGGGGCACTCCATGAAGTTAGCATGGGGCACATTTAAAACTAATCGGAGAAAGTTCTTTTTTACTCAACGCACAATTAAACTCTGGAATTTGTTACCAGAGGATGTGGTTAGTGCAGTTAGTATAGCTGTGTTTAAAAAAGGATTGGATAAGTTCTTGGAGGAGAAGTCCATTACCTGCTATTAAGTTCACTTAGAGAATAGCCACTGCCATTAGCAATGGTTACATGGAATAGACTTAGTTTTTGGGTACTTGCCAGGTTCCTATGACCTGGATTGGCCACTGTTGGAAACAGGATGCTGGGCTTGATGGACCCTTGGTCTGACCCAGTATGGCATTTTCTTATGTTCTTATGTTAGCAGAATCTCTCATCATGGTCACACACACGGAGCAGAGACAGACCCTCACCAAATACAGAATAAAGCCACATAAAAGTATAAATAGAAATGTGCAGACAAACTGAACTGTAAAACGCATCCCGCCAGACTCTATACAGTATAACAATGGAAAAACAAAAATGTCACCATTCCTTGTGAAACAAATCCATAAAATCAAGATATATAAATCATCATAATTATAAAACCATACAAATAAAATAATTTCAAAACAGCTGATGAATAGAATATCCAATAATTAAAGACTCATGCAAATTTTGAAAGCTTTACCAAACACCAATAAAATATTTCAAACAGCAGACACATGACATACTACCCAATAATTAAAATGGTAGTCAATCAAGAAAAATGAACTTAAAAAGCCACCTTTACTTACCCTTTCCAGCAGTTCTCCTACTTCTTTCCCTTGCAGGCCACACCAGAAGCGGCAGTAGCTGTCCTCACACACACATACACACACACACGACCAGTTTCTGACTCTCACACATCAATCATCTCTCCAACCAGTCTCTCTCATTCACACACACAAGCACACACATACCAATCATCTCCTTGATCAGTCTCTCTCACACATACACACGTCACCTCTCTGGCCAGTCTCTCTCAATCACACAATGATCTCACACTCTCTTACTTACACACAAGCTCTCAATCACACACATGTTCTATCTCACAAACAGGCTCAATCACACACTTGCCCTCTCTCACAGCCACAAGCCAGCCAAAAACATGCTCCATCTCTCTTGCACACACACATTGACACACACAAGCACCCTCCTTGACTCACATATACACCACACACATATACAGAAGCACTCTCCTTGTCTCACATACACTCTCACAGAACCACCTTGCTTTCAGACTTGTATAATTTTTCACTTTTACTAAAAGTGATGCTCCCAACCGTTAAATAAGAAAACCACATTCCTATCAGAAGGCGAAATGACACCCTTCCTTCAGTTTCTGTCCTCCCAAGGGACAGTGACCCACACCCTACAGCTTCTCTTGTTTTACACTTTCAGGCAATAAAGCAAGTATCTTTCTTCAAACTATCAGGTGTATGATTATTCACGTGGGAGATATAGAACAGAAAGACATCCTTAGTCGGCTTCCCTTTTGAATGGGAAGATTCCAGTCTTAGTCATTTAAAAATATACATTTTCTAAAGGCTTAAAAAAAAAAAAAAAAAAAAAGCAAAACCGTTTCAGATTGGAACTATTCTAGTCTTCATGCTTAAATTATGCTTACAAAAAAAACAAAAACCACCTGGCAACAATATCTTAAATTTGTGATTTTGCTGAGATGAATATTTTAAATACTTTAATTTTTTTTACTTTACTATTTGTCTCTACCCACTTTATTACATTTTATTTTCCAGAAGAGGGATGCTTAAAATTCAGTACAATTCAGTAAATATCTCATACACACATTCCTATCTCACATACACATCATATACACACACACACAGAAGCACCATTCCTCTCTCACACACACACACGCGCCATTCCTTTCTCACATACGCATCATATACACACACACAGAAGCACCATTCCTCTCTCACACACACACGCGCCATTCCTTTCTCACACACGCATCATATACACACACACAGAAGCACCATTCCTCTCTCACACACACACACGCGCCATTCCTTTCTCACATACACATCATATACACACACACACAGAAGCACCATTCCTCTCTCACACACACACACGCGCCATTCCTTTCTCACATACACATCATATACACACACACACAGAAGCACCATTCCTCTCTCACACACACACACGCACGCCATTCCTTTCTCACATACGCATCATATACACACACACACAGAAGCACCATTCCTCTCTCACACACACACACGCACGCCATTCCTTTCTCACATACGCATCATATACACACACACACAGAAGCACCATTCCTCTCTCACACACACACACGCGCCATTCCTCTCTCACACACGCATCATATACACACACACACACACACGCGCGCCATTCCTTTCTCACACACACACAAGTGCCATTCCTTTCTCACATACACATCATATACAAACACAGAAAGAATATCAGCGCAGCCGGTCTAGCTGATCATGTGGCCGAAGAAAGGAAGATCGGTGCAGCTGGAGACCAGCCGCCGAGACTTAGAGGGCACCGCGGCAGGCAGCCAGCCCCCGACTCGCCCTGCCTCCCCGCCAGTGCCACCCTCCCGACGCCCCCCCCCCCCTTGTGGTCTAACGGAGGGCCTGGGAGCGATCTGCTGCTCCTGGGGACTCTGCTGCCACTAAGCAAAATGGCGCCGGTGGCCTTCAGCCCCTACCATGTGACAGGGGCTACCGGTGCCATTGGTTGGTCCCTGTCACATGGTAGGAGCTAAACGTCATCGGCACCATTTTGCTTAGTGGCAGCAGAGTCCCCAGGAGTGGCAGATCGCTCCCGGGCCCTCCGTTGGACCACCAAGGAGGGGCGGCATTGGTGGGGTGGCAGGGTGAGTCGGGGGCTGGCAGAATTTTGAAAGGTTACTTTTTGCCCTTTCAAAATTCTGCTGCCTGCCGCGGCGCCCCCTAAGTCTCGGCACCCTAGGCACAGGCCTAGCTCGCCTAGTGGTTCCGCTGGCCCTGGGAACTGGGGCGGGGGGGCCTCTAAACCTTACCCCCCCCCCCCACTCAGAAACCTATCCCAGACACACAGTGCGGAAAGCACTATCGGGGTGGAGCCTCTATAAATTACACCCCCCCCCCCCCCCCCACACACACACACACAACTCTGCAGAAGGCATTTGAGAAAGTCCCTCATGAGACTCCTCAGGAAATTACAAAGTCATGGGACAGGAGGCAGCATCCCCACTGTAGATGAGTACCTGGTTAAAAGGACAGGGGACAGCGGTTAGCACTAAATGGTCAGTTTTCCCAATGGAGCGAGGTGAATAAGTGCAGTTCCCCACTGATCCATACTGGAAGCTGTGCCATTCAGTTTATTCATTGGAAAAGGAGGCACTGAGTGAGCTGATAAAATCTGCAGAGGACACACATTACTCCAAGTTGTGAAAGCTCAGGCAGACCTGTGAGAATTGCAGGAGCACCTTTCAAGGTGGTGTGCAGGCCTGCGTTTCAGGGGCACAAACTGCAGCCAGATCTGGCTGAAGGCATCCGACAGCTGGGAATGAAGTGGGGAGACTTCAAGCCATGAGATGTGGACTGGAACATCCCCTATGAGCAGGGATCCTGGACACCTTACAGGGCCTTTCCTCACACAAATGGCATTGCAGCCCCTGAGGGAGTTTCTGCCACCCTGCAACCTTTGCTTCCTTTTCCCCCACTGGGAGACAGGGGAGGATGGAGGCTGCCACAGGCACTGATTTACTACCTGTTTATATTTTGTAAGGCAGAGTAAGAATTGCCAGAGCTCCCAGGCTCTCCCCAGATGCTTTGTGACCCCCAGACCCGGTCCCTTTTATCTTAGTTAGGAGGTCACCTGGGGAAGGGGCCGTGCTGCCCTGGTACTTCACACTGATGTCCGGGGGAGCCCCTGTCAGTGACCGTCAGTAAGTCTGGACTCGGGTCGGAGGAGGCACACACAGGTCACAGTCCTGGAAGCGTTGGCAGCTGGGAGAATGGAGGAGAACTGAAAGAGGTTTATTTATCTATCGAGTTTTATATACCGTCGTTCGGTATCACCATCACAACGGTTTACAAAGGATCGATTTCACAATAATATAATCATGCAACAGATAATAGGGCATTTTATGCCAGTATGTCATGCCAGTAAATATTCATAGAGTTTTAGGTATATGCTGGTCAAATCAGGTATAGTCATTTAAGTACAGAGTTACAGCAAGGAAACTGCTCTGCCATTCAGGGTTTCTTTACATTCTCCACTCTCAAACTGCCAAAACTGAAATGATGTTGGCTGTAAATGCAAAAACTCAAAATAAAATTTTTTTAAAATATATCCAAAGCAAGAAACCTGTGAGGGAGTCTGTTGGACCATTAGATGAGAGGGGTTAAAGGGGCTCTTAGGGAAGAAAAGGCCATTGCAGAAAGACTAAATGAATTCTTTGCCTCCGTGTTTACTAATGAGGATGTTGGGAAGATACCAGTTCCGGAGATAGTTTTCAGGGGTGATGAGTCAGACGAACTGAACGAAATCACTGTGAACCTGGAAGATGTAGTAGGCCAGATTGACAAACTAAAGAGTAGTAAATCACCTGGACCGGATGGTATACACCCCAGGGTACTGAAGGAACTCAAAAATGAAATTTCTGATCTATTAGTTAAAATTTGTAACCTATCATTAAAATCATCCATTGTACCTGAAGACTGGAGGGTGGCCAATGTAACCCCAATATTTAAAAAAGGCTCCAGGGGCGATCCGGGTAACTATAGACCAGTGAGCCTGACTTCAGTGCCGGGTAAAATAGTGGAAACTATTCTCAAGATCAAAATCGTAGAGCATATAGAAAGACATGATTTAATGGGACACAGTCAACATGGATTTACCCAAGGGAAGTCTTGCCGGTTAATAAACATGTGGATAAAAGTGAACCAGTAGATGCAGTGTATTTCGATTTTCAGAAGACGTTTGATAAAGTTCCTCATGAGAGGCTGCTAGGAAAAGTAAAAAGTCATGGGATAGGAGGCGATGTCCTTTCGTGGATTACAAACTGGCTAAAAGACAGGAAACAGAGGAGGATTAAATGGGCAATTTTCTCAGTGGAAAAGAGTAAACTGTGGAGTACCTCAGGGATCTGTACTTGGACCAGTGCTTTTCAATATATTTATAAAATGATCTGGAAATGAATACAATGAATGAGGTAATCAAATTTGCAGATACAAAATTATTCAGAGTAATTAAATCACAAGCAGAGTATGATACATTACAGGAGGACCTTGCAAGACTGGAAAATTGGGCATCCAAATGGCAGATGAAATTTAATGTGGACAAGTGCAAGGTGACGCATATAGGGAAAAGTAACCCTTGCTGTAGTTACACGATGTTAGGTCCCATATTAGGTGCTACAACCCAAGAAAGATCTAGGTGTCATAGTAGATAACACATTGAAATCGTCGGCTCAGTGTGCTGCAGCAGTCAAAAAAGCAAACAGAATGTTAGGAATTATTAGGAAGGGAATGGTTAATAGAACGGAAAATGTCATAATGCCTCTGTATCGCTCCATGGTGAGACCGCACCTTGAATACTGTGTACAATTCTGGTCGCCTCATCTCAAAAAAGATATAATTGTGATGGAGAAGGTACAGAGAAGGGCAACCAAAATGATAAGGGGAATGGAACAACTCCCCTATGAGGAAAGGCTGAAGAGGTTAGGGCTGTTCAGCTTGGAGAAGAGAAGGCTGAGGGGGGATTATGATAGAGGTCTACAAAACCGTCCTGCAGCTGCTTATTTTCTCCACTTCGATTACTGCAACTCATTACTTATTGGAATCACTTATCATCCCTCAAACTACTCCAAATACTGCAGAATTCAGCTGCCAGAATCCTTACAGGAAAAAAAAAGAAACGAACACATAACACCCATTTTATCCTCTTCACGAATTACCTACAAATCAATGACCATCATTCATAAAATCCTAAATGATGATCTTCATGGACTAAAAGGCTTAATCATAACCCCCCAAAACCCACAAAGAAACCTACGCTCTAACAACGCAGGATTCCTAAACATCCCCACCTTAAGAGACGCTCATCTTTCAACTACACGAGAGAGAGCATTTTCCATTGCCTCCCCCAATATTTGGAACACCCTACCCAAAGAACTGAGGACCCAGCACATCCTGAAAACATTTAAAAAAGACCTAAAAACATTTTTATTCCGCAAACTCTATTCTGACACCTGATCATCCCAGCCCTCAACAGAACTCGCAAGCACAATCCTCCTCTTCATGCTCTCCTGATGTACCCTCCTTTTTCACCCCTCCCTGCTCTCTCACTTGATTCATTAAAAATGTTCTCCTCACTATTCTGTTATTCAACTACTAAGAAAAAATGTTTACTGTTCACAATACTCTACTGTTCCCAACTACCATGTTAACTCCATTTGATTGTATGCTAATTGCATATTTTTAAACAATTATGATGGCTCTACCGAATAACGGTATTTAAAACTCTACAAATAAATACAAAATCATGAGAGGTCTAGAACGATTAGATGTGAATCAGTTATTTACACTTTTGAATAATAGAAGGACTAGGGGGCACTCCATGAAGTTAGCAAGTAGCACATTTAAGACTAATCTGAGACAATTCTTTTTCACTCAATGCACAATAAAGCTCTGGAATTTGTTGCCAGAGGATGTGGTTAGTGCAGTTAGTGTAGCTGGGTTCAAAATAGGTTTGGATAATTCTTGGAGGAGAAGTCCATTAACGGCTATTAATCAAGTTTATTTTATTTATTTAAAAAATTTCTATACCGTCATTAAGTTAAATACCATCACAACGGTTTACAGCCACTGCTATTACTGGCATCAATAGCATGGGATCTTCTTAGTGTTTGGGTAATTGCCAGGTTCGGCCTCTGTTGGAAACAGGATACTGGGCTTGATGGACCCTTGGTCTGACCCAGTATGGCAATTTCTTATGTTCTTACTATGGGCTGAACAGAGTTGGGCGTGCCAGCAACACCTTGATGGTATGAACTGACAGCGCTCAGGTCAACCCTGACTGAGAGTTTTAAGCCCAGCCTTGGAAAGGTGCCACAAATAGTTCAAGAACATCAGCGTGGGGCAGGTGAATAGATCTAAACTATGTCCCTTGCGGCAGATGGAAAACCTTCTCCATGTCAGTTGGTAAGACTTCCTGGAAGCTACCAGCACCTAAGACACGTCGTCAGGTCCAGGGACTGAAGGACTAGGCGCTCAACATCTAGGCTGATAAGGATAATGCTCGGAGGTTTGGATAGTGCAGTCATCCCCGATCCTGTGTGATTAGATCGGGAGAGGTCACCAGATGGATGGGTTCTCTGACAGATCCTGAAGGAGCGGGATCCAGACCTAGCTGGGCTAATAAGGGGCTACAAGAATCATGGTCCCCTGGTCTTGCTGGAGCTTCAAGAGAGTCTTCATGATCAGCAGAAGAGGATAAATGTACAGGAGACCTCTGCCTTATTGTTGGGCAAAGGTGTCTGAGGCTGGAAGTCCGTCTGTCCTGAATGCAGAAAAGAAGTTGCTGACCTTGCAGTTGCAGGGGGAGGCAAAGAGATCCACATTTGGAGTTCCTCACAGGTGGAAGATCCAGGCTGGATTCAAGGACCATTCATGTGGCTGAAATGTATGGCTCAGGCAGTCCACCAGCAAGTTCATTCTTCTGACTAGGTACATCGCTCTCGGGCACATGCCCTGTGACAGAGCCCAGGACCAAATCTGTATCGCCTCCTGACAGAGGAGGAATGAACCAGTGCCTCCTGTTCATTGATGTACCACATTGCTACCTGATTGTGTGTCCAAATCAGCTCTGGCTTGTGGGACAAGCGGTCCTGAAAAACCCAAAGAGCGTAATGAATCTCCCGAAGCTCCAGGAAGTTTATCTGACAGATTCCTGAGCCATCCACTGACCCTGCATGCAGAAGTTGTCCACATAGGCCCCCCAACCGTGGGGGGGGGGGGGGGGGGGAAGGCATCAGTGGTAAGTACTACCTGAGGTGGGGCAGCCTGAAAACTGGTTTCCTGCTCCAGATTGGAGAGATTCTCCTACCAGGACAGGGAGACCTGCAGAGATGCCATGATGGAGAGACGAGCCTCCAGATCGTCTCTCCATCATGGCATCTCTGCCATGATGGAGAGACGATCTCCATCATGGCAGAGATGCCATGATGGAGATCGTCACACAGCAGACCCACCAGCACATCTGAGCTCCCTCAGTATCCTTGGATGAATCCCATCAGGCCCCATGGCTTTGTCCACTTTCAGATTCTTTAGCTCTTCCCATACATTTTCTACTGTAAAAGGATTTTCATCTATTCCACTTCCCTCCAGTTTCTTGTTGTGTAGAGATGGTCCTTCTCCAGGGTCTTCTTTAGTGAACACAGAGCTGAAGTATTTGTTTAATATTTCTGCCATTTCAAAGGAGAGATCTTCTGGGGAGACCTACACCTTTCATCTGGTAGCAAAGGTTCCAATAGGAGATCACCGGAGTCCACAGAGGAAGTCTCCGAAGTATCATCTCACCAGGGGTCATATGGGCCCTCTTCCTTGCTAAGGTCCCTGGAAGGCACTGGTGGCCTTGAGGATGGCAAGGGCACCAATGGCAATGAGGTTCCAGATGGCCCAGACTACGGCTTGGGGGAGCTGTGGCCTTGGGACCAAGGGATCTGATGGTGCCTGTGGCTGCAACAAATCCTCCTCAGAGGACCCAATAATGGAGATCGCTCCAAGAGAGCAGCATCGGTGGCCGTTGGGGAATTGAGGACCCCCTGGCACAGGTCGCATCGGAAGAACATCCAGACACTTGAACAGGGACTCCAATAGAGCTGGCGCAGGATCCAGCACCGGTATGGGGGCCGGTGCCGGAGACATTTGATTCCCTGCAGGGCTCGGAGCACCACACTCTGTACCCTGCGGTCCAACTCCTAGGACTTATGAAGGGGGATGAGGAGTCACTGGAACTTCCTCGGAGCCTGGCACCAATATCAGGGGGGAACACCTGAGACGACTCCTGGGTCTGTCAGAGGATGGGGCCTCCTCACCACAGGGTCACTTCAGTGGCAGCACCAGCGCTGTGTGCCAACGGCGACCGGAGACAGTAATTGTGGGATTTCTCGTAATACTCGGCCCAGTCTTTCCCCGGTGCTGAGGAAACTTAAAATCCCGATGTTTTCAAGAGCATCGACATCGGGAATGGCCTATTACCAGCCCCTCTTTCCCTGGACGAACCTGCCGGGGGAGTAGATAGGGACAGAGTATACTGAGGTTCCCCTTGGCCCCCAGGCATTGACCTCTCCAATGCTGGCGTGGATGGAGTAAACTTTTCGGAACCAAAGAGTTTCTCCATCTTATCCAGCCAAGCATGACTGCCCCTTGGGGGTCATTGATCGCATAGCTGACACCCTCGGACATCGTGCGATGCCCCTAGGCAGAGGAAGCAAACCTCGTATGGATCGGTAATTGACATTGTCTGCGGGCACCGCCAAAAACCAGATGACACCATGAAAAATATCTGCCAATTGGTCGATGGCTGGCGGCCCCCGAGTAGTGATACGCCAGGAAGAGACAGCTAGGAAGAAATAAATAAATAAACAAACACACTGTAGAAGGGACACTGACTGGAGAAAGGGGAACCAGATGATGAAGAACGGGAAAAATGTTTGCCAAAACAAATTGTACAAGAGCAGAGCTCCAAACAGCAAGGCAACTAACACCATGGAAAGAAAGAGATTGAAGGGAGACCCCGCATGGACAGTGGCAGGCTGGGGACGCTCAGTGTGCCAGTCAAACTTTTAGAAACTTTGACAAAAGTTTTCCATGCTCAGCTCCATCTGATGATGTCACCCGTCTGTGAGGACTTCCATCCTGCTTGTCCTAGGAGAAGGGAGTGTGGCCTGTCTTCATAAAAGTGGTAACAGAGGAGGCTGGAAACCATAGGCTGGTGGGAAAATGAATGGAGACTCTAGTGCAGGAAGTGATAGTGAAGAACAGAGCACATTGCAGGACCAGAGGAAGATGGTGTGAAACTCATCTGATCATTACTTTGATCCGGTGATTAAAGAATTAAATCAAGGCAGTACCAGATTAAGGCTCTTAGGGGGGAGGAGGTACCCAGAGTTTGTGGTCTGGTCCACACATGACCAGCAGATACAATGAAGGCAGGGTTATGTCATTAGTTAATTCAGTGTTCACCCCTAGAAACCAGCATGTAAATAGCCCTGTGGAGTGCCAGCCCCGTCTCTCCTCCCCTGCTCCCTCCCAGCACCGTCTCTGCCTGGTCTTTCACCCCCTCCCTCAGCCTGCGGGCTCTGTAGCAAACATCCAATCATAGGTATAACATCCTGACACACCACATCTCTAAGCTATTTATAATGCTTTGCTTTCAGGCCTGGAATGTAATCGAGTGGGTAATGTCACATTTCCATATTTCCAGGAGAGGTAGGGCTGGCAATGTCACATTTCCACATTTCCAGGAGAGGTAGGGCTGGCAATGTCACATTTCCACATTTCCAGGAGAGGTAGGGCTGGCAATGTCACATTTCCACATTTCCAGGAGAGGTAGGGCTGGCAATGTCACATTTCCACATTTCCAGGAGAGGTAGGGCCGGCTTCTTCACTTAGACTCTCCTCACCTTCTGTGCTGTTAGAAGGGACCTTACTGAATTAGGCCATAAATCTCTATTTTCCTTCTTTAAACTGCAGAGTCATATTCCCCAGCCAGAAAATGAATCCAGCTGAAGTCAAACCTATGTTTTCAGTAAATAAAATCCTTTGGGGTACATTTTAAAAGGAGTGCGTGTGACATACATGTGTGCGCACTACCCGGTGCGCGCACATGTACTCCCGATTTTATAACATGCGCGCACCGAGCCGAGCCGCGCCACCTTCCCCCGTTCTCTCCCATAGCCTGACCTCCCCCCCCCAGCCCTACTCTAACACCCCCTGCCCTTTATCTTACCTTTTGTGGCCTGCGATCAAATGGCAAATGCCACTGTGCCTGGAGCCTCCAACCCTGCCCCCTCCCCTTTTTGCAAGCCCCGGGGCTTTACACGCGTAAGCCTTTTAAAATCCGGCCCTTTATGAATGTAAAGCAGAAAACCCTCATCTGCATGACGCATGCAAACTCTTCTCTCTCTGAATATAATGTGCTTGGCCGGCTGGGTCTGCTGGCAGGAAGTGAAGGTCAGCACTGTGTACTGTCTAATTTTTGGACTCATAGCTTAGGGCACAAGAACACTGCAATTCAGCAAGAGGTTTTATATTCAGTACCCCTTCTCTCAGCAGCTGGGGCATCATGCGTGGCCTTCCTTTCACTGACCGGTACTGGAAGCTGCAGAGAAATGCATCGTCTCGTCTTTACTGAGCGGCTATGTTGGAAGGGATGACCCCACTCAATGCAGAGAACCATTCAGACGTCCACAATGTCAGCAGGGAATGAAGGGGTGAGTGTGAGTGTCTGCTCCCCTTCAATAAATATCTCCAGGGAAAAGCATTCACTCATCTACGGGGAAAGCTCCCAGCTGATCACAGGTCATGGTACACAAATATACCACAACCGACACAAGCCGGATCCACCATTACTTGCTGTGGTATGTGCCCTCCCCCTCCAAAAATGCTCCCTCAGTGTATCGGTCTCTACATACATCCAAAACCTGCTGTTGTAAGGATGCTTTTCCACTTTATTTCACTGCCACGGTCACTCATTCCACACTCATACCCTGCCTACAAACTCCTACACACACACACACACACACACACACTCTCTCCTTCTAAACTCCTCTCTCATCCACACACACTCAAGACACTAACACCCAGGCTCCACCTGCCCTCCTCCCACACACACATTCATCCTCTCCACTCCTCAACAGCACACACACCCCTCTCCCATTCTTCTCCACTATCCACACATTCATTCCCCCATTCACACGCTCCTGACTGCTCCTCCACTTTGACACCACCCCCCTTTCCCCTTCCTAATACACACAACATACACACCTCATGATACTCCACAGACATACATTCCCCATCTGCAGTCCTTCTCCCAACACACACACACTCTGCCTCCCCCCTCCCCCTCTGAACGTCTAGCTCCCTACACAGACACGAGCACCCTCCAAGACTCACATAGCACCTACATTCTCCTATCATCCCCCTCTCCACACACATATATGCTCCATACATGTTCTCTCCAACTCGCTGTCTCTTTTGCTACAGTTTTTACATTTCTTCTCACTCCTTCCATTCGCTACCTTACCAAACATGTAAATATCCAAATATACCTCCACTAAACAAATGCCTACTATCTTACACCCACACACACCTGTGATAACAAGACCCATCCTTTCATTTACTTCCAAACCAACCTCTCCTTTTACTGCTTTGCATGTTCTCCGATGAAGTTCCAGCACATATCAGTTAGAGAATATAAACACACTTATTGAGAAACTGATGGCCTTTCTATCAGAATTAAAATTTCATCCTATACAATCAATACCAAGCAGATACCGCCCAGACACATCAGCGCATTAACGCCCCGCGCCCCAGCCAATGGGAGCACTCGGAATGCAGCGGAACATTCCACTGGGTGTAAGACTGTGATAAAATCCCAGACCCCACGCTGCTCGTCCCACGTCTGGAAACCTCCCTCACGGGAGCTTGAAAATGTGCTTGAATGGTGAGGCACTGATCTGAAACTGAGGGGCAGCCCCTGCAGTCTCGCTATCCTTGCTCTGTGTGTGGGTTTCTTTCCGTTATGATGTGGGAGACCCAAAGCTGCAACTGCAGGTTCTCAGAAGGACTTATCACGAGGGAGGGAGGTGACCACTCCAGGAGCCACGGTCTGAATGCAAAGGCTAGCGATGAACGAGAAATACTGTGGGTTTCAGGCACGCACCCGTCTCACCCACTCTCGCTGGGTAAAAAGCAGATTTCCTTACTGGTCTGACCTGTCCCTGCTGTACAAGCAGAGGCTGCAAGACCCACGTGGTCCATCCAGTCTGCTCCGTTCCTTTGTTTCCATGCTTTTCTGAATTCCATTCCCATTCCCTTCCCGGGAGGTCATGCATGCATCCACCAGCCTTTTGTGAAGAAATATTTCCTGACGCTGGTCCCAAGCTTACCCCTTGGCTCTCCGTATTGTGACCCCTAGCTCTATCACTTTCTTTTCCACTGGAAAAGGTTTGATTTTTGTACATCGTTACAATACTTCAGGTATTTAAAATTCTGTATCAGTCTCATCCCATACGTCTTCTGATGCAGACCACACCCCATTTTGGTCACCTTTCTCTGGACCACTTCCATCCTGTCTGTGTCTCCAGAACTGAATACGGTGCTCTAGGTGAGGCCTCACCATGACCTGTACAAGGGCATCACCACCACCTTTTCCCTGCTGCCTAGTCCTCTCTCTCTCTATGCAGCCCAGCATTCTTCTGCCTTACGTCACCGCCTTCAGATCAGACACTATCACCCTGAGGTCTCTTTCCTGGTCCACTCACCCCCACAATCACAGAGCTCCTTTGGATTTCTGCTCCCCCAATGCATGACTCTGCACGGCACTGAGTATGTCCCATCTCTTGCAGATCTTAGTGTCATCCACCAAAAGGCAAACCTTTCCTTCTAACCCTTCCACTATGTCACTCAGATATATTGAACAGAACCAGCCCTGGACCCACTCCCTGAGGCTCCACTCAACACTCCTCAGTAAGTCCATTTAGCACCACTCGCTGTCACCTCTCAGTTAACCAACTTGGGACCCGCTCCTAGGCTTCTCATTTTGTTTATGGGCCTCCTATGTGGGAACATGCCAAAAGCTTTGCTGAAATTCACATCAAGTGCTCATCCATGATCTAATTCTCTAGTCATCCAATCAAAATCAGTAAGATTAGTTTGTCACGCATTTTCTCTGATAAAACTAATGTTGCCTCTGATCCTGTGACCCTTGGATTGTAGATAGGTCACGATCCTTTCCTTCAGCAGCGTCCCCATTAATTTTCATACCACTGAGATGAGGCTAAGTGGCCTGTAATTTCCAGCCTCCTCTCTGCTCCCACTCTTGTGAAGTGGGACCACAGCTGCCTCTCTCCAATGCGGTGACACCTCGCCTGCTTGCAGGGATTTCAGTGCATCCAGCAGCAGCTCTGAGCTCCCTCAGTATCCTGGGACGCACCTCATCCGGCCCCAGGGCCTTGTCCATGTTTCCTCGTTCCACCCAAATGCTCTCTTCTGTAAATGGGGGGGGGGGGGGGGGGGGGGGGGGCCGGACATCTACCCCACTCCCATCCTTACCTCTTGCCAACCAGCAACGATCTTCCTTCAGGGTCTTCTTTGGTCAACACTGAACAAGTATTGGTTTAATATTTCTGCCTTTTCCTCATCTTTCTCCACACAATGAGCCTGGTCTCCTTTTAATCTTCACCACCATCTCTGGCCTTCCTCCTCTCGGTTATATCTCAAAAATGGTTTCTCACCTTAGTTACTTCTTTGTGATCCTCCTTTTCATTCAAATTTTGCTATTCTCATTCATTTCAGCCTCACTAGATGTTCCTCGCTTTGTTCCTCTTAGTTCCTTTGTAGTTTTTGAAGGCTGATCTTTGTGCCTTTATCTTTTCTCTGGAGAACCAGATCAGTTTCCTTTTCCTCTTACTTTTATTTCCTCCTCTTACACAAAGATTTGTTGCCTTTATAACAGCGCCTGTTAATTTGGCTCGCTGCTTCACATCACCCAGTCTTCCAGCTCCTCCTCCCGGTACCTCCCCATTTTAACAAAGTCTCTACTTCTGAGATCCAGGACTTTGACCTTCGTGTGACTTCTCTCTCAAAGCTCAGCGTCTGATGATCACTAGCACTCAGGTGGGCACCTATCGGGACAAAGATATGTTCTTTATTTAAAATCTTTTCTATACCGTCATTAGGTAGTATACCATCACAACGGTTTACAGTGAGGCACATAGTATTAACTTATACATCTTTGAAAGTTGTATAAGTTAATACTATCTAAAAGTGCCATTAAAGTCCAGTAACAGTTTCGTAATAAAGACTATTTGCAAAATGTTAAAGATCTTGTCCTTTTTCTATGCTTCTCAGTTTTAATTGCATATATAAACTATCGGGATTATGTTTTGTTTTAATATAACTCTTATTGAGCAGAAAGGTGCTGCTGCCAGGTTTCATATTCCACTATCAATCGCTCGCTTTGTAAAATGCTTCCTTAAAAAGCCCGGTTTTTCAATAATTTAAAATCTCTCTATAGTCTAACTTCTAAGGGCATGGTGTTCCATAGTATTGGTCCAGCTAGGGATAAGGCCCGTTCTCTAACTTGGGTTAGTCTAGCTGTTTTAACTGAAGGGATGGTTAGGAGTGCTTTGTTAGCAGATCTGAGGTTTCTATGTGGCACATGGACACGTAGTGCTGTGTTCAGCCATTCTGCTTTTTCATCGTGTATTAATTTATGTATTGTGCAAAGTGTTTTGAATTGAACTCTGTATTCGATGGGTAGTCAGTGTAGGTCTGCTAGAGTTTCGGTAATGTGATCGTTTTATCGTTTACCAGCAAGTACTCTTGCGGCAGAGTTTTGCAGTGGTCTTATTGTTGTGCATGGTAATCCTAGGAGAAGGGCATTACAGTAGTCTGTGCTAGCAAATATTAGTGCTTACAAGACTGTTCTGAAGTTTGTCAGTTAGTAAAGGTTTTAATTTCCTGAGAACCATAAGTTTGGTGTAACCTTCTTTGACTTTTAGTGATATGTGTTTGAGGCTACGTTCAGTGTCAATTATTACACAGAGGTTTCGTACTTTTTCAGTTAATTATATTTGAGCAGTATCGGGGTTTGGATGATCAGATTTTTTCATTCTAGATGTAGGAATTCAGTTCTCTCAATGTTAATAACTAGCTCCATTTGGTTTAGTAGCTGTTTGATGTCTAGATACATGTTTGCTAGATTTAGTGTTTTTTCCAATGTGTCTTCAATGGGTTGTAGTAGTTGAATGTCGTCAGCATAAATGTAGTGAATGACTCCCAGGCCTGCTAGGAGGTGGCATAGCGGCAGCAGGTAAATATTAAATACTGTAGCTCAGGGATGGGCAATTCCGTTCCTCGAGGGCCGCAAACCAGTTGGGTTTTCAGGATATCCTTAATGAATATGCATGAGAGAGACCTGCATACACACTGCCTCAGTTGTATGCAAATCTATTTCATGCATATTCATTAGGGGTATCCTGAAAACCCGACTGGTTTGCAGCCCTCGAGGACCGGACTTGCCCACCCCTGCTGTAGCTGATAGTGCTGATCCCTGTGGGACTCCTGTTTGTAGATTTATTTTCTCTGATAATACGTTATTTATACAGATTGGTAAAATCTGTTACTTAGGTATGATCTGAACCAGGCTATCTTTTTATTTAGTCCTATTTCTTCAAATCTCTTTAAAAGTCTCTATCTGATCCAGTAACTCTCCTTCCCTTCTGGACTCCATCACCATTTATCTAAGCAGAACACCCTGAAGGGCATCCAGAGCCTCTCTACATCTTACAGATTCTGCAGAGATTCAAAACTCCCACGAGCGACACCTCCCCCTTCCTTCCCATCTTCTGGATATCTTCAGACAAATCTCTGTCTCAGAATCAGACAGAAGAACTGGACCTTTAGACCACATCAGAGTCCATGGAAGTGCCATCTTTATTTTTTTAACCAGCTCACACAGCTTCCTTCTTTCTCCACACCCCCTGTATTTCACTTACTAGGACATTGTTTTTGATATAAAGAGCCACTCTGCCCCCTTTTTGGTCCCCTCTATGCTTTCTGCGATAGCCATATCCCATTCATGAAAGGCACCGAACCACGTCTCTGTAATAGTAAAACTATCCAAGTGTGCCTGCATCATTAGGGCCTGCAGACCTGAAAGTTTGTAGCCGAGACTAGGAACGTTTCTGCACATGGCTTAAAGATCTAAAAACACGGATGTTCAAAGCATACCAACTCACCCAATGAAGAAAACTCCAACCCCCTCCGGTTAACCCTAGGAAATCTGGAACTCAATACAAGATTATATTATAACAAAGAATCGAAATATGTAAAAACTGATCAACAAAATAATTTTGCAAATTGATGTCTCTGTGTTACTCAACCTGTTTTGGAAACCTTGTTAACCATCATAATTTTGTAAACCATTGTGATGGCGAAATCGAACGATGGTATATAAAACTCAATAAATAAATATTCCTGGGCACCTTTTCTTCCATTGTGGTTAAGAGTGGATCACTTTGTTCTTTTCTGCACTCACTTTCTGTATTAGTATGAGTTGGGGGTAACATCCCTCTCCTTTAAATACCTGATGACATAAGTTTTGAGTTTCTCACTTAGGATCCTTTTTCCTGCATGAGACAGATGTTCCACCTTTAGTGGAGATGGTCTTTTTCTGGTATAGACAGATGTAGGCCATAGTCTTATTATCCCTTACACAGCCCCAGCCCCCAATATAACTAAATCCTTCTCCTCTATACCAGGTTTAGAGCCAAGTAGTGATCTGGTCTATGCAGCTTCCCCTCTCCATCAGCAAGTAACACTTCTGAAAAGGCAACAATCTTACATAGAAATGACAGCAGAAAACTAAACGGCCCATCCAGTCTGCCCAGCAAGCTTTCACACTTGTTTTTTCTCTCATACTTATCTGTTTCTCTTGGTCCCATTTCCCTTCCACCCCCCACCATTAATGTAGAGAGCAGTGCTGGAACTGCATTTAAGTGAAATATCTAGCTTAATTGGTTAGGGGTAGTAACCGCCACAATAAGCAAGCTACACCCACATTTGTTTACCCAGACTGTGCAAGTCAGTCCTTGTTGGTTGTTGTCTGACTATAAATCCTCTTTTCTTCATCCCCCTGCCATTGAAGCAGTGAGTTGCGCTGCATATGTATTCCAAGTGAAGTATCAGGCTTAATTGATTCGGGGTACTAACCACCTTAACAAGCAAACTACACCCATGCTTTTTTGTGAATGCAAATCCTTTTTCCACATTTCCTCTTGCAGTTGAAGCACAGAGCAATGTTGGAGTCACATTAACTGTGTGTATGTTTACTGAATAAATGTATTATCTCCAGGTAGTAGCAGTCTTTCCCGCATGCCACCCCCATACCTCTTCTCTTCATTCCCATCCTCTGGACTTTATGGATCCACAGTATTTATCCCACACCCCTTTGAAATCCTTCACCATGTGCCCAAGTTCCTTCCACAGAGTCTGGCAATCTCTATTGCTTCGATGCTGTTGGTCCCCAGATGAATGACATCAATTTTATATTCCTTAATAGCACTGACAACTTGGTCTTGTGTAGATGGCATTGCAATAGTCTAATACTATGGCTTGCATTACTGTTTTAGATCGTTTGGTAGCAGAAAGGGGCAGAGTTGCTTCACCATTTGGAGGCACCAGAGTGCTTTCCTTGTCATTGCTGTTATTTGGCTCTCCATAATAGCAGAGAGTCTAAAGTGACTCCTAGACTCGTCACCTCCTATTGTGGGTATAGGACGATATCATCCAGGACACGTGGAGGGGCGTTATTAGTCATTGTGACTTACCCATAAGATTTCCGTTTATCAGAGGTTGGTCATTACTTATCCATATTTTTATCTCCTTTAGAAATATTTTAGGACTGCTGTGGTTTCTTTCTGTGTTTTGGCAGGAGGATTTGAATGTTGTCCATAGAATATACATTGATAAGTCCAAATCTCCTTACAATGTTCATGAGAAACATGCGGTATATATTGAATGAGATGGATGATAGCAGTGAGCCTTGGGAATCTCCCCATTATAGGGGCCAGGGTTTGACGATTGCACATTCCAGGTTATTTCTTGGGTTCTACCAGTAACCCAGTCCCCTCCTTGTGGTAACACGGGCAGAGATGGCTTTGGAAACAGCAGGAAAACAAAGGGGGCCGACTGTTTCCTTATATCAAAGAAGGATATCACAAACTACTAATCCTAAGATGTTTAAAACCATTTCTTAACCCTTATGACTTCAGAACTGTATTACAGCTACTCATATTCTCAACCATCGACTACTGCAACTCCCTACTGATTGGAATACCATCTTCCAACCTCAAACCTCTACAAATTTTGCAAAATTCAGCAGCCAGAATTCTGACAGAAACAAAGAGGAATGACCACATAACGCCTATATTGATTTCACTACACTGGCTTCCAATTAAAGCCAGAGTTGAACACAAATCCATGACCATCATACATAAATTACTAAACAATGAACATCAATGCCTAACTGGCTTAAACATTACACCCCCCCCCCAGAATCCTCAAAGAAACTTACGTTGAAACAACTCAGGACACCTAAATGTCCCCCCATCAGAGATGCTCACTTGACAACAACCAGAGAAAGAGCTTTTTCCATTGCCTGCCCTAAAGTTTGGAACTCCCTCCCAAAAGATTTAAGAACCCAACCAAACCTCAAAACTTTCAAAAAAGACTTAAACATGGCTGTTTCAAAGTGTACATTGACATTCAAACTTCACAACATCCTAACTCCCAAAGGAACTACCAACCAAATCCACAAAATAACTTCTCCAACCAGCAAACAAACCCTCCTCACTCAAAAATGATTCTCTTCTGGACTATAAATGATTAATCTTCTGTTTTATATGCATCCTGTTATTCCTTTTTT
This sequence comes from Rhinatrema bivittatum, assembly GCF_901001135.1. Lineage (NCBI taxonomy): Eukaryota > Metazoa > Chordata > Amphibia > Gymnophiona > Rhinatrematidae > Rhinatrema > Rhinatrema bivittatum. Next base: position 5,184,423 of record NC_042630.1, read on the forward strand.
CACAATTGTTAAGAAAATTACAATTTGAATTTTGTAAACCGTTGTGATGGCTTCACCGAATGACGGTATATAAAACTCAAATAAAATAAGTGTGCACTTATTTACAGTGAAAGCAAATGAGAAACAGATTCAGCTCACCTTGCTGTTCTGACAATATTCAGACATCAATTGCAACCTGTCCTCTCACAGGAAGGCTTCCTCTCTGCTCTCCGGGACCTCTCCCAACCTTCTGGGCCCTGATCTGCAGTGATCCACCCTAGCCCAGAATCCCTTGCTGGGTTGGGACTTGAGGAGGACCTGTACAGGTAGCCGTGGCCGGTCCTTTAGGGTGTTCTGAGGAAGTTTCTAATATTCTCCTGTTACACTCCCCTCCTGTGCAGGATGAGGAGGCAACAGCACAATCCATCACTAAACACCAGGATACTAGATTCATCCTTTCTATATATGGACTAGATCTGCATTTGTTAAAGTGAAAAATAGCTTCTCCTTGGATTTGGGGGGAGAGAAAGGCACTAGAGATAGAGCGATGAGAGATGTGAGGTATTAATAGGGTGACTAGCTCGATATGCAGGAGGAAAAAGCTGAGGCAGCCTTGACTTTACCCTCAGTTCCTGCGTTGGAGATCTCATTTTGAAAACGAACACTACATTTCCCTGCATGCAATGGTGTAACAGCAGGACTGGTTCAGCTTGTCCCCCTGGACATGGCGCTCTTTGGTCAGCCTACATATGAAAGACAGGGGAGAGAGGAAGTTGTGTGGAATGTGTCATTTCCATTTATGTTTTATTACAGTACAAGCCGTTAAGCCCATAACAGGCTACATTAAAAAAAAAATTTCGGTCCATTTCCTCTCCTCCCTCCCACCTCATTCTCCCCTCACCCTTTATTCTCCCTCCCACCTCCCCCCTCACCCTTTATTCTCCCTCTAGTCTCCCTCCCTCCTCCCCCTCAGTCACTCCCCTTCCGGATAGCACAAAGGGAAGATCTTCGGGGGAGGTCCCTCGCGCGCGTGTGCCACTACTGCGCCTTGCCGCCACTGGTCCTTGCCGCCGCCACTCCTTCCAGCGCCATTTTTGTTATGGGCAAGCTCTGGCCGACGTGCTCTACTGGGCATTTGCGGCACGTCGGTCTGGGCTCCCTTATCTAGTTGATTCTTAAGGTAGTTCTATGTTATTCTGATTATTTGTTGGTTAAGAGTATTTTATTGTGAAACTGCCTGGGTAACATTTTAATAAATGAAATGAAAATAGGAAAAAGGGAGATGACAGAATGAGAAGAAGAGGAAGGAGGACACAGCACTCCTTGAGGGAGAGATCAGGGAGGAAAGGGGTGAGATGGACTGTGACGGGAAAGAGGAAGAACAAGAGAAGAAAGTCTGAAAAGAGGATGTGAACAGAATTAGAACCCATCATGCAAACACGTCTGCGTTCCCGGGATTGTCAGATATCAAAGATAAAAGCTGTTTCTATGCAAGATTATACAGGGAGAACAAGGGCGAGATAGGCAGCGAGTGCTTTCATTTTAAGCGTTGTATAAAGCCCTCAATACATTATATCAAGTATTTTAGAAAGAGCTTATTTCTTATCAGATTCTTAATAGATTTTGGTGACAAATCTCCAAGTCCTTTCCCCACAACTCAGATGTTCCTGGGCTGCTTTCTGTAAACTTTGCTGGACTGAACCCGGAAAATGGTGAGAGGTTTCTGCTTCCTGTGCAGAGTTTCGTGTGGTCTGAAAGCAAGAAGAGAGGTTAAAATAGAACGAGGCCTTGCATGCTACTCTTCTCTTGCAATTTATACTGGATTTAGGTTTCTTAACCTTCAACACTGGATCTGCACTTCTCTAGGGGAGGGAGTCTCAACCATATTCAATCAAATTTTAGGGTCATTGTTAGGGGAACATATATTGAAATCAGGAAAATGAAAAACAGACCTGCCACCATGGATGTCCAGGCCATGGGGGGGTGGCGAGAAAAAGGTAGGAACGTCCATGTTCGCCAGCCATGTAACCTTCCAACGTCCGTGGCCTGCAGCGGAACCAAAGGGACTCCCAATTCTAGGCTTGAGCCTTGAGCACCCGAGCCTGAGCACCCAGAAAAGTTGGTAGCAGTAGGGACATGGCGGAACCAAAGGGACGCCCAATTCTAGGCTTGAGCCTTGAGCGCCCCATGTTTCTGTTAAGGGTAGTAACTGCCGCTCCGTGCAGGTTACCCCCATGTTTCTGTTAAGGGCAGTAACTGCCGCTCCGTGCAGGTTACCCCCATGTTTCTCTTAAGGGCAGTAACTGCCGCTCCGTGCAGGTTACCCCCATGTTTCTGTTAAGGGCAGTAACTGCCGCTCCGTGCAGGTTACCCCATGTTTCTCTTAAGGGTAGTAACTGCCTCTCCGTGCAGGTTACCCCATGTTTCTCTTAAGGGTAGTAACTGCCTCTCCGTGCAGGTTACCCCCATGTTTCTGTTAAGGGCAGTAACTGCCTCTCCGTGCAGGTTACCCCCATGTTTCTGTTAAGGGCAGTAACTGCCTCTCCGTGCAGGTTACCCCCATGTTTCTGTTAAGGGTAGTAACTGCCGCTCCGTGCAGGTTACCCCCATGTTTCTGTTAAGGGTAGTAACTGCCGCTCCGTGCAGGTTACCCCCCATGTTTCTCTTAAGGGCAGTAACTGCCTCTCCGTGCAGGTTACCCCCATGTTTCTCTTAAGGGTAGTAACTGCCGCTCCGTGCAGGTTACCCCCATGTTTCTCTTAAGGGCAGTAACTGCCGCTCCGTGCAGGTTACCCCCATGTTTCTGTTAAGGGTAGTAACTGCCTCTCCGTGCAGGTTACCCCCATGTTTCTGTTAAGGGTAGTAACTGCCTCTCCGTGCAGGTTACCCCCATGTTTCTCTTAAGGGTAGTAACTGCCGCTCCGTGCAGGTTACCCCCATGTTTCTCTTAAGGGCAGTAACTGCCGCTCCGTGCAGGTTACCCCCATGTTTCTGTTAAGGGCAGTAACTGCCTCTCCGTGCAGGTTACCCCCATGTTTCTCTCAAGGGCAGTAACTGCCGCTCCGTGCAGGTTATCCCATGTTTCTCTCAAGGGCAGTAACTGCCGCTCCGTGCAGGTTACCCCCATGTTTCTCTCAAGGGCAGTAACTGCCGCTCCGTGCAGGTTACCCCCATGTTTCTCTCAAGGGCAGTAACTGCCTCTCCGTGCAGGTTACCCCCATGTTTCTCTCAAGGGCAGTAACTGCCTCTCCGTGCAGGTTACCCCCATGTTTCTCTCAAGGGCAGTAACTGCCTCTCCGTGCAGGTTACCCCCATGTTTCTCTTAAGGGCAGTAACTGCCGCTCCGTGCAGGTTACCCCCACGTTTCTGTTAAGGGCAGTAACTGCCTCTCCGTGCAGGTTACCCCCATGTTTCTCTCAAGGGCAGTAACTGCCTCTCCGTGCAGGTTACCCCCATGTTTCTCTCAAGGGCAGTAACTGCCTCTCCGTGCAGGTTACCCCCATGTTTCTCTCAAGGGCAGTAACTGCCTCTCCGTGCAGGTTACCCCCATGTTTCTCTTAAGGGCAGTAACTGACGCTCCGTGCAGGTTACCCCCATGTTTCTGTTAAGGGCAGTAACTGACGCTCCGTGCAGGTTACCCCCATGTTTCTGTTAAGGGCAGTAACTGACGCTCCGTGCAGGTTACCTCCATGTTTCTGTTAAGGGTAGTAACTGCCTCTCCGTGCAGGTTACCCCCATGTTTCTCTCAAGGGCAGTAACTGCCTCTCCGTGCAGGTTACCCCCATGTTTCTCTCAAGGGCAGTAACTGCCTCTCCGTGCAGGTTACCCCCATGTTTCTCTTAAGGGCAGTAACTGCCTCTCCGTGCAGGTTACCCCCATGTTTCTCTTAAGGGCAGTAACTGCCTCTCCGTGCAGGTTACCCCCATGTTTCTGTTAAGGGCAGTAACTGCCGCTCCGTGCAGGTTACCCCCATGTTTCTCTTAAGGGCAGTAACTGCCGCTCTGTGCAGGTTACCCCCATGTTTCTCTCAAGGGCAGTAACTGCCGCTCCGTGCAGGTTACCCCCATGTTTCTCTCAAGGGCAGTAACTGCTGCTCCGTGCAGTTACCTCCAGGCTTTCTGGTAACCCATAAAAAGTTACTGCTAGCAGCATTTTTACTGAGTGATGATCCTCCTGGAAGATTCAGACAGAGCAGCTTGACGTGCTTTGCTTCTGGATGTGACTGTAGAAGCAGCACTTTCCACTTATGTTTGTGGACCTGAGTCGGTGCCCTCGTTGGTTGTTGCCTGAATACAATTCTCCCTGCCGAAGCAGAGAGTAATGTGGCAGTTGTATCAAAAGCCATCAAGGCTTATTGGTTAAGGGTAGAAACCGCCACACCAGCAAGTTACCCCCATGCACTCTTTTCCATCCTCTCGCCTTTAGAGATCCAGTGTTTATGCCTGGGGTGCTCAAACAGATCCTTGGACCCCCTCCCCATCAGGCTTTCAGGATATCCTTAATGAATATGCATATATAGGATGAGAACCAGCCCTTAGCTGGTTCTCATCCTTCCTCCAGAACAGGTTCTACAAAGTTAAGGTTAACAGCAAAGAGTCGCCTCCTTTCACATCCACACTTGGTGTCCCGCAAGGATCTTCTCTATCTCCAACATTATTTAACATTTATCTTCTCCCTTTGTGTCAGCTCCTTTCCAAACTTAATCTAACATACTACATATATGCCGACGACGTACAAATCCTCATACTGATTAAAGATTCATTACACAAAACCATGCTTTATTGGAACTCTTGTCTTCTTTCCATCAACAACCTTCTAACTAAACTCAACTTGATACTCAACTCCAACAAGACTGAGTTTCTTCTCATCACCCCTGACGGCAATTTCTCATTATCTAACGCAAACACCGTATCCCTTCCAGTTTTATCCCCACAGGTCAGAAATCTTGGGGTCATCATCGATAATCAATTTAACTACAGAAGTTTCATCAATAACACCGTTAAAGAATGCTTTTTTAAACTCCAAGTCTTAAAAAGGCTAAGACCCCTCCTACACTTCCAGGATTTCAGATCTGTGTTACAAGTAATCATTTTCTCGAAAATAGATTACTGCAACTCTTTGCTGCTTGGGCTACTGGCTAACACACTAAAACCGTTACAAATCCTACAGAATGCCACAGCAAGGATTCTAACAAAATCCAACAAAAGGGACCACATAACACCCATCTTAAAGAAAGAACCTTCACTGGCTCCCAATCAAATATAGAATCCTTTACAAGACCTTCTCAATCGTCCACAAAGACATCCACAACTCCACCCCAATTGAGCTCACGATCCCATTACAGCCTCACACTTCCTCCCGACCAATGAGACAAGGCCAGAGAGGCACTCTACAGGCACATCCTATCAAAACAACACTAAGTAGAAGAGCTCTTTCCACCGCTGGCCCTATACATTGGAATTCACTCCCTCCAGACCTCAGGCTCGAACAATTGACACCCACCTTTAAAAAAAAAAAAAAAGACTTAAGACCTGGTTGTTCAACCAAGCATTTTCATAACTCATTTATCCTCTCACAGATCACTACGGAAGAATTCCTCCCCTTGACACTTCCAAAACATCCTTTCAACACTAATCTCCCATGCGCACTTCCTTCTCCGAACGAATGTCATGATAGTGGCTCTAGGTCTCTCCAAGACAGCTCCATGACTTCATTCTGTTCCACTAAGCTATCTACTAGATAAGGGAGCCTGGACTGACGTGCCGCAAATGCACAGTAGAGAGCAGCTCTACCGCACATGCGCGCACGTCGGCCAGAGCGCAGCGTGTCCGAAAAAAAATGGCACTGGCTCCTTAGGAGCGGTGGCGGCGAGCAGGAGTGGCAGCGACCAAGAGCGGCGGCAGCGGCAACAAGCAGGAGCGGGAGGAGCAGTAGCTCCGGCAACGCGCGCAAGGGAGGGACACGCCCCTGTCTGCCGGTTGTGGATGAGCTGTGAGGTGGAGGGAGGTGAGAGGAAGGGGGGAGGGGAGAGGGAGGAGGGAGGAAAGAGAGAGAGGTGGGGAAAGATGATGGGGAGAGGGAGGTGGGGGGGGAGTGGAAAGGAAATGGACCAAAAAATTTTTTTAAATGTAGCCCGTTGTTACGGGCTTAACGGCTAGTTTGTATATAAATTGTATTCTCCCTGTTCATTGTAAGTTATTATCCAAGTTTCACTTTCCCTGTTCTATGTAAGACATTATAAATTATTCTTTATATTGTCATTGTAATTGTTGAAATGTGAACCGAAGTGATTAGAAACATTGTTACCTGAACTGCGGTATATAAAACTGTTAAATATATAGGAGGTGGGGCATGCAAATAAATCTCATGCATATTCTTTAGGGATGTCCTGAAAATCTGACTGGCTGGTGGGCCCCTAAGGATTGGTTTATCCCACGCCCCTTTGCACTCCTTCACTGTTTTCATCTTCACCACCTCCTCCAGAAGGGCATTCCAGGCAGAATGGGACATAAACACAGTGACATAGTAATGACGACGAAGACGAAATGGTCCATCTAGTTTGCCCAGCAATTTGTTTATGGTAGTAACTGTCGCTCCGTGCCTGTTACCCCCACGCGCTCCCCTTTAAGGGTAGTGACTGCCGCTCCATGCCGGTTACTCCCCCCATGCAGAAATGTTATTCCGTCCCCTTTCTTTATGCCTTTAGGGATCTGCAGTGTTTGTCCCGTGCTCTTCTGAATTCATTAACTGTTCTCGTCTTCACCACTTTTTCTGGGAGAGTATTCCAGGCATCCACCACCCTCTATGAAGAAGAAGTATACATTTCCCGATATGGATTCTTCTCATCTCCCGACCCCCCCCCCCCCGGAGTTTCAGAACATGACCCCTAGTTCTACTCTTTCCTTTCTAGCAGAAAAGATTTGATGTTTGTGCATGGTTGATACTTGTCAGTTATCAAAGCTCCCCTACATCTCTTCTCCTCCAGGGGATATTTAGATCCTTGCAGGTTTCCTGAAACAGATCCCACACCATTTTAGTCGCCTTCCTCTGGACAGTTTCTATCCTGTCTCTGTGTCCAGAACTGAACACAGGTGTGGCCTCACCAAGGAGCTGTATAAGGGACTTATCACTTCCCTCTTCCTGCCAGTTATTCCTCTCTCTATGCAGCCCAGCATCTTTCTGGCTTTAGCTACCGCCTTCGCACACATCACCCCGTATACATCAATCTTTCACCGCCCACACACGGCTCTACTTCTTGGCATTGAATCACAGGGGCCAAATCTTCAATCATTCTTAAATCATTTTTATTCCCGCTATTCCTTCAGGCATGTCCACTGCTGTAGCTCTTTGTATCATTCGCAAAAAAGCAAACTTTTCCTTGTAATCCCTCCACAATATCGCTCATGAAAATATTGAACAGAATAAGTCCTAAAACTGATCCTTGAGGCACTCACTTAACAGCATTGTTTCAGAGCTGCTTCCATTTACCATTACATTGTTTCCTGTCAGTCGACAGCAATCCACGCACACCCAAGCCTCTTATGCGGAATTATATCAAAAGCTTTACTGAAATCCAAGCAAATCACATTGCGTGCTCTTCCTTGATCCAGTTCTCTCGTCACCCAATCAAAAAATTCAGATTAGTCTGACAGGATCTTCCCCTGGTGAATCCATGATGCCTGGGGTCCAGCAATCCTCCTGATTGTAGATAGGTCACGATCCTTTCCTTCAGCAGCGTCTCCATTACTTTTCCCACCACCGAGGTGAGGCTAAGTGGTCTGTAGTTTCCAGCCTCCTCTCTGTTCCCACTCTTGTGAAGCGGGACCACCACCGCTCTCCTCCAATCTCTTGGCACCGCTCCTGTTTCCAGGGATCTATTGAACAGGTCGTGCAGGGGACCCGTCAGCACCTCTCTGAGCTCCCTCAGTATCCTGGGATGAACCTCATCAGGCCCCATGGCTTTCTCCACTTTCAGGTTTCCCAGCTCTTCCCAAACATTCTCTTCTGTAAACGGAGTTTCATCTACTTCACCCCCATCCACAGTCTTGTTATCCAGCAACGGTCCTTCTCCAGGGTCTTCTTTAGTGAACACCAAACTGAAGTATTTAATATTTCAGCCATTTCTTCGTTATTCTCCACATCTCTCTTTCCATGTCACTCTACCACTGTGCACCTCCCTTATTTCTCTGGAAATATCTGAAAGATGTTTTGTCACCTCTTTGGCAATCCTCTCTTCAGCTTGTCCTTGTGTTTTCCTGATTTCCTTTCTTCATCTCCTCAGTGTCCCCAGGTATTCTTCTCCGTGTTCTTCTTTTTGGGATCCTTTATACTTCCTAAGTGCTGTTCTTTTTGCCTTTATTATTTCAGCCACCTCCTTTGAGAACCAGATCAGTTTTCTCTCTCCTCTTACTTCTGTTTACTTAACAGATTTGTTGCCTAATTCTTTTAATTGGGCTCATTGTCTCCCAGTCTTCTACCTCTTCCTCCAGGAACATCTCCATGTTTGAGATTCAACCCTCAGGTCTTCAGGCAATTTTCTATCTTACTTGTGATATCGAACCATCCCATCTAATGATCACTGGTGCTCAAATGGGCTCATACATTAGAAACATTATCCCCATGTCAAGGATCACATCCTCTCATAGGCTCCATTACCATATGTTTGAGTAGGGCATCCACTATCTCTCTACTTTTTGTAGACTCTGCAGAAGGGATGTACCAAGCTACATCCGGCAGATTAAAATCTCCAACGAGGAACACTTCTCTTCCCCCCCACCACTTTTGCATGCCTTCGACCAGATCTGTGCTCAGCTTTCTCTGCATCGGAGGCCTGTACACCACACCAATGTACATTAAAGCACCAAATTGTGTTTCCCAGACTGCTCACGATGCTTCTTCCCTACCACGGCCCTTGCACTTCAGTTAATGGGACATTGTTTGACAACGCTCATCTCCTCCCCCTCCTTCCTTATAGACCAGGATGGCCGTATCCCAATCATAAGACTATGACCCATGTCTCTGTACAGTCTGCTTCTACCATTAGACCTTTTCTGTCCTTCCTTATAGACCGGGATGGCCATATCCCGATCATAAGACTATGACCCATGTCTCTGTACAGTCTGCTTCTACCATTAGACCTTTTCTGTCCTTCCTTATAGTCCGGGATGGCCGTATCCCGATCATGAGACTATGACCCATGTCTCTGTACAGTCTGCTTCTACCATTAGACCTTTTCTGTCCTTCCTTATAGACCGGGATGGCCGTATCCCATTCATTAGACTATGACCCATGTCTCTGTACAGTCTGCTTCTACCATTAGAACTTGCAGCTCTGGGATTTTATTGCCCAAACTGAGTTTTTCATCATCTCACCCTCAGCTTGCTGCTTTTGTTTGGACATTTCAGCTGTTCTTGTCTGCAGAATTTTGTTAATTTATTCCCTCACTTCTCGGACATGACTTTCCAATTTCTGTCTGTCACCCCTGGTCTCTAGTTTAAATGTCATATGGTCTACGATTTGAGTTTCTCTCTTGCCAGACAGATGTAAGCCATCTTTGGCATAGAGCCTTTTACTTTTTCCTACACATCCCCGGCCCCCAATATATCCAAAACTTTCTTCCTTACACCAGGTTCTGAGCCGTGCAGTGAAGTTATCGATAGAGCTTAAGCCTCTCCTTCCCATGAACAGGTAACACTTCTGAAAAGGCAACAGTCTTAACCATGTGCCTAACCTGCTTCCCCAGAGCCTGGAAATCTTTGTACCACTTGCCTGCTGTTATCAGCAAGGTTGCTGGTTCCAAGATGGAGATAATGTCGACGTAAGAGTCCCTACGTTCTTCACTGATCACATTGACCATCTGATGTGCATTTCTACAGCTGAGGAACCCGGAAGGCATTTAACTACAGTGTTTGCCTTGAAAATAATTTCCCAAATTAGTGCCTCTGATGACAGAGTCTCCCAACACAATGAGACTTCTTATGGTTTTTGGCTGTTTTATGGAATTTCTGTGTGCATTGGGTTTCGTCTTTCCTTGATGCCACCAGACTCCATTGCTGGACCTTTTTCATTTTTAATCCAGAGAAGGCATTTTGTTCATGTATTGCCTGAGTGGGTTTCTCTGCATCACAGGTCTTATCCTACCAGAGCTCACTGTAATCCATTTATTCTTGGGTTTCTGGATGTTCTGTACAAGTGGCGCAGGACATCTGGATTGCAAACATGAAAAATGGATGTCTTTGGGACGTAGGTCTTATCGTACCTGAGCCCTCTATAAACCACTTGATTCTGAGATTCTGAATCTTTTGTGGTTGTAGGGGAAAGATATCTGAATGCTGTAAAATGGGTGATGTTTCCTTGGTGGTGCTTAATGCCTTTTTTTGCTGCAGCTAATGCAGATTTAAGGTGAGTCAACTCCTTTTTCATTGAAGAGAGTTGTGAACAAATGGGGCAAGTCCTAAGCTTCCACATCATCTGCCTCAAGATAAAAGCACCACAGTTGTTACATTGAATAATAGGTCATTTTATTTAATTGATTTGATAGAGAACTCCTTTTATCAAACTATCTTCTTACAAATTACTGCAATTGGCTATCCCAGAAAGACTAAATATTAAAGAGCAAGATCTGGGGTGAGTGGATAGGCAGGGAGGGCTTATAACAGTTGAGATTATTAGTAATCAAATCAGATATAAGCAATATATATTGGGGAAAAATATGAAAGAAAGTTATATTAATGTAGACTTTTTTAAAACTTAGCCAAAGCAGGACTCAGGTGAACTGCTCAGCCCCTCAGCCGGGTCACCATGTGCTTTGAAATTCTGTCTCTAACTGGATTATAGTAGATGACCCCTTGTTGTGCAACAGGTTTCAAACCACACCCAGATGCCTGGTAAGTAATAAGGATGTGCTTCAGCTGAACCTTTTGGTTCGACCTTTGTTATTGGTGTGCCGCGGGAAATTTTGGTTTCCCGCGGTTCGGGGGTTTTTTTTTTCCCAGCCGTCCCGAAATTTGGGTTAGTGCATGCTAAACTGGAGTTAGCACACACTAACCCTGAAAAATGAAATTTCCCAAAATTTCGGGGAAATTTCCTTTGGTTTTCGGGGTGGCCAAAACAGGACGAATTAGGCAACTTAGTTGAAACATCTAGTTCATCCCAGACAAATGCACAGCCCTAGTAAGTAATGCTCTGTGTTACTCATAACACAGGGAATTTAAAATAACTAAGAAATATAATTCCAGCAACACACAAGACAGAATAAAAAAAAAAAAGTCAGCAGAAAGAAAACCCTGCAAAATTCCTTGTCCATAGAAACTCCCCTAATAATGGAGGCAGAGCAGAATTAGGGTGCTTCCCCTTATTACTCAGAAGCAATAAAGAATATTCAAATTCTAGTGCCACCTTTATAAAAACACCACAAATTCCCTCCACTACAAGCATCTCTGTGAAGTAACATCAAACCAGGGAAAAACAAACACTCAGCACATATGGAGCAAGCCTCCTATACTAATCCAGCAAGAACGCACAACTAGAACCTAGCACATAAAAAAAAAAAAAAAAAGAGGGCAATGCAAATATTGCAACACGCTCTAGAACACCAATACACCTCCTGGAGGGAGGAACACATGAGAAAGCAGAGTAAGCTGGACTGCTACAGATCCCTACACAGAAAATACATGCAAGCAGATTCCTTCACCTCAGTCATAAATGCAAAAAGAATCCAACAAAAAAATCCCAAAACAAGTAGACCCTCACCAAACACAGGATAAGTGATGACAGACTAGAAATAAAAAGATGGAGACAAACTGAACTGCAAACCCCAAGACGCCAGACTCTGCCTGCACAATCCTAGGGACTTCAAGTTCTGCTCACCCTGAGATTAGTGCAGTCTCTCTCTTCCTAGCCCCTCAGGAAATTACCTTCTTCATTTCTATTCTCTCTCTAGCCTTTGCTGGCTCAGCATCAATTTGTCACTCTTTGTCCTTATCTCTATTCATTTGTTTCTCTCTCTGGTATCCTCTGTCATTTCTCTTTCAGTTCTCTCCTTCCCTTCAGCAGCAGATGCTTCAATACTTTCTCCTTTCTTTCTCTCCCCGTGTCCTGCTGTTTTTCCTATTCATCCTACAGCTCTGCTTTCATTGGTTCCTCCTGTGCTCATTCCCTCCTCCATCGGCAGATACAGTACAGTGCACTCCGGTGGTTACAGAGAGCACGAGTCTCGCCCTGCCCAAGCCACATCGACACAATTGCTCCCCCTGGTGGAAAGTAGGGGAGCAGCAGATGCAGTAGTTACTGACCCTTATCACACTTCTGTGCAAGCCAATTCTGACAGCACTCTTTACCTGCTGTCTCAATCTGCAGACTGTAGCACTACAGGAACACCACAGGGTGAACACTAGGACTGCCCTACAGCCTCCAGAGCAAGCAGAGTTAATTACAGCACAGAGCAGGGGAAGAGGACTGCAGCACAGGGCCACTTACGGGCTGATACAGAAAGAAGCGCGGGAGAGCCTGCGAGCACCTGCTCAGGCCACTCTCCTGGGCGCGCGATTCAGTATCGGCCCGCATGCAAATGAGGGCCTGTGATAAAAGGAGGCGGTAGGGACACTAGCGTATAACTTGCGCCTCCTTTTTGACAGAAGCGGCAGCTGTCAGTGGGTTTGACAGCAGACGCTCAATTTTACCGGCGTTGGTTCTCGAACCCGCTGACAGCCACGGATTCGGAAAACAGACGCCGGCATAATTGAGCGTCAGTCTTTAAACCCGTGGGCAGATTTTCAATTTTTTTTTTTAATTTTGGGGCCTCCGACTTAATATCACCATGACATTAAGTCGGAGGGCGTACAGAAAAGCAGTTTCCCCCCCCCCCCAGTGACGGATTTTGGGCAGGCTTTAATTTCTGAAAGTAAAATGTGCGGCTCGGCTGCACATTTTGCTTTCTGTATTGCACGGGAATAACTAATAGCGCCTGCAACATGCATTTGCATGTTGCAGGCGCTATTAGTTTGGGGGGGGTGGGGTTTGACCGCGCGTTAACAGTGCGCTCCGCTGGAGTGCACTTTACTGTATCGGCCCGATAGCCAGAATCAATCAACAGCCAGAGACAGATAATTGGCAGCAAGGCTTCCTTCCCAGCACCTGCCATCAGCTCAGCACAGACGAGGAGAGGGGCTGCTGCTAAGCAGAGTCGGTGCTCTCCCAGGTCTCTAAATCCTGACTTGCCGGGTCAAAACCCGAGAGTTACAGTGCACCATCGGAGAACTAGAACCAGAAATGCATTTGCTCCTGTGCAAAATACAGCTACAGTACAGTGCACTCCGGCAGAGCGCACTGTTAACACGCGTTTGGACGCGCACTTTCGATGCACTAGCTTTACCCCTTATTCAGTAAGGGGTAACGCACATCCAACCCCCCAGAATGTAATAGGGCCATCAACATGCAAATGCATGTTGATGGCCCTATTAGTTATTCCCATGCGACTCAGTAAGTAAAATGTGCAGCCAAGCCCCACATTTTACTTTCAGAAATTAGCGCTTACCCAAAGGTAGGCGTTAAATTTCTGCCGGCACCGGGAAAGTGCACAGAGAAGCAGTAAAAACTGCTTTTCTGTGCACCCTCTGACTTAATATCATGGCAATATTAAGTCAGATGCCCCAAAATTAAAAAATAATTAAAGATTAAAAAAAAAAGTAAAATCAGCCTGCGGCCCAGAAAATGGACGCTCAATTTTGCCAGCTTCAGGTTTCTGAACCCGTGGCTGTCAGCAGGATCGAGAATAGACGCCGGCAAAATTGAGCATCGGCTTTCAAACCCGCTGACAGCCCCCTGTCTCAAAAGAGGCGCTAGGGACGCGCTAGTATCAGTAGTGCCTCCTTTTACCCTGGCCCTCATTTGAATACTGAATCGCACGCACAGGAGAGCGGCCTGGGCGCTCACCCCGGACTTTTACTATCGGCCTGAAAGAGACTGGAGATGCGCCTTTCCCAACACCGAGGAAAAAAAAAATCTGAGCCTTCCCACAAAAGGAGAAGCGGGAAAATCTGTTTCTAATTCTGCTCCCAGGCCAGAAATAGAAGCCGAGCAGGGAGAAAAGGGAGCACCAGCACCAAACCCTGAGACCCGGCCTTGAGACTGCGCTTTCCGGAACCGGTGCCTTTACTGTCACCATTTCCTAATTGTTCTCCTTTTATTCGCATTCATGACGCTGATACGAGGCCCGCGGCGGCTTCCAAAATAAGAATACACAAAGCCCAGCATTAAAACAGCAAGAGAAATATTACTGGTGTTATACTGTATACATATATATACTCACATTCATATATAACTGGTGGAAGATGGCCCTTACCACTGTGTCAGATCGATACTGTAACGTTCGGTTGAAGATTTCCCGTCCGTAACGTGCTGGGAGCGCACAATTCGGACGCATAAGGCGATCCAGTGATACAGTCTCCAGTTTCACGCATCCTTAGCGCTTCTTAAAACAGACGCATAACCCTTTCCGCACCCAGCATGGATATGATATGTAAATGAACGAATTAGCTATTTAATGAAGGAATTAGCTATTCCCCTCCGATACTGTGACACGCGCTCAGATTTTCTCCTTTGTAACCCGCTATTTTGCCGCGGTCTTAATGTGTTAGTTTACCGCCTACCCTCTACTAGGAGTTAGTGTGGTGTTTGAACAGCTACATAGCGGAATGTACCATGGACGACCTCTCTACAGGTCGATACAGTAAGGCCGCGTTTGAAAGAGTGCGGCAGTGTCAGGCGCACCCTCATTCCCCGCACGCACAGTTCTCTTCACCTAGCGCTCCATACTCTCTTCTAATTGCATGCAAATGCATGCCGCGGCTGTGAAGCGTTAGGCGAAGGGTTAGGCCCGCGCAACCAATTTTACTGTACAGCGCCTATACAGTGTCCTGGGTGCGCTGGTACCTGTCATTTCAACTGACCATTGAAATGACAGGCACCAGGAAGTGTAAAAAAACCAAAACCAAAAATATGTATAAATACCTGTCACTTTCCGAATCCCCCAGGCGTGCGGTCATCCAGGGCGGCGGGAGCCGGCTGGCAGGTGGGCGCGCGTTGGTTTCAGGCAGATGGGCGCCCCTTCATCCGGGCGGCGGCGGGAGCCGGCAGGCGCGCGTTCGAACAAGGTAGCGGGAGCTGGTGGGCGTGCATTCATCCAGGCGGAGGGAGCCGGCGGCGAAAGCGGCCTCCGGCAGCCCCCGCCGGAAGCGAATGAATGCACGCCTGTGCGACCCGTGCGATTTCGGCGCTCACGGCGTGACGTCACGGCATGTGACTGCCTTGAGCGCCGAAAGCGCACGGGTCGCACAGGCTAGGAAACCAGGAAGAGGCTGTAATGGCGCATGCCTTTCCCACGTGACAGTGGAAAGCGGGGTGGGCCTATCTCCAGACTCTTTAACTGGAAACCGTAAGGAGCTCGACTCCGGCGCATGCAATGAAAAGTCAGAAAAATAGAAACAAACGCGGTTCCTTCTTTGCTGGGCACACGTGCATTGCTCTCAGTGGCTGCGGCCGGCTTGGAAAAGGAAGACTTCACAGGTGTGCAGGGGAATCCTAAATAGAGCAAGGAAAATCCCCCTCCAAAAATATTGGGGGACAAAAACAGCCTTCACACGGCACAACTCCCAATTGCACCTTTTCTCCCCAGGGCAGGTGGGGGTATCCCAAATTAATCAAAAAGATTTTACTCACGGTTCTCTTTGTCAGATGACGAACAGGATTAAAGGTCCCGGCAGCAGGGACAACTCTTGTACCTTTCCCCACTCTCGGGCAGGAAGGATGGCAGCAAAAGTTTTCCTCCCAGATCCCCAAAAACAAAGTCTTCTCAAAAGTCCAAGCACACGAATTCTCCTGCAGCTTGTTGCAACCGGCTACCCTCCTCAGATTGTGAGAAGAAGCTGCAAGTGCCTGCTCTTCTGCTGGCCACCTCAGAAAACGACTTCCCGAAACCCCTTCCTAGGCCAAGAGCCAGGTATCTTGGGGGGAAAAAACAACCCTCCAAAAACTCAGCAAACTTCAAACAATTAAAAACCTCTTACGCAGATCCATACTGCGACACTTGATGCAATCTACTTTTATATAGCAGGAGGCAAGCTCAGGGGAGGTGTTCGGAACTGGTACGCCCCTCCCTAAATCCTACTGGGTTTACAACTAGGGCCACCTAGTGGTCACCCCAAAGTGTTGCCGCATAATCATTTTATCATTGCAGTAAACCACATTGCATAAAAGTGTATCCCTTTCTAAACAAAATCCTGCTACAAAGAAAAACCAAACATCTTCCCCTTAATTCAGAACAAGGTAACAAAGGGGTTTCTATGAGTCCTTATGAACCCAGTTGACTGAACTGCCAGGTTTTTAATTGCCTGTAAAACACAGAGACAAATTTCTCAACTAAACAGGCAACACATTCCATGTTGCTGGAGCCATTCTTGAAAAATGATGTGCTCTAATTTAATAGAGGGCAGCTGAAAGAATGTAAAGCCGTTATCGACTTATATCGCTTGAGCTTAGCCATCAAACACATGGGATCAAACCCCGCCAAAGCTCAAAACACCAAAACTAATAGCTTAAAGCCAATTTGAACAGACTGCAGTGCTAAATGCAGAGCTTTTAACACAGGGGAAGTCCTCTCCCAGAGCAATTCTAATCTTTCCTGCTGCTGCATTTTGCACTAACTGTAGTCTGCCTAAAATTAAAAGGCAGAAGAAATGCACGTTTCCCGAAGCTGAGTGAGAAAACCCAAGACTTCTCACAAAAGAAGAGGCAGGAAAAATGGCTTCTAATCCTGGAGGAAAGAGGAGAAACAGCAGCAAAATCTGTGGGATCCTCTCACTGAGCCAGAAATGGAACCCAAGCAGAGATAGTCCGGACCAGCACCAGGACTGTTATGGTTTTGCGCTGTTTGGGTGGATCCTTGGGTACTGTGGCAGATGACCACGCCCACGGGGAGCCACAGTACTGGGCTAGACTCAAGGACGCACAAACCCAGAGTTCTGCCTTTTATTGTACAGCTGATGGGTACCACCAGAGGTGGCAGTAGTGAGGTGATCCAGAGGTAGCAGTCCCGGGACCCTCGACAGAGGGAACCCATCTCACCCTATTGGTAAAGGGAATTCTGGTGTAGGTTTCCCAGACAAGGCAATGCTGTAGATGAGACAGACTGAGAGATTACTCACTAGATGGTAGCTGTAGGTATGCGATTCCACCAGGCTGAAGTAGAAGGTACAGGCAGGGAGAGCAGGTCCTCGAGGAGTGAGTACCTGATCCCAGTAAGGAACCTGAAATAAAGCAGAGGGCCCCCGAGGAGCGGGTACCCAGGTTAGACAATACCCCGAAGGGCAGAGAGAGAGCTTCCAGTGGCAGCACGGAAGCAGCAGAGTAGCTTAGATTGGCCGAGACCAATCCTTGCTAATTCAATGAGCCAGCAAACAAGTACAGGCTAAATACCCGGATGACGTGATGTCACTTGAGGGGGACGCCCCTGAGGTTCGCGCCATAGCTGGAATAAAGATGTGGGTAGCGCGCACGCACACACCTTAGAAAGCCCTTGGGAGAAACATGGCGGGAGGCAACGCCATAGCCGTTCCGGGGACGCCGGAGAGAGCAGCTTGCAGATGCGGTGGTAGCCATCTTCCCAAGGCTAGCAGGGAGAACTGAGAAAAAGGTGAGGCACAAGGGTCGAAGCCGTCTGAGACCGGCGGACGCAACAAGGACCTGGGAACTCTCTCTAGGATTTTTCTTCTGCATGTTTTTATTACTATATATTTTTCTTTTATTTTTAACCATTTAATGTCTAATTTGCCAACACATAAACAAACTGTCAGACCAAGAAAGTTTTCCTAAGTAAATCTGATGGGACATAGACTCAGGAACAGAACATACATGGAAGGGCGTAGGATTTACGAAGTTATTTGTCACATACTCACAGAACATTTCTGAAAGATTGTATAGTTTATGTCAGGAGTGCAGTCTAAAACTGTGAACGACTTCAAAGGGGCATGGGATAAACACTGTGGATCCATCAAATCTAGAGGGTGTGAATAAAGAGGAGGCATTCAAACACTGCACGGAGCGGCAGTAGCCACAGAGGCATTCACGGAGCGGGATGCCAGTGGCCAGTGGTTGGTGTTCCACCTTCACAGAGCGGAAGGATGGAGGGCTGCTATCTCAAAAAAACTAAAACTAAAAACAGGGGTGGGTAAGAGTATGGGGTAAGGGTGTGGCCTGCTTGTTACAGCGGTTGCTACCCCTAATTGATTAGGGCTGGAGGGTACTGGAAGCCAATAGTAACAGGTGGGAGAGAAAAAAAGGGGAAAAAATGGATAAACTGCGTGGCTTGCTGGGCATACTGGATGGGCCGTTTGGTCTTCTTCTGCCGTCATTTCTATGTTTCTATGTTTCTTGGAAACATCTATCCTGGAGATTTTCATTTCTCAGGAACACAAATCTGATTTTTGTTTCAGATTTCTTCTTTCGGATTGATTTTTAGTGTCAGTTCTACAGAATTTGGAATTTTAATGTGTTTTTTATTTTTTCACTTTGTCTTTGCTTGGTCTTTACTGTGGAGGATGTTGGGGAGATACCATTTCTTGTCAATGATGATTCTACAAGCCTAAACAAATCAGTATCAGTCTGGAAGAGGTGCTAGATCATTTTGATAATCTAAATAGTAGCAAATCACCAGGTGCTTATGGTAGTCATCCCAAAGGAACTTAAATATAACATTGCAGACCTGCTACTCAAATCTGCCACTGTTCCTGAGGATTGGAGGGTAACCAATTTAATGCCAATTTTGAAAGAGGGCTACAGGGATGACCCAGGTAACTGTAGACTGGGTGAGTCTGATGTTGGTGCCAGACAAAATGATGGAAGCTATTTGTTGCAGTTTGTGTGCCTGCAATAATGAAATATAGTGAGCAGGCCAGTATACCCTCATCATCTGAACAATAGCTCAAGAACTGGTCTCCATAGCTCTGCAAACAATTTGAAGGCTGAATAATAGGGATGTGAATCGTTTTTTGACGATTTAAAATATCGTCCGATATATTTTAAATCGTCAAAAATCGTTAGAGGCGATATTTAATAGGAATTCCCCCGATTTATCGTCAAAAATCGTAAATCGGGGGAAGGGGGAGGGGAAAGGGGAGGGCGGGAAAACCGGCACACTAAAACATCCCTAAAACCCACCCTGACCCTTTAAAATAAATCCCCCCCCTCCCGAACCCCCCCAAAATGCCTTAAATGGCGCCAGCGCTACCTTTGCCCTGTCATATGACATATGACAGGCAAAGGTAGCGCCGGCGCCATTTCTACAACGCACCGGAAGCCCGAGAGTAAAAGATCACACCGGGGACCCCCCCTCTGGACCCCAGGTAATTTAAGGCATTTTGGGGGGGTGGGGGATTTATTTTAAAGGGTCGGGGTGGGTTTTAGCGTTGTTTTAGTGTGCCCGAGAGTGGAAGATCACACCGGGACCCCCCCACTGGACCCCAGGTAATTTAAGGCATTTTGGGGGGGTGGGGGATTTATTTTAAAGGGTCGGGGTGGGTTTTAGCGTTGTTTTAGTGTGCCCGAGAGTGGAAGATCACACCGGGACCCCCCCACTGGACCCCAGGTAATTTAAGGCATTTTGGGGGGGTTCGGGAGGGTGGGGGATTTATTTTAAAGGGTCGGGGTGGGTTTTAGCGTTGTTTTAGTGTGCCGGTTTTTGATTTACACGATTTACACGATATTTAAAAAACCCAAACTGCAACGATCCGATTCCCTCCCCCTCCCAGCCGAAATCGATCGTTAAGACGATCGATCACACGATTCACATCTCTAATAATTGGGCCAAGTCAAATTCTCTGATAACCTGACAAGATTAGTTGGAAACAGTGGTGCACACCCTTATTTTACAACAGGTACCTTGTCTGAGATGACTCAAGGAAGAATGATTGACATGAAGGGGTTAAGGGAGGATATGAGTAGTTTGTTCTATGACCTGGGGTGGGAAAGAAAGGTAGAAGGGATACATGGAGCAGGAACCATACAAATATTACTCAATCATTGCCCTCGCCTAGTGTGTTTGGAAGGAACTCAATGTGGTCAATTAATCCTTGTAATTTTATAATTATTATTATCCTTGATTTCTATATCTAGATCTTAGGTGGGATTGCCTCAGGAATATCGCTATAGTGGATTTTATAATAATAAGGTAGCTGGAATTTGGTTACTGTTCTGCTCTGTAGTCTTATTTAGTTATATATGTGCTGTGATTACACTCGATTATGAAGAGACCGAAATTCAAAGCACATTTTGCACTAGATAGCTGGATAAGTAGGACTTATCTGGTTATGTAGCAGCCGCTGAATATTTGGTTATGTTTAGTGGCCACTAGATAGCTGTATAAGTAACTTATGGGTGGGCAGTAGGCAGATCAGGGCAGCGCTATTTAGCCAGATAAGTTATCTGGATAAGTAGCAATATTCAGTGTTAGGCAGATAACTTATCTAGGTAAGTCAGACCTGCTTAAAAGCAGATTTAAACATAGATAAGACTTATGCAGCTAAGTAGTGCTTACTAAGGGGTTATTTAGTGGCATAGCCGTGCTGCTGAATATCCCATCTCAGTTAGCTGGATATGTCTATCCGGCTAACTTAAAAAATGTATACATTTTGAATATCTACTTCACTTTGGCTAACATAATTACTGGTCATTTGGCTGAAGATGGCTTAATGGGAAAGAGTCAGCATGGATTTTGCAAAATGAAGCTGTGCCTTATCAACCTATTAAAACTCAGGGGTTAGGTAATGATGTCCTACTGTGGGGTTGGTAATTGGTTAAAAGAAGACACCCCCCCCCCCCCAGTTCCTCAGCTTTAAGCTGCCCCCTCCAACATGAACGGTCAAGGAAGTCCATTCAAGGTTACTTTGAAGAGCTAGGATCTCTATCTCTACATATTACAATCACAAGCAAGAAAGAATTCCATTTTTAACCTCAGCGAATAATGAAACGTACACAGGTAGTTTTTATTTTGAAGGCAAAACATAAAGGCAGCCATGTGGATAGGAAGTGACAGGGAAGAGGGCTATAAGGGGGAGAGGACTTTAGATAAGGCATGGATGAAGGTCCTTGCTACCAGCTGCACGCTCTTCCTGTTCCTGCAGGTGTATAAGTCACAGCGGATACTTACGGTGCTGGATGGGGGAAAACGGAACACACTGTCCAGAAATAATTTTTTAAAACACCTAGAACTATGGCTTTTTAAACATTTATCTTGATTTTTGGGTGATATTTTATATTGGTAAATTGATTTTACTTTATTATTATTATTTAGCTACCACACTGTGTTCAAATTAGTTTTTGTTCCAGTTTAGTCAACTGAATATTATATTGCATGGAAGCTAAACTACAAAGAGGTGTGAAAGAACACAGCGTTGTCTCACTCTTAGCATGACCCAAAGTCCTTCATTTCTTCACTCCGTGTTTCTTCCATGCGTTGATCACCAATACACTTTTCTGGAAAGACAGGGCAATCTTTTGCAGTCTCTCCTTGTTCTTCTCATATATTTCTTCCTCACTTGGAAGCAGCTTCTCCCCATTCACAATTTTTGAGATGAGGATGGCCCGTTCCTTGACCTCCAGCAGGGCCTCGATCCTCTTCTCGTACCCTGGCTTGGCTTCCTGCTTCTCCGTGGTGATGAGCAGCTCTATGTACTCTGGTGTGGAGAGGGGGTTGGACTTCAGGGCAATCTTTTCCAGCCGTTTCAGGCACTGAGAAGACTCTTCAATCTTCTTAATGACATTCGCTTCTGCTTCAGCATATTCCTTCTCCAGGGCCTCCAGCTCATTCATTTTGGATGTTACATCTTTCTGGACCATCTCGATCATGTTCTCTGTGCCCGCACTGCTTTTAAATGTCTTTCTCTTGATGATCCACATAAAATTCTGATGCAGATGAACTTTCCAGGGGCACTTACCAGGGCACACCACACACTGCCCAGAGTAATCCATGGCCGCGCAATACTCTGTGTTATCATCACTGGGCAGCTCACAAGGGAAGTGGCAGGACACTTGGCACAGAGGACAGTTTGTGGCACATTTTGAGTCAATGTTCTCCTTTACGTTTTCTTCCTCCACTTTGTCACCGTGCTCCTTGTTATCCTCTAAAACTTTCCGTTGTCTTTCTACAATATCCTTCTTCCTCTTAATAACCTCCAGCTGGGCAATGCCAGCCTTGAGGTCAGGCTGCAACCTCTCTAGAAGCTGCTCCAACCTTTTACGCTCTTCAAGAACCTCCTTTGTCAGCTGAAGGCTTTTGCTTTCTATCTTATCCAGCACAGCAAAAAATTTATTCAGGCTGCTGGTGCCCATCTTCCAAACCATCTTATCAAAACTGCTTCCTTCTTCCTCATCATCCTCATCCTCTTCTTCAGAGCTGTTAGGAGTTTTTTCAGGCTTCCTATTGTTGGTAAAGATGGCAGAGTTGTTAAACTTGTAATGTATGGGTTTCCCTTTTGTGTTCATTGGACAAGGAACCTGAGCTTGCAAAAGGGCCTCTAGTACAGCAGGTGTCTGTCTGTCTGCAAAGGTGACAAGAATTTGTATGTTGTCTTTGATGTCATTCCCAAAAACAGACAAGACAGAGTCAAAAATGTACTTTTGAGAGTGGGTTAGGCGAGCCAAAGAGGCCTGCACCAAAAAGCAGATAGCATCGATGTGGTCCACATATTTCAGCTTAGAGAAAAACACATGGATTTGCTTCATGATCTCTTTGTCTCGCTCAATCCCCCTGGTGTCTCCAAACCCAGGTGTGTCAATGA
This sequence comes from Rhinatrema bivittatum, assembly GCF_901001135.1. Taxonomy (NCBI): domain Eukaryota; kingdom Metazoa; phylum Chordata; class Amphibia; order Gymnophiona; family Rhinatrematidae; genus Rhinatrema; species Rhinatrema bivittatum. The sequence continues at coordinate 5,207,231 of NC_042630.1, forward strand.
TGGTCAGGGAGACAGGAACCTTGAAGCCCTCCTGGTAATTGAGTTGATAGGCTGCCACAAACGAAGTTTGACTTTCTGCCTGAGATTTACTGCTGCCTTCGTTGATAAGCTTGAAGCGGAAATTGTCTTCCCACTCCACTCCTAAGACATAGTTGACCAACCCATTAATAAGGGTTGTTTTCCCAGAACCTGTGGCCCCTACCATCATAATCACCTTACTCTTGCGACTAACAGTGGCATCCCCAACTCTGAAGAACCGATGGTCAGCACTCTCTTCTATCTTCTCTTCCTGAAGGGAGAGATTATAAACAGAGGGCTGACCTGTAGACAGAAGGACACTTTCTTTTAACAATTGTTCTGCCAGTCTCAACGTTTTGCCTTCTTTTGGGGTTGTTATCATCACCTCTATACTAGGCAAACTGTTGCCATCTTCTCCACACTTTGCAATGACTCTAATTTGGTAGGCAGTGCCAGGTTTGAGGTCCTCCAGGGTGGTCTGACAGAATCTACCACTTGCATGTTTTCCATTCCAGCATGCTCCAGAATCAACTTCTTTAAATTCAACCCAGTACTGGCTAATAACGGCTCCATCTCCAATAACAGTAGGTGTGCACCAGGTTATGGTTATTGATGAGGGCTCTGCTTGGTGCTTTAAGACTTCTGTTGGTGGGCTTGTAGGATGTGTCTTGACACTTGCCATCACCTCACTGGGCAAACTCACTCCAATCTTGCTTGCTGCAGTACACCTAAAATCATAGCAAAAATTAGCTTTTAAGTTTGACATGGTGAATTCTTTCAATAGCGCTTCTGTGTCCACAGCTACCCACATGGTTTCTCTGCACTTGTACTCTATCCTATATTTCTCAACCCACGAGGCACCATATTCGGGTGGTATCAATTCTAGGGTTATGCTGTCATGGGTTTTTGCAGAAACCAGGGGGCGACCGGGTTTGGAGGGTGGTTGAAACTTATGGGAGCTGAGCTTTCCATTCTCATAAAGGTAGATGGAGGCTCCTGGGTTTATCTCATCAAGCACCGAAGCAACAACAAACTTTGTTTTCTCTGCATTCTTGTTGGCACTGGCAAAAGTCAAGAACTGGTAAGCTGTGTGTTGCACAGAGTCAGTGGAATGATACCAGGCTTCTGTTTTTCCTGTCTCATCCTGTTCCTTCTCACCAAGCTCAGGGGAGAGATAGGTCTTCATTGACTCCAGCTGAGGGTCTTGTTTCTTGAGTGATGTGAACATGAACCCAACCACCCACTTTGCTTCTGGATTCAGCACTGTTTTAGTCAATGCACTTTTAGATGGAAGGATGGTAATGTCTTTCATGAGCTCAAGGTAGGTCTTCACGGCAGTCAGTTCATTGTCCTTTTCCTCTATCCATTCAGTCAATGTGTGATCACAGAAAGGTGATTCTTCCCGGCTTTTCATGATATCCACAAGGGCACTTTCCTCTTTCCCTCCCCCACGAATATCTGGCAGCAATTCGCAGAATTTTTTCTGACAAACTAATTGGTACTCTTGACACCTAGATTTGAAAAGTTGGATTTTTTTCTTCGGTGCTTGAAACGGCAGAGTGTCACAGTCTTTCATCAGGTCATTGCACTGCATGTCATACTCCACCAGCTGGTCCAATGTATCGCGGGCTCGGCGGATGAGGCTCACGCTGATCTCTTGCACCAGTCTAGCAGCTGCTGTGTTGATTTTATTCAGTGGGTACAGCCAGGCCCTCATGGGCACTGCGTTCTCCCCATTCTCTCCCATCAGCTTGGGTAGATTGGCGTAAACTGCCAAGGCATCCTGGAATGTCACCGGGTTCTTCTCCAGGGCAAAGTCACCATAGAAGCGGCAGCTGAACTTCTGCGCATTGACTCTTTCCTTCTCTGACAGCTGAAGTTCTGCTTCACCACTAATAGAAACCAAAGGAATCATCTTAATTGTTGCTTGTAGGCTGCCCTGTATTTCTTGATATGCCTCACTGGAGTTGACCTCTTGGTCAAAGATGAAGAATGCCTGGGCACCATACAGCACTCCAGTGATGACATGAGTAGCTATGCCCTGCTCAAACACATAGGGATAGGTCACATTTCCTGCCCCTAGATCTCTCATGGTGAGCTGCTCAAACTTGGTGGTTGCTCTGTACTGCAGTGTGACTCGGGCTTGATGTTTAGAAGTCTTCTTGTCATTCATAAACTTAGCTGAACCCTTTATGGAGATTAAACCCCCCAAGACGCTGGCCTCCAGGGAAGCAGACACATTCAGGGCTGAAGACTTTGCCTCTGTAGAGTCAGAGGCTATGATCTGGTACTCTGACTCTGGCTTCGGTTGACTGCCCTTCACCAATGAATCGATATTCCACAGAGTAATCCCTAGAATACAAAGTTCAAGAGTTAATGTTACCACTTGCACTCATAGCAGTAGCACTATAGTCATAGAATGATGCTCATGTTCTAAGTTGTCTGCAACTTTTAACCATGTGAAATGTATACTTTTATTATGTGTGTTATTATGTTACCTGCCTAGGATTGTAGCTAGTTTAGTTTTTTGATTTGAAGAATCACTATGCTTTACAGTTAAGGTGATGTACAAAAAAAATGAATCAAAATTACATTAAACAAATAAAACTAAACAATATACAATAAAATGGGAACAACAATAAAAGCAATAAGAGGTAAAATAGTATTAAAAAACAAAACTAAACAATGATTTAAGTTCAGTTAAATGCATAAACCCTGGTAAAGAGCAAGGTAGTGTGGGATACAAATCTTTAAAATAAATAGTGAAATAATCAATTCAAATAACATCACTTTATCCTGGTGGAAAAACTGACTATGATATTCTCAATTAACTTTCCAGATCAGTTTGGAAGAGAAGGCTAGCAGGCAGCACAAGAACTATACACTCTCTGTAATGGACACATTTCACCCATTAAATTATATTCAGTTAAACGAATTACATTTGAGGAGAAGAATATTGTTACAAGAAATTCCATGATACAAATCAACCTCACTGTAAGCAACAAACAAAACAGAAACAATACACCAAGATAGTCCACCCCCACACACTGAAATCAGCACGCCCTGAGACATCCCTCCCACCTCAATGACATACCCCGCTCACATACTAAAGTCAGCCCACCGTGAGCCAGCCCAGTCCCTCATAAGTCACCCCATTCCCACTCACTGAAATCAGCATGCCCTGAGACATCCTATCTCCACATGCTGAAGTTAGCATACCCTGAGCCAGCCCACCCTCAATAAGTCACCCAACCCACCCACACACTAAAGTCACAACATCCTGACCCCCCCCCCCCCCCCGCCTCCATACAGTGAAGTTAGTATACTCTGAGTCTTCCTCGCACATTGGTGTGCTTGATACCTGGAAAATGCATATCATTGCATGTTTGGTACCTGGGAGAAGCGAACCATTGGTACCAGGAAGAATGTTCAGTACCTGAGAGAAGCAAGTCATTGGTTGTTTCCTGGAGGAAGAGTATCTATGCATATTTGGTACCTGAAAGAAGCATGTCATTGCATGTTTGGTACCTGGGAGAAGTGAATCATTGGTTGGGACCTGTGGGAAGTGAGTCATTTCACATTTGGTTCTTGGGAGAAGCAAATCATTGGTTGGTACCTGGAAGAAGCTTGTAATTGCAGGTTTGGTACCTTGGAGAAGCAAGTCACTGGTTGTACCTGAGAGAAGCTTGCTATTGCATGTTTGGTACCTAGGAGAAGTGAGTTATTGGTTGTACATGGGAGAAACTTGTTATTGCATGTTTGGTATCTGGAATAAGTGAGTCATTGGTTGGTTGCTGGGAGAAGTGAGTCATTGGTTGGTACCTGGAAGAAGCTTGTTATTTCATGCTTGATACCTGGGAGAAGTTAGTCATTGGTTGTACCTGGGAGAAGCTTGTTATTGCATGCTTGATACCTGGGAGAAGTTAGTCATTGGTTGTACCTGGGAGAAGCTTGTTATTGCATGCTTGATACCTGGGAGAAGTTAGTCATTGGTTGTACCTGGAAGAAGCTTGTTATTTCATGCTTGATACCTGGGAGAAGTTAGTCATTGGTTGTACCTGGGAGAAGCTTGTTATTGCATGTTTGGTAGCTAGGAGAAGTTAGTCATTGGTTGTACCTGGGAGAAGCTTGTTATTGCATGTTTGGTAGCTAGGAGAAGTTAGTCATTGGTTGTACCTAGGAGAAGCTTGTTATTGCATGTTTGGTACCTGGAATAAGTGAGTCATTGGTTGGTTGCTGGGAGAAGTGAGTCATTGGTTGTATCTGGGAGAACTTGTTATTGCAAGTTTGATACCTGGGAGAAGTGAGTCAATGTTTGTACCTGGGAGAAGTTTGTTATTGCAGGTTTGATACCTGGAATAAGTGAGTCATTGGTTGGTTGCTGGGAGAAGTGAGTCATTGGTTGTATCTGGGCGAACTTGTTATTACATGTTTGATACCTGGGAGAAGTGAATCATTGGTTGTACCTGGGAGAAGTTTGTTATTGCATGTTTGATACCTGGGAGAAGTGAGTCATTGGTTGTACCTGGGAGAAGCTTGTTATTGCATGTTTGATACCTGGGAGAAGTGAGTCATTGGTTGTACCTGGGAGAAGTTTGTTTATGCAGGTTTGATACCTGGGAGAAGTGAGTCATTGGTTGTACCTGGGAGAAGCTTGTTATTGCAGGTTTCATACCTGGGAGAAGTGAGTCATTGGTTGTACCTGGGAGAAGCTTGTTATTGCATGTTTGGTACCTAAGAGAAGCAAGTTATTGGTTGCTACCTGGGAGAAGTGAGTCATTCCATGTTCAGTACCTGGGAGAATCGAATCATTGGTTTGAACCTGGGAGACGCAAGTCATTGCAGGTTCAGTATCTAGGAGAAGCAAGTCACTGGTTGGTACCTGGAAAAAGTGCATCATTGGTTGGTGCCTAGGAGAAGCTTGTTAATACATGTTTGGTACCTGGGACAAGTGAGTCATTGCGGCAGTCGTAGAGCATGCCCAGTTGAAAGGGACGTCCAAGAGTCGCCATCTCGATCGCACCTTCTGACCTTGCCATCTTGCTGGATCTTAGATTAGCTAAGATGAGGATTTCTATTGGCCTAAAAGTACAAAATCAACCATAAAGCCATTTTTATTATGTCATTCTTTTTATTTTCTGTTTCACTGTTTTTGAAATTTCCTCTTTCTCTGCGGTTGCATTTTCTTTCCTTCACTTCCATCTTATTTCTTTCCCCATCTCATTCTTTCTCTCATCCTTCAACATTTTTATGTTGTTCCTTGCCTCATCTCTTACATATCACCTTCCCATCCATCCCTTCAAACGTTTAATGTATGATGTTCTGCTGGATAGGGATGTGAATCATTTTTTGACGATTTAAAATATCGTCCGATATATTTTAAATCGTCAAAAATCATTAGAGCCGCGATACAATAACAATTCCCACGATTTATCGTCAAAAAATCGTAAATCGGGGGAAGGGGGAGGGCGGGAAAACCGGCACACTAAAACAACCCTAAAACCCACCCCGACCCTTTAAAATAAATCCCCCACCCTCCCGAACCCCCCCAAAATGCCTTAAATTACCTGGGGTCCAGAGGAAGGGTCCCGGTGTGATCTTTTACTCTCTGACCTCCTGTGCGTTGTAGAAATGGCGCCGGCGCTACGTTTGACCTGTCATATGACAGGGCAAAGGTAGCGCCGGCGCCATTTTGTTTTTTTGTCCCCTCGACGGCAGGAGCGTAGGAGATCGCTCCCGGACCCCCGCTAGACCCCCAGGGACTTTTGGCCAGCTTGGGGGGGCCTCCTGACCCCCACAAAACTTGGCAAAAGTCCAGCGGGGGTCCGGGAGCGATCTCCTGCCACGAATCGTTTTTCCGTACGGATTTGCGTGCAGGAAGTCGTTCCTTTTTGGGGGCGTGGCATTTGGGATATATAATCCCATGGAGCTGGTGGGGAGAACTGCTGGAGATTCCCAAGGATCTCAAACAAGTTGTTGGAAGAGTAGGAGATCTTCCCGGGATTTCAGTTTAGGAGAAAGAGATCCCTTCAGGATTTCAGTCTCCCCCCAGGATCCTAAAGTAGAGGACTGAAGTCTCAAGAGAAGATTGAGTAATATTTGTTGGATGGGCCTCTGCTCATCATTTTTCATATTTGGACACTGATGGACTTCTGAATGTGACCACGCTGAAGAGAAGGGTGGACCCCCTGGGATCCTCAAGGACTGGGATAAGGATCTTGTTGCCGAAGCAAGCAGAAGAAGAAAGAGTGATATTTTTGAGATAAGGACTCAAGGGGGGCTAACCCTTATCGAGAATTTTCTCAGTTGAGGAAGAAGTTTAAACATTTGACCAAAGTAGAGTTTGGATGTTTTTTTTTCTTGGTGGTTGTTTCCCTGCAGTTTTTGTGTTTGGGGATATTCTTTGATTGACTTTATGCTGGAACCCCATTCCAGTTACCCAACGCTACAGGGTGAGAACATTTCCTCCATGGATAATGGAGCTAACATCTAAGATGCAGAAGTCATTGTGATCATATTCCTCATGCTGTTTCTCATTTTTGGTATTGTGGTTTGGATCATCCTTTTCAAGTTGCAGTAAAGACTTTTTCATTTGAACACAAGTGTGCTGCTTCTACATTCTCACCCCCTTTGGGACTTACTAGGGGATGGAGGGGCTCTTTTGGGCCTCCTGGTTTCTCCCTATTGTTCTGATTGTTGCTTCCCTGCAGATTTTTTAATTAGATTGTGGTGGATAATGCCGGAGGAGAAATCTTCCTTCCTGTCCGGATCTGAACCTGTACCCATAGCACCCCCAGTCTAGCATGGGGGCCCTGCTACAAAAAGATAATTACCTCTGTATCTAGTCTCTGCTCAGTTTCCTTCCTGGTGCAATGCCACAGATCCCAGCTGATCTCTGGCTTTCCGCTCACTTCTTCACCATGAGGGAGCCTCTGTGCCTGTCCCAGGCTTACCTGAATTGTGTCTCTACCACCTCCTCTGGGAGGCCATTCTGTGCCCCCACCACCCTTTCCATGAATAAATATTTTCTCATGTTCCTCCTGACTGTGACCTCTTGGAGCTTGTACCATGACCTCTTGTTCTAGAACCTTCTTTCCTTCTTGTATCTGATGTGCATCTTTCAGGATCTGAAGTTCTCTATCATATTCAGGAAAAGACAGAAAGGCACCGACACACAGTCCTTAGGACTTTACAGTAGATTAGTCTATGAACTCCACACCACAATAAAACATAACTATAATACTATGTGTGATAAAAACTACCGGTGTAAGTACCTTGGTACAATTGGTCATGAACTACTTCACTAAACAACTATGTCAAATGATATATTGTAACCGAACCTTTGACGGCACCTGTTAGAATGTACTATTGTACACTTTTACCTACATTAAATTTGTGCCTACATGTAAACCGTTGCGATGGTATTTAACTTAGCGACGGTATAGAAAAGATTTTAAATAAATAAATAGGTTATATCTGTTTAGGTCCTTAAGTTTCATCTCCTATGGCTTTTGATTGAGACTCTGTACCATGTTGGTAGCCTTTCCTGCACCATCTCCACCTTGGCTGTATTATTTTGGAAGTATGGCCTCCAGTCGAGGTCTCACCCACCTCCTGCACAGAGGCCTTAGCACCTCCTTTTCTTGGCAGGCACCCTATCCTTTTCCGTTTCTCTTCACCTGCCCCCTATCTGTTTCTGTCTTCCCTTGCCTAATTCTTCTTCCCAGGCAAACCTTTTTCAGAGGAAAGAATGTTCTCGAACAAGAGGACATGGTTTCAGCCTCCATGAGAGTAAAGTAAGGAGCATGGATACCCCGGGTTGGTGGTTTGGTCATGGGACTTAGAAGGCTGAATGTTTGGGCAACAGCCTTGCTAGCTATGGTACCTGTTTAGATCCAGGCTTGTCAAATCCTGGGTACCAGGTTGCTTTGGCACTCAGATATTTCTCTATAGAGCCCCACTCCTATTTTATCTGCTGCTGCTAGAATCTCTGATCTCTTCCAGTCGGCACTGTGAATCTCAGTAACTTCACCACTTTGGTTCTGTTTTGTGTGCACTTGGCTGTTTCTCAGAGCAATGGGATACTTTGGAGAATGTGAAAGCTTTTATTGGAATCAAGCAGCGTAAATCATCATCACAGACAGAGGTTATTGTACAAGAGTTATCGGTGCCACTGCTGTACCCCAACGTGCAACAGGCAGAGACAAAAATCAGATTTATAATCCTCCTTCCTGAGCAGCAATATAGGAAGCAGTGCGAGGGGAGGGAGGGAGACAGTAATAAAGGAAGCAGTGCGAGGGGAGGGAGGGAGACAGTAATATAGGAAGCAGTGCAAGGAGAGGGAGGGAGACAGTAATAAAGGAAGCAGTGCGAGGGGAGGGAGGGAGACAGTAATAAAGGAAGCAGTGCGAGGGGAGGGAGGGAGACATTAATATAGGAAGCAGTGCGAGGGGAGGGAGGGAGACATTAACATAGGAAGCAGTGCGAGGAGAGGGAGGGAGATATTAACATAGGAAGCAGTGCGAGGAGAGGGAAGGAGATATTAAAATAGGAAGCAGTGCGAGGAGAGGGAGGGAGACATTAACATAGGAAGCAGTGCGAGGAGAGGGCGGGAGATAATATAGGAAGCAGTGCGAGGAGAGGGAGGGAGACATTAACATAGGAAGCAGTGCGAGGAGAGGGAGGGAGACATTAACATAGGAAGCAGTGCGAGGAGAGGGAGGGAGACATTAATATAGGAAGCAGTGCGAGGAGAGGGAGGGAGACATTAACATAGGAAGCAGTGCGAGGAGAGGGAGGGAGATAATATAGGAAGCAGTGTGAGGAGAGGGAGGGAGACATTAACATAGGAAGCAGTGCGAGGAGAGGGAGGGAGACATTAATATAGGAAGCAGTGCGAGGAGAGGGAGGGAGACATTAACATAGGAAGCAGTGTGAGGAGAGGGCGGGAGATAATATAGGAAGCAGTGCGAGGAGAGGGAGGGAGACATTAACATAGGAAGCAGTGCGAGGAGAGGGAGGGAGACATTAACATAGGAAGCAGTGCGAGGAGAGGGAGGGAGACATTAATATAGGAAGCAGTGCGAGGAGAGGGAGGGAGACATTAACATAGGAAGCAGTGCGAGGAGAGGGAGGGAGATATTAATATAGGAAGCAGTGCGAGGAGAGGGAGGGAGACATTAATATAGGAAGCAGTGCGAGGAGAGGGAGGGAGATATTAATATAGGAAGCAGTGCGAGGAGAGGGAGGGAGACATTAACATAGGAAGCAGTGCGAGGAGAGGGAGGGAGATATTAATATAGGAAGCAGTGCGAGGAGAGGGAGGGAGACATTAACATAGGAAGCAGTGCGAGGAGAGGGCGGGAGATAATATAGGAAGCAGTGCGAGGAGAGGGAGGGAGACATTAACATAGGAAGCAGTGCGAGGAGAGGGAGGGAGACATTAATATAGGAAGCAGTGCGAGGAGAGGGAGGGAGACATTAATATAGGAAGCAGTGCGAGGAGAGGGAGGGAGACATTAATATAGGAAGCAGTGCGAGGAGAGGGAGGGAGACATTAATATAGGAAGCAGTGCGAGGAGAGGGGAGGAGACATTAATATAGGAAGCAGTGCGAGGAGAGGGCGGGAGATATTAACATAGGAAGCAGTGCGAGGAGAGGGCGGGAGATATTAACATAGGAAGCAGGCCAGGTACCAGCTTTGTGTGTGCTGCAAGCCTTGGGCAGGGGTCCCTATGCCTGTCCTGAAGACCCCCCCAGCACCAGTCGGGCTTTCAGGATATCCGCAGAGAATATCGTGCATGTTCATGCTGGAGATCCTGAAAACCAGTCTGCCAGTGGGCTCCGCCATTAGCTGCTGCATTTCTATCCTGCTGACCCCTTGGCCCTGGCCTGCCCGGGAACCTGGGCCGTATTTTCTGGTGATTTATTTATTTATTTATTTATTTCTTTTATATACCGACGTTCGATCGAGATATCACATCGGTTTCCAGATAACTCAAAGAATAGGGTAGTAACAGCCCTATTTTACATTATAACATTGTAATAAAAATAATAAATTGTAACATTGTAATAAATATAACAAATTATACAAATTATAACAGGAATAGCAGGATTACGTTGAACATTTGATGTAGTATATAACATATGTACATAAATGACTTGTTGATGAGGATATATTAAGGTTAGGTTGGCAGGGAGGGTTGAAGGGGGGAATGGGGGGGATAGGAGGGGGGAAGGTGGTGCAAGGGAGGGAAGATGGTGATGCGAGATGCTTGTGTAGGGGGGCGTGGTGTGTTGCAGTTGAATTTGGGTAGGTTACGTGTCAGGTGGGAATGCTTTTAGGAACAGCCATGTTTTGAGGTGTTTTTTGAAGACTTGCAATGAAGGTTCATTTCTGAGACAGGTGGGGAGGGAGTTCCATAAGGAGGGTCCCGCAATTGTTATGGCTCGTTTGCGGGTGACGTTGAGGTGTGCAGATTTGAGATTGGGTACGGCTAGGAGGCCAGTGTTGGTGGATCTGAGAGTTCTTTGAGTAGGGTAAGGTTGTATTCCGTTGTTTAGCCAGTTCATGTTGTTGTTGTTTATTTTTTTGTGCATGAGGGTGAGGGTTTTATACTGGATTCTTTGGGTAATGGGTAGCCAGTGGAGTTCTTTGAGAGTGGGTGTGATGTGTGAGGATTTTTTTTTGTTAGTGATGATTCTGGCGGCAGCGTTCTGTAGCACTTGGAGGGGTTTGATGTGAATTTCTGGTAGGCCAAGGAGGAGGGAGTTGCAGTAATCAAGTTTTGCGAAGATAATTGATTGAAGGACTGTTCGGAAATCGTGCTCTTGGAGAAGGGGTTTGAGTTTTTTTAGAGTCTGGAGTTTGAAGAATCCATCCTTGATTGTATTGGAGATGTGTCGTTTAAAGTTGAGATGGCTGTCGATTGTTACGCCTAGGTTTCTTGTGGACGGCGTGGGTGAGATTTGGGGCACTCCCGGGTTGGTTGAGCTTCCTGGGTGGTCGGAGGGGGTGCACTTGAGTGGAAGAGAGGGTCGGTCATCGTGGATGTGAATGATTTCTGTTTTGGCTTGGTTGAGGCATAGAGATAATTGAGATAGCAAGTGGGATAGATTTGAGCTGAGTTTGTTCCATTTTTCCATGGTTAGTTGAATGGACTTGTTTATGGGGAGTAATATTTGTATGTCGTCTGCATAGATGAAGTAGGTGAGGTTTGCCTCTGAAAGGTATTTGCATAGTGGGATGAGGTAAATGTTAAATAGGGTTGAGGATAGGGAAGAACCTTGAGGGACTCCATGAGTGAGGGGCACTTGAGAGGATTCAGATGAGTTTGTCTTGACGATGTAGGATCTGTTTGAGAGGTAGGAGTTGAACCATTTGATTGTGGTGTCTTGGAGACCAATTTCTTTAAGTCTAGTGAGGAGAGTTCTGTGATTGATGGTGTCAAAGGCGGCGGATATATCAAGAAGTATCAGGAGGAAAGATTTGCCTTTGTCGCGTCCTCTAAGGATGGTATCAGTGAGAGAGAGGAGGAGGGTTTCAGTGCTGAAGAATTTTCTGAAACCATGTTGTGCGGGCTGTAGAACATTATAGGTTTCAAGGTGTTCTGTGAGTTGATTGTTGACTGTTTTTTCGATGATTTTTGCTAGGAATGGGAGGTTGGAGACTGGTCTGTAATTTGCTGGGTCGGATTTGTCGAGTTGAGGTTTTTTGATGATTGGTTTGATGATGGCGTTTTTGAGTTTTTCTGGGAAGATTCCTTGTTCTAGGGATAAGTTGATGATGTAGGTTATTGGTTTGACAATAATCTCTCTGATGAGTTTTAGGGTTTTGATGGGGATGGGGTCTAGAGGGTGTGATGCAGGGTTGGTTTTTCTGATGATAGGTTCGATTTCTGTGGAAGCAACGGGTGTGAATTGTGACCATGTGTGGATGGGAGGGGGGATGTCAACTGGGTCGTTGTAGTTTTGGGGAATTTTGGCGATGATGTTGTTAACTTTGTCCTTGAAGAATTGTGCTAGTTTTTCACTTGAGATGTTGCTGGAGTTTGGCTTATTGTCATTTTGGATGGGGTTGGTTAGGTCTTTGACATAGGCGAAGAGGGTCCTCGGGTTATATTGGTAATCATGAATTCTTGATGTGTAGAAATTGCGCTTTGCTGTGTTGAGGTCTGTTGTATAGTTATGTAGTAGTGTTCTGAATTTGTCTTTCAGGTTTGAGGTGGGGGTTCGTCTCCATTGTTTTTCAGTTTGTCTCAGTGTTCGCTTTGAGGTTTTCAGTTCTGGGGTGTACCATGGAGCTCTTTGCTTTGTAGATTGCTTGATTTCCTTCCTTATCGTGGGACATAATGTATTGGCTATGTCTGTGTTGATGGTTATCCAGGAGTTTGTGGCTGAGTTGGCATCATTTAAGTTGATTGTTTTTAGTGCCTCAGGTAGCACTTCGGCGATGCGCAGCCCCTTCCACCCCCCTGCACCCCATTCATGTAAGCGCCGTCCATAAACGACGTCAGGCTATGTTGGCATGAAATTGCCCCCCACTCCCCTTGCGTCACACTTTGTCACGAATCTCCAAACCCTCCCCCCGCCCCCCCCCCTCGGAGCGTGACGTCACCTGTGGACGGTCCCTCGGGAGCCTCCTCTCTCTGTCTCTCGCATTGCTGACTGCTTCCTTTTAATTAATTGTATTGCTTTACAGGGCAGCCTGATCCAGTCCTGGGGGCAGAACCGGGATTGGATCAGTCTGTCCTGAAACCAGGAGATGTGTGAATATGTCCTAATGTCTCCTTTCCTTCTTCGGCACAGAAATTTGCAGCTCATTGTGACCGTGTTTGTTAGGTAAATTGCCACATAATCACTTAATTAAACACTAGAAACATTTTTTTTCTCTTTCCTTATAGGAAATGAGGCAAGAAATGGAGTCAGCTGGTGGCCACAAGCACTGACCAATGGCAGGGCAGCTTTAAAAATGGTTGATGACATCACGATGTGCTGTGGCCTCCGAGGCCTGGTTTTCTATAGGAAATGAAAAAAGATAACTGGATCCTGTGAAACGGGCGAGTCAGGGGTCATTGGGCAGTAAAATGTTGCTGGAACAAATCTGAATTTATTTAATTATTTATTTATTTTTGGTATACCGATACTCAAGACACATGTCTTATCGTACCGGTTTACAGCGAAACAAAGGGATAACCAGCGATAGAGGCGGAAGTTACAAAAAACAGGGTGATGAAATTCAGGACCATTAAGACAGTTAAAATTAAGATAGTAAAATTTAAAATTAGCTTAACATGGCACTAAGATAGAGTAAGCAACAAGCAGTGGTAAACAACAAGCAATTTAAATCGTAACTTGGTATGAGACCTGGATGGCACTCAAACAGTTCTTCGAGGGGTGATTAAATCTATGCAGGGCGATGAGAAGAAATGAAATGGATGTCAATCTATACCTCTAAGGTACCAATCAGCAATAAGCACCAAAAATTGTTTTTTAGGGAAATTATACCAACTGTAATAAATTCACAATCAATTCCCCCTTTTTGAAAATGCTATTAATATCGATTATAACAATTTTAGGAGTTTGCTAATAGCAAATCATCTCAATAACACGATGTTTTTATGGAGAGACAGTCAAGCCTAATGTGCTGACTCAACTGGCTACCCATATAACTAAAGAAAAGAAAATTTTTAAAGGAGTAGAGGAGTGGTTTCATATGTCTGAGTTTAAAACCCCAACCAGGGTGAACTCACTTCATGTCTGCATAATCATGAACCAAACCTCCTCCAACCCCCATTTTTTTAAATTTCGTGTGCAAACAAGCCTACACCCTTATGTGTTATTATTCAATCACTTCAAAAACTGAATTTATCATTCTGTAATATTTGATATTTTCGAAAAAATGTCAACAACGGATAACTCCCGAAATTGCTTTAAAAGTCCCGACTTATCTGTTGGAAATCAGCAACCCATTTCAAAAAGTAGTCGGTATGTTCAAATTATCCGTGACATTACAAATCTTTTCGGGGACGCCGAATGCGCTCCCTATTCTGAATAGGGAGCGCATTCGGCGTCCCCGAAAAGATTTGTAATGTCACGGATAATTTGAACATACCGACTACTTTTTGAAATGGGTTGCTGATTTCCAACAGATAAGTCGGGACTTTTAAAGCAATTTCGGGAGTTATCCGTTGTTGACATTTTTTCGAAAATATCAAATATTACAGAATGATAAATTCAGTTTTTGAAGTGATTGAATAATAACACATAAGGGTGTAGGCTTGTTTGCACACGAAATTTAAAAAAATGGGGGTTGGAGGAGGTTTGGTTCATGATTATGCAGACATGAAGTGAGTTCACCCTGGTTGGGGTTTTAAACTCAGACATATGAAACCACTCCTCTACTCCTTTAAAAATTTTCTTTTCTTTAGTTATATGGGTAGCCAGTTGAGTCAGCACATTAGGCTTGACTGTCTCTCCATAAAAACATCGTGTTATTGAGATGATTTGCTATTAGCAAACTCCTAAAATTGTTATAATCGATATTAATAGCATTTTCAAAAAGGGGGAATTGATTGTGAATTTAATCTATACCTCTATACATTATATGTATATGTAGTATAGACAAACTATGCATTATATCTATACAGGGTGGTGACTAGAAAACGGCAGTTGAGTTGGATCGGAGGGGGAGAGGGATAAGGAGGGTGAGGGATAGGAGACCGAAGGGGTGAGTGAAGGGGGCACAGAGGGCTGAGGATCTAGCGGGGTGGATTGCATTATTACAGGTTTAGATCACGAGAGCAGCAAGAATAATGAAGGTTATTAAAGGATCAGTGTAGTTCTGACTGGAAAATATAAATGAAGATTTTTTACGATCCTTATTTGAGGTGTAACCAATCAAGGGAAGGCTTGTTTGAAAAGCCAGGTTTTCAGTTTCTTTCTGAAGGAGAATGGGCATTGTTCCAGGCGAAGTTCATGTGGTAGTGAATTCCATTGAGTGGGACCGGCGGTGGAGAATGCACGTTTCCGAATGGAGGGGTGAAGTGTGGATTTGATAGGGGGAGCGTGTAGAGCTCCTTTATATGCCGTTCTGATTGGTCTCGTAGAGGAGTGAATGTTGAGCGGAATTTTGAGTTGGAGTGTGGATTGGAGGTGGATGGTTAGTGATTTATACAGGATTCTGAAGTTGATCGGAAGCCAGTGTAAATTTTTGAGGATAGGAGTGATGTGGTCTCTTCGCCTTGAAGTGGTGAGGATCCTAGCTGCGGCATTCTGTAGTGGCTTTGTTGTGGAGGCAGGAAGGCCGAGGAGTAAAGAGTTGCATAACCAAATTTTGAAAACAGTATGGCCTGTAGGACTGAGCGATAATCATGAAAGTGGAGGAGGGGTCTGAGCTGTTTAATTACGTGAAGCTTATAGAATCATTCTTTTGTGGTGGTGTTTATGAATTTTTTGAAGTTCATTTGGGTGTCTAGAATAGCACCGAGGTCTCTCACATGGTTCACTGAAGGTATGGAGAGGTTGCTGACGAGTAGGTTGCAGTCATTGGGAGAGATGATGAGGAGCTCCGTTTTGGAAGTGTTGAGGACGAGGCTGAGGCTGGAGAGGAGAAGGTTGATGGAGTGAAGGCAGCTGTTCCAGAAGTTGAGGGTTTCGGAAATAGGATCAGTGATGGGGATCAAGATCTGCACGTCGTTAGCGTAAATGAAGTGTATCAGGTTAAGACTTGTGAGGAGCTGACATAGGGGTAGCAGATAAATATTAAACAGTGTAGGGGAGAGAGACGATCCCTGTGGTACTCCATGAGTGGAGGATATGGGGTGGGATTTCTTGTTGCTTATTCTGACCTTGTAGTTCCTATTGTTGAGGAAGGATTTAAACTGGTTGAGGGCTGTGCCAGAGATGCCGATGTCTGTAAGTCTGTTGATGAGGATTGAATGGTTCACAGTGTCAAAAGCTGCTGAAATGTCTAGTAGAGCCAATAGTTAGGATTGGCCTTTGTCTAGGCCCATTAAGAGTTGTCTGTTAGTGAGATCAGGAGGGATTCCGTGTTTAGGCATTTCCGGAATCCGAACTGGGAAGGGTGAAGAATGCTGTGGAAGTCTAGGTATTCTGAAAGTTGGTTGTTGACTAATTTTTCCATTAGCTTGGCGATAAATGGTAAATTGGCAATGGGACGAAAGTTTGCGGAGTTAGCTGGATCCAGGTTGGGTTTCTTTAGTAGAAGTTTGGGTGAAGCAAGTTTCAAGGAGTCGGGAACAGTTCCTTGGGAGAGGGAGCAGTTTATAATATCTGCCAGGGGCTTTGCTATGGTGTTTGGTATGGTAAGTAAGAGTTTAGTGGGTAGGTGGTCAGAGGGGTGGGAAGAAGGCTTCATTGTTCTTGAGTAAGGATTCGATTTCCAGGGAAGATGTGAATTCAAAGGATTCAAATAAGGGTTTATGGATAGCTGGGGGAGGGTTGTAGAAGGGAGGTGGCTGGTTGTTTAATGTGGTCAGTGGGGTGAGTAAGTTGTTGATTTTCCTCTCGAAGAAAATTGACAGTTCAGTGGATTTATTTTGGGCTTCTTCATCTGGGATGGTTGGTGTAGGGGTTTAGAGAGTACTGAGACATAAGAAAATAGGGCCTTTGCGTCGTAGAGAAAGTTATGGATTTTATTGGCGTAGTAGTCTCTCTTGGTGCATAATATAGTGATCCTGTAGTAGTTCATGGAGGCTTTATAGGTAGTCTGTGAGGCGGGTGTGGGATCCTTGCGCCATCTTTGTTCCTTTTGTCATAGGTCTTGTTTAAGCTTCTTAAGTTCTGTAGAGAACCAAGGTTTTTTGTTCTGTCGGGCTGGGTTGATTTCTTTAGCTGTTATGGGACATATTTTGTTTGCTACGCAGTTAGTGATGTTGAGCCATGAGGTCGTAGCAGCGTCCGTATTGGAGAGGTCCAGGTTAAGTAGGTCCGTGGAGAGGTGGGAGCTGAGGTCGTCCATGGAGCAAGGTTTCCTGAGTGGATAGTTGTTTTGGGGACGAGGGGAGTTGATTTTTTCCTTATAGATAGTTCAGTGGAAATCATGGAATGGTCTGACCAAGGGATGGGGGTACAAGAGGAAGATGAGGTCCAAGGTGTGGCCTGCTTTGTGAGTAGGTTTATTGATAATTTGCTGGAAACCCATGGCCATGAAGGAGGATATGAGAGCTTCGCAGTTAGGGGTCAGTGAGGGAGAATCCACATGGATGTTGAAAACTCCTAGTATAACAGCGGGGGAGTCCGTGTTAATGTGTTTTACAATGATTTCAATGAGGGGAGAAGGGAATGAATGAAGTTGGATGAATGGATAAATGAATGAAGTTGGATGAATGGTTCCAAACTTATTGGGGGGATGAGGGGGAGAAGACAGACGCAGAGACCTGAGGATCTGAGGAGGAGAGTTTGCTCACAGGGAAGAAGGCTAAAACGTGGAGAGAGTGGGTAATTCTACCTCCGTCCCTGGGATCTTAATCTGGTGAACCAAGTCCCCAAGAGCGGGAAGGGAAGGTCCTGGGTGAGAAAAAGCCCTTCAGGGTCATGGTTGGATTGATAACTGCTCTTCTGCCCTCACCCCCTCCCCTCTACCGGGGAGGTGATTCAAGCTCAGGTTTTATAGAGGGAGTTCTGCCATCCTTCATCCTCACTCCAGCGTTCTTCTGCCTCTTCCTACTCTCTGGACTTGCCCTGTTCTTCCTCTTGCTCCTTCTCCTCCTCTCGCTTCTTCTGGTGCTCTGCCTGCATCTTCTGCCTCTCCGTGGCCTCCTTCCTCCTCATTTCTGCTTTCTCTGCCTCGGCCTGTTGTGCTCTGCGGGCCTCATCCATTCTGTATTGTTCATTCTTTTCCATGTTCTGGCAGTCGTTGCAGAGAAAATAGTTGGATCCACTCCCATCGCGTAACATGACGCCCGACTTTTGGCCACTCTTCCAACCTGGCTTTAGGTCAAAACCACAGGTCTTGCAGTAAAATCCTTGGTATGATTGTCCACCGCCCATGAGGATGGTTGCTTTGAACAGTGACTTCTGCTCCCACTTCACGTGATGGCTTGGGGGTGACAGGAACCTCGCAGCAGGCCAGGACCAGGTCTGAAGGAAGAACAGGGGTTTCTTGGGTTTTAAATGATCAGAACAAGAAGATAATCCCCCCCTGCTCCCCTGACATTACATCACTGTCTGTCGCCAGATTCAAAACACATTGTGGGGGGGGGAGAGGGGGACAGAGCCTCCAGCTGCGGGGGTGCGTCCCAGCGCGATGCTGCACAAAGGAACCAGGATGCATCTGGAATTCATATCTGATGTTTAATGCACCTAAGTGGGGCAGTGAGTTGCACAGCTGAGGATTACTTGGCCCTACACAGGCTGCAGTTCATGTCTATCCTATTAATAACTATCTCGGAGCTTCCAATGTGGGACGGCACTTCTGATAGCACCTGACCCGAGGACGTGACTCCACCCCAGCCACTTTCATAGCTGCCATCTATCTGTCCTTAGACATTTGGAGGTCAATATTCAAATGCTACTCATCCGGTTAAGTGGCAGCTGCTGTATATCCAGCTTCGTTCAGCAGTCGCCTGGATAAGCAGCAGTATTCAAACTTATCCGGCTAAGTACTGAAACATTCGGGGATATTCGGCAGTACAGCATTGCTTCCTATCCATCTATCTTACTTAGCCAGCTATGTCTGCAAATTGTAATGTCCAATGGTCCTTTTGTGTGTGTGTTCCTGCAGCCCGAGTACAAACAGCCTTTAAGAGCTGCAATCACAGCTTCAGGGGCTGCATTTTATAATTACCCAGAACCCAGAACTGGTTTTATTCTGGTGTGAGCCACCATGAAGCCTGTGGGGAGATGGATGAGTCAAAAGTGAAGTCCTGATGGGTTTTTCAGGTGTGACCAGGATGCTATGAATCATGGGTAATATAATTCAGAGACTACGTGGCCTTCAGGACTACATTTCCCATGGTGCACAGCATCCAGATCACAGTTAGGGTGTGGGCAGGCAGTGGTGGCAGGAGGCGGGCTCTGCTGGAGAGGTCTGTGGTTGCTGGGATGCCAAGCCTGGCCCCCTCCAAAGGAAGGTGGGGCCATGGTAGAGCGAGAGAGAGGGAGCAGGAGAGAGATGTAGAGAGTGAGAGAGATAAAGAAGAAAGGAGTGACAGGGATGCACTGGGAGCAGCAGACGTCGATAACAGTGAGACCTTTCACCTCTGAAGGATCTCACCCAGGTCTTCCTTTCAGAATGAGACAGTGGCTCATTCCCCATTAATCTGATAATCATTGAGCTGTGACCCATTCAGTACTGACGGCAGAGCCCAGCAGTAATCAAAGCGCAAGTGAAAGTCCAGTGGCTACCATGCAAGCAATGGTGATAGCTATGAGAGGACTACCATGCATTCTACATTGATAGTCATGTACAGAACTAGAAAGGGCTACCATGGTAATGGTGTGTGCAGCTAGAGCTGGCTACTGGATACTATAACATGATAGCCATGCACGAAGACAGAGACGGCTACCATGCACTCTCCATTGCAAGCCATGTGCAGAAAACTGCTTGGCTACCATCACTCCCTGGTGGTAAAGGTGGACATGGTTTTAACCCATGGTGGTAAAGATGACCGGTGTGGTTTAGACTTCAGAAACCTGCATTGACCCAAATAGAGAGAGACAGCAAGAGACAGCGATAAAGCCGATCTCCAGAGGTTGCTTACGCTCCTGCTCTGTGACTCCCCTGTGCGCTTGTTTCTTGTCCCAAGATCCCGGTGCTCCCAGCATCAAGGACGGACACAGTTTATCCCAAACGTAACATGAAGGAGATTACAAGCCCTGCGACTCAGGGGACCAAGCCTGGAGGAGCTGGGAGACTCCCTGCTCCTTCTGAGGGAGGTTTTATGTCACCTGTCACTGGGAGTCTCCTGATTCTGTGATCGTAGCTTCCTTAGTACCTGGGGCTGGAAGTGACACTGCCACGGGGACTCTCAGCAGCTGAGGGACTCCCTGCTCCTTCTGAGGGAGGTTTTATGTCACCTGTCACTGGGAGTCTCCTGATTCTGTGATCCTAGCGTCCTTAGTACCTGGGGCTGGAAGTGACACTGCCACGGGGACTCTCAGCAGCTGAGGGACTCCCTGCTCCTTCTGAGGGAGGTTTTATGTCACCTGTCACTGGGAGTCTCCTGATTCTGTGATCCTAGCGTCCTTAGTACCTGGGGCTGG
Source organism: Rhinatrema bivittatum (assembly GCF_901001135.1). Taxonomy (NCBI): domain Eukaryota; kingdom Metazoa; phylum Chordata; class Amphibia; order Gymnophiona; family Rhinatrematidae; genus Rhinatrema; species Rhinatrema bivittatum. The sequence continues at coordinate 5,227,475 of NC_042630.1, forward strand.
AAGTGACACTGCCACGGGGACTCTCAGCAGCTGAGGGACTCCCTGCTCCTTCTGAGGGAGGTTTTATGTCACCTGTCACTGGGAGTCTCCTGATTCTGTGATCGTAGCTTCCTTAGTACCTGGGGCTGGAAGTGACACTGCCATGGGGACTCTTAGCAGCTGAGGGACTCCCTGCTCCTTCTGAGGGAGGTTTGATGTCGCCTGTCACTGGGAGTCTCCTGATTCTGTGATCCTAGCGTCCTTAGTACCTGGGGCTGGAAGTGACACTGCCATGGGGACTCTTAGCAGCTGAGGAACTCCCTGCTCCTTCTGAGGGAGGTTTTATGTCGCCTGTCACTGGGAGTCTCCTGATTCTGTGATCCTAGTGTCCTTAGTACCTGGGGCTGGAAGTGACACTGCCACGGGGACTCTCAGCAGCTGAGGGACTCCCTGCTCCTTCTGAGGGAGGTTTTATGTCACCTGTCACTGGGAGTCTCCTGATTCTGTGATCCTAGCGTCCTTAGTACCTGGGGCTGGAAGTGACACTGCCACGGGGACTCTCAGCAGCTGAGGGACTCCCTGCTCCTTCTGAGGGAGGTTTTATGTCGCCTGTCACTGGGAGTCTCCTGATTCTGTGATCCTAGTGTCCTTAGTACCTGGGGCTGGAAGTGACACTGCCATGGGGACTCTCAGCAGCTGAGGGACTCCCTGCCTTCTGAGGGAGGTTTTATGTCACCAGTCACTGGGAGTCTCCTGATTCTGTGATCCTAGTGTCCTTAGTACCTGGGGCTGGAAGTGACACTGCCACGGGGACTCTCAGCAGGTCAGCTCTCCCATTCCTGCACACTTACATCCTCACAGCTCCTGTACATTTTTCCAAGTTTATTAAATAAAGATGTGACTGTGTCAGGGAGAGTGTGCCACCCGGCAGTGACTGAGGTTTGTTCTCAGCCGTGGTGTGGCCACCGATTTATGCAAATTGAAGCTGATTCTGGAGCTCCTCTGCAGGGGCTCCTGAGGCCATCATTCAAGTTTGCACCACAGAGCAGACGTCTTCAGACTTCCCTGGCTGCCTCCCCCTGAGTGGAGCAGTGACTGGGAGTCTGCAAACATCAGCCAGAGGAGAAAGCGCTGAGCTGGCAGCGAGCACTATTTTATCTGTAACGCTTACTGTCCATGCAATAAAGGCTGATTTATCCCAACCCCCTCCCAGCAGCCTGGCCCCATTTTATTAATAGTTAACAAGAGATGATAAGAAGGGCAGAGGCAGCTTTGTGCTCTCATTACAGACGGCAGGCTCTCTGCAGGGCTGTGACCCCTGTATTGGGCCAGCAGTGAAGCGATGGAAAGCTGAGGACCACACGGGCTTCACAGACCACACCGAGGGCCACTGAAGAAGGGATCTGGGTGAGGGCTTCTACGCTCAGCTACAAGATCCCCCCTCCCGGGCCAATACATGGCGTCATTGCCCACGGAGAGTCCTGACCCCTCCAAGATCTCCACGTACCCGTTACAGAAAGGGAGGCTTTAGCATGAAAAGCGAAAGGAGATTTAGTGAAGAAATGGAAAGTCATTAGCGAGTTACTAATTATCTGTTCTGTAAAAGAAGAGATTCCAAGATAAGGACACTGACCTTTCCAATTAGTCTGAGGACCGCCTGGGTGCCTTATTACCTACAGCAGGGTCTCTTCTCCGGATAAGAGTGCTCTATGTTCAGTCAGCCTGCCCTGGAATAAGGAGAGATTTACATCAAAGTCCAGTTATAATCATTCTGGAAAGGGGCTGGATGGAGGTGTGACTGCTCAGAAGGGAGAGGGGGGCTAGCGAGGAGACGGGGGAAGTGAGAGCGAAAGAGAGAGGAGGACTGAAGTGAAAGAAGTGCACGTGAGAGAGGAGGAGAAAAGTGAAAGAAGTGCACGTGAGAGAGGTTTGGTACCTCAGTGCCAGAGGTCATAGCACACTCGCACATCCACACTCTCATCTCTCAGACATGGGGTGGCTTTTATGTTTCGTAATCGGAGGACTTGGGCAGCCCTGACAGAGAGCAAGGGAAGGGAATGGCGCATTTCTCCTTTCCAGGGTGAGAGTGCTTCAGTTGCCATTCTGTAAGCTCTTTGCAGGGCACAGTCCTGATCTTTCAATGCGTGTTAGGTCAGCTCTCCCATTCCTGCACACTTACACCCTCACAGCTCCTGTACCTTTTTCCAAGTTTATTAAATAAAAATGTGACTGTGTCAGGGAGAGCGTGCCACCTGGCAGCGCCTGAGGTTTGTTCTCAGCCGTGGTGTGGCCACAGATTTATATCCTCACAGCTCCTTTACGCTTCTGTATCTTTTTCCATCCTAATTAAATAAAGACGTGACTGTGTCAGGGAGAGCGTGCCACCAGGCAGCGACTGAGGTTTCTTCTCAGCTGTGGTGCAGCCACGGATTTTTTAACCTCACAGCTCCTTTCCGCTTCTATACCTTTTTCCATCCTAATTAAATAAGACGTGACTGTGTCAGGGAGAGCGTGCCACCTGGCAGCGACTGAGGTTTGTTCTCAGTCGTGGTGTGGCCACGGATTTATAACCTCACAGCTCTTTTACGCTTCTGTACCTTTTTCCATCCTAATTAAATAAAAACGTGACTGTGTCAGGGAGAGCGTGCCACCTGGCAGCTACTGAGGTTTTTTCTCTGCTGTGGTGCGGCCACGGATTTATAACCTCACAGCTCATTTACGCTTCTGTATCTTTTTCCATCCTAATTAAATAAGACGTGACTGTGTCAGGGAGAGCGTGCCACCAGGCAGTGACTGAGGTTTGTTTTCAGCCGTGGTGCGGCAACGGATTTATAACCTCACAGCTCATTTACGCTTCTGTATCTTTTTCCATCCTAATTAAATAAAACGTGACTGTGTCAGGGAGAGCGTGCCACCCGGCAGTGACTGAGGTTTGTTCTCAGCCGTGGTGTGGCCACGGATTTATAACCTCACAGCTCTTTTACGCTTCTGTATCTTTTTCCATCCTAATTAAATAAAAACGTGACTGTGTCAGGGAGAGCGTGCCACCAGGCAGTGACTGAGGTTTGTTCTCAGCCGTGGTGTGGCCACGGATTTATAACCTCACAGCTCCTTTACGCTTCTGTACCTTTATCCATCCGAATTAAATAAAAACGTGACTGTGTCAGGGAGAGCGTGCCACTTGGTAGTGACTGAGGTTTGTTCTCAGCCGTGGTGTGCCCACGGATTTATAACCTCACAGCTCCTTTACGCTTCTGTATCTTTTTCCATCCTAATTAAATAAAAACGTGACTGTGTCAGGGAGAGCGTGCCACCAGGCAGTGACTGAGGTTTGTTTTCAGCCGTGGGGCGGCCACGGATTTATAACCTCACAGCTCTTTTACGCTTCTGTACCTTTTTCCATCCTAATTAAATAAAAACGTGACTGTGTCAGGGAGAGCGTGCCACCTGGCAGCGACTGAGGTTTTTTCTCTGCTGTGGTGCGGCCACGGATTTATAACCTCACAGCTCATTTACGCTTCTGTATCTTTTTCCATCCTAATTAAATAAGACGTGACTGTGTCAGGGAGAGCGTGCCACCAGGCAGTGACTGAGGTTTGTTTTCAGCCATGGTGCGGCAACGGATTTATAACCTCACAGCTCATTTACGCTTCTGTATCTTTTTCCATCCTAATTAAATAAAAACGTGACTGTGTCAGGGAGAGCGTGCCACCCGGCAGTGACTGAGGTTTGTTCTCAGCCGTGGTGTGGCCACGGATTTATAACCTCACAGCTCTTTTACGCTTCTGTATCTTTTTCCATCCTAATTAAATAAAAACGTGACTGTGTCAGGGAGAGCGTGCCACCAGGCAGTGACTGAGGTTTGTTCTCAGCCGTGGTGTGGCCACGGATTTATAACCTCACAGCTCCTTTACGCTTCTGTACCTTTATCCATCCGAATTAAATAAAAACGTGACTGTGTCAGGGAGAGCGTGCCACTTGGTAGTGACTGAGGTTTGTTCTCAGCCGTGGTGTGCCCACGGATTTATAACCTCACAGCTCCTTTACGCTTCTGTATCTTTTTCCATCCTAATTAAATAAAAATGTGACTGTGTCAGGGAGAGCGTGCCACCAGGCAGTGACTGAGGTTTTTTTTCAGCCGTGGTGCGGCCACGGATTTATAACCTCACAGCTCTTTTACGCTTCTGTACCTTTTTCCATCCTAATTAAATAAAAACGTGACTGTGTCAGGGAGAGCGTGCCACCTGGCAGCGACTGAGGTTTTTTCTCTGCTGTGGTGCGGCCACGGATTTATAACCTCACAGCTCATTTACGCTTCTGTATCTTTTTCCATCCTAATTAAATAAGACGTGACTGTGTCAGGGAGAGCGTGCCACCAGGCAGTGACTGAGGTTTGTTTTCAGCCGTGGTGCGGCAACGGATTTATAACCTCACAGCTCATTTACGCTTCTGTATCTTTTTCCATCCTAATTAAATAAAAACGTGACTGTGTCAGGGAGAGCGTGCCACCCGGCAGTGACTGAGGTTTGTTCTCAGCCGTGGTGTGGCCACGGATTTATAACCTCACAGCTCTTTTACGCTTCTGTACCTTTATCCATCCGAATTAAATAAAAACGTGACTGTGTCAGGGAGAGCGTGCCACTTGGTAGTGACTGAGGTTTGTTCTCAGCCGTGGTGTGCCCACGGATTTATAACCTCACAGCTCCTTTACGCTTCTGTATCTTTTTCCATCCTAATTAAATAAAAACGTGACTGTGTCAGGGAGAGCGTGCCACCAGGCAGTGACTGAGGTTTGTTCTCCCTCTGTTGCAAGGGCCCCCTGTTTGTACCACAGAGCAGACATCTTCAGACTTCCCTGGCAGCCTCCCCCTGACAGGGAGTCTGCATGCATCAGCAAGAGGAGAAAGCGCTGAGCTGGCAGCGAGCACTATTTATCTGTAACGCTTACTGTCCATGCAATAAAGGCTGATTTACCCCAACCCCCTCCCAGCAGCCTGGCCCCATTTTATTAATAGTTAACAAGAGATGATAAGAAGGGCAGAGGCAGCTTTGTGCTCACATTACAGACGGCAGGCTCTCTGCAGGGCTGTGACCCTTGTATTGGGCCAGCAGTGAAGCGATGGAAAGCTGAGGACCACACGGGCTTCACAGACCACACCGAGGGCCACTGAAGAAGGGATCTGGGTGAGGGCTTCTACGCTCAGCTACAAGATCCCCCCCCCCCCCCCCCGGGCCAATACACGGCATCATTGCCCACGAAGAGTCCTGACCCCTCCAAGATCTCCACGTACCCGTTACAGAAAGGGAGGCTTTAGCATGAAAAGCGAAAGGAGATTTAGTGAAGAAATGGAAAGTCATTAGCGAGTTACTAATTATCTGTTCTGTAAAAGAAGAGATTCCAAGATAAGGACACTGACCTTTCCAATTAGTCTGAGGACCGCCTGGGTGCCTTATTACCTACAGCAGGGTCTCTTCTCCGGATAAGAGTGCTCTATGTTCAGTCAGCCTGCCCTGGAATAAGGAGAGATTTACATCAAAGTCCAGTTATAATCATTCTGGAAAGGGGCTGGATGGAGGTGTGACTGCTCAGAAGGGAGAGGGGGGCTAGCGAGGAGACGGGGGAAGTGAGAGCGAAAGAGAGAGGAGGACTGAAGTGAAAGAAGTGCACGTGAGAGAGGAGGAGAAAAGTGAAAGAAGTGCACGTGAGAGAGGTTTGGTACCTCAGTGCCAGAGGTCGTAGCACACTCGCACATCCACACTCTCATCTCTCAGACATGGGGTGGCCTTTATGTTTCGTAATTGGAGGTCTTGGTCAGCCCTGACAGAGAGCAAGGGAAGGGAATGGCGCATTTCTCCTTTCCAGGGTGAGAGTGCGTCAGTTGCCATTCTGTAAGCTCTTTGCAGGCCACAGGTCCTGATCTTTCAATGCGTGTTAGGTCAGCTCTCCCATTCCTGCACACTTACACCCTCACAGCTCCTGTACCTTTTTCCAAGTTTATTAAATAAAACCGTGACTATGTCAGGGAGAGCGTGCCACCCGGCAGTGACAGGTTTGTTCTGCCTCTCCCTACTCTCTGGACTTGCCCTGTTCTTCCTCTCGCTCCTTCTCCTTCTCTCGCTTCTTCTGGTGCTCTGCCTGCATCTTCTGCCTCTCCCTACTCTCTGGACCTGCCCTGTTCTTCCTCTCGCTCCTTCTCCTTCTCCTCCTCCTCCTCTCGCTTCTTCTGGTGCTCTGCCTGCATCTTGTGCCTCTCCGCGGCCTCCTCCCTCCTCATTTCTGCTTTCTCTGCCTCGGCCTGTTGTGCTCTGCGGGCCTCATCCATTTGGTTTACCACCAGATTCAAAACACATTGTGGGGGGTGAGAGGGGGACAGAGCCTCCAGCTGCGGGGGTGCGTCCCAGCGCGATGCTGCACAATTCTGCACAGAGGAACCGGAATGCATCTGGAATTCATATCTGATGTGCCTGCTCTCCTGTGCACACGATTTAGTATCGGCCCACATGCAAATGAGGGCCCGCTGTAAAAAGAGGCGCTAGGGACACTTTCAATGCGTGTTAGGACTTGCAGATATATTTCATTTCTATATGTGCATCAGATTCCCATTTAATAACGTGCGCCCTTAGTCTGAGGCCTGTGGGAAGGTCGTGTGTACCATGCCCCAGCAGAGGCACAGGGCACTCACCATGAGCCCCCAGGGGCAAACATTCTCTGCTTTTAATTCCTCTCTTTCTGAACATTTGGTGCGCAGAGGACCCTCCTCGCAGCCTCGTCCCCCTAGTGATGTCACCGTCTGTTTCTGATGAATGAGCTCACCTGTGCCCTTCCCTTCTGGTTGAGAAGCTACACTCTTCCCACCCCCTCACCCCACACCAGCCCACCCCACCAGGGCCGCACACACCCTCCAGAACATAAGAACATAAGAACATAAGAAATTGCCATACTGGGTCAGACCAAGGGTCCATCAAGCCCAGCATCCTGTTTCCAACAGTGGCCAATCCAGGCCACAAGAACCTGGCAATTACCCAAACACTAAGAAGATCCCATGCTACTGATGCAATTAATAGCAGTGACTATTCCCTAAGTAACTTGATTAATTGCCATTAATGGACATTACCTCCAGGTGTCACATATTGCTTGCATCTAAACTTGAGACAGGAAACTGGTCCTTCACAACGTTGGAGTCATTTTTTGTTACTTTTGCTGAGAATGTATAAAGAGGATATTAGGCCGTAGGGATTCAGAGTTCTCACCCAGACACAAACCAGTTTGAAGGCCACAGGCCAACCCCTGAGTGAACTCCTGTTTACTGTCTTACATTGTGAAAAGTTTACAAACAGGCAACAGTCTGTTTATGAGAAAACTAGCAATTAACTTATACTAAAGCCTGAGAGAGAGAATGAAGCCCACGCAGCTGTGTCTGAAACCTGATAAGAACTCAGAGGGAGGGAACGCCGTTGCTTTCACAAGCGTTTGTAGTGTATAAGGAGAGACTGCGAGAAAGAGAGAGGAGGGAGATGCGGTTGTTTTAAAATTTACCTTTGTAGAGTGACAAAATAGTTACTCGTCAAGGGGAAAAAAAACTGAACCAGATCCTGGTTTATCCCAATGCATGCAGTGAGACGTAAATCTGCTTTTCTTATGGAACTCAATAGAGAAATTTCTATGAATGCAATGGGGTAAAACCAGGCCTGGATTGGCTTGTCCTCCTTGACATGGAGTTATATGGTCACCCTATTCTTACAAAAATCCCTGCTAGGGGGAAAGACCTCTTATAGGAAAGAAACCACCAGAAGTTCATCAGATCAATAAGATGTCCTGACAGGATCCAAGATGGCGTCTTGGTAGCAGGACGTGTATGAGGAGGGCTCCCGAGCTGAAAGTTTTTTTCCTGCAAAAATTATGCCGCACACCAAGAGGAAAGGTAGAGTCAGGGTAGAGACCCCGACAGCCCAGACTCCTACCTTATTTCAGCCTTCAATCGGGAACTTCTTTCTACCAAGCAGTGGAAATACCCCGGGAGACGCGGCCGTTGTATGCGCTGATGGAGAGCAAACGCCGACGCATCTAGGCCTTAACATCTCGTTAAGCCCCGGGGCTCCCTCTAAACCTTTGCCTCCAGGACTTGCCACATCCCCGGATTTGGGAACGGAAGTCAGACCGGAGTTGCCAGACTTACCCGACTCCATCGAGGGAAATCCGATGGGAGAGGAGGCGAGCCAAGAGAATAGAGGGGAAGGACTCCCTCTAACTTCAACACCGGAAGAAGGCAAAGGACGTGCAGAGGCCTCCAGAGAGAGGCACGGTGACTGCACGGAGAGAACAGTGAGTCAAAATCTAATTCCAAGTGTTCCACAAACGCATAATATTTCTTTGGAAAATGTGTGGGCAGTCCTTGTTGATTTAAAGTTATCTATTGAAACAACAAATAAAACGCTGATAGAAATGCAGAATCGCGTTACCCAGATTGATCCGATAATATCAAACCATAAAGAAAAGATTCAATCCCTTGAAAATCGGGTGGAAGTTATAGAGAAAGCCCAAAATGGGTTGATACTTGGAGACAATGCAAATTCAAGGAAAATTGAGATGCTGGAAAATCAAGCCAGATATAAAAACCTTAGGATACTAAATTTTCCTAATATCAGACTGATATCCACCTACGAGATGTATAAAAAATACATTTCAGAAGTCTTGATGTTAACACCAGGAGAAATACCGGTGATGGAGAAGATTTTCTTCATAAACCAAAAGAAAATGGAAAAGAAAGATCAAGAACCGGGAAAAAATGGATCACAACAACAACAGGAAATGGAAAATATAACAGCATTTCTTGAACAAAGCATGACTGATCAAGTAGAGCAAAGGGGGACGTTATGTGTGAAATTTGCAAATATAGCAGATAGAGATAAAATGCTGAGGTTATCTCTTAAAAATAGAGACAAGAAGTTCCTGGGTCAGAAAGTCTGGACATACCCTGATATAACTAAAACCACACAATTACGTAGAAAAAAATTTCTTTTAATGGGCCAAGAGGTGAAAACCCTTGGTGCTCAGTTTATGATTTATTACCCCAGTAAATGTGTGGTTAAATTCCAAAGTGAGAGGTTTGTGTTTTTAGAACCGCTTGAATTACGAAAGTTTATTGATGCAAAATTACCTAGAGCTTGCTGATATCAGTTAAAGGGAATAGTTTGAAAGCACTGCTTACCTGCTTTATGCTTTATGTTTTAGCAATAATGCTTTTTCTTCTTTCTTGCTCTAATTACATCTTGGATCTCCTATTACTTTATAACGGGGGTTAGTTTTTGTTTCGTTCTAACCTATATTATTTCTCTTAGAAAAAGTTTGTAATATGCAGATTTTCTTGATTTAAACAGAGTATAGTATAGGAATGGAAATTGCCTGTAATATTATTTGTACCCAATCTGTGACATGCGGTATTGCTGTCTTGTATTTTGAAATGCATAATAAAAAAAAAAAAAAAAGATGTCCTGACACCAAGTGCTCTGATCCCTCCCCGTTACCCACATGTTCTGGCTTGGTGAAATGTTTAGGGTCTGAAGGGTTAAAGTGAAGCTGTTACTAATCCTTTTCTGCATCAGCACCCAGCAGTGACATCTGTGGTTTCTAGAAGCTGAGAGAACCCAGGCCTCTGCCCAACATCCTGTGAGAGAGGCGAGGGGGCGGCTGACCACTCTCTCATTGGACAGAGACCCAGACAACGGCGGCTCCCTGTCACCTTTTCTCCTGCCATCATGAGTGTGTGGTCAGTGAGGTTTCCACCAGGCCCACGTTATCCTTGGTAACCATGGCAGCAGGTGACTGGCACGCCACAGGAAACGAGGCCGACGCAGTCAGAGGCAGCCACAATGGCCGGGGCAGAGCAGACGTGCAGGACCTCCAGGAGGGTGGAAGGAATGCAGAGAATTTCCATGCACTAAACACTGCAGTTACGACCCTTGTGCGTGACCGGACATCGGAGCCTCAGAGTGACCATTACCCACATCCCGTTCCACGTCATGACACCTGCACTGGGTGTTATCTCTGCCTGGACGTGGCTGGAGAGGGCAGGATCTCTGTCACTTCCCCTCTTTGTGACCGCATGGGAGGGTCTCTCCTCAACATCCCATGTAACTGACACTGAGACTCCTCCTGTCACTGAGGTCTTGAATTTGACTCTCAGAGGCTGCAGAGACAGGCGGTGTCCTGATCATTCTCCCCTACACTGCGAGGAATCCCTGAGCTGTGTCTCCGATGCAGGGCTCTGAAGCTCTGGAACAAGAAGAGGCGCGGGATGAGCGTCTCCGTTACCCCATGGGTGAGGACCAGGGCACTTCTGGGGCAGCGGCTACAGGTGAACAGTCAGGTTTTTCATGCAGATCCAGTGCCTCGTTTTACCCCACGGCAAGCATGGACTCAGTAGGGAAACATCAGAACTACAAGTCCCAGCATGCAAGAGGGCTAAAACCAGGACTGGATCAACCTGAATAAAATGGAACCAGCTGGGACCCTTTAGTGACTGGAGCCACTTTACTTTCTAATGAAGGGAAGCAGTGGTTACAGTCCAAGAGTTCAGTCACGGGAGTGAGCGGGTTCCATGCAGGTGTTTATTACCCATCCTTAGCAGTGATAACCTCAGTGAGCACAGGGACGTATGGGCAGTAAGGAGCCTCTCAGACAGGTGTGAGACACTTACCAGGACACGGGAGGTCTTCCCTGGGGAGTGAGGGGCTCCCATGCAGGTATTTATTACCCATCCTTAGCAGTGATAACCTCAGTGAGCACAGGGACGTATGGGCAGTAAGGAGCCTCTCAGACAGGCATGAGACATCGGACCAGGGCACGGGAGGTCTTCCCTGGGGAGTGAGCGGCTCCCATGAAGGTATTTATTACCCATCCTTAGCAGTGATAAGCTCAGTGAGCACAGGGACGTAGGGGCAGTAAGGAGCCTCTCAGACAGGTGTGAGACACTGGACCAGGGCACGGGAGATCTTCCCTGGGGAGTGAGGGGCTCCCATGCAGGTATTTATTACCCATCCTTAGCAGTGATAACCTCAGTGAGCACAGGGACGTATGGGGCAGTAAGGAGCCTCTCAGACAGGTGTGAGACACTTACCAGGGCACGGGAGGTCTTCCCTGGGGAGTGAGAGGCTCCCATGCAGGTATTTATTACCCATCCTTAGCAGTGATAACCTCAGTGAGCACAGGGACGTAGGGGCAGTAAGGAGCCTCTCAGACAGGTGTGAGACACTTACCAGGGCACAGGAGGTCTTCCTTGGGGAGTGAGGGGCTACCATGCAGGTATTTATTACCCATCCTTAGCAGTGATAACCTCAGTGAGCACAGGGACGTATGGGCAGTAAGGAGCCTCTCAGACAGGTGTGAGACACTGGACCAGGGCACAGGAGGTCTTCCTTGGGGAGTGAGGGGCTCCCATGCAGGTATTTATTACCCAACCTTAGCAGTGATAACCTCAGTGAGCACAGGGACGTATGGGCAGTAAGGAGCCTCTCAGACAGGTGTGAGACACTTACCAGGGCACAGGAGGTCTTCCTTGGGGAGTGAGGGGCTCCCATCGCGGAAAGATTAAATGATTTCTTTGCTTCGGTGTTTACTGAAGAGGATGTTGGGGAGGTACCCGTAATGGAGAAGGTTTTCATGGGTAATGATTCAGATGGACTGAATCAAATCACGGTGAACCTAGAAGATGTGGTAGGCCTGATTGACAAACTGAAGAGTAGTAAATCACCTGGACCGGATGGTATACACCCCAGAGTTCTGAAGGAACTAAAAAATGAAATTTCAGACCTATTAGTAAAAATTTGTAACTTGTCATTAAAATCATCCATTGTACCTGAAGACTGGAGGATAGCAAATGTAACCCCAATATTTAAAAAGGGCTCCAGGGGCGATCCGGGAAACTACAGACCGGTTAGCCTGACTTCAGTGCCAGGAAAAATAGTGGAAAGTGTTATAAACATCAAAATCACAGAACATATAGAAAGACATGGTTTAATGGAACAAAGTCAGCATGGCTTTACCCCAGGGCAAGTCTTGCCTCACAAATCTGCTTCACTTTTTGAAGGAGTTAATAAACATGTGGATAAAGGTGAACCGGTAGATATAGTATACTTGGATTTTCAGAAGGCGTTTGACAAAGTTCCTCATGAGAGGCTTCTAGGAAAAGTAAAAAGTTATGGGATAGGTGGCGATGTCCTTTCGTGGATTGCAAACTGGCTAAAAGACAGGAAACAGAGAGTAGGATTAAATGGGCAATTTTCTCAGTGGAAGGGAGTGGACAGTGGAGTGCCTCAGGGATCTGTATTGGGACCCTTACTGTTCAATATATTTATAAATGATCTGGAAAGAAATACACGAGTGAGATAATCAAATTTGCAGATGACACAAAATTGTGCAGAGTAGTTAAATCACAAGCAGATTGTGATAAATTGCAGGAAGACCTTGTGAGACTGGAAAATTGGGCATCCAAATGGCAGATGAAATTTAATGTGGATAAGTGCAAGGTGATGCATATAGGGAAAAATAACCCATGCTATAATTACACGTTGTTGGGTTCCATATTAGGTGCTACAACCCAAGAAAGAGATCTAGGTGTCATAGTGGATAACACATTGAAATCGTCGGCTCAGTGTGCTGCGGCAGTCAAAAAAGCAAACAGAATGTTGGGAATTATTAGAAAAGGAATGGTGAATAAAACGGAAAATGTCATAATGCCTCTGTATCGCTCCATGGTGAGACCGCACCTTGAATACTGTGTACAATTCTGGTCGCCGCATCTCAAAAAAGATATAATTGCGATGGAGAAGGTACAGAGAAGGGCTACCAAAATGATAAGGGGAATGGAACAGCTCCCCTATGAGGAAAGACTAAAGAGGTTAGGACTTTTCAGCTTGGAGAAGAGACGGCTGAGGGGGGATATGATAGAGATGTTTAAAATCATGAGAGGTCTAGAACGGGTAGATGTGAATCGGTTATTTACTCTTTCGGATAATAGACTAGGGGGCACTCCATGAAGTTAGCATGGGGCACATTTAAAACTAATCGGAGAAAGTTCTTTTTTACTCAATGCACAATTAAACTCTGGAATTTGTTGCCAGAGAATGTGGTTCGTGCAGTTAGTATAGCTGTGTTTAAAAAAGGATTGGATAAGTTCTTGGAGGAGAAGTCCATTACCTGCTATTAAGTTCACTTAGAGAATAGCCACTGCCATTAGCAATGGTTACATGGAATAGACTTAGTTTTTTGGGTACTTGCCAGGTTCTTATGGCCTGGATTGGCCACTGTTGGAAACAGGATGCTGGGCTTGATGGACCCTTGGTCTGACCCAGTATGGCATTTTCTTATGTTCTTATGTTCTTATTACCCATCCTTAGCAGTGATAACCACAGTGAGCACAGGGACGTATGGGCAGTAAGGAGCCTCTCAGACAGGTGTGAGACACTTACCAGGGCACGGGGGGTCTTCCTTGGGGAGTGAGCGGCTCCCATGCAGGTATTTATTACCCATCCTTAGCAGTGATAACCTCAGTGAGCACAGGGACGTATGGGCAGTAAGGAGCCTCTCAGACAGGTGTGAGACATCGGACCAGGGCACGGGAGGTCTTCCCTGGGGAGTGAGGGGCTCCCATGCAGGTATTTATTACCCATCCTTAGCAGTGATAACCTCAGTGAGCACAGGGACGTATGGGCAGTAAGGAGCCTCTCAGACAGGTGTGAGACACTTACCAGGGCACGGGGGGTCTTCCCTGGGGAGTGAGAGGCTCCCATGCAGGTATTTATTACCCAACCTTAGCAGTGATAACCTCAGTGAGCACAGGGACGTAGGGGCAGTAAGGAGCCTCTCAGACAGGTGTGAGACACTTACCAGGGCACGGGGGTCTGCCCTGGGGAGTGAGGGGCTCCCATGCAGGTATTTATTACCCAACCTTAGCAGTGATAACCTCAGTGAGCACAGGGACGTATGGGCAGTAAGGAGCCTCTCAGACAGGCATGAGACATCGGACCAGGGCACGGGGGGTCTTCCCTGGGGAGTGAGGGGCTCCCATGCAGGTATTTATTACCCATCCTTAGCAGTGATAACCTCAGTGAGCACAGGGACGTATGGGCAGTAAGGAGCCTCTCAGACAGGTGTGAGACATCGGACCAGGGCACGGGAGGTCTTCCCTGGGGAGTGAGGGGCTCCCATGCAGGTATTTATTACCCATCCTTACAGTGATAACCTCAGTGAGCACAGGGACGTATGGGCAGTAAGGAGCCTCTCAGACAGGTGTGAGACACTTACCAGGGCACGGGGGGTCTTCCCTGGGGAGTGAGAGGCTCCCATGCAGGTATTTATTACCCATCCTTAGCAGTGATAACCTCAGTGAGCACAGGGACGTATGGGCAGTAAGGAGCCTCTCAGACAGGCGTGAGACATGGGACCAGGGCACGGGGGGTCTTCCCTGGGGAGTGAGGGGCTCCCATGCAGGTATTTATTACCCATCCTTAGCAGTGATAACCTCAGTGAGTACAGGGACGTATGGGCAGTAAGGAGCCTCTCAGACAGGTGTGAGACATGGGACCAGGGCACGGGGGTCTGCCCTGGGGAGTGAGGGGCTCCCATGCAGGTATTTATTACCCATCCTTACAGTGATAACCTCAGTGAGCACAGGGACGTATGGGCAGTAAGGAGCCTCTCAGACAGGTGTGAGACACTTACCAGGGCACGGGGGTCTTCCCTGGGGAGTGAGCGGCTCCCATGCAGGTATTTATTACCCATCCTTACAGTGATAACCTCAGTGAGCACAGGGACGTATGGGCAGTAAGGAGCCTCTCAGACAGGTGTGAGACACTTACCAGGGCACGGGGGGTCTTCCCTGGGGAGTGAGAGGCTCCCATGCAGGTATTTATTACCCATCCTTAGCAGTGATAACCTCAGTGAGCACAGGGACGTATGGGCAGTAAGGAGCCTCTCAGACAGGCGTGAGACATGGGACCAGGGCACGGGGGGTCTTCCCTGGGGAGTGAGGGGCTCCCATGCAGGTATTTATTACCCATCCTTAGCAGTGATAACCTCAGTGAGTACAGGGACGTATGGGCAGTAAGGAGCCTCTCAGACAGGTGTGAGACATGGGACCAGGGCACGGGGGGTCTTCCCTGGGGAGTGAGGGGCTCCCATGCAGGTATTTATTACCCATCCTTACAGTGATAACCTCAGTGAGCACAGGGACGTATGGGCAGTAAGGAGCCTCTCAGACAGGTGTGAGACACTTACCAGGGCACGGGGGTCTTCCCTGGGGAGTGAGCGGCTCCCATGCAGGTATTTATTACCCATCCTTAGCAGTGATAACCTCAGTGAGCACAGGGACGTATGGGCAGTAAGGAGCCTCTCAGACAGGCGTGAGACATCGGACCAGGGCACACCAACGTCTTCTAAACCATAAAACTGCCATTGCTGTGGTAGAGCCAAAGCTCTTCATGAGCACTGAGAGTGCAGCCACCTCTGGGTGGGAAACAAGGCATTAATTAGTTATGTGGCTAATTACAGGGGGTTTGTGGAGCACTGAGGGGAATCGGGTGAGAGAGGCTGAGGAATAAGGAGTTTACAGACGCGAAAGCATTAATGACCTGCCCGTGGTCTGTGATCAGAGAGACAGAACTTGACGAGGGTGCATGCGATTTCTCGGATCTGTTCCCTTAGGGACGTCCCTGTTTCATGGCGGCAGCTCGTCTTAGCAGCAGAAAAAGCCCCTCCTGGGCCGGTCTGGTTTCAAAGGGCGAGCACTGCCGTGCGGTGGATCTGGGTTTGATTCCTGGGTCTGATTCCTGCTCTCCAGGCCGGCTGGGGCTGCTGTAGAGGCAGCGCACATCATCCCTGGGGGTGGGGGACGAGGGGAGCAGGGAGTGCAAGGCATCAGGCAATGCTGACATCTGATAGCCAGGCCTAGGATCCACGTTAGCCCGGATCTAGGGGGAGCTGTGGATCGTGGCCCCTGAGAAAGGGCGGTCACTGCAATGCAGGTCAGGATTGGAAGGAGATGTAAATGTGGGGATCACTCCCCCATCCCTCGCGGCTGGGTTGCTGTGAATGAAGCCCCCTACATCATCGCTCCTTAAAGGCCGGTTCCAGCAGGAAGAAACTGTCCTGCCAAAAGTACAAAACACATCTTGAGCTTTACGATCTATTTCCACTCAGCAGTGAATGAGTGAATAAAAAGTGGTTTAACTGGGAAGCGGAGCAGATGTGAGCTGGGAGTCCCAGCGCAGACATTTATTTATGTATTTATAAGATTTTCTATACCGTCGATTAGACAGGCCATCTCAGTGGTTCACAACACATCATAGAACAGATAAAACACAATTGTTATTCATAAAACAACTAAAATACAGTTTGTTTTCATAAAAGAAAATAAAGGTTACTCATAATAAAATAATAATGATATTCGGCATAATACTAAGCTAATAACAACGTAAGAGCACTATTCATAAATATAAATAGAATAGTAAAATCGTATCTATAGTCATAACAACTATCTAGGAGCTTTTTCTCACGCTCACTCTTCAGTGCATCATTAACTTTATTTCTGCTCAGTTCCCTCCGATGTAAAATGCCTCCTTAAACAGCCAGGTTTTTAAACTTTGATTGAAGTTTCTCAGATCTTTTTGCAGTCGTAGTTGTTCAGGTAACTCATTCGATAATCCAGGGCCTGCTATTGACAGAGCTCTGTCTCTGACTTGACTTAAATGAGCTGAGTGTAGAGATGGAGTCGTTACTAATCCTTCGCTAGCTGACCTCAGCTTCCTTTCTGGCACATGTAAGCGAATAGCAGCATTAAGCCAAACTATTTGTTCCTCATGAATTAATTCGTGTAGGTTGCATAATACCTTGAATTTAATGCGAGACTGAATTGGAAGCCAGTGTAGTGCAGCTAGAATTGGTGTAATGTGCTCCCTCTTAGTGTTCATGCTGCTGTATTCTGTAAAATGTGTACTGCTCTAATCCTTATGTCTGGAATTGCAGTAATCTGTACTCGCAAATATTAATGCTCGTAGTGTTCGAAAATCGCTTTGATGGAATAATGGTTTCAATCTTTAAAGCATCATTAATTCATATAGCCCTCCCTTACTATTTTTGTTATATGTTTTTTCATATTTAATTCTGAATCAATTATAACTCCTAGGTCCCTAACTGTGTCTGATAATTTTAAATTCGGATCTTTATGGGTTATTGTTGATGATTGTCTATTCACTATAATTTTTCTCTCCAATAAGATGAATTCGGTTTTGTCAATATTTATAACTAATTCCATGAGTTAATAAATGTGAGATACATATTTGCAAGTTCAGAAGCTTTTTCTATTGTATCATCTATTGGTAAAATTATCTGAATATCATCAGCGTATATGTAGTAAATACAACATATATATATATATTAAATAGTGTTGCTGAAAGGACGGATCCTTGAGGATCCGTCATTTTGTCATTTTGTCATTTTATTCATTTTAACCCTATAAATTCGATTCTCCAAAAAAGAATTGAACCATTTTAATGTTATGCCACTTATTCCAATGTGCATTAATCTCTGAAGAAGTATATTATGATTTACAGTATCAAACGCTGCCGATAAATCTAACAAGATTAATAAGTATTTTTGTCCACTGTCAAATCCTCTCAGGACTGTGTCAGTTAGGGATAAAAGCAATGTTTCAGTGCGAAAATGTTCCCTAAAGCCACCTTGCACAGGATATAAAATATTATTGACCTCGAGATGTCTAGAAAGTTGGTTTTGTACTACCTTTTCTATAAGTTTGGAAATAAAAGATAAGTTTGGATTTTATCTCTGACGGATCTAGTTTACTTTCTTTTAATATGGCTTTGTAGTATATTTGGCAGTTAGCATTAAGTTAATGATTTGCATCCTGGTATTAACAATTTATTTATTTATTTAGAAACTTTTATATACCGGTATTTGTGGGGACATCATACCGGTTCACATAGTAACTGAAAGATTGGAAAATACATTGCAACAGGGGAATGTAACTGGGCGGGGGGAAGAACAGAAAGGCAGTAGGAAGGATAGGAGAACAAGAAGGTAATAACCAAAACAATTTACAATTTACAATGAAAGTCTCCTTAATAAGGAGGTTACCTGAAAGGGGACTGCGAGGGGGAGTGGAGGGAGTTATTCTGTGTAAGCATGGTTGAACAGGAGAGTTTTTAATTTCTTTTTGAATTTAAATGCACAGGGTTCAAGTTGCATGTGGACAGGTAGTGTATTCCAGAGAACGGGCCCGGCAATAGAGATGGCACGGTCTCGGGTGGAGGAGAGATGTGCCTGTTTCAAGGATTGAACGTGTAGGGTGCCTTTGTTGGTAGATCTGGTGGCTCGGATGGACAGGGGGGCAGTGAAAGGGAGGTCGAGCCAGTTGGAGTTGTGGGTGTAAATGGACTTGTGAATTATGGTCAGAGTTTTGTAGTGTATACGGGACATTATGGGGAGCCAATGTAAATCCTTGAGGATGGGGGTAATATGGTCATGTTTGCATGTGTTTGTAATGAGTCTTGCAGTAGCATTTTGCAGAAGTTGAAGGGGTTTGATAGAAGACAATGGGAGCCCTAAGAGGAGGGCATTACAGTAATCTAGTTTGGAGGTGAGGGTAGCTTGGATCACTGTGCGGAGGTCATGGGCGTAGAGCAGGGGTCTGAGTTTCTTTAGTACATTTAGCTTGAAGAAGCCAGTTTTGAGGATGGAGTTGATGTGAGGTTTCATACTTAGGTTGGGATCAAGAAGGACTCCGAGGTCTCTAACGGAGGGTTGAGCTGTGAGGAGGTTAAGTTTAGGGTCGTTAGGTAGGAGGTCAGGGGGGTGCGAGGAGATGTGAAGGAGTTCCGTTTTGTTGGTGTTGAGAGCAAGCTGAAGGTTGGTGAGGAGGGCGTTGATGGCTGCAAGGCACTTTTCCCAGTGCTCGAGGGCGTCAGATATGGAGTTGTGAATGGGAATGATGATCTGTACATCATCAGCATAAAGGTAGAATTTGAGTTTAAGGTCAGTGAGGAGGTGGCAGAGGGGAGTGAGGTAAATGTTGAATAGGGTAGATGAGAGTGAAGAGCCTTGCGGGACTCCTTGTTGTAGGGGGTATGAGGCAGATAGGTTGTTTCCAATTTTCACAGAGAACTTTCTGTTAGAGAGATAGGATTTGAACCAAGCAAGAGCTATTCCTGAGATGCCGATGCTTTCTAGCCGTGTCAGGAGGTGGTGGTGGCTGATGGTGTCAAAGGCCGCTGAGATGTCAAGAAGGGCGAGGAGGTAACTGTGGCCTTGTCCCAGACCTCTGAGGAGATAGTCAGTGAGGGAGAGCAGTAAGGATTCGGTGTTGAAGTGCTTCCTGAATCCAAATTGGGAGACGTTATGCCTGCTCGAGGCAGTTATGCCTGCTCGAGGCAGGCATAACTTGCGCGCGTTGGACCGGCCACCGGCGCATCATGGTCCGGTCTGGGGGCTGGTCCAGAGGCCACGGCCATGCCCCCGGAATGCCCCCGATGACGCGCTGGCCGCGACACGCCCCTGACATGCCCCCGGGAACGCCCACAATGATGCGCCGGCCTTGACACGCCCCCCTACACGCCCCCCAGGAAAGCCCTGGGACTTACGCGCGTCCTGGGGCTTGCGTGCACCGCCGAGCCTACTCAACATAGGCTCAGCGCGCGCAGGGGGAGTTTGGGCCAGGTTTTCGGGGGGTACGCGCATATCTTACGCGCATACCCCTTTGAAAATCTGGCCCATATTGTCCTTAGTTAAATTATTAACTATGCTAAACAGGGTACATGGATTACGCGCAAATTTTCTAATTTTGCTGCTATAATAATCTTTTTTGGCATTATCAATCATTTTGTTATATGTAGCCAGAAATGATCTAGAGATTCCTAGAGATTCATTAGATTTTTCTTTCCTCATTTCCTTTCTTTCTTCTCTAACAGCTTTTTTGCCTCTCTAATAGTCTGGTTATACCAGGCATTCTGTTTTTTTGTTGTAGTATTTATTGCATTTCGTCTTTACAGGATTGAGGCAATCAGCAATCTCTGCTGTTAACTTTATCCAGGAGTCAACTGCAGAGGTACCGTCTGGCAAAATTATTTTATCCCTGTTCTTATCTAGTTCTGTTTGAAGCTCCTCAATGTTAAACGGGGGACGGTGTTCAAATGTGAGGGTGCTGGCCTGTATTAAAAAAATGATCAGACCCAGGAACTGGTGAATATTTCATACTAGAGGTAGAAGCATTTTAATTTTTTATGATTAACAAAAACTAGGTCTAGAAAGTGTCCAGCTTGGTGTGTGGCCTCAGTAGTGAGGAGATTATATCCCAATGTATCCATGGTTTCTATTAGAATATTACAAGCTGCTGAAAGTGCTAGACTAACCATATGTAAATTAAAATCACCAAGTATTATTGTAGGTTTATCATGGTTCAATGCTGATACAAAAAATTCTATTAAAGATGAGATATTATACTCTAAAAGCCCAGGGGGACAATAAAGTAAACAGATCTGTAATATTTCAGTCTCAAATAATTGCTCAGGAACTTTTGCCACCAGAGGGACAGTTTTCGTCCTCTAAAATACTAACCCCAGCCTCCCTTTCTGCGCAGGTATCCAGCGGGTCCCTTGTTACCCCTCGTCCCACCGCGAGCTCCTGGTCTGGAGGACCCTGGCTAAGATTCTGGGCTTATCACAGGCTGCGCTGGTGCTGATGATGATCCTGCTCCTCCGTCTCTGTAAGTGACTGCACGGCCGCCAGTGGTTTGGCTGAGCTAAGGACAGAAGAGCAGCAGGGTCTGCATGATGGGACAGAAAGACAGACAGAGGTACAGAGGGAAAGAGGGACATCTGAGGGAGAGAAGACTGAAAATGAAGGAAGAAGAGACAAAATATAAATATAGAAAAATGCATGAAGAAAAGAGGGAAGAGTTATCCAGAGAGAAAGAGAAAATGAGACAGAGAGCGCGAGCTACAGTGAGTGAGAGAGACTGATACAGTGAGAGAGACAGTGAGTGAGAGAGAGAGGGACAGATACAGTGACAGAGAGAGACATACAGGGAATGAGAGAGAGATATATAGGGAGTGAGAGAAAGATACAATGACAGAGAGAGAGAGAAAGTTACAGTGAGTGAGAGAGACTGATACAGTGAGAGAGACAGTGAGTGAGAGAGAGAGGGACAGATACAGTGAGTGAGAGAGAAGGAGGTGACCCCCATAGATGATTTCATATTCCCCCTGCTCTGTGACGCCTTGTGCTCTTTCTTGTTACAGGTTCCCAGTGTTCCCAGTGCTCCCAGCAGGAAGCGCAGACACAATGTACCCCAGCTGGTAGCATGAAGGAGGTTACGAGCCCTGTGACCCAGGGAGCTGCACCTGGAGCAGCAGGTAACACTCAGCTCAGGGTCCCCCTGCATATTCTGAGAGAGGTTTTGTGTCAGTCATCACAGGGAGTCTCGGGGGGGGGGGAGGTGTCACTACTCCTGGTCCTGTCCCTGTAAGTCTTTCATTGGCTGGAGCGCCTGTCAATTTGGGCGCCCCAGCCAATGAAAGCACATAGACGGGCACGCCTATACAGTAAAATGGGTTGCGCAGTCCTAACGCTTCGCCTAACGCTTTGCAGACGCGGCTTGCATTTGCAAGCAATTTAAATAGCGTATCGAGCGGTATGTGATAAGAACAGTGCGAGCGGCAAACGAGGGTGCGCCCGGCACTGCCGCACTCTTTCTAACGCGGCCTTACTGTATCGACCTGAATGAAAGGTGTCAGCCGTCACAGGGAGTCTCGGGGGGGGGGGGGGGTCACTGCTCCTGATTCTGTCCCAGGAATTCTTGCACAATTACCTCCTCACATCCCCTTTACAGTTTATATACTTTTCCAACCTTTCCAATGAAAGGTGTCAGCCGTCACAGAGAGTCTCTGGGGGGGGGTCACTGCTCCTGATTCTGTCCCTGGAATTCTTGCACAATTACCTCCTCACATTCCCTTTACAGTTTATATACTTTTCTAACCTTTCCAATGAAAGGTGTCAGCCGTCACAGGGAGTCTCTGGGGGGGGGGGGGGGTCACTGCTCCTGATTCTGTCCCTGGAATTCTTGCACAATTACCTCCTCACATCCCCTTTACAGTTTATAGACTTTTCCAACCTTACCAATGAAAGGTGTCAGCCGTCACAGGGAGTCTCGGGGGGGGGGGGGGAGGGTCACTGCTCCTGATTCTGTCCCTTTATGTCTTGCACAATTACCTCCTCACATCCCCTTTACAGTTTATATACTTTTCTAACCTTTCCAATGAAAGGTGTCAGCCGTCACAGGGAGTCTCTGGGGGGGGGGGGGGTCACTGCTCCTGATTCTGCCCCTGGAATTCTTGCACAATACCTCCTCACATCCCCTTTACAGTTTATATACTTTTCCAACCTTACCAATGAAAGGTGTCAGCCGTCACAGGGAGTCTCTGGGGGGTGGGGGGGGGGGGGTCACTGCTCCTGATTCTGTCCCTGGAATTCTTGCACAATTACCTCCTCACATCCCCTTTACAGTTTATATACTTTTCTAACCTTTCCAATGAAAGGTGTCAGCCATCACAGGGAGTCTCTGGGGGGAGGGGGGGGTCACTGCTCCTGATTCTGTCCCTGGAATTCTTGCACAATTACCTCCTCACATTCCCTTTACAGTTTATATACTTTTCCAACCTTTCCAATGAAAGGTGTCAGCCATCACAGGGAGTCTCTGGGTGGGGGTCACTGCTCCTGATTCTGTCCCTGGAATTCTTGCACAATTACCTCCTCACATCCCCTTTACAGTTTATATACTTTTCTAACCTTTCCAATGAAAGGTGTCAGCCATCACAGGGAGTCTCTGGGGGGGTCACTGCTCCTGATTCTGCCCCTGGAATTCTTGCACAATTACCTCCTCACATTCCCTTTACAGTTTATAGACTTTTCTAACCTTTCCAATGAAAGGTGTCAGCCGTCACAGGGAGTCTCTGGGGGGGGGGGGTCACTGCTCCTGATTCTGTCCCTGTAATACTTGCACAATTACCTCCTCACATCCCCTTTACAGTTTATATACTTTTCTAACCTTTCCAATGAAAGGTGTCAGCCATCACAGGGAGTCTCTGGGTGGGGGTCACTGCTCCTGATTCTGTCCCTGGAATTCTTGCACAATTACCTCCTCACATCCCCTTTACAGTTTATAGACTTTTGCAACCTTTCCAATGAAATGTGAGAGTTTCAGGCCCGTGAGCTGCCGGCAGTGACTGAGGTTTGTCTCCAGGAGAGCTGCAGCTGCAGGGATTGCAAACTGAATCCACAGCTGGAGTTGGGCAGTGAAGGGACCAGTGCCATCGCTGCAGTTTGCATAACCCTGCCCCTGCACCACAGCTGGGACCCAGAGCAGAGGAGGGGATTGAGCGGGTGGGTGTTAGATATATTTATTTGTGTTTGGCTTGGATAGAAAGTGATAGGGGGTCCTGAGGGTTCATTCATCAAGAATTTGTGGGTGAAGGAGCAAGTGGTGATTTCAGAAAGGTTAGGTGAGACTGTAGGCATTTGGAAATAACCACGTTCTGAGGTCAGGTCTGAATTTTTTGGTTTCAGTAGTTAGGTGTGAAGTCCCAGGAAGAGAGCTGCAAAGTGTGGGACCTTCAATGGGGAACATTCGCTCTCTGAGCTGTGTTAGGTGTGAATTCTGCAACGAGGGCAGGGCCAGAAGTCCTTTGTCTTGAGATCTTAGTGATCTCTGTGGCATGAATGGTTGAAGCACCACCCCTACCAAGCCAGTGTTGTCAGAATGGAGGGAGGAATGGATCAATGTTAAGACTTTGTAATGTATCTATATCTAAATCTATCTATTGATGGTAGCAAATCACACAATCTATATTGTTCATGCAGTTTTGGTGCCACCGTGTGGCCATATTTAGAAATGCAGGTCTAGGTTAACCAGGATTGAATTCGTTGAAATTCTCTTTTAAACAGACTATAATTCATATTTATTTATTTATTGTCAGTAATATTCCACTGATACAAATAAGCAGTAGAGAGAAAATTTGTGTTTTGGTCACTAATATGTAGATCATGTTTGCTTAAACTATGAATCTTTTGTAATAAATGGCTGTAACCTTCCTGTAGCAAGTGGTATAAAGGTATTGAAAATAAGTAAAATATGTACTACCAACCGAAAATCTGTGGCAGAAGAATAAGATTTCACATGTCACAACAGTCTTAACTTGTATAATGAAATCTTTGCTACATATTTCACCTGGGATTTAAATGTTAGGTGGGAGTCTAAAGTGACTCCCAGATATCAGAGCTCATAAACACTGGAAACATCAGTACCAGACACTTTAAGTATTGGAAAAGTTGCAATGAATCAGAGCACAAAACCCATAATGATTTCCATTTACCCAAATTCAAAGCCAGCTTCCTTGCTGACATCCATTCATTGACTGCTGGAATACGATCAACAAGCCCAGGTGGAACAGATAAGCTGGACTTCATCCGCATAAAACTGAAAATGGATGTTAAATGAGGCAAGTAAATTTGGCAGTGGAAGCAGATAGGAGTTACACAGAGCAGGTAAAAGCACAGAGCCCTGCGGAACGCCTGAAACGAATGGGAACGAGTCTGATTGAGAAGACCCAGGCCTTACCTGTGGGTAACGATTTGTAAGAAAGGACTGGAACCGTTTAAGTACTCCAGGGCCTAGCCTAAGTCCTGCCAATCGGGCTAACAAAATAATATTTATTTATTTATTTATTTATTTATTTATTTAAAGGATTTATATACCGGAAGTTCCTCCTTGGCACCCCCACATCACACATCAAGCCGTTACAGCTGTTACAAAACGCCGCCGCTCGGATACTGTCAAATTCTAAAAAAAGAGACCATATTACTCCCACCCTCATCCAATTACACTGGCTCCCAATACGCTCAAGAATACTTTATAAAGTACTCTCCCTCATACACAAAAGTCTGTTAAACTCCAACCTCAATTGGATCAACCCCCACCTCCTCCCACGTACCTCCAACAGACCCACCCGCCCTACCCTGCAAGGAACCTTACGCACCCAACCCATCAAATCACTCAAACTATCCTCCACCATAAGCAGAGCCTTCTCTCTCGCCGGACCCACAATATGGATCTCATTGCCCTATGACATACGCATGGAGTCCTACACCCCCAAGTTCAAAAAAAAATTGAAAACCTGGCTTTTCCAGCAAGCCTACCCCTTGACACTGCCCAATTCATAATTACTCAGCAACCTACGATTAAGTATGCTCCACGACTACGACTAAGATTGCCTTACGACCAACGATTTATGCCTTGATGTCTTTGATGACGACTGATGCTTTGTATATAGTTTTATGTATGTTATATTTATAGTTTTCTCTATTTATTGACCTATTAATTTGCATTGCCTACTCCCCCGGTTATTTGTATTGTTATCGGTTATTTGTAAGGGCGCTGCCCATAAGTTTTTTGTTCTTTGTGAACCGATATGATGTGCGAACGGCTATCGGTATATAAGAGACGTTAAATAAATAAATAAATAAATAAATAAATAAATAAATAAATTTACAAGGAACAGTAACTATCGCTTCAATTAGCGGTTTACATTGAACATAATTAATCAAAGTAACAAATTCGTATAAATTGCTAAACAGTTAATAACATACGAGTTAATAAATAAATAACATGGTTATATGTTTGTCAACATGATTATATGTATATATGATTATATAGTAAATCCATAACATGATTATATGATTAAGTACAATTCAATAATGATTTCTTCAGGAAGTTATATGCTATATGGGGCTGGGAAAGAACGAATAATATGAAGATGCCTTTCTTCCTGCTCTTAGCTCTAAGGGAATGCTTGTTTGAACAACCAAGTCTTAAGTTTCTTTTTAAATGTCGCGTGGCATGGTTCAAGGCGAAGGTCTGGAGGTAGCGAGTTCCAGAGTGAAGGTCCCGCTGTGGATAGTGCGCGTTTCCTCAGAGAGGATTTCGCCGGTTGGGTGATTAGTCTGTTCTGATACGCACTTCTAGTCGGTTTCACGGATGTGTGTAGCTGAATTTGAAACGTTAAGTTGAGAGGAGCGATGTTATATAAGGCCTTATGTATCATCATTAAGGACTTGAATTGGATCCTGTATTTAATCGGAAGCCAGTGGAGATGGTGAAGAATTGGGGTGATATGATCTCTTTTTTTTGGCAGTTGAGAGAATTCTTGCCGAGGCATTCAGGGACCATCTGAAGTGGTTTTGTGGTGCATGCTGGTAGGCCTAGGAGGAGAGTTACAGTAGTCCAGTTTTGGGAGTATGATGGCTTGTAGCACCATGCGGAAGTCTCTGTATAGAAGGAGAGGTTTTAATTTCTTTAAGGTTTGTAGTTTAAAGAAACATTCTTTTGTTGTGTTATTAACGAATTTGTTGAGGCTGAATCTGCTGTCTATGATGACTCCCAGGTCTTTTACTTGTTGCGAGGAGGTATCCAGACGTTGGCTAGCGTTAGGAAGTGAGGGTGGGACATAGTTTTCCGGTGCTATAATGAGGATTTCGGTTTTGTTTGTGTTTAAGACCAGGTTGAGGCTGGTGAGTAGGTTGTTGATAGCTGAAAGACATTTATTCCAGTATGACATGGCTTTGTGTAGTGAGTCTTCTATAGGGATGAGGATTTGTATGTCATCCGCATATAGGAAGTGTATTAGCTTGAGGTTAGTGAGTAATTGACAGAGCGGGAGAAGATATATATTGAAGAGAGTCGGAGAGAGGGATGATCCTTGCGGTACCCCCCTCTTGGATTCGATGGCGTGAGACTCTTTGTTATTTATCTTGACCTTGTATGATCTGTTCTCCAAAAACGATTTGAACCAGTTGAATGCTGCTCCTGTAATGCCAATGTCCGTTAGGCGTTGCAGGAGGCACGGGTGGTTTACGGTATCAAACGCTGATGAGAGATCCAGGAGAGCGAGGAGGCAAGGTTGGCCTTTTTCTAGATTAAAGATAATAGTGTCTGATAGTGAGGCTAATAGCGATTCGGTATTCCTAGTCTTACGAAAACCAAATTGGTTTGAGGTGAGGATGTTGTTTTCTTCAAGAAATTCTGTAAGTTGTTTGTTAACAACTTTCTCCATAATTTTGGCAATCATAGGGAGGTTTGCTATGGGTCTGAAGTTAGCTGGGTCTGAGGTGGGAAGGTTGGGTTTTTTGAGGAGCGGTTTGAGCATGGCTAATTTGAGTTGGTTAGGGACTTGGCCTTGGGTGAGAGAGCAGTTGATGATGTCTGCAACAGGTTTGGCTATGGTGTTGGTGATCAGACTCAGAATGAAGGAATATGGTCTGATGGGTGGGAGGATGGTTTTATCTTCTTGAGGATATTCTCTATTTCTAATGTGGATGTGGGCTCAAACGAGTCGAGCACTGTTGGGGTTGTGTTGGGTTGTTGAGTGGTTGAGTGTGATGGTTGTTGGACGGTTGAAAGCGATGATTGTTGGACGGTTGAGTGCGATGATTGTTGATCTGTTGAGTACAATGATTGTTGAACGGTTGAGTGTGATGGTTGTTGAACGGTTGATTGTGATGATTGGGATCTGTAGTTGGTTACGTGGTTTGGATGTGTAGATGCTCCCTTGAGGGGGGCTAGGAGTGAGGTGATTTTTAGAGATGTGAATCGGAACCAGAATCGGTTCGGATTTCAGTTCCAATTCACATCTCTATAGATGTGAATCGGAACCAGAATCGGTTCGGATTTCAGTTCCGATTCACATCTCTAGCCACTGATTTTATTGTCAAAGAAGTCAGCTAGTTCGTTCGCTTTGTTGAGAGCTTGATCGTCTGGAATGGTAGGCGCCGGGGGTTTAGTGAGGGTTGAAACATAGGAGAAAAGAGCTCTTGAATCAAATATGAGGTGGTGGATTTTTTTGGAGAAGAATTCTCTCTTGGTTTTGTTGATGTCGTTTCTGTATGAGTTGAGGCACGATTTGTAGATGAGGAGGGTGGTTGAAGATGGGTTTTTTCGCCAGTTTTGTTCAATAGGTTTTGTAATAGGGTGCAGAGTATCAAAGGCGGTGCAATAGGTGTAATAGGGTGCAAAGTATCAAAGTATCAGAGTATCACATTCCCATTTACCCAAATTTTTATGCAAAGTAGGCGGTGTAATAGGGTGCAAAGTATCAAAGTATCAGAGTATCAGTTTTGTAATAGGGTGCAGAGTATCAAAGGCGGCAGAGACATCAAGAAGGCCCATCGGATATGAGTTTCCCCTGTCTAAGCCCTGCCTCAGAAAACCCAGTGCAGATAATAATAAAGTTTCTGTTCCATGACATGTGAGGGGCGCAATACAGAGAACTCGTCCTGAAAGTCCTGCTCCTGGTTCAAATCAGCCTTCTCCAATAATTTTGCCAAATTAGAAATTAGAAATTGGGCGATAGGTACTGGGCAGAGATGGCTTTTTAATTTTAGGGTAATCATCAGCTTTCTTTATTTAGGCATTTTTATATACCGAAGCATATTGTGTACACTTCATGTCATTTTACATTGTATCTGTGGACCATCTTTAATGACGTGTCCTAAAAAGCATTAAAACAAATAAATAACCCTATAAATAGTAAAAAAAAAAAACACAAAAAAAAAACCCATCTAAAATTCATCTAAATTTAGTTTTTACAAAATAATAAAATACATAAAATTCATTCAATATCAAACTAGTTATAAAATAGTGTTTATAATAGGCACTCTTTGTGATAATCTAGATTCACAGGGGAGTCTCAAGAGAAGTCATATTACATTGTTGAACACCTGCGCGAACAACCATGTTTTTAGCTGTTCTTAAAAGGTTGTATGCTCACCTCGAAACGTATATCCAGGGGAAGAGTTCCACAGTTTTGGGCTTGACTATAGAGAGGACCCTCTCTCTGACTGCATTAAGATGTGCTGACTTGGGAGATGGGACTGGGAGAAGTGCTTTACCTAGGGACCTCAAATTGCGAGAGGGTGTGTGGATGCGAAGGGCTGCATTTAGCCATTCGTTATTATTGCCACAGATGGTTTTATGAACAAGCGTTCCCAGAATCTTAAAGTAACCAAGCCTTCCCACCTCCTTCCACTACCCACCTCTCCCCCTCCTTTTGCCCTTCTGCCCTCAGTCAAATCACTGTCAAGCTCTTCAACCCCAGACTATTTTCAGCCAAAAAAAAAAAAATATATATATATAAATTCTATCAACGCATCTATCATTATAATCTCTCCAAGACTCACGGTTGTAAACATTATCTGTATAGTTGGGGTCTCATAGCCTACGGCTTCATGCTCCTGTCTATCGAATTCACTGGCGTAAATTGCCTTGTTAATTGCTTAACTGTTTAACTGTTTAATACAAATAAGCCTTTGTAACTGTTTTGTTTAACTGTTTTAATGTTAATCGTAACTAGCTGTTTAATGTATTTTAAGCCGTAATTAAGCCGTATTTAACTGTTTAATGTAAAAAGCCCCGGCCAATCAAGCCCCGGGCGAGTTGCCGTTATTTGTAAACCGGATTGATTTGTATCTCAAACAGGAATTCCGGTATAGAAAAATTAAAAATAAATAAATAAATGAATGAATAAGCGTCAAACATTTGTGTTCGATTCGAGAATGGATAGGGAACCAGTGAAAGCTCGTCAAGATTGGGGTGATATGATCAATTTTTTTGGAATTGGTTAACAGATGCGCGGCAGCTTTCCGAAAGAGTTGCAAAGGGCGAATAGATGTTAGCGGTAAGCCAAAAAAAAAGAGCATTACAATAATCCAACTTTGATAATAAAAGAGCTTGGAGCACCATTCGAAAATCATTATAGTGTAACAAAGGGGCAGATTTTAAAAAAGTACCCTGGATTTTAATAGATATGCGCGCGCCGTGCCGCGCAGCCTGCCTCCGTTCCCTCCAAGGCCGCTCCGAAATCGGAGGAGCCTTGGAGGGAACTTCCGCCCCCCAGCCCTCTCCCCTACCTTATTCTGATGGCTTTAGGAACCCCTTCTGATAAGGAGCTGGAAAGCAGCTGAACAAGATACTGTACAAACCTTGGTGAAGCAGCTTTAATCACCCACCCCAGAGAAACCTCCCCCTCAAAAGCAGGAGATTTCCTAAAGATCTGACTACATTACCTACAATGGGGGTCAATACTCAGTGCCTTGTTGTGGGTTAATTTTGGAGTTATGCACAAAAAATAAAGTTTTGAATATTTTTGAATGCTGAATCCCTAAGTTTTGTGCACACAGCTTTATTCAGTGGCAGAGTGTGCGCGTCTGTCTCGCTGAATATCCGGGACAAGTTACGCCGCTCACCGCCTCTCTGAATACTGAGCTCATTATCTCCTGCTTCTGTTTCATTTTCCAGTGGAATTTGGTGCCAAGCTGTGTCCTATAAACTGCAGCTTTTTACTGATTTTCTGGACTAACCGATTGTTTAAAATGTACTTGCAATATTCACAGCAGCCCCGTGTCCTTGTCTTCCTGGAAACGGATCTGGGGCTCAGCCCTGCCCCATGAACTGGCTCCAGCACAAGGGAAAGTGCTATTACATCTCTAGAGACAGTGAGAGGAGCTGGAGCTGGAGCCGAGAGGACTGTGCAGAGAGGGACTCTCAGCTCCTGGTGATACAGGACCAGGAGGAGAAGGTGAGGAGCCATGCATATTTATTTATATACCAACCTTCATGAAAAATATCATATCATATCGGTTTACAAGGAACAGGGGTGTTATAACATTAACGAGAACGAGAAGAAAAAAGTTACAAAAAAACAAGGTGTTATGGGAACTTGGGAAACTGAGAGAGCAGACAACAGAGGTTTAAACAATTATAAGCTTAACAACTAAAGTACTGGATGTGCCATGGATCACAAAGCGCTCTCTATAAAATAATACGTAAATAAATAAAATAGAACTTATATACAAGAAAATAAGGGTGGCCACGGAGCAGTGCCGTGGCAGTACTGGAGGAGGATTAACAAAATGGATGGGGTTGTGACTTTCCAGTCACAGGGACTTAGGAGGGGGGGTTATGAGCAGGCTTGTTGGAACAACCAGGTCTTGAGTTTTTTCCTGAAGGTCAGCAGGCAGGGTTCCTGTCTGAGGTATGGAAGGTCCCGCTGTGGAGAAGGCACATTCCCTGGTGGATATACAAAAGGTGGACTTAGAAGAGGGGGCGTGGAGGGTTCCTTTATAGGCCTCTTATAGGTCTTTTGGAAGTGTGTAGACATAGCGGGATATGTAGGTCGTATAGCAGAAAGGTTACTCAGGGGTACAGCAGAGATCTCACTGAGTCCTGAGCACTGCAAGGGGACAGGGAATGAAGGAGAAGCAGCAAAGAGGTCAGGGTTACAATGCAAGAAAGCACAAATCCAGCCCAGCAAATGTATCCTACAGATTCAGAGATTTGTTTAAAGTAAATCCAATGCGATCTCTCGGGTCCCACTGGACCCTTCCTCCTGGAGAGATGAGCAAGGTCCAGTGGGAGTCCAGACATGGAGCTGGATCATGCCTCATACAAATGTTTTCTTTCTGTACTTCCCCCATAAAATAGATTAGGAGTTATTGGAGCTGGCGTAACAATGAGAGGAGCATTAGGAAGTGGGTTGGAGGTCTCTTAACTGTATGTGCGTCCTGTACATTATTGGATAGAGTTCTCCGTTATAAACTTTGTGCCTTTTCCAATCCTTTATTTATTTACAGTAATTTCTGGCCCCCCAATCACCAGACATGTCTTCTGGGCGGCTCTGGGATAAGCAAACACAATATAAATAGAATAACAAGGAGGATAGGACAGAAGGAGGCTAATTATAGGAGCTAGAGTTAGAAAACAAGATTAGGGTGCCTGGTGCCCTTCATAAGGGTACAGGAAGTCTATCCCGCCCTTCTCTGTCCTGCGCTTCTCGTCTGCTCACCATCCATGGGACGGGAGGTGCCCAGGGTGAATATTAACAAGGACCAAGCTGGAATGTTACTTTTCCTGGGGGCAGGGGTGCATTGAACAGGTCTCGTCTCTGTGGGATTTTCCTTGCTCGGGGCTTCTGGGTCTCAGGTTTGCTTTGTGAGATGCACAGAAGGTTTCTGTTCTGTGTTTGCACAGGATTTCATACACCGTCAGGCAGGGGACAGGTATCACTGGATCGGACTTCACATCCCAGCACCGGGGAGGAACTGGACCTGGCTGGACGACTCCCCCTTCAATCAAACGCTGTAAGAGACGTCTGAGCACTTCTTATGTTATTGTATAGATTGATTGGAATCCAGAACCACCCAAATCTCTCCCCTCCCTGTTACACTTTCATATCCTGCTGCCTTACAATAAATTACATACAGGCACACTGAGTCCCTTCCCCAGAGAGCTTACCGTCTGTGCATCTGTGCAAGATAAAAAGCCTTGTCCAGGTCACAAGGAGAGTCAGAGGCAGGAGCAGGACTTGCACTCGGGTCATTTGGCCATAGTTGGACCATGATGTCTCTCATAATTACATCCATTTCTCTTAAGAAAGGTGGTGCAAGGAGCCTCATTAAACCAGCAGATCTGAGTACAGCACCCCAGGGTATCTGCTTGTTCATCTCCCAGTCCTAGCACTCCCTCTTTTGGTCTTATTCCTCCCTCTTCTGCCTTTTTACATATTTCATTTCTTATGTAACCACCTCTCTTCATCAGGGGTCAACGTCCCAGCCCTGGAGATCACTGGATTTGCCCCACAAGGGTGGGGAAAAGTTCTGGGTCCTGTGGATTGGGAACAGGAATGAAAAGCAAGGCCACTGAGTCGAGGTTACCTCCAAAAATAACAACACACAACCCACACCAAGCTGTGCTCCAGACAAGAGAAAGATTTCACTTAGAGAAAAACAGTTACAAAGCAAAGTTCAGACCAGTCTTCAGTCAGGGAGAAACAGCCCCTCCCCTCTCCTTCATCTCCCAATCCCCTTCTCCCTGCAGAGTCCTTCTGCGCAGTGAGTCAGTGACTCTCCTCCCGGTGCCACCCAGCCCTGAGAAACCTCTCCCATCACTCACGCCGAGCAGCCCAAGTCCAAGCTCCCACTTCCCTCTGGTGAGCAGGAAGTCCTCCTTCACTCCTGGCTGCCCCGCTCCTTCCTGCCCCTCCCTGTCCTGCACGCGGCTCTCAGGTCTTTCAGCTTCAGACTTCTACCCAGACTGCTAGGACCCCTTATCCAGGGACCCCGTCCACAACTCCCTGTGGTGCCTCCCTCCTGTCACCCATCCACCATCACTCAGTCCTACCCCTCCTACAAGGCTCCCAGTATTAACCAGTGTAGCGCACTAACCTAGAGTAAGGCCTAAGCTGCCCTACACTTAAATGTTTACATTTCAAATAATTGAATTCCCGGAGTCCCATTCTTCAGATGTCTGTGCTGTATTCATGCTTTATGTGTATCAGTGTGACGCCTGCATGGGGCTCTGATGAAGATCTGCTCTTCAGCTGTCTGTGCTGTATTCATGCTTTATGTGTGTCAGTGTGACGCCTGCATGGGGCTCTGAGGAAGATCTGCTCTTCAGCTGTCTGTGCTGTATTCATGCTTTATGTGTATCAGTGTGATGCCTGCATGGGGCTCTGAGGAAGATCTGCTCTTCAGCTGTCCATGCTGTATTCATGCTTTATGTGTATCAGTGTGATGCCTGCATGGGGCTCTGAGGAAGATCTGCTCTTCACCTGTCTGTGCTGTATTCATGCTTTATGTGTGTCAGTGTGACGCCTGCATGGGGCTCTGAGGAAGATCTGCTCTTCAGCTGTCCGTGCTGTATTCATGCTTTATGTGTATCAGTGTGATGCCTGCATGGGGCTCTGAGGAAGATCTGCTCTTCAGCTGTCCGTGCTGTATTCATGCTTTATGTGTATCAGTGTGACGCCTGCATGGGGCTCTGAGGAAGATCTGCTCTTCAGCTGTCCGTGCTGTATTCATGCTTTATGTGTATCAGTGTGATATCTGCATGGGGCTCTGAGGAAGATCTGCTCTTCAGCTGTCTGTGCTGTATTCATGCTTTATGTGTATCAGTGTGATGCCTGCATGGGGCTCTGATGAAGATCTGCTCTTCAGCTGTCTGTGCTGTATTCATGGTTTACGTGTATCAGTGTGATGCCTGCATGGGGCTCTGATGAAGATCTGCTCTTCAGCTGTCTGTGCTGTATTCATGCTTTATGTGTATCAGTGTGATGCCTGCATGGGGCTCTGATGAAGATCTGCTCTTCAGCTGTCTGTGCTGTATTCATGCTTTATGTGTATCAGTGTGACGCCTGCATGGGGCTCTGATGAAGATCTGCTCTTCAGCTGTCTGTGCTGTATTCATGCTTTATGTGTATCAGTGTGATATCTGCATGAGGCTCTGAGGAAGATCTGCTCTTCAGCTGTCTGTGCTGTATTCATGCTTTATGTGTATCAGTGTGATGCCTGCATGGGGCTCTGAGGAAGATCTGCTCTTCAGCTGTCCGTGCTGTATTCATGCTTTATGTGTATCAGTGTGATATCTGCATGGGGCTCTGAGGACGATCTGCTCTTCAGCTGTCTGTGCTGTATTCATGCTTTATGTGTATCAGTGTGATGCCTGCATGTGGCTCTGAGGAAGATCTGCTCTTCAGCTGTCTGTGCTGTATTCATGCTTTACGTGTATCAGTGTGACGCCTGCATGGGGCTCTGATGAAGATCTGCTCTTCAGCTGTCTGTGCTGTATTCATGCTTTATGTGTATCAGTGTGACGCCTGCATGGGGCTCTGATGAAGATCTGCTCTTCAGCTGTCTGTGCTGTATTCATGCTTTATGTGTATCAGTGTGATGCCTGCATGGGGCTCTGAGGAAGATCTGCTCTTCAGCTGTCTGTGCTGAAGACTAAAGAGGTTAGGACTTTTCAGCTTGGAGAAGAGACGACTGAGGGGGGATATGATAGAGGTGTTTACAATCATGAGAGGTCTAGAACGGGTAGATGTGAATCGGTTATTTACTCTTTCGGATAGTAGAAAGACTAGGGGTCACTCCATGAAGTTAGCATGGGGCACATTTAAAACTAATCGGAGAAAGTTCTTTTTTACTCAACGCACAATTAAACTCTGGAATTTGTTGCCAGAGGATGTGGTTAGTGCAGTTAGTATAGCGGTGTTTAAAAAAAGATTGGATAAGTTCTTGGAGGAGAAGTCCATTACCTGCTATTGAGTTCACTTGGAGAATGGCCACTGCCATTAACAATGGTTACATGGAATGGACTTAGTTTTTGGGTACTTGCCAGGTTCTTATGGCCTGGATTGGCCACTGTTGGAAACAGGATGCTGGGCTTGATGGACCCTTGGTCTGACCCAGTATGGCATTTTCTTAGGTTCTTATGTTCTTATGTATTCATGCTTTACGTGTATCAGTGTGATGCCTGCATGGGGCTCTGAGGAAGATCTGCTCTTCAGCTGTCTGTGCTGTATTCATGCTTTATGTGTATCAGTGTGATGCCTGCATGGGACTCTGATGAAGATCTGCTCTTCAGCTGTCTGTGCTGTATTCATGCTTTATGTGTATCAGTGTGATGCCTGCATGGGGCTCTGAGGAAGATCTGCTCTTCAGCTGTCTGTGCTGTATTCATGCTTTACGTGTATCAGTGTGATGCCTGCATGGGGCTCTGATGAAGATCTGCTCTTCAGCTGTCTGTGCTGTATTCATGCTTTACGTGTATCAGTGTGATGCCTGCATAGGCTCTGATGAAGAGCTGCTCTTCAGCTGTCTGTGCTGTATTCATGCTTTACGTGTATCAGTGTGATGCCTGCATAGGCTCTGATGAAGAGCTGCTCTTCAGCTGTCTGTGCTGTATTCATGCTTTACGTGTATCAGTGTGATGCCTGCATAGGCTCTGATGAAGAGCTGCTCTTCAGCTGTCTGTGCTGTATTCATGCTTTACCTGTATCAGTGTGCACCTGCATGGGGCTCTGATGAAGAGCTGCTCTTCAGCTGTCTGTGCTGTATTCATGCTTTACATGTCAGTGTGATGCCTGAATGGGGCTTTGATGAAGATCCTCATTTCAGCTGACCAGAGAGGTGCAAACAATTTAAAGTGAACGTTGAATCAGGAAAACTTCATTCTGGTCTCTCTCTCCCCCACCCCAACACCCAACCCAGCAGTCTCTGTTCCCCACCCCCACTCAACCATCCCAGCAGTCTCTCTAGTCCCCACCCCCACTCACCCATTCCCAGCAGTCTTTATCTCTGCGCCCCTAACCCCCACACCCATTCCAGCAGTCTCTCTCTCTCTCTGTTCCCCCCCCACCCATCACAGCAGTCTCTGTCTCTCTCTCCCTCTGTTCCTCCACCCCACACCCATTCCAGCAGTCTCACTCTCTCTCTCCCCACCCCCAACACCCATCCCAGCAGTCTCACTCTCCCTCCCCCTCCCCCACCCCACACCCATCCCAGCAGTCTATCTCTGTTTCCCCACCTCCCACTGATCCCAGCTGTCTCTCTCTCTGTTTCCCCACCCCCACCCATTCCATCAGACTCTCTCTGTTCCCCCACCTCCCACTGATCCCAGCAGTCTCTATCTCTCTCTGTTTCCCCACCCCCACCCCCTTCCCAGCAGTCTCTCTCTCTTTCTCTGTTCCTCCACCCCACACCCATCCCAGCAGTCTCTATCTCTCTCTGTCCCCATCCCAGCAGTCTCTCTCTCTGTTCCCCCATCCCCCACACCCATCCCAGCAGTCTCTCTCTCTCTGTTCCCCCATCCCCACCCATCCCAGCAGTCTCTCTGTCTCTCTCTGTCTCTCTCTCTCTCTCTGTTCCCCCACCTCCCACTGTTCCCAGCTGTCTCTCTCTCTCTGTTTCCCCACCCCCGCCCATTCCATCAGACTCTCTATTCCCCCACCTCCCACTGATCCCAGCAGTCTCTATCTCTCTCTGTTTCCCCACCCCTACACCCTTCCCAGAAGTCTCTCTCTCTTTCTCTGTTCCTCCACCCCACACCCATCCCAGCAGTCTCTCTCTCTCTGTGTCCCCATCCCAGCAGTGTCTCTCTCTGTTCCACCATCCCCCACCCATCCCTGCAGTCTCTCTGTCTCTCTCTCTGTTCCCCCACCTCCCACCGATCCCAGCAGTCTCTTTCTTTGTTTCCCCACCCCACCCATTCCAGCAGTCACTCTCTCTGTTCCCCCACCCCCCACACCCATCCCAGCAGTCTCTCTCACTTTTCCCCCACCCCCACCCCCATCCCAGCAGTCTCTCTCTCTGTTCCCCCATCCCCCACCCATCCCAGTGGTCTCTCTCTGTTCCCCCACCTCCCACTGATCCCAGATGTCTCTCTCTCTCTCTTTGTTTCCCCACCCCACCCATTCCAGCAGTCTCTCTCTGTTTCCCCATCTCCCATAGCCATCCCAGAAGTCTCTCTATCTGTTCTCCCACACCCATCCCAGCAGTCTCTCTCTCTCTGTTCCCCCATCCCCTACCCATCCCAGCAGTCTCTCTCTCTCTGTTCCCCCATCCCCCACCCATCCCAGCACTCTCTATCTCTCTCTTTCTCTCTGTTCCCCCACCTCCCACTGATCCCAACTTTCTCTCTCTCTGTTTCCCCACCCCCAGGCATTCCAGCAGTCTCTCTCTGTTCCCCCACCTCCCACTGATCCCAGCAGTCTCTCTCTCTCTGTTTCTGTACCCCCACACATTCCAGCAGTCTCTCTCTCTCTGTTCCCCCACCCCCACACCCATCCCAGCAGTCTCTCTCTCTGTTCCCCCACTCCACACACCCATCCAAGCAGTCTCTCTCTGTTCCCCATCCCCACCCATCCCAGCAATCTCTCTCTCTCTGTTCCCCCACCTCCCAACCCATCCCAGCAGTCTCTCTCTCTGTTCCCCCACCATCCACCCATCCCAGCAGTCTCTCTCTCCCTCCCCTACAGCCATCTCAGCAGTCTCTCTCTCCCTCTCCACCCCCCACACCCATCCTAGCTGTCTCTCTCTCCCTCCCCCACCCACACCCCATCTCAGCAGTCTCCCTCTCCCTCTCCCACCCCCACACCCTTCCCAGCAGTCTCTCCCTCCCCCATTCCCCACAGCCATCTCAGCAGTCTCTCTCTCCCTCTCCACCCCCACACCCATCCTAGCAGTCTCTCTCTCTCTCCCTCCCCCACCCCCACCCCATCTCAGCAGTCTCCCTCTCCCTTTCCCACCCCACACCCTTCCCAGCAGTCTCTCCCTCCCCCATTCCCCACAGCCATATCAGCAGTCTCCCTCTCCCTCTCCCTCTCCCACCCCCACACCCTTCCCAGCAGTCTCTCTCTCTTTTCCCCCATCCCCCACATCCCAGCAGTCTCTCTCTCTCTCTCTGTTCCCCATCTCCCACTGATTCCAGCAGTCTCTCTCTCTCTCTCTCTGTTTTCCCACTCCCACCCATTCCAGCAGTCTCTCTCTGTTCCCCCACCCCCACCCCCATCCCAGCAGTCTCTCTCTCTCTCTGTGTTCCCCCACCTCCCACTGATCCTAGCAGTCTCTCTCTGTTTCCCCACCCCAGCCATTCCAGCAGTCTTTCTCTGTTCCCCCACCTCCCACTGATCCCAGCAGTCTCTCTCTCTCTCTGTTTCCCTACCCCCACACATTCCAGCAGTCTCTCTCTCTGTTCCCCCACCCCCACCCCATCCCAGCAGTCTCTCTCTCTCTCTCTGTTCCCCCACCCCACACACCCATCCAAGCAGTCTCTCTCTCCCTCCCCACCTACCTCCATCTCAGCAGTCTCTCTCCCTCCCCCACCCCCACACCCTTCCCAGCAGTCTCTCTCTCTGTTCCCCCACCCCATCCCGGCAGTCTCTCTCTCTTTTTCCCCATCCCCCATACCCATCCCAGCAGTCTCTCTCTCTTTTCCCCATCCCCCACCCATCCCAGCAGTGTCTCTCTCTCTCTCTCTCTCTCTGTTCTCCACCTCCCACTGATCCCAGCAGTCTCTCTCTGTTTTCCCACTCCCACCCATTCCAGCAGTCTCTCTCTCTGTTCCCCCACCCCCACACCCATCCCAGCAGTCTCTCTCTCTCTCTCTATTCCCCACCTAACACTGATCCTAGCAGTCTCTCTCTCTCTCTGTTTCCCCACCCCCATCCATTCCAGCAGTCTCTCTCTCTGTTCCCCACCTGAACACCCATCCCAGCAGTCTCTTTCTCTCTCTTCCCCACCCCCCCACACCCATCCCATCAGTCTCTCCCTCCCTCACCACACTCCATTCCCAGTACAATCTCTCTTTCTCCTATGGGGCACCAGTGCATCCCCACTCCCTTCCCTCCCTCTGCTCTTGCTGCTTCTTCTGCCCCTCGCCTGCTACTTTGGGATGGGTGGGCAGCGATGCAGTGTCCTCTTCTTCGCAGGGTTGTGATCAGATGGGGCAGGGCATGGCTAGCAGCCGACGCTCCTCAGGGTCATCACTACACATGCTCCACTCTACTGACAGTGTGTGGCCAGAGAGGGTGGGGGGTCAGTGACCCAGCACAAAATCACCCCTGCTGTCTCCCTTCCTTTTTTCAGGGTCTCTGTATCGGGATCTCTGGGACAGGGCCGGTGCGTGGCAGTGGGTCGGGGCAGGTTTTATTCTGACTCCTGCTTCAGTCACTATGAATGGATTTGCCAGAAAGAAGCTGGGAAGGAGTAAAGATCCCCAGAGCTGCTCGTGGCCTGAGGGGAAGCCACAGAAAAGGAGGCCACGGATCATTTCCACCAGGAGAGCAGGACAGTAATGACCCTTCCTTATTACAGACGCTGCCCCTGGACTCTAAGAGAACATTTTCCCCTGGAAGAAAAAGGAAACGGAGTTCAAACACCCCTTACTGAACCCGTCGTTCCTGTGAGGGGCGAGACTTCAGCTATTCCCTGACACCTCATGTCTCAGGGGCAACCTGGGCTTTGAACTCATTGGAGCAAAGAATATAAAATGTACTGGAAGGGCAGTCGAGTCCGATGAGAGGCTGCCGAGCCTCTCCAGACCCAGGCTCTGATACTGTTTATGCTCCAAATAATCAGAGAGAATGAAAGAAACCTCCCTCGGGGCCAGAGAAACATGGAAGCAGATGGTGGATAAAGCCAGCTCGACCCAGTCCCAATGCCGCATGATCCCAGTTGCTCTCTGGATTTCCAAGGTTACAAAATCTCAGATTGTCTGCATCACCTCCCCAGCGAGGAGAAGAAATGTTATATTATCTGGTGCTCCTCCTGAGTCTCTCCCTCACCCGTTTCCCCCTGCCTCCTCCAAGCTTCATTATCTGACCTTGTCTAACCCCAAAAAAGGGTCAACAAAATATGTAGAAATTTATGGCTGTGAAAATACAATATTAAATCCCTAGAACGGGGAATCTCAACTCAAGCTCACATTTCTAGTGCCCCAGGTGAATAATCCTCTACCCTCTAAAATTCAGTGCCCCATGAATTCACCCAGAATCTCAAAAACTCACAAACTTCATGGAACAATTTTAAACAGGAAGCAGATAACGGTGATAGCTAAGCAAAGGCCTGGTGGATGCCTTGCTGCAGGCTGCTTTCACATTTTGTATTCCCTGCTGTGAAGCCAAGCAAACTCCCTTCCTCTCCTTATTTCTCAGGATCTGTGTATGGGTGTCCATGGAGCGGGGCAGGTGTGCGGCAGCGCATGGGGACAGCTTTGATTCTGACTCCTGCAACAATCCCTAGAACTGGATTTGCCAAAAAGACGCCAGGAAGGATAATCACAGATAATCCCTCTGCTGGGAAATTCTGATGGTGATGAACTGAGGTGACGTCAATAATGGCGCGAGAGGACGGAGCTTCACATATTCCAGGCTGTGCAAATATTCCAGGATGGAGGGAAACCCTCAGCCTTGTTTGGGAAAGGAGGGTGGGAGGGAGGGGAGCATCATGTGTACCTGGCATATAATTCATAGAAAGAGAAATGACAGCAGAAAAGGACCAGCAAGCTCCCATACTTAGTGTCCCAGACTGCCAAAGTCAGGCCCCTTGTTGATTGCTGTTTGAGTCCAATTTCCCATTACCTTTTGCCATTGAAGCAGAGAGCAATGTTGGCGTTTCATCACAGGTATCAGGCTTATTGGTTAAGGGTAGTAACAGCCGCATCAGCAAGTTACCCCCATGCTTAGTTTCCCGGACCGTCAAAGTCAGGGCCTTTTTGGTTGCTGTTTGAGTCCAATTCCCTGTTACCTCTCACTATTGAAGCAGAGAGCAATGTTGGAGTTACATCCAAGTATCAGGCTTATTGGTTAAGGGTAGTAACTGCCGCACCAGCAAGTTACCCCCATTTCCATCCTCTAGCCTGTACGGGATCCACAGTGTTTATCCCAATCCCCTTTGAAATCTTTTACTGTTTTTGTCTTCATCACTTCCTCCGGCAGGGAATTCCAGGCATCTGAATAGGAAAGCATTCAAGGACCAACAAGACCCCCTTTTAAAAAAACAAAAAAAAAACCCCCAAAACTGGACACATTTTAATAGGAATAGACTTAAGTACATCTAGACTAAAGCTTTTCTACATCAGCTGTAACATTTCTCAGCTACTTTCAGATCCACGCTGTTTCTCTGTTAGATACATTGTCTCACTGGTTTAGAATTGAGACAATGCTCAATAAACTGTGAAGGATACATTGCTCTCTATCAGGTCGATACAGTAACGTGCGGTTGAAGATTTCCCGTCTGTAACGTGCTGGGAGCGCACAATACAGACGAGTAAGGCGATCCAGCGATACAGTCTCCAGTTTCACGCGTCCTTAGCGCTTCGTAAAATAGACACATAACTCTTTCCGCACCCAGCATGTATATGATGTGTAAATGAACGAATTAGCTGTATAATGAAGGAATTAGCTATTCCCCTCCAATACTGTAACGGGTGCTGATATTATCTCCTTAGTAACCCGCTGTTTTGCCGCGGCCTTAACCTGTTAGTTTACCGCCTCCCCCTAGTAGGTGTTAGGACTGCGAGTCTAGTAACAAATCCATCGACACCACTTAAGATACTCAAACACAATAAAACACAATAAAAAAAAAAAGCGATACAGAGATGATCGAGAAAATGTAATGATGTGGGACACATAAAAACCTGTCAGAAAAAAAAATAAAAATTTTTAAATACCTGTCGGAGGGCCGCGTGGGTCCAGGAGGCCGGCGGGCGGCGGCGGGAGCCGGGGGGGCGGGTGGTCGCATGTTAAATCTAGGCCGCGGGCGGGTGGGTGCCTGTTCCAGTATTTCAGGCCCCAGGAAGTGTAAAAAACAAAATTTTTAAATACCTGTCGGAGGGCCGCGTGGGTCCAGGCGGCGGCGGGAGCCGGGGGGCGGGTGGTCGCGTGTTAAATCTAGGCCGCGGGTGGGTGGGCGCCTGTTCTAGGCAGCGGTGGGGGCGGGTGGACGCGCGTTAGTTTCAGACGGCCGGCGGCTCAAGGCGTGACGTCATGACGCCCGACGACACGGCATGTGACTGCCTTGAGCACCGAATCGCAGGGGTCGCACAGGCGCGCATTCATTCACTGCCGGTGGGGGCTGCCGGAGGCTGCTTTCGCCGCCGGCTCCTCCGCCTGGATGAATGCGCGTCTGTGCGACCCGGCCCGCGGCCTAGATTTAACACGCGACCACCCGCCCCCCGGCTCCTGCCGCCGCCCGCCGGCCGTCTGAAACTAACGCGCGTCCACCCGCCCCCGCCGCCGCCGCCTGGAACAGGCGCCCACCCGCCCGCGGCCTAGATTTAACACGCAACCACCCGCCCCCCGGCTCCCGCCGCCGCCCGCCGGCCATCTGAAACTAACGCGGCCTAGATTTAACACGCGACCACCCGCCCCCCGGATCCTGCCGGCCGCCGGCCGCCTGGACCCACGCAGCCCTCCGACAGGTATTTAAAAATTTTGTTTTTTTACACTTCCTGGTGCCTGTCATTTCAAATGTCATTTGAAATGACAGGCACCAGCGCACCCAGGTTACTGTATAGGCGCTGTATTAAGCGCCTATACAGTAACATGGGTTGCACGGGCATAACCCTTCCCTAACGCTTCACAGCCGCGGCATGCATTTGCATGCGATTAGAGGAGAGTATCAGGCGCTAGGTCAGGAGAACTGTGCGTGCGGGGAGGAAGGGTGCGCCTGACACTGCTGCACTGTTTCTACCGCGGCCTTACAGTATCGATCTGTATGATATCTCTGTATAATATGGGCAGCCAGGACTGATAGCCC
This sequence comes from Rhinatrema bivittatum, assembly GCF_901001135.1. Taxonomy (NCBI): domain Eukaryota; kingdom Metazoa; phylum Chordata; class Amphibia; order Gymnophiona; family Rhinatrematidae; genus Rhinatrema; species Rhinatrema bivittatum. Next base: position 5,270,658 of record NC_042630.1, read on the forward strand.
CTCCCCTCGGCTCCTTACAGAAACAGTCACACAAATAATACTCTGGAGACATCACTGGGATTAAAACAAGGCCTCAGCTTTATTAGTAATTAAATCACCAGAGCCAACCAGTCAACATAAATGCCCACCCCCCAAGGAATCACCTGCCACGCGCCAGCAATATGACCCCTTCGCAGGCCACCCAACCTGCAATATCCAGCAGCATCCCGCTGCTAACTGGGACCCCCACCACAGCCCAGCAAGGGGTCCCAACCATGTGTCTGAACCCAGTCACAAGCAACTAGAGTCAAGAAAGCCTGCCACCTAGCAGACTCCTTGCTCTGAACCCCGCCCCACAAGAATCATGGCTCTGGTAACTCTGCCACAGGGACGGGGTCGGGTGGAGAATCCACACGGCCCCCTCACACCCCACAATAAAGATGCGGCCTAAACAAGGTGTAAAACAGTCTCCAAGGCCTCCTGAATAGAATTAAGGAATAAATCATTGCCCACATTAGAAAGGTGAACACCGTCCTTGCCATAAAGGCCAGGACAGGCATCCCAAGACCAGATGTGAGTAACATGAATCCCACCGTGCGCCAACAACCAGGACCCAATCTGCTTATTCAGTTTAACCCTACTGTGGCCCCAAATCCTCAGATCTATGCTGACAGGCCTTGGAATAATGTCCGACCACATTAATATTTTTGTATTAGGTAGCCACGAGGACAGCAAGGCCAAATCCTTTCGGACAGTGTCCAGCAATTGACAACAGGAGCAGACCCCCAAGTCATTGCCACCAAGGTGAACAAGCTGAACATCCGGATGTGTCCACTTAGATAGCGAGGACCACACGAGAGGGAGTAGCTGGTTCCACCTCATTCCACAGAGTCCGAGCCACTTCACCCGGACTCCATGCTGATTCAAACCAAGGTGAGGGCCGTAAGGTCTTTTCACAGCCCTGTGATGTGCCCAAACAATAAAGGAATGGCCAATCAGCCACACCCTCCTCTCAGGCAGCCACAAATCTGGAAAACAAAGAAAATTAACGCAGCAAGCAGACCATGAAACTACACCGCTTACCGCTTGCCAGATTGCACATACGTGGCAAATGCTCCTGACTTCCAACGACTGATGTAGTGAATCACGCCACTGGACAGGCCACAATTGGCCTCTGAAGTAGCCGCTCCAATGTGGAAAGAGTGGGCTCCATAACGTCCCCCGCCCAAACCGAGCACCACCAATACCTTCTGCAAAACCATGGTGAACGGATATTTAGTTAGGGGGAACCCACAAGCATGTATGAAAAATGGGATACCGCCCGGGGGTTGTATGAGCAACTACAACTGCATGTTGGCCACTGGACAGGTCACAAGTCCAGGGACGCTAGAGAGGACCAACCAGGCCCCACTCCCAGACTGATTGGTCTTAGGCCGATGAATTTTTAGATGCAACCTATCACCCTCCAAGAAAATGTTTTCTGCCCGCAAACCATTATGGTCCTGACAGGATCTAGAGTGGTCCACCAACTCGGTCACTCGAAATGCCCTAAAAAAGGCCAACAAAAAGGCTGCTTGGAATAGACAAACTCGAATGGGGAAAAACAAATACCTGTAATGTTACGGTCCCGGTCGCGGCACTTGCGACCGGGGCCTTACCTCCATGTTCCTGGCCACGGTCACGGTTCAGCTGGTGGAGTTTGCGGCCTGTGTGGCGGCACTCCCACGGGGGCGACGCCGACGGGAGGCCTTTGGTGGATGCCCTGTTCCTAGGTGCACGCGCAAGAAGGACGCCTTTGTAGGCCCGTTCCTGCCATTCGACGCTCCACCCGCTTCCATGACATCAGACGCCACGGCCTATGTAAGCCGGGCACCGACTCTCAGTATTTGCCTTGCAACAGGGTTACCTTGCGGTTCCCAGTTGCTCCGTGACCTGGAGTGTACTACTGTCTGCCTGTAGTTGCTTCGTTCCAGCCTGGTTCCTGCTTTGACTTTGCTTACGTTCCAGCCTGATTCCTGCTTAGAGTCTTGCTGCAGTTCCTGAAGTTTTGCTTCAGTTCCTGCCTGGTTCCAGTTCCCGAGCCTGCTTCAGTTCTACTTGGATTCCAGTCTCCACGTCTCGCTTCAGTACCAGTCCAGTTCCTGCCTGTTCCTGTTCCTGTTCCAGCTTCAGTACTCGCCTAAGTCCCAGCGGCTGGGCTCCTACGGGCTCCTCCCGGGGGAGCACCGGCTTCCAGGGTGAAGATCATCTCCTGCATCCTGCCTGGTATCCGCCTCCCGGCCTGCCCACACAGAATAGAGACTATAGTCCATCTCTCCCCAGTCTCCCGCAGGCCGGCTCAAGGGTCCACTAAACCGTCTAATCACAACAGATTGCAAGGCCATGGACTCGGCAGATGTGCCGGGCCTTCAGGACATTCCTGGGATGGCCCAACAAATGCAGTAGCAACAGCATTGCCTTGATATGCTGGCAGCCACGGTGGAACAACTAGCTAGCCATCTTGATTCCTTGCCTGCGGATCCTCCGCCCACTGCTGTGCTGGCGTACGAGGGACAAGCTAGTTCCATGACTCAGCTACCTGCACCCTCCCCGCTTTGGGAATATAATGATTCCTTCCTAGAGGATTTGCAGCAGTTCATCTCTAACTTCCAACAGGCTTTCGACGAGCCGGCTCGATTAGCCACTGCTACAACTGAACTGCTACAGCTACACCAGGGGGTTCGCTCCTTGGCAGACTATGCTATGGATTTCCGTACCCTTGCCCAGGAAGTGGGTTGGCAAGATGACATCCTCAGAGCCATTTTTCTGGAGGGCTTGTCCAGGCATATCAAGGATGAGATTGCCGCCCGTGACCTCCTGGAGGACCTCAATGGTCTTATAGAAATGGCTGGCCGCATTGACTGCCGCCTACAGCAAAGGGCCATGGAGTTGCACCCGACCAGACGCAATTCCTCCTTTGTTCCTACGAAACTAGTGTCTTCTCCTAAGACTCCTCGTCCAGATGTCACTTCCAGTGAACCTATGCAACTGGGATGTGCTCCGCTCTCCGCAGAAGAGAGACAACGTCGTCGCATGATGGGCCTGTGCCTGTATTGTGGGCAGAAGGGCCATTACCTGGCACGGTGCCAGGAACGTTCGGAAAACGCCAGAACCTAGGAAGCCATGAGGAGCTCCTCCTAGGTTGTGCTACAGCTCCTCAATGTACTGTGCCTATTACACTGGAGTACCTCGGAGGGTCCCTGGAAACCCTCGCATTCTTGGATTCCGGAGCAGGAGGTAATTTTATTTTGCAGGAGTTAGTCTCCCAGTTGCAGATTCCCACGCAAAAGCGGGAGACCCCGTTACGAATTACCTCCATCCAGGGAACTCTCCTTCCAGGACATATCATGACGTCCACGGCACCCATCACTGTCCGCACTGGGGCAATCCATTCGGAGGAGATAGCCTTCTTGGTCTTAGAGAAGACCGCCCACCCCGTGGTGCTAGGGTTGCCGTGGCTACAGAAGCATTCGCCCACGATTCAATGGGATACCCTGCAAATTACCAAATGGAGTCCGTTCTGTCTGGCCAATTGTATGAAGGTATCCAAGACTCCAGGACTTCCACTACTGCACTCCACCCTCAGTCCTCCAGCACCTTATGAGGACTTCACAGATGTCTTCTCCAAGACAAAGGCAGAGATCCTTCCGCAGCACCGTCCGTATGACTGTGCTATTGACCTGTTACCTGGAACCATGCCCCCTCGGTGTAGGGTATATCCTTTGTCATTACCCGAAACCCGGGCCATGTCTGAATACATCTCCAAGAACTTGGCCAAGGGGTTTATCCGCCCGTCTAAGTCACCTGCTGGGGCAGGCTTCTTTTTTGTCAGCAAGAAGGATGGCTCACTGAGGCCATGCATAGACTACCGAGGTCTTAATTGTATCACGAAGCAGGATTGTTATCCACTCCCACTAATCCCGGAGCTCCTCAATAGACTTCAGGGAGCAAAGATTTTTATTAGGGATGTGAATCATTTTTTGACAATTTAAAAAAAGTCCGATATTTTTTTAAACCGTCAATCGTTAGAGTGCGCGATACAATAGAAATTCCTCCGATTTATCATGAAAAATCGTTAATTGGGTTAGTGTCCACTAACCGGAGTTATTTGAGGGGAGGGCGGGAAAACCGGCACACCAAAACAACCCCTAAACCCACCCCGACCCTTTAAAATTAATCCCTTACCCTCCCCCACCCTCCTGAACCCCCCCAAAATGTTTTAAATTACCTGGTGGTCCAGTGGGGGGGGGGGGGGGGGGGGTCCTGGCACGATTTCCCGCTCTCGGGCCATCGGCACCATTTTGGCTGCCACTAATAAAAATGGTGCCGATAGCCCGATAAAAAAAAACCCATCCGACCCTTTAAAACTGACCCCTTAGCCTCCCCCACCCTCCCAAACCCCCAAAAAACATTTTAAAATTACCTGGTGGCCCAGTGGGGGTGTGGGGAGCGATCTCCCACTCTCGGGCCATCGGCTGCGCTAATAAAAATGGCACCGATGGCCCTTTGCCCTTACCATGTGACAGGGTATCCGTGCCATTGGCCGGCCCCTGTCACATGGTAGGAGCACTGGATGGCCGGCGCCATCTTTAAAGATGGCATGGGCCATGGCCGGCCATCAATTGCTCCCTCCATGTGACAGGGGCCAGCCAATGGCACGGATACCCTGTCACATGGTAAGGGCAAAGGGCCATTTTTATACATCCAGACTGGTTCATTTCTCTAAATAACTCTATTGGGGAACTCATCTCTAAAAAATAAACTCCTATTTTTATCATTGTTTCTGGGACTGTAGAGTAATATCCCATTTTTGGGGCTTGATTCGGGGTACCTGTGCAAACCTTTTGAAAAAGTTTTTGCCTGTAGATCCATCACTTTGGTTATTTGGACTGGACCCCATAGACCACTTACATTTAACATCACTTGAACGATTGTTTCTCACAAAGGCGAGCCTTATGGGGAAAAAAGTTATTCTGGCAAATTGGTTAAATTCGGGAAACCCCAGTTATAAGCATTGGTTTACGCAAATGCTGGGCCTTTGCTTTATGGAGCATGTCATCTCAAATGATACCATGCCAAAGAGATCTATAAACCCAACGTTAATTTGGTCTGCTTTTATAAAATACCTAGCTCCCCTCAACCGAAACATTCAAGACCCATGGATTACAGACTTGGCTTCCACTGACTTCGTACCCCTGTAAGATGACTCAGTAGAGAACTGAACGACCTTGGTGTTCAAGATCATACATTTGGAGAACTTTTACGAAAGGAGGGGGTATGGGGAGAGGGAAAAAAATAAATGAGACCTGGTGTTAATGTTATTCATCTGTTTAATGTATGCAATACAAACTCAATCAAAAACAGTTAAAAAAAAACCCCACCAACACAAAACTCCTTCCCTAAAGGCTGGAGGGTCTTATGAAAGGGTAGGATAGGAGCAGAGCATATCCTGACTTTCACTGACAATGTGAATGCCCTGGTTTGGTGCAGATCCATTTTCTGTCCATGTGGCAGCTGGCACTTCTGATGCTGGCATTGTTCAGGTAAGTGCAATCTGATTCTGCCAAAATGGGAAACCTGCAACACACACAGAGAGAAAGATCACTGCAAGGGAACCCTGAACACACTTTAAAGACAAAAAGAAATAAAGAACCAAATAACGAGAGATAGCGAATACTTTAAGGGACCTAAAAATGTGAAATGTAAAGCTCTGAAATTACTGGCAGAATTCAATCAAAAAATAGTCTTTGGTTAATGTTGGCCGGCAGTGCTGGGATTGCGGGGGGAGCTGACCCCACTACAAGGACCAGACCACTTACACTGGTTGCATGGAAAGGCTCTTGGTGCTTTCCCACCCAGAAATTATTGCACCCCCCACTGTCCTGACCCCCCATCAGCTGCCTCGACCCGTAAGCTTTTCCTTCCCTGAATCTGCAGGGCCGCAAGGAGCAACCATCAAATCATAGGGGAGGAAGGCATTACTGGCGACGATCAGTCACTCAGAAAGCTCCCTCACGTCCCTCCCACATTCTGCATTTAGAGGGGAATTTTGTGGCAAACTGCATAAACTTTCAGGCTATAACCGGAGCTCCCATTTCCTGGGGTAGAATTTGCAAGAATCTGCGGCAATTATGTGGCTTATTTGCATAATTTTATATATTTACAATTTAAATAATGCATTTTTACTTTAACAATAAAGTTGTTTTGTGACGTTTCTGTCCAGCTAATTTATTTGGTTCTTTATTAGATGAGAACGAGCTCTCAGTGATGAGGGCTGGAAGGGGGTAAGGAACCGGGGAATAGGAGGAGAAGGAATCTTAGGCAGGAGGAGGGAGAGGATGTGACATTCTGGGAGGAGGAGAGGGAAGGGGAAGAAAAGAGGAAGGGGAGAGACGAGGGGTCAGGAGTGGGATGGAGGAGGATGGATCAGTGACGGGAAGCAGGAGGGTTGATGATGGAAGTGGAGGGGAGAAGGAAGGAATCCACAACCCCCACAATCCTACCTCCACCCCCTCCTTTCATTCCTCACCCCTCACTCTCCCCCACCCAATCCTGATTCCCTCCCTCCATCCCCACAATTCTCAGTTCACGTCCTCCCTTCCCCTCCCCCAGTTCTCACCGTCCCTCCCTCTCCCTGCCCCCAATTCCGGTTCACTCCTTCCCTCCTTCCTCCCCAATCCCTGGTAGATTCTCCTTCTTTCCTCCCCCCCCCCCCACAGAGTCACACTGCAGCCCCCCAGGATCCCCTCCCTCACCCGCTCATTCAGTTAAACAGGAGCAGGAGTCGGGCAGCCCTGCAGCCCCTCAGACATCTCCCTCTCCTCTCCTGTCGGGCCCGGGCATCTCCGTGAATCAGTGGCTTGAGGCTCAGGTCTGGCAGGATAGGAGAATCAGGAGCACCAGAGGCGATGCAAGGCTGCCTCCTGATTACCTGAACGAGGGGGTGAGGGAGGGGATCCTGGGGGCGCAGGGGCCTCTCACACTCCCAACCACTGATTCTCCTCCCAGGCTGCTGGGCAGGAGAGGAGCAATGTGCTGAATGGGAGACCAGGGGCCCTGACTAGAATAAGCTCAAGTTACAACAATTTTCAAAGTGGACTTGTGTGTGCAAGTTTCCTTTTATAACACTGCGTGCACACACAGTTACAGCTGCTAATTGCTGTGCTATGTTATGTGGAGAGAATTGATGCAGATGCTTTATAAAAGGAGAAATTAGACGTGCGAGTCCCAGCCCCACCCAGGCTCCATCCCCTACTCTCGCATACAGTGTGGCTCGCACGTAACTTAGCGCACGCATTGCTCACAGCTCTCTAAAGACCGATGTGACTGTGGATAAAGCAGCGCCCGAGCTGCTGGAGTCCCTTTGAAAATGACTCTCTGTGACTTACTGGTTATTGAGCTCCGATCCATCCGGCCATTTCCACAGCTGCCCTCGCTCTCTTCTCAGGCCGATCCAGTGATCGGAGCGACTTTTAAAGCGCACGGTGAAATTCTTTAAGGAAATAAAACAGGACTCAGACCGTCTGCTTCATGCGGGCGTTTATTATCAGAGGGAGGGGCTCCCATGCAGCCTGCACTTTCATATTAAAGGAACAACTGCACTTCATGTTGAACCAACTAAACTCTCAGGTTTTTTTTACGCAATCTACTAACATTCGCCTGATACGCTCTGCATGGACACAACTTACTAAGAGATTGCACCTACCATGAGTATGTGCCTATTTATTTACTACTGGTGGTCGGCAATCCAGACTTTTCCCCTGGGTCCCAACATGGTGCAATTTGGGTATTACCTATCTAGGCCATTTATTAACGCCGGAGGGTCACCCGCTCTCCTTTACTGAATTCCGGGAGCACTATGGGCAAGGGCAAAATTCCACATTCCCATATCTTCAAATTGTGCACTATTTAAAATCTTTGCCCTCGGCGTTTCTGCGAAGCAATACGTTTCAGAAATTAGAGGCGGCCCTTCTTTTATCCGGGAATAGGGTGCCCTCCCTATCGTATTTTTATAAATATTTAAGGAAGGAGAAACAATTGGAGATCTTTACAATTTTGGCAGATCGCTGGACAGGAAATGGAGACTTTGTGGTTACAGCTTTGTGGTTACAGCTGCCTCGCCATCTCTCACACCACCTCCTGGTGACCTCCCTTTCCTTATATTAAGGAGCTAATTATATTGTAAATTGTTATTTGATCTTGTTACTTGTTCTTGTTTTTTAAACTATTTTTCTATACTGCCCTAGGTTAACCCCCCGCCCAGTTCTCCCTCCCTGTTGAAATGTATTTTCAAGCCTTTTGTTAGTTTGTGAACCGGTATGATGTCCCCACTAATACCGGTATATAAAAGTTTCTAAATAAATAAAATAAATGATACGGGCTGTATTTGGGCGGGTGGCCCGGCTCTCGTATAATAGCTATTATCAAGAACTTCAATATCGTTTTCTAGGGCGCGCATATATTTCACCACAGATGGCTTATCGGCAACATATTGCTGGCACTGCTAGATGTGGTCGGTGCCCTGCAGTTTCAGGTACCCTGGCACATGCTTTTTGGTCTTGTCCAGCTATTAAGGGGTTTTGGGCGTGGATAGCTAAATATTTAGCCACTATTTTATCAGTTTCCATTCTGCTATCTCCTGTGTGGCTATTGTTTGGCTCTATCCCTTCAGCTAGGTATCACACTCCTGGTACTCAGCTATTGATTCAAAAGGCTTGTTTGGTTGGGAAAAAGGTCATATCAATGGGATGATGAGAGGTGGATCCACCCTCCTTTTGGGTGAGGAGAAATCTCTTTTATTCCCTGATGCATATGGAGTCTCTTTCTTCCAGGGGATCTCCTCGCAAACGTCGACAATTCTTGGTAGTCTGGGAGCCCTACGTCCGATCTTTGCTGCACAAAGCTCGCAGCAGACTTCTGAATGATTGAATATTAGTCTTTCTGGAGATTGTTTCTGGCATTGACTATGTGGCAACTTGTCGATTCTGCGGCTGCTGTTTGAAGACCCGGACACTTCTCGGGAACTCGGGGGAGGGGTGCAGTGTGCAGTCGGGTGATGAGATAGGGGTGGGGGGAGGTGGGTATTTAGGGGGTCTCATTTTGCTAATCACCTCTGTTTGTTCACTAACTAGGAGGGGATTAAGAATCAACCATCTCCTAGATGTTTTTGTATGTTATTTATTTGGAAATACCAATAAAAACCATTTCATACTAAAAGGCACAACTGTGTTTCACCATAGGGGACAGAAGTAACTCAGACTGCTCATTCCACCCTCAACAACCTCTCTCCTTGCTCCCTCCCTCTGGCTCTCATCAGGAAGCCAGAATGCATACCTCACTTCCTTACTCAGCTCCCATCATGTACTGCCCACCTACTCACGCCTTCCCCATCCACTTCTCATCAGAAATCATCCTGCTTAACTTCTCTGCATGCTCCATCCAGGCTGACCTGCCCTTCAGTCCAATAGATCCCACCTACTCCCTATTGAGCAACCTACTTTTCAAACAAATTATCTACAGACACAGGAACAAGAATGAGGGTGAAGAGCAGGATGGAGTGCACAGCCCAGGAGCCGCAGCTGGAAAGGGAGGATACAGGACACACAAAAACCTCCCGCACCAAAACTAATTTATTAATACCAAGGAGCACTGCCATTGCCCTGGAAATGAATGCATCTCCTACCCAGGCTGCTGTGGGAGGGACCCCCTCACACTCACCAGTTCCTGCAGGGTCTCGATGTGAGCGAGGGAGGCGTTGTGAGAGGTGCAGAAGCTCTGGGCCTCGTCCCAGTCTGTGCTGTTCTCAGAGAAAAAATAACATTTCCCTCTGTACCAGATCCAGCCGTCTGCACAGTGATCTGCAGGACAGGCTGAGGAATAGTCAGGAACTTCACTTAGTTTAGCTAAAAATAAGAGAATAGAAACATAAAACATAGAAATGATGGCAGAAGAAGACCAAACGGCCCATCCAGTCTGCCCAGCAAGCTTCACACTTCTTTTTTCTCATACTTATCTGTTTCTCTTAGCTCTTTGGTTCTATTTCCCTTCCACCCCCACCATTAATGTAGAGAGCAGTGTTGGAACTGCATCTAAGTGAAATATTAAGTTTGATTAGTTGGGTAAGCGGCAGCATAGCTCTCTGCCGTTGAAGCAGAGAGCAATGCTGGATATGCGTGAAGTATCAGTTTTTCTTCTCCCCTGCCATTGAAGCAGAGAGCTATGCTGGATATGCGTGAAGTATCAGTTTTTCTTCTCCCCTGCCATTGAAGCAGACAGCTATGCTGGATATGCGTGAAGTATCAGTTTTTCTTCTCCCCTGCCGTTGAAGCAGAGAGCTATGCTGGATATGCGTGAAGTATCAGTTTTTCTTCTCCCCTGCCGTTGAAGCAGAGAGCAATGCTGGATATGCGTGAAGTATCAGTTTTTTCTTCTCCCCTGCCGTTGAAGCAGGGAGCTGTGCTGGATATGCATTGAAAGTGAAGTATGCCTTGAAAGTCACATTAACTATCATCAAATATTGAAAAGCCTAATAATTGGTAATTGAATAAGCCTAATAATTGGTAATACCTATAGCCCATAAACCCATCCCTGTTTTGTTTTGTTTTTTTGTTTGTTGGTTTGTTTGTTTTTCTTTTTTTAATTGGGAGATGGCAGCCCTCCATCCTTCCGCTCCGTGAAGGTGGAACACCAACCACTGGCCACTGGCATCCCACTCCGTGAATGCCTCTGTGGCTACTGCGAATCCGTGCAGTGTTTTGCTGCCTGCTCTTTATACGTGTCCTCTAGACCTGATGGATCCACAGTGTTTATCCCACGCCCCTTTGAAGTGCTTCACAGTTCTGGTCTTCACCACTTCCTCTGGAAGGGCATTCCAGGCATCCACCACCCTCTCCATGAAGAAATACTTCCTGACATTGGTTCTTAGTCTTTCTCCTTGGAGCCTCAGCTCGTGACCCCTGGTTCTGCTGATTTTTTTCCTACGGAAAAGGTTTGTCGTTGTCTTTGGATCATTAAAACCTTTCAAGTATCTGAAAGTCTGTATCATATCACCTCTGCTCCTCCTTTCCTCCAGGGTGTACATATTTAGATTCTGCAATCTCTCCTCGTACGTCAACCGATGAAGATCCTCCACCTTCCTGGTCGCCCTTCTCTGTACCGCTTCCATCTTGTCTTTGTCTTTTTGTAGATACGGTCTCCAGAACTGAACACAGTACTCCAGGTGAGGCCTCACCAAGGACCTGTACAAGGGAATAATCACTTCCCTTTTCTTACTCGATATTCCTCTCTCTATGCAGCCCAGCATTCTTCTGGCTTTTGCTATCGCCTTGTCGCATTGTTTCGCAGACTTCAGATCATTAGACACCATCACCCCAAGGTCCCTCTCCTGCTCCGTGCACATCAGCCTCCCCCCCCCCCCCCCCCATTGAATACAGTTCATTCAGATTTCCACACCCCATGTGCATGACTTTGCACTTCTTGGCATTGAATCTCAGCTGCCATATCTTCGACCACTCTTCCATCTTCCTTAAATCCCGTCTCATTCTCTCCACTCCTTCCAGCGTGTCCACTCTGTTGCAGATCTTAGTGTCATCCACAAAAAGACAAACCTTACCTTCTATCCCGTCCGCAATGTCGCTCACAAAGATATTGAACAGGACCGGTCCCAACACCGATCCTTGCGGTACACCACTTAAAACCGCTCTCTCTTCAGAGAAGGTTCCGTTTACCATCACACATTGTCTTCTGTCCGTCAACCAATTTGCAATCCAGGTCACCAACTCGGCACTCACTCCTAAGCTTCTCGTTTTATTCACCAGTCTCCTGTGCGGAACTGTATCAAAAGCTTTGCTGAAATCTAAGTAGATGACATCGAGCGCTCTTCCTCGATCCAATTCCTTGGTTACCCAGTCAAAAAAGTCAATCAGATTTGTCTAAGATATTCCTCTAGTGAATCCATGCTGCCTCTGGTCCATCAATTCTACAGCAATATATAATAAATAAATAATTCCAGCACAGACAACTTAGGGAACACAAGCACTGAAGCAAATTAAACAAACATCTCGCTTTCCCCTTGAAAAAGAAGAAAAGCTTTTGGTATGTTTAGTTATATTATTTTAAGTGTACATTCATCTTTTTGCCCTGTATTTTGGGAGAGAAAGCAGTGCAAGGCAAGCTATGAGAGTAAAGTGTAGGACATAGTAATGAAGCCAGAAAAAGACCAAACGGTCCATCCAGTCTGCCCAGCGAGCTTCATAATGGTAGTAACTGTTTCTCCACGCCGGTTACCCCCAAGCCTTACGTTAAGGGTTGTGATATTCACACTGTAAACCAAGCCGCTCTCAAACCCATTGCATAATTACTGCTAGCAACTCTTATACAGAGGTAGCAGCTCTCATTACAATTCAGACGCTGCTGCTGCAACGGGCTTTGCTTATGGACTTGCCTGTAGGAGCAGTCGTGTGCTTCCTCCCTGTCTGCCTATCAGTATCCCGGATCATAAACGTCAGGGCCCAGGATTGGCCATCCTCTGAATCCAAGTCCCCTTTTACCCTGCACATCATTACAGCCTTACAATCCCCAACCACCACTAAGATCCCAAAATAAGTGTTTACTGTCTGTCCAACATACGAAGCACACACCTGACACAGGTAAGAGACCAAATCTGTGCCACTCCCTACCTGGAAGCTACGACTCATCCCAGTCAAACAGAAATTTAAACGGACGACGTCCTCATGTTTCTCACAAATCCCGAACAATCTCTTGGGGCTTCACTCAATCTCTCATTACAGTTTGGGCAGTTTGCAGGCCTTGAGATTAATGAAGATAAGTCTGGAGCCAAGGATGTTTGTGGAAATGTGCAAGCATGGGCAGGGCCTGTTCCTTATGAAGTGGGAGAACGTGGGTATAAAAATCCCAATTAACCTAGATACCATCTATTCAGCAAACATCCAAGCACTGCTCACAGGCACCGCTGCCACCCTGGATAGCTGGATCCCATCTATTCAGCAAACATCCAAGCACTGCTCACAGGCACTGCTGCCACCCTGGATACCATCTATTCAGCAAACATCCAAGCATTGCTCACAGGCACTGCTGCCACCCTGGATAGCTGGATCCCATCTATTCAGCAAACATCCAAGCACTGCTCACAGGCAGTGCTGCCGCCCTGGATAGCTGGATACCATCTATTCAGCAAACATCCAAGCACTGCTCACAGGCACTGCTGCCACCCTGGATAGCTGGATACCATCTATTCAGCAAACATCCAAGCACTGCTCGCAGGCACCGCTGCCACCCTGGATAGCTGGATACCATCTATTCAGCAAATATCCAAGCACTGCTCGCAGGCACCGCTGCCACCCTGGATAGCTGGATCCCATCTATTCAGCAAACATCCAAGCACTGCTCACAGGCAGTGCTGCCGCCCTGGATAGCTGGATACCATCTATTCAGCAAACATCCAAGCACTGCTCACAGGCACCGCTGCCACCCTGGATAGCTGGATACCATCTATTCAGCAAACATCCAAGCATTGCTCACAGGCACCGCTGCCACCCTGGATAGCTGGATCCCATCTATTCAGCAAACATCCAAGCCCTGCTCACAGGCAGTGCTGCCGCCCTGGATAGCCGGATACCATCTATTCAGCAAACATCCAAGCACTGCTCGCAGGCACCGCTGCCACCCTGGATAGCTGGATACCATCTATTCAGCAAACATCCAAGCACTGCTCACAGGCACCGCTGCCACCCTGGATAGCTGGATACCATCTATTCAGCAAACATCCAAGCACTGCTCACAGGCACCGCTGCCACCCTGGATAGCTGGATACCATCTATTCAGCAAACATCCAAGCACTGCTCGCAGGCACCGCTGCCACCCTGGATAGCTGGATACCATCTATTCAGCAAACATCCAAGCACTGCTCGCAGGCACCGCTGCCACCCTGGATAGCTGGATACCATCTATTCAGCAAATATCCAAGCACTGCTCGCAGGCACCGCTGCCACCCTGGATAGCTGGATCCCATCTATTCAGCAAACATCCAAGCACTGCTCACAGACACCGCTGCCAGCCTGGATAGCTGGATACCATCTATTCAGCAAACATCCAAGCATTGCTCACAGGCACCGCTGCCACCCTGGATAGCATCTATTCAGCAAATATCCAAGCACTGCTCACAGGCACCGCTGCCACCCTGGATAGCTGTATACCATCTATTCAGCAAATATCCAAGCTCTGCTCACAGTCACTGCTGCCACCCTGGATAGCTGGATACCATCTATTCAGCAAATATCCAAGCATTGCTCACAGGCTCCGCTGCCACCCTGGATAGCTGGATACCATCTATTCAGCAAACATCCAAGCACTGCTCGCAGGCACTGCTGCCACCCTGGATAGCTGGATACCATCTATTCAGCAAACATCCAAGCACTGCTCACAGGCACTGCTGCCACCCTGGATAGCCGGATACCATCTATTCAGCAAACATCCAAGCATTGCTCGCAGGCACCGCTGCCACCCTGGATACCATTTATTCAGCAAACATCCAAGCATTGCTCACAGGCACCGCTGCCACCCTGGATAGCCGGATACCATCTATTCAGCAAACATCCAAGCACTGCTCACAGGCACCGCTGCCACCCTGGATACCATCTATTCAGCAAACATCCAAGCATTGCTCACAGGCACCGCTGCCACCCTGGATAGCCGGATACCATCTATTCAGCAAACATCCAAGCACTGCTCACAGGCACCGCTGCCACCCTGGATACCATCTATTCAGCAAACATCCAAGCATTGCTCACAGGCACCGCTGCCACCCTGGATAGCCGGATACCATCTATTCAGCAAACATCCAAGCACTGCTCACAGGCACCGCTGCCACCCTGGATAGCCGGATACCATCTATTCAGCAAACATCCAAGCATTGCTCGCAGGCACCGCTGCCACCCTGGATACCATTTATTCAGCAAACATCCAAGCACTGCTCACAGGCACCGCTGCCACCCTGGATAGGTGGATACCATCTATTCAGCAAATATCCAAGCATTGCTCACAGGCACCGCTGCCACCCTGGATAGCTGGATACCATCTATTCAGCAAATATCCAAGCACTGCTCGCAGGCACCGCTGCCACCCTGGATAGCTGGATACCATCTATTCAGCAAATATCCAAGCACTGCTCGCAGGCACCGCTGCCACCCTTGATAGGTGGATACCATCTATTCAGCAAATATCCAAGCATTGCTCACAGGCACCGCTGCCACCCTGGATAGCTGGATACCATCTATTCAGCAAACATCCAACTCACAGGCACCGCTGCCACCCTGGATAGCTGGATACCATCTATTCAGCAAATATCCAAGCACTGCTCGCAGGCACCGCTGCCACCCTGGATAGCTGGATACCATCTATTCAGCAAATATCCAAGCACTGCTCGCAGGCACCGCTGCCACCCTGGATAGGTGGATACCATCTATTCAGCAAATATCCAAGCATTGCTCACAGGCACCGCTGCCACCCTGGATAGCTGGATACCATCTATTCAGCAAATATCCAAGCACTGCTCGCAGGCACCGCTGCCACCCTGGAGAGCTGGATACCATCTATTCAGCAAACATCCAAGCACTGCTCGCAGGCACTGCTGCCACCCTGGATAGCTGGATACCATCTATTCAGCAAACGTCCAAGCACTGCTCGCAGGCACCGCTGCCACCCTGGATAGCTGGATACCATCTATTCAGCAAACATCCAAGCACTGCTCACAGGCACTGCTGCCACCCTGGATAGCTGGATACCATCTATTCAGCAAATATCCAAGCACTGCTCGCAGGCACCGCTGCCCCCCTGGATAGCTGGATACCATCTATTCAGCAAATGTCCAAGCACTGCTCGCAGGCACCGCTGCCACCCTGGAGAGCTGGATACCATCTATTCAGCAAACATCCAAGCACTGTTCGCAGGCACTGCTGCCACCCTGGATAGCTGGATACCATCTATTCAGCAAACATCCAAGCACTGCTCGCAGGCACCGCTGCCACCCTGGATAGCTGGATACCATCTATTCAGCAAACATCCAAGCCCTGCTCACAGGCACTGCAAATATCCAAGCACTGCTCGCAGGCACCGCTGCCACCCTGGATAGCTGGATACCATCTATTCAGCAAATATCCAGGCACTGCTCGCAGGCACCGCTGCCACCCTGGAGAGCTGGATACCATCTATTCAGCAAACATCCAAGCATTGCTCACAGGCACCGCTGCCACCCTGGATAGCATCTATTCAGCAAACATCCAAGCACTGCTCACAGGCACCGCTGCCACCCTGGATAGCTGGATACCATCTATTCAGCAAACATCCAAGCACTGCTCGCAGGCACCGCTGCCACCCTGGATAGCTGGATACCATCTATTCAGCAAACATCCAAGCCCTGCTCACAGGCACTGCAAATATCCAAGCACTGCTCGCAGGCACCGCTGCCACCCTGGATAGCTGGATACCATCTATTCAGCAAATATCCAGGCACTGCTCGCAGGCACCGCTGCCACCCTGGATAGCTGGATACCATCTATTCAGCAAATATCCAAGCACTGCTCGCAGGCACCGCTGCCACCCTGGAGAGCTGGATACCATCTATTCAGCAAACATCCAAGCATTGCTCGCAGGCACCGCTGCCACCCTGGATAGCTGGATACCATCTATTCAGCAAACATCCAAGCACTGCTCGCAGGCACCGCTGCCACCCTGGATAGCTGGATACCATCTATTCAGCAAATATCCAAGCACTGCTCGCAGGCACCGCTGCCACCCTGGATAGCTGGATACCATCTATTCAGCAAATATCCAAGCACTGCTCGCAGGCACCGCTGCCACCCTGGATAGGTGGATACCATCTATTCAGCAAATATCCAAGCATTGCTCACAGGCACCGCTGCCACCCTGGATAGCTGGATACCATCTATTCAGCAAATATCCAAGCACTGCTCGCAGGCACCGCTGCCACCCTGGAGAGCTGGATACCATCTATTCAGCAAACATCCAAGCACTGCTCGCAGGCACTGCTGCCACCCTGGATAGCTGGATACCATCTATTCAGCAAACGTCCAAGCACTGCTCGCAGGCACCGCTGCCACCCTGGATAGCTGGATACCATCTATTCAGCAAATGTCCAAGCACTGTTCGCAGGCACCGCTGCCACCCTGGAGAGCTGGATACCATCTATTCAGCAAACATCCAAGCACTGCTCGCAGGCACTGCTGCCACCCTGGATAGCTGGATACCATCTATTCAGCAAACATCCAAGCACTGCTCGCAGGCACCGCTGCCACCCTGGATAGCTGGATACCATCTATTCAGCAAACATCCAAGCCCTGCTCACAGGCACTGCAAATATCCAAGCACTGCTCGCAGGCACCGCTGCCACCCTGGATCGCTGGATACCATCTATTCAGCAAACATCCAGGCACTGCTCGCAGGCACCGCTGCCACCCTGGATAGCTGGATACCATCTATTCAGCAAATATCCAAGCTCTGCTCGCAGGCACCGCTGCCACCCTGGAGAGCTGGATACCATCTATTCAGCAAACATCCAAGCCCTGCTCACAGGCACTGCAAATATCCAAGCACTGCTCGCAGGCACCGCTGCCACCCTGGATAGCTGGATACCATCTATTCAGCAAATATCCAGGCACTGCTCGCAGGCACCGCTGCCACCCTGGATAGCTGGATACCATCTATTCAGCAAATATCCAAGCACTGCTCGCAGGCACCGCTGCCACCCTGGAGAGCTGGATACCATCTATTCAGCAAACATCCAAGCACTGCTCGCAGGCACCGCTGCCACCCTGGATAGCTGGATACCATCTATTCAGCAAACATCCAAGCACTGCTCGCAGGCACCGCTGCCACCCTGGATAGCTGGATACCATCTATTCAGCAAACATCCAAGCACTGCTCACAGGCACCGCTGCCACCCTGGATAGCTGGATACCATCTATTCAGCAAACATCCAAGCACTGCTCGCAGGCACCGCTGCCACCCTGGATAGCTGGATACCATCTATTCAGCAAACATCCAAGCACTGCTCACAGGCACTGCTGCCACCCTGGATAGCTGGATACCATCTATTCAGCAAACATCCAAGCACTGCTCGCAGGCACTGCTGCCACCCTGGATAGCCGGATACCATCTATTCAGCAAACATCCAAGCACTGCTCGCAGGCACCGCTGCCACCCTGGATAGCTGGATACCATCTATTCAGCAAACATCCAAGCACTGCTCACAGGCACTGCTGCCACCCTGGATAGCTGGATACCATCTATTCAGCAAACATCCAAGCACTGCTCACAGGCACCGCTGCCACCCTGGATAGCTGGATACCATCTATTCAGCAAATATCCAAGCATTGCTCGCAGGCACCGCTGCCCCCCTGGATAGCTGGATACCATCTATTCAGCAAATGTCCAAGCACTGCTCGCAGGCACCGCTGCCACCCTGGAGAGCTGGATACCATCTATTCAGCAAACATCCAAGCACTGTTCGCAGGCACTGCTGCCACCCTGGATAGCTGGATACCATCTATTCAGCAAACATCCAAGCACTGCTCGCAGGCACCGCTGCCACCCTGGATAGCTGGATACCATCTATTCAGCAAACATCCAAGCCCTGCTCACAGGCACTGCAAATATCCAAGCACTGCTCGCAGGCACCGCTGCCACCCTGGATAGCTGGATACCATCTATTCAGCAAATATCCAAGCACTGCTCGCAGGCACCGCTGCCCCCCTGGATAGCTGGATACCATCTATTCAGCAAATGTCCAAGCACTGCTCGCAGGCACCGCTGCCACCCTGGAGAGCTGGATACCATCTATTCAGCAAACATCCAAGCACTGTTCGCAGGCACTGCTGCCACCCTGGATAGCTGGATACCATCTATTCAGCAAACATCCAAGCACTGCTCGCAGGCACCGCTGCCACCCTGGATAGCTGGATACCATCTATTCAGCAAACATCCAAGCCCTGCTCACAGGCACTGCAAATATCCAAGCACTGCTCGCAGGCACCGCTGCCACCCTGGATAGCTGGATACCATCTATTCAGCAAATATCCAGGCACTGCTCGCAGGCACCGCTGCCACCCTGGAGAGCTGGATACCATCTATTCAGCAAACATCCAAGCATTGCTCACAGGCACCGCTGCCACCCTGGATAGCATCTATTCAGCAAACATCCAAGCACTGCTCACAGGCACCGCTGCCACCCTGGATAGCTGGATACCATCTATTCAGCAAACATCCAAGCACTGCTCGCAGGCACCGCTGCCACCCTGGATAGCTGGATACCATCTATTCAGCAAACATCCAAGCCCTGCTCACAGGCACTGCAAATATCCAAGCACTGCTCGCAGGCACCGCTGCCACCCTGGATAGCTGGATACCATCTATTCAGCAAATATCCAGGCACTGCTCGCAGGCACCGCTGCCACCCTGGATAGCTGGATACCATCTATTCAGCAAATATCCAAGCACTGCTCGCAGGCACCGCTGCCACCCTGGAGAGCTGGATACCATCTATTCAGCAAACATCCAAGCACTGCTCGCAGGCACCGCTGCCACCCTGGATAGCTGGATACCATCTATTCAGCAAACATCCAAGCACTGCTCGCAGGCACCGCTGCCACCCTGGATAGCTGGATACCATCTATTCAGCAAATATCCAAGCACTGCTCGCAGGCACCGCTGCCACCCTGGATAGCTGGATACCATCTATTCAGCAAATATCCAAGCACTGCTCGCAGGCACCGCTGCCACCCTGGATAGGTGGATACCATCTATTCAGCAAATATCCAAGCATTGCTCACAGGCACCGCTGCCACCCTGGATAGCTGGATACCATCTATTCAGCAAATATCCAAGCACTGCTCGCAGGCACCGCTGCCACCCTGGAGAGCTGGATACCATCTATTCAGCAAACATCCAAGCACTGCTCGCAGGCACTGCTGCCACCCTGGATAGCTGGATACCATCTATTCAGCAAACGTCCAAGCACTGCTCGCAGGCACCGCTGCCACCCTGGATAGCTGGATACCATCTATTCAGCAAATGTCCAAGCACTGCTCGCAGGCACCGCTGCCACCCTGGAGAGCTGGATACCATCTATTCAGCAAACATCCAAGCACTGCTCGCAGGCACTGCTGCCACCCTGGATAGCTGGATACCATCTATTCAGCAAACATCCAAGCACTGCTCGCAGGCACCGCTGCCACCCTGGATAGCTGGATACCATCTATTCAGCAAACATCCAAGCCCTGCTCACAGGCACTGCAAATATCCAAGCACTGCTCGCAGGCACCGCTGCCACCCTGGATAGCTGGATACCATCTATTCAGCAAACATCCAGGCACTGCTCGCAGGCACCGCTGCCACCCTGGATAGCTGGATACCATCTATTCAGCAAATATCCAAGCTCTGCTCGCAGGCACCGCTGCCACCCTGGAGAGCTGGATACCATCTATTCAGCAAACATCCAAGCCCTGCTCACAGGCACTGCAAATATCCAAGCACTGCTCGCAGGCACCGCTGCCACCCTGGATAGCTGGATACCATCTATTCAGCAAATATCCAGGCACTGCTCGCAGGCACCGCTGCCACCCTGGATAGCTGGATACCATCTATTCAGCAAATATCCAAGCACTGCTCGCAGGCACCGCTGCCACCCTGGAGAGCTGGATACCATCTATTCAGCAAACATCCAAGCATTGCTCGCAGGCACCGCTGCCACCCTGGATAGCTGGATACCATCTATTCAGCAAACATCCAAGCACTGCTCGCAGGCACCGCTGCCACCCTGGATAGCTGGATACCATCTATTCAGCAAACATCCAAGCACTGCTCACAGGCACCGCTGCCACCCTGGATAGCTGGATACCATCTATTCAGCAAACATCCAAGCACTGCTCGCAGGCACCGCTGCCACCCTGGATAGCTGGATACCATCTATTCAGCAAACATCCAAGCACTGCTCACAGGCACTGCTGCCACCCTGGATAGCTGGATACCATCTATTCAGCAAACATCCAAGCACTGCTCGCAGGCACTGCTGCCACCCTGGATAGCCGGATACCATCTATTCAGCAAACATCCAAGCACTGCTCGCAGGCACTGCTGCCACCCTGGATAGCCGGATACCATCTATTCAGCAAACATCCAAGCACTGCTCGCAGGCACTGCTGCCACCCTGGATAGCCGGATACCATCTATTCAGCAAACATCCAAGCACTGCTCGCAGGCACTGCTGCCACCCTGGATAGCTGAATACCATCTATTCAGCAAACATCCAAGCACTGCTCACAGGCACCGCTGCCACCCTGGATAGCTGGACGTCCTTACTGCTTCCCATGCTGGGAAGGAGACCTCTTTACAAGATGGCAACGTCTTCCCAAATGGTTTTCCATCCCTCTGGGTTAATAAACATGGTCAGAAACCTTTGAGAAGGGCTCGTTGGCTTTGTATTTGGAGGGGATCCCTATAGATGTCTGAATAAAGGAGACCTGGGGTGCCCGAGTATCCAGCTTTATAACTTAGCGTGTGCACTGCGACCTGGGGGGCTGGGTATTTGCTACTTCTCACTTTACCCCAGTCATCAGTCTCTTGCACTGGTATGAAGTACTTTCCTTAATCCCAGACTACAACTGGACACCCAAAATATCCCACCTCCTCTGAGCTCCCACCTATGTGCAGGAAGGCCTGGTTATTACTGTGTAAGAAGGGCACCACACGGGCAGATCATCCTCCTTACTGCCTGTAGCAGATAATGCATTGTTTCAAGCGGGGAAGGGAGCATCAGTTATTAAAAGGTGGCACCGGCTTGGTCTCATTAATATATCTCAACTGCTGCCTCTTTTGGTGTAACCTTCAACTATCAGGAATTGAGACAGCAATCCTCATTATCTCAGTCAGATTTTTTCGCCTTCATGCAGCTACAACGTTTTATTCACAGTCGGTGGGATGATTTCCGAGAGTCTGGATCCTCTACGTCCCTTCCAGAGATGGCCCAGCTGGGACAACACCAGCGTCCTTCGATCGCCAGCTTTTCTAAACTTGTGTTATCCCTGGGAAGTTCAGACTTCATCTCCACTCTTTACCAGAAAGTGGGCAGAGTGGCACCTTTAAGCTTTCCTTCTCTGAATTTCACTCCAGTCCTAGAGGTGACAGGCTCTGTATCCCTGCTCCCGTCCCCTGATACCTCCAGTCCGAGAGGTGACAGGCTCTGTATCCCTGCTCCCATCCCCTGATCCCTCCAGTCCTAGAGGTGACAGGCTCTGTATCCCTGCACTCATCCCCTGATCCCTCCAGTCCTAGAGGTGACAGGCTCTGTATCCCTGCACCCATCCCCTGATCCCTCCAGTCCTAGAGGTGACAGGCTCTGTATCCCTGCTCCCATCCCCTGATCCCTCCAGTCCTAGAGGTGACAGGCTCTGTATCCCTGCTCCCATCCCCTGATCCCTCCAGTCCTAGAGGTGACAGGCTCTGTATCCCTGCTCCCATCCCCTGATCTCTCCAGTCCTAGAGGTGACAGGCTCTGTATCCCTGCTCCCGTCCCCTGATCCCTCCAGTCCTAGAGGTGACAGGCTCTGTATCCCTGCTCCCATCCCCTGATCCCTCCAGTCCTAGAGGTGACAGGCTCTGTATCCCTGCTCCCATCCCCTGCTCCCTCCAGTCCTAGAGGTGACAGGCTCTGTATCCCTGCTCCCATCCCCTGATCCCTCCAGTCCTAGAGGTAATGGATTCTGCCTACATTAACCCATTCCCAAGCTCTCCAGTTTCCTAAGTGCTTTTTACAATAACTATTTTCTATCTTGTTATAGTTAGAAGTTTGGTATATTTTCTATTTTCCTCTTTCCCTTATTTATTTATTTACTACTTCAGGCAAGCTGCTGGAATTTCATTAGTTCTTGCAATGTGCATTTTGGCCCATGCACAACATCTGGAGTAACTCTCTATTTTTGTACCTTGTGTATGTGAGCATCTGTGTGAGCCCCAGCATGAACATTGAATGAAGACCTGTTTTCTCAGACTTTTGTTTGGGAACCAATCCCCACAGGTTTGGGTACTGTCCAGCAAGGCCACAGGAGCTAAGCATCCAGATGTTCAGCAAACGGTTTTAGTAGTTTTGATAGATGTTTTCGAAATTTGTGGTAAGAGGCTGCTGAGACCTGGATTAAATATGGGGAGTGATGCACTCTGTAGTCAGGATGGCAGAGAATCAAAGAGGGAGGAGACAGAAGCTGACTTGGATGTAATAAGCTATAAATCAGTGAAGTGTTTCTGGCTGCAGCTGAGATATAGAACTGGGCAGACTGGATGGGACAATTGGTCTTTATGTGCTGTTATCTGCTGTTGCTATGTATTAAGGTCTCTGTCTGCAGCTCAGAATAAAATATTCACACGTGTGCCACTAGGTGGCGATGGTGCTTCTCGTCAGACCCAGGACAATCAAACTTCATCTTTTCTGGTGCCCTGCACCTTGGTCTCAGACAGCTGAGGCAGTGTCCCCTCTATGTAAAAACAGGACAGGCAAAGGCCCCTCCTGCACATACAACAAAATCCTCCTAACAGAAAGCAGGCAAGCAGCCTGTAACCCCGTTTGGACAGCAACAACTGTTTGTGCTGTATAATCTTGTGGATCTTTTATTATTTATATTTGGGGGGTTTCTAACTCATTTTGTCAGGCGATTCATCAAGCCTGAACAAATAAGATAAATGCGGACAAAGAAAATCCTCTCTCGAGGAGACAGAAAATGAGAAATAAAGGGGTCTGTAGGAAGAACTGCCCCCCCCCATCCCCAGCTCCCCCCCTCAGGGGGTCATCTAAAAAATAATAACGCTGCCCACCTCCCAGTTCTGATCACATGAAGAACCGACCCCCGTCCCCCCTCCTTATTGGGGGGAGATTCTGTGTGCAACATCTCACTCTCTGCATCCTGACCCCCGTTCCCCCTCCTTATTGGGGGGAGATTCTGTGTGCAACATCTCACTCTCTGCATCCTGACCCCCTTTCCCCTCCTTATTGGGGGAGATTCTGCGTGCAACATCTCCCTCTCTGCATCCTGACCCCCGTTCCCCCTCCTTATTGGGGGGCGATTCTGTGTACAACATCTCCCTCTCTGCATCCTGACCCCCGTTCCCCCTCCTTATTGGGGGGAGATTCTACGTGCAACATCTCCCTCTCTGCATCCTGACCCCCGTTCCCCCTCTTATTGGGGGAGATTCTGTGTGCAACATCTCACTCTCTGCATCCTGACCCCCGTTCCCCCTCCTTATTGGTGGAGATTCTGTGTGCAACTTCTCACTCTCTGCATCCTGACCCCCTTTCCCCCTCCTTATTGGGGGGCGATTCTGCGTGCAACATCTCACTCTCTGCATCCTGACCCCCGTTCCCCCTCCTTATTGGTGGAGATTCTGTGTGCAACATCTCACTCTCTGCATCCTGACCCCCTTTCCCCCTCTTTATTGGGGGCGATTCTGTGTGCAACATCTCACTCTCTGCATCCTGACCCCCTTTCCCCCTCTTTATTGGGGGCGATTCTGCGTACAACATCTCACTCTCTGCATCCTGACCCCCGTTCCCCCTCCTTATTGGTGGAGATTCTGTGTGCAACATCTCACTCTCTGCACCCTGACCCCCTTTCCTCCTCCTTATTGGGGGAGATTCTGTGTGCAACATCTCACTCTCTGCATCCTGACCCCCTTTCCCCCTCCTTATTGGGGGAGATGCTGTGTGCAACATCTCACTCTCTGCATCCTGACCCCCGTTCCCCCTCCTTATTGGGGGAGATTCTGTGTGCAACATCTCACTCTCTGCATCCTGACCCCCGTTCCCCCTCCTTATTGGGGAAGATTCTGCGTGCAACATCTCACTCTCTGCAAACTGACCCCCTTTCCCCCTCCTTATTGGGGGAGATTCTGCGTGCAACATCTCACTCTCTGCATCCTGACCCCCTTTCCCCCTCTTTATTGGGGGCAATTCTGCGTGCAACATCTCACTCTCTGCATCCTGACCCCCTTTCCCCCTCCTTATTGGGGGAGATTCTGCGTGCAACATCTCACTCTCTGCATCCTGACCCCCTTTCCCCCTCCTTATTGGGGGAGATTCTGCTTGCAACATCTCACTCTCTGCATCCTGACCCCCTTTCCCCCTCCTTATTGGGGGAGATTCTGCGTGCAACATCTCACTCTCTGCATCCTGACCCCCTTTCCCCCTCCTTATTGGGGGAGATTCTGCGTGCAACATCTCACTCTCTGCATCCTGACCCCCTTTCCCCCTCCTTATTGGGGGGAGATTCTGCGTGCAACATCTCACTCTCTGTATCCTGACCCCCGTTCCCCCTCCTTATTGGGGGGCGATTCTGCGTGCAACATCTCACTCTCTGCATCCTGACCCTCTTTCCCCCTCCTTATTGGGGGGCGATTCTGCGTGCAACATCTCACTCTCTGCATACAGACCTGCTCTCTGCCCACTGCTCCGCCTGGATAAAGAGAGTTCACATCCTGAGAGCCATCAAATGCCATAGGTTAGTCCAATAGGGATCTGGCCTGCAATCTGTTTGCTGACCTTAAAACCCTGTAAATTGTCCTTTCCTTTCTGTTATACAGGGGCAGTTACTCAGCACTGTGGTTCTCTCCCTCCCGCTGTACGGTGCTGTGTACAGGAAGCGTCCCGGTGCATCTCACTTACCTGCCAGGAGTATTATACCAAGAATCAAAGCCAGAGACAGAGCAGTAAATAGCACCAGAGCGATCACGGGCACGGGAAACCTTCTGAAGAGGAATTCTGCCTTACCTGAAACACAGAGACAGACACAGAGAGTAAGAGAATGAGAGAGAGAGAGTCACTGGTTGCAAACAGACCTGGAATGGCTTTGGATCATTTTCACATCTTTTCAAGGAAGAGCCTCATAACCTGCTGAGTGTCCAAGAGGGCGGCAGCTTCCTGAGCCCCTCACTCCTGACACAGCTGAGAGACAGACACAGGACCCCAAACACTGTGCAGCCCTCTCAGTGCCAGCGCTGGGCCCACGCTCCCCTCTTCTCATTATCCTCTCTTATTAACAGCTATTTTATTTCTTAGAGCTGTTTCTTTGAAGGGGGTTTGCAGAGGGTTGGGAATTGAGGAGATAAACTGAATCATCTTGTCTTAGGGCCTCTCTCCTTGGCTGTAAGGTCTCTCTTGCAGTTGCCAAGCTTACTCCAGGTGCACTGGGCCCAGGCTTCTGATGACAAACAGCATGGCAGCATCTCCCAAGTCACTGAGGTTCTTAAAAGGAGACTGTGGAAGCCTGGAAAGAGCTTCTATAGTGTTTGAAACCTCACGGTCACTTCTACAACTGAACTGGAACCAGAAGAGATTTAGTGATTTCTATTGATGGAATAATGAATAAACTCCTGCAATTTGATCAGGTCTGGGGACAGAGCAGAAAGCACAGCAAAATACAGAAGCAGTAAAAAAGGAAACATGCAAGAGAAATGTCATGGTGAGCCCAATTCATAAACAATAATCAGTGGTTTAACTGGTGATTCTTTTATGCCATATCAAATAGCCAAATTGAACATATATAATGTGTGAAACTATTAAGTGTTGTAAGACCCCTACTCACAGAGTCTGTATACTAATCAAACTCTTGTTTGGTATAGGGTCACTTTGCTTTATTTAAATCCACTTTGTTTTATTAATTTTTTATAATTTAAATTTTTGTTAAAATCCAAGAATCTCCCAACATGCGGATGAACTTCAAATTGTATGAATCATGGGAACATTTCATTAGGCAAACATAAAAGCAAGTCCCGAGTCCCAATCCAAAATTCAATATGTTTCAAAAAGAATACTCATCTCAAAATATTTGCTGAGGGTCCCGAATCCCAACTGCAAATTCAAACCAGGGCGGCTTGCTGACAGGAACAGTCAGGCAGTCTCAAGTGTGAGAGTGAAGGGAGCAGTAAGGCAGTGACTGCCCCCCTCCTCTCTCTGAGGGTCTCAGGTGTGAGAGTGAGGGGAGCAGTAAGGCAGTGACAGCCCCTCTCCTCTCTCTGAGGGTCTCAGGTGTGAGAGTGAGGGGAGCAGTAAGGCAGTGACAGCCCCTCTCCTGTCTGAGGGTCTCAGGTGTGAGAGTGAGGGGAGCAGTAAGGCAGGGACTGTCCCTCTCCTGTCTCTGAGGGTCTCAGGTGTGAGAGTGAGGGGAGCAGTAAGGCAGTGACTGCCCCTCTCCTCTCTCTGAGGGTCTCAGGTGTGAGAGTGAGGGGGAGCAGTAAGGCAGCGACTGCCCCTCTCCTCTCTCTGAGGGTCTCAGGTGTGAGAGTGAGGGGAGCAGTAAGGCAGTGACTGCCCCTCTCCTCTCTCTGAGGGTCTCAGGTGTGAGAGTGAGGGGGGAGTAGTAAGGCAGTGACTGCCCCTCTCCTGTCTCTGAGGGTCTCAGGTGTGAGAGTGAGGGGGAGCAGTAAGGCAGTGACTGCCCCTCTCCTCTCTCTGAGGGTCTCAGGTGTGAGAGTGAGGGGGAGCAGTAAGGCAGTGACTGCCCCTCTCCTCTCTCTGAGGGTCTCAGGTGTGAGAGTGAGGGGGAGTAGTAAGGCAGTAACATAGAAACATAGAAATGACGGCAGAAGACGACCAAATGGCCCATCCAGTCTGCCCCGCAAGCTACGCACTTTATCCATTTTTATTTCCCTTTTTCTCTCTCCCACCTGTTACTATTGGCTTCCAGTACCCTCCAGCCCTAATTCCCCTCCACCCCACCACCAATTTAGAGAGCAGCACAGTATCTGCATCCAAGTGAACGTCCAACTCAATTAGGGGTAGCAACTGCTGTAACAAGCAGGCCACACCCTTGCCCCATACTCTTACCCACCCCTGTTATTATTTTTTGTTTGTTTTTTTTATTTTTTTTGGAGATAGCAGCCCTCCATCCTTCCGCTCCGTGAAGGTGGAATAATAACTACTGGCCACTGGCATCCCGCTCCGTGAATGCCTCTGTGGCTACTGCCGCTCCGTGCAGTGTTTTGCTGCCTCCACTTTATTCATGCCCTCTAGACTTGATGGATCCACAGTGTTTATCCCACGCCCCTTTGAAGTCCTTCACAGTTTTGGACTTCACCACTTCCTCCGGAAGGGCATTCCAGGCATCCACCACACTTTCCGTGAAGAAATACTTCCTGACATTGGTTCTGAATCTTCCTCCCTGGAGCTTCAAATCGTGACCCCTGGTTCTGCTGATTTTTTTCTTATGGTAAAGGTTTGTCGTTGCCTTTGGATCATTAAAACCTTTCAAGTATCTGAAAGTCTGTATCATATCACCTCTGCTCCTCCTTTCCTCCAGGGTGTACATATTTAGATTCTGCAATCTCTCCTCGTACGTCATCCGATGAAGATCTTCCACCTTCCTGGTCGCCCTTCTCTGTACCACTTCCATCTTGTCTCTGTCTCTTTGGAGATACGGTCTCCAGAACTGAACACAGTACTCCAGGTGAGGCCTCACCAAGGACCTGTACAAGGGAATAATCACTTCCCTTTTCTTACTCGATATTCCTCTCTCTATGCAGCCCAGCATTCTTCTGGCTTTTGCTATCGCCTTGTCGCATTGTTTCGCAGACTTCATATCATTAGACATTATAACCCCTAGGTCTCTCTCCTGCTCCGTGCACATCAGCCTTCCCCCCCCCCCCATCGAATACAGTTCATTCAGATTTCCATTCCCCATATGCATTACTTTGCACTTCTTGGCATTGAATCTGAGCTGCCATATCTTCGACCATTCTTCCAGCTTCCTTAAATCCCGTCTCATTCTCTCCACTCCTTCCAGCGTGTCCACTCTGTTGCAGATCTTAGTGTCATCTGCAAAAAGACAAATCTTACCTTCTATCCCGTCCGCAATGTCGCTCACAAAGATATTGAACAGGACCGGTCCCAACATCGATCCTTGCGGTACACCACTTAAAACCGCTCTCTCTTCAGAGAAGGTTCCATTTACCATCACACATTGTCTTCTGTCCGTCAACCAGTTTTCAATCCAGGTCACCACCTCGGCACTCACTCCCAAGCTTCTCGTTTTATTCACCAGTCTCCTGTGCGGAACCGTATCAAAAGCTTTGCTGAAATCCAAGTAGATGACATCGAGTGCTCTTCCTTGATCCAATTCCTTGGTTACCCAGTCAAAAAAGTCAATCAGATTTCTCTAACAGGATCTTCCCCTGGTGAATCCATGCTGCCTCTGGTCCAGCAATTCTCCCGACTGTAGATAGTTCACTATTCTCT
This sequence comes from Rhinatrema bivittatum, assembly GCF_901001135.1. Classification (NCBI taxonomy): domain Eukaryota; kingdom Metazoa; phylum Chordata; class Amphibia; order Gymnophiona; family Rhinatrematidae; genus Rhinatrema; species Rhinatrema bivittatum. Next base: position 5,299,981 of record NC_042630.1, read on the forward strand.
CTTTTCAACAGTGACTCCATTACTTTTCCCACCACCGAAGTGAGGCTAACCGGTCTGTAGTTACCAGCCTCTTCTCTGTTCCCACTCTTGTGAAGCGGGACCACCACCGCTCTTCTCCAATCACTCGGCACCACTCCCGTTTCTAGGGATCTATTGAACAGGTTACACAGCGGTCCCGCCAGCACATCTCTGAGCTCCCTCAGTATCCTTGGATGAATCCCATCAGGCCCCATGGCTTTGTCCACTTTCAGATTCTTTAGCTCTTCCCACACATTTTCTACTGTAAAAGGATTTTCATCTATTCCCCTTCCCTCCAGTTTCTTGTTGTGTAGAGATGGTCCTTCTCCAGGGTCCTCTTTAGTGAACACAGAACTGAAGTATTCATTTAATATTTCTGCCATTTCTTCGTCTCTCTCCACACATTGATCCTTTCCACCTTTCAATTTCACTATACCACTTTGAAACTTTTCTCTTTTCACTGATGTATCTGAAAAATGTTTTGTCACCATTCTTTATCTCCTTGGCAATCCTCTCTTCCGCTTGACTTTTTGCCATCTTGATTAATTTCTTCGTCTCCCTCAGTTCTACCAGATATTCTTCTTTGTGCTCCTCCCTTTGGGATCTTTTATATTTCTTGAACGCTGTTCTTTTAGCCTTTATTTTGTCAGCCACCTCCTTTGAGAACCAGATAGGTTTCATTTTTCTTTTGCTTTTCTTTACTTTTCTAACATATAGATTAGTTGCCTTGGTGATTGCTCCTTTTAGTTAGGTCCACTGCTGATCCACATCTCTCACATTCTCCCAGCCTTTTAGTTCTTCCTCCAGGTACTTCCCCATTTCATCAAAGTCTGTGTTTTTGAACTGCAAAACTCGGGTCTTTGTGCTTCTTTTCCGTGTCCTTTTTGTGATATTAAACCCTACCGTTTGATGATCACTGGTGCTGAGGTGGGCGCCCACCTGGACGTCTGAGACATTATCTCCATTAGTGAGCACTAAGTCGAGTATAGCTCCCTCCCTCATGGGTTCCATTACCATTTGTTTGAACAAAGCTACTTGCAGGGCATCTACTATTTCGCTACTATTAGTTGAAGCAGGGTGAGCTTGTCTCGCCCTGCGAATATAACTGGAGGCAAGCGAGTGAAGGGAAAGTGCTGTAAGAAAGATAGGTGGGAAAGAGGGGGTAGGGAGGAGGTAAACCAATAGGGGGAGAGAAATTCAAATGGAAGACAGGGATTGGTTAAAGGGGAGGAGAAAAGGAAAGAAGGGGGGTTTTGCGCTCAGTCGGTGGGGAACGGCTGAGACGGCAGGTCGAGGTTTTCGATATTGCAGGGTATGAGGTAGAGTAATAATAAACAAACAGAAAGAGTATTAATAGTTACTTCATAGATAACAATTCTTGATATTTTCCCTTGTTTCGGCTGTTTGGGCATATTATAAAAAAAAAAAAAGTAAATAGAAATATATAGTAAGTTTATTCCTAGTCGGGATATATTCCTACTTTGTTATGCCTAAGAAGGCGAGGGACCGCGGCCGGTTTCCTCCGGGGCCGCACCGTGCATCTGTGGGTGACCCGCTCCCCGCCTCGCCCTCTCCCGCCTCTGCTTCTCCTCGTCGGCTCGAGCGCAGCACATCCCCTTCCACTGTTTTTCCCAGCTCGGCGGCCATTTTGTATGCGGCGATCCACCCCCCCCTCCCTCCCTCCTCCTTCGGCTCTGCCGTCCGTCCCACCCACGGAGTCCGCAGATGCGGAGTTTTTGCCGGCGGTTCCTCTTGCCGGCACTTGCCAGGACTTCGGGGGAGAGGCAGCGGAGGTGTCTTTGAACGCCTCCGCGCAGGAGTTTAGTTTCCTGTCTGATAGCGAGCGCTCTCCGCCCCCCCCCCCCCCCCCCAGGCAAGAGGTTTTTGCTGCAGTACCTTTGGTCTGTCGCGCGGGCCCGTCTAGCGAGCGTTCCGCTGCGCCCAGGGGTAGGGCCGCGTCGTCTAAGAGCCTCCTCGGCAGGAGCAGCGCCAGGCAGCGTTCAGCAGGCGCAGGAAGAGGAGGAGCTCAGCGTGCCAGTAGTAACTTAGGTTTGCAGCCTCACAGTGTTGTCAGCCCATCGGACAACAAAAGCAGGGCTACAAAGATTGCAGGCGTTGGAAAGAGAGCTGTACGGCTCGGGGAAGGGAGTGCTATCGGAAGGTTAGCTCCGATTATGGAGACCAGCAAGGGCAGAGGGAATTTTACTAGTGACAAGCTACAGGTCCCAGCGACCCGATGCGGTCTAGCTGACAGTACTAGAGGGAGGAGCAGATGGCCAGAGCAGGTTGAGGTAGCAGCAGGGGATGATTGGAGTTGCCGGGAGTTTTTTCAAACAGGGAACCTTAACAGGGGGGGAGCAAGCAGGTTTTGGCGGCTGGCCAGTATGGCAGGAATCAGCGGCGGTGAAGTCGGGCCGGGGGTATCCTCAGGGGTTCCCAGAGTCATCGGCCTCCTCAATTAATTATAGGGCCAAATCGCCTGGTTTAGGTTTAGACGGGTCCTTGCGTATGGGGCATAAATCCGAGAGTGATAGGTTAACAAGGGGTGGGGGGAGGGGAAGGGTGGTATCTTTTATTTCAGAACCTGATGATGAGGTCCTGCCTGGAACGTCGGGTCAAGAAGCCTGGAGAGGAAGGGATTTCTCAGGAGAAGTGTGCAATCGGGAACTCTACAGCGAGGCAAGAGGTGGTAGAAAAGTCGCAGCTGGGCCAGGGATTGCTGTTTCCTTAAGTTCAGGTGAGAAATTAAAGGAGAAGAGGAGTAATAAAAGTAAGGCTAAGAAGAGATGGATAAGTCCTTCATCTAGTTCCTCTGATAGCGAGTCCGATTCATCTGAAGATTCTTCAGAGTCCGGTTCCAGGTACAAAAATGTGTTAGAGGAAGGGCCGCTTCACGGGGTAGGTCAGTCAGCCACTGCTACTTTGGCTGAGTTGTGGGAGGGAGTTCCTAGGAAACTTCGCAAAAAAATACGTAAGAGAAGATATGTGAACATTTTTAAGTTATTGGAAGGAAGGAGGGGAGTGAAGAGGAGCAAAAAGAAGGATAAAAAGAAACATCACAAATCGGGGAATGTCAAGGTAGCAAAGAATATAGTGAACTGGGTTCGGGGGTTTTTAAGGCTAGCGAGCGTGGTGGGTCACTATGATTCCTCGCAATATGGAGCATTATTATCTTATGCAGATAGTATTCTGGGGGCGTTCCGGGATTATGATGGTTGGGCTTGGCTCAACTACGATGAGAAATTCAGGAACAAGATGGCAGGCAGCAAAGCTATGTCTTGGCGATCTCAGGACATCAATTTGTGGTTAACACAAATGACATATAAAGGGGCTAGCAGGAGCAAAGCGCCAGGTGTAGGGAATAGTGGATTGGGGGGGGGGGGGTGTAGGGGCTAGTAGTGGTAGCGCGCCTGCGCAGTCCTTTCGGCCGGGAGGACAAGCTAGCAAGGGACAGCAAGGAGGCAAGGCCAGAGTTGGAGGGACCGACACATGTTGGCGATTTAATAAGGCAGTATGCCTCTTCCCAGACTGTAAGTTCAGACATGTGTGTTCGATCTGTGGCGGAGCACACTCAGCCATTAAATGCGGACAGGGAGTTAGTGGAGCGCAAGGGCGGGGGGGGGGGGGGAACTGTAATGTATGGTGTCGGGTGGCAGACTCTCCTGTCTCGTGGCAGGCTATGAGCCCTTGGCTGGAGGGTTATCCAAATAGGCAAGCGGCACGATTCTTATTCGACGGGTTTAAAGAAGGCTTTGTTATTCCTTATGTTGGACCGGATACAGGGGGTAAAGGGAAGAACGTGCAGTCTGCGAGCAGGCATGCAACTATTGTAAAGGAAAAAATCGCAGCGGAAATTAGGTTAGGTAGGGTTGCTGGTCCGTTTGTGGTGCAACCGTTTGTTAATATGCATTTGTCTCCAGTTGCGGTTATCCCAAAAAAGGAACAGGGTAAGTTCCGTTTTATCCTGAATCTATCGCACCCGAAAGGTATGTCCGTGAATGATTATATACCTCGGGATTGTTGTTCTGTTCGTTATGCTTCGTTTGATGAGGCTTTAGTTTGGTTCTATCTGCTGGGCGAGGCGCCTTATTGGCAAAAGCGGATATTGAAGCGGCTTTCCGGCTCCTACCTATTCATCCGGATTGTTTCCCTCTGTTGGGATTCACTTTTGAAGGCCAGTATTATATAGATAAGTGCTTGCCGATGGGTTGTGCTGTGTCGGGTGCTTTTTTTGAGGCGTTCAGTACGTTTTTGCAATGCGTTGTAGAACAAAGAACAGGAGGTGGGGGGATTTTGCATTACCTTGATGATTTTTTATTTGTGGGGCCGGCGGGGATGGACAGATGTCAGACACAACTAGAGGGATTCTTGCAGGTCGCGCAGAAGTTCAGAGTTCCGGTTGCGGTTCAGAAAACTGAGGGCCCTGTATCGAGGTTAGTGTTTTTAGGGATAGAGTTAGATTCGGAGACATTAGAAACGCATTTGCCAGAGGATAAAGTCGGTAAGTTAAAAGTGTTAGTTCAGAGTATGCGTAAGTTATCTAAGGTTACGTTAAGACAGATGCAGTCTCTCATAGGGGCCTTGAATTTCGCGTGTAGAGTAATTCCAATGGGGCGAGCATTTATTAGAAGGTTGTCCAGCACTACAGTAGGAGTTCGTTTTATTAGAGTGACCCGCAGGGTGAAGGATGAGTTGGGTGTCTGGGAGGCGTTCTTGGGGTCATTTAATGGTGTGTGTCTCATGCAACAGACGGAGGTTGCCAATAGCGATTTAGTTATATACCGATGCAGCAGGGGGTATTGGTTTCGGAATTTACTTTCAAGGACAGTGGTGCACGGAACGGTGGCCAGAAGAATGGGTGGCTGAAGGGTTGATAAAAAATATTAATTTTTTAGAATTGTTTCCAATAGTTGTAGCGTTGTGTTTATGGGGGAGTCAGTTAGCAAACAGAAAAATACTGTTTTGGTGTGATAATTTAGGGGTCGTACAAGTAATTAACAGGCAGTCAGCCAAATGTCCCAGAGTGTCTGAATTGTTGAGAGAATTAATCTTCCTGTGCTTGAAGTTAAATTTAACTATTCGTGCAAGACACGTGCCGGGGGAATTGAACGTGATAGCTGATGCTCTCTCTCATTGTAAGTGGCAGGAATTCCGAGAATTGGCGCCGGGAGCAAATTTGGAAGGAGAGCAGTTTCCGAATCATCTGTGGCGATTGGGTCGGCAGCTTGGACACTAATTAGGAAGTCTTTGGCTCCTTCAACGTGGACTGCATATATCAGAGGATACAGGGTGGTAGGGGAATATTTAGAGGGAGAAGGTTGGATGGGAGGTGTGGCAGAAGATGAAAGGATCGTTAGATTTATCCTGTGGGCAAAGAATATGGGATATTCTTTGACAGCGGTGCGATCGCACTTGACAGGATTTTCCTTTTTTCAAAAATTGAATGGATGGGGTAATCCGGTGACTAGTTTTTTGATTAAGCGAATTTTAGTAGGGTGGAAACGAGAGAAAGGCTTGTCTCCAGATAAGAGGCTCCCTATATGTTACAAGGATCTTAGGGTTCTTGTCGAATGTTTGCAAGAAGTATGCTGGTCGGATTACGAAGTGCTGTTATTTCAGACAGCGTTCGTGTTGGCATTTTTTGGGGCCATGAGGGTGGGGGAGCTGGTGGCTGCCTCAAAATCAAATAGGTCGGATTATGGTTTGAAAGCAGAGAATGTGTGGGTGGGTGATAGCGCCGTGACGATTTGCATACATCGATCCAAGGTTGATCAATATGGTAAGGGACAATATTTAACGTTGGTTCCAGCATTGGATAGGTGTGTGTGTCCAGTAAACAATGTGCAGCGTTTCGTTGCGGCAAGACCTAAGGTGGGAGGTTTATTCTTGGTACACAAGGATGGAGGGCCACTAACGGTTTTTCAGTTCGTGCAAGTTTTGAAAAAGACACTGAGGTGCTTGGGTTGGAATGCAGAGCATTTCACGTCGCATTCATTCAGGATTGGTGCTGCAACGTCCGCAGCTGAGAGTGGTTTACCTAGTGGAGCCATACAATCCATAGGGCGATGGAAATCTAATGCTTTCATGTCTTATGTTCGGAAAGGGCGATAAAAAACAAAATGAGCTTAGTTAACGGGATTGAAGGCGAATTTCGGTTCAGGTGGGGGGGGGAAGGGAAGGTTCGGTCTGGCATTAATTGTTGTATGTTTTTTTTACAGAGAAACGGAAAGTTCGGGGGCAACAAGAATGTGTCTGGGTTGTGGGCCATTCTTTTATACATTGGGTGCAGAACAGAGTGGAACAGAGGCCGTATGGAACGAACCTCGAGTTTGCTGAAGAGAACTGGAGGATTCAATGGATCAGTCATCGGGGGATGAAATGGGACAGCCTGTTATCTTTATTGCAAAAATGTGTTTTGGAGATGGACATCCCTGATATTTTGCTGATTCACTTGGGGGGTAATGATATCGGGGAAGGGTCATGTAAGGAGTTAATAGCGAAAATTAAGAAGATTTTAGTACTTTGATGAATGCAATGCCGGCCACACGGTTGGGATGGTCAGACATCATCATAAGGTTGAAATTTATAAGGTCACCTTTATGGTATAGGGGAGTTAAAAAGTTGAATAAACAAATCGGGAAGTGGTTAGTGAGCCAAGGGGGTTTTTGGGTGCAGCATGAGTGGGCTTGGGAGGTGATTCCAGGTTATTTTAGATCAGATAGGGTACATTTATCGGATGTGGGTATCGATTTGTTTAACAACGCGATACAAGAAAGTTTGGAACAGGTGATTAGGAAAGGTCAGGGCCGCAGTGGGGGGGGGGGGGGGGGGGGGAACAATGACAACGGAGGTTGTTATTGTTTATGGCGGTAAACCCGAGTCCAAAAAATGTTGTAATTTTATTGTATTGCTAAAAAGTTGAAAGGGGGGGGGGGAATCTCATGTAGCGCGGGGGGTGGCTGCTGCACGAGATTGCCAATGAGCAAGAGGGGGGCCGATGCTTGGAGGCAATGTACGAGGGAGCTCTACCACTGGAAGAGGTGGGGGGCACAGTTGAAATGTTGCATGAATGGGGGGGTTTGTTGGATTGTAAGCAAATTAACGGGCTCGGGTCTTGATAATAAACTGCGGCCTTTATTAAACCAAAATTAAAGTTGTTGGATAATTTGTGGAGGAATTGGGGGGGGGGGGGAAGTATGGGGGAATTTGACAAGTGAGTCTTGCATCTCTCAGTTATTAGATTCTGCAGATGGGATTCTCCAGTCTACATCTGGCATATTAAAGTCACCAACGATCACCACTTCCCCTTTCTTACCTATCTTATGGATGTCTTCAACCAGATCTCTGTCCAGCTCTTCCTTTTGGTTTGGAGGCCTGTAAACCACTCCAATAAAAATGGATGTCCCATCTTTTTTTAAGTCGGCCCATAGTGCTTCTTCATTGCCCCATCTTCCTTGCAGCTCAGATGCTTGGATGTTGTTTCTGATATAAAGAGCCACTGCTCCCCCTTTCCTATCCTCTCTGTCCTTCCTTAACAAGTTATAGCCCGGTATTGCCGTATCCCAATCGTGAGATTCCGTGAACCATGTCTCTGTGATAGCAACAATGTCTAAGTCTGCCTCTATCATTAGGGCTTGCAGATCTGGGATTTTATTGCCCAAACTACGAGCATTTGTGCTCATAGTTTTCCAGCTTTCCTTGTTCAGGTTATTGCTGTTCCTGGACTCCTTTTGTGAATTTAGTTGAGTTTTGTTGTCCTCTTCACCCTTCCCCTTTGCATTTGTGCAAAGGAAGGGATTAGTGCCTTTGGTGACAGATTCATCCAGCACAATGACCTTTTTCCTTTGGTTATGGATCTGGATTTTCTTTATGCATTGGGTTTCTTCTTTCTTTTCAGATATCACTTCAATCACTTTCTCAAGTTTCTTCAGTATTTACTACAGAGAGGGCTTTTTGTACTTGTTGCACCTGATACAGGGTGTGTCTCTGCATCACAGGTTCAATTCTACCAGAGCCCACTGTAATCTTGTTGTTTGAGTTCATTAATGCCCTGTGTGAGTGTGGGGGTAGTAGACTTGTGGGCTGCACAGCTATCAAGAATGGGTGTCTGTGGGTCACGGGTCTTATCCTACCTGAGCCCACTGTAAATCTCTTTATCCTTGACTTTTTGTTTTTCTGTGGTAATGGGGAATTAATTGCTGATAATTGTAAAGAGGGCGAGCCTTTCTTAATTGAAGCTAATTCAGCTTTAACTTCAGCCAGCTCCTTTTTCAAGGAAGAGAGTTGCGCACAAATTGGGCAAGCCCTAAGTTTCCAGATGATTTCCCTCAGAATAAAGGCTCCACAATAGTTACATTGTATAGTACTCATTTTGGTAATTTGGTGGTTAACACCTGAGGTAATACCAATTTACTAATTTATCTTGTTGCCAATTATGTATTTAGGAAGACTATATCAGAAATACAAACCTAGGGGTAGGAGGGAGTTAAACAGTTAACCCTTGGCCAGGGCTGTTCCCTGGACATTGTATCTGCTGCTTTTGAACAGACCTTCCCCCAGGTAAGGCGAGCTAATGTAAGCTTTTCCTCTGGTTATCCCTAAGGAGAGGGACTTCTGTCTGTCTCCTTCAATGTCCAAGCAGACTGAAGAGGAGTTAATTCCCTCCTGCTATGCACTATGTCTGTTGCCAATAGCTGTTAACCACTCCCCTTTCTTTGTAGTTTTCTCTTTTGATTAGACAAACAGCAGGTGTGAGAGTGAGGGGAGCAGTAAGGCAGTGACTGCCCCTCTCCTCTCTCTCTCTCTGAGGGTCTCAGGTGTGAGAATGAGGGGAGCAGTAAGGCAGTGACTGCCCCTCTCCAGTCTCTCAGGGTCTCAGGTGTGAGAGTGAGGGGGAGCAGTAAGGCAGTGAGTGCCCCTCTCCTGTCTCTCAGGGTCTCAGGTGTGAGAGTGAGGGGGGGGCAGTAAGGCAGTGAGTGCCCCTCTCCTGTCTCTGAGGGTCTCAGGTGTGAGAGTGAGGGGAGCAGTAAGGCAGGGACTGCCCCTCTCCTGTCTCTGAGGGTCTCAGGTGTGAGGGGAGCAGTAAGGCAGTGACTGCCCCTCTCCTGTCTCTGAGGGTCTCAGGTGTGAGAGTGAGGGGGAGCAGTAAGGCAGTGACCGCCCCTCTCCTGTCTCTGAGGGTCTCAGGTGTGAGAGTGAGGGGGAACAGTAAGGCAGTGACCGCCCCTCTCCTCTCTCTGAGGGTCTCAGGTGTGAGAGTGAGGGGAGCAGTAAGGCAGTGACCACCCCTCTCCTCTCTCTGAGGGTCTCAGGTGTGAGAGTGAGGGGAGCAGTAAGGCAGTGACCGCCCCTCTCCTCTCTCTGAGGGTCTCAGGTGTGAGAGTGAGGGGAGCAGTAAGGCAGTGACCGCCCCTCTCCTCTCTCTGAGGGTCTCAGGTGTGAGGGGGAGCAGTAAGGCAGTGACTGCCCCTCTCCTCCATCTGAGGGTCTCAGGTGTGAGAGTGAGGGGAGCAGTAAGACAGTGACTGCCCCTCTCCTCCATCTGAGGGTCTCAGGTGTGAGAGTGAGGGGGAGCAGTAAGGCAGTGACTGCCCCTCTCCTGTCTCTCAGGGTCTCAGGTGTGAGAGTGAGGGGGAGCAGTAAGGCAGTGACTGCCCCTCTCCTGTCTCTCAGGGTCTCAGGTGTGAGAGTGAGGGGGAGCAGTAAGGCAGTGACTGCCCCTTTCCTGTCTCTCAGGGTCTCAGGTGTGAGAGTGAGGGGGAGCAGTAAGGCAGTGAGTGCCCCCTCCTGTCTCTGAGGGTCTCAGGTGTGAGAATGAGGGGAGCAGTAAGGCAGGGACTGCCCCTCTCCTCTCTCTGAGGGTCTCAGGTGAGGGGAGCAGTAAGGCAGTGACTGCCCCTCTCCTGTCTCTGAGGGTCTCAGATGTGAGAGTGAGGGGGAGCAGTAAGGCAGTGAGTGCATGTGTCCTCTCTCTCTCTGACAGTCTCAGTCTCTGGAGCTCTCTCAGAGTTAGTGACAGAGAGAGAGAGCTCTTACCATGGTGGCTCCTGGAGGTTTCTGCGTCCCTGGTGCCTCTGTTGGGTAGAAATTCCTCATCTGGAGGGGATGTGACAGGATCTGCCCCCTGCTCCATGCTCGCGCGCTCTCTCTCCCTCTCGCTCTCTCTCCCTCTTTGGATGTCTTTCTGACTCTGCTTCTGGCAGTTTCCATTCTTAGACCTCAGAGGGAGGGTGGGACTTCTTGTTACAGATTTAGCAGAAAGTGAGCTGTGGCTGCAGTTTCTCTTCTATAGGGGAGGAATGTGAGAGATGGGGAGAGCAGCAGAATTGGAGGGTGGAGGAGGGAGCTCATCCTAAACTTCTCTTGTTAAGGCAGAGTAAGAATTGCCAGAGCTCCCAGGCTCTCCCCAGACACTTTGTGACCCCCAGACCCGGTCTCTTTTATCTTAGTTAGGAGGTCACCTGGGGAAGGGGCAGTTGTGGCCCTGGTACTTAGCACTGATGTCCGGGGGAGCCCCTGTCAGTGACGGTCAGTAGGTCTGGAGGGACAGAGGAGTCACACACAGGTCACAGTCCTGGAAGCCTTGCAGGCTGGGAGGATGGAGGAGAACTGAAAGCAGTGACAGCAGGGAAACTGCTCGGCCATTCAGGGTTTCTTTACCTTCTCCCCTCCCAAACTGCTAAACCTGCCAAATGAGGGGTTTTACATTAAGGCCAAATGGGCAAACCTCAGCTCCAGTCTTAGTGTGAGGAATTTCTACCAGATGGGCCGATATAGTAAAGTCCCTGCTCGTGCATAGGCCGCTCTCCTGGGCACGCGATTCACTATGCAAATTAGGCCCGGCGGTAAAAACAGGTAAAAGGAGGCGCTAGGGACACTAGCACATCCCTAGCGCCTCCTTTTGGCTCGGAGCAGCGGCTGTCAGCGAGTTTGACGCTCAATTTTGTCGGCATCGGTTCTCGAGCCCGCTGACAGCCATGGGTTCGGAAAACGGATGCCGGCAAAATCAAGCATCTGGTTTTCAACCCGTGAGCCGACTTCAAATTTTTTTTTTTTTAACTTTTGGTAACTTTTGGGACCTCTGACTTAATATCGCCATGATATTAAGTCGGAGGGTGCACAGAAAAGCAGTTTTTTACTGCTTTTCTGTGCACTTTCCCGGTGCCGGCAGAAACTAGCTCCTTCCTTTGGACTTGGCTGCATATTTTGCTTTCTGTATCGCACGGGAATACCTAATAGGGCCATCAACATATATTTGCATGTTGCGGGCGCTAATAGGTTCGGGGGGGTTGGACGCGCGTTTTCTGCCCCTTACTAAATAAGGGGTAACACTAGCGTGTCGAAAATACGTGTCCAATAGAGGGTTAACAGGGTTAACTCTGTTAGAGCACACTGTACTGTATCGACCCGTAAGAAAGGCATTGAGGATGAACCACGCAACTGCTAATCTATTCTTATCAAAAGCTATGCAGAACCGAGTGGATCGTCTGTGGCCTGCTGTGCATTCTAAACAGAAGGCTAGGGCCCTCTTGCAATCCAAGATGTGTAAAGCCGTTTGTCCTGGTGTGAATGGGGCCTTGGAAAAAAGGTGGGCAGAACAATGGACTGAATGAGGTGAAAATCAGTCACCACCTTAGGTAGGAACTAGGAATGCATAGGGATCACCACCCTGTCATGAAAGAACTTAGTGTAGGGCAGATAAGTAACCAAAGCCTGAAGCTCATTAACCCTGCGCGCCGAAGGGATTACCACCAGGAATAGAACCTTCCAGGTGAGGAATTTCAGATCGCAATGTACATAGTGTGACTCATGCACCATCCCTTTCAGCCTAACACAACATTGAGGTCCCAGGACACAATAGGAGGCCTTGGGGGGGGGCCTTCAGTTGAAGCAGGCCCCATATAAAGTGTCCTCCTATGGGCTGAACAGAGATGCGTGTGCCAGCCACACCTCGATGGTAAGCACTGACGGCACTCGGGTACACCCTGAGGTGATTTTAAGCCCAGCCTCGGAAAGGTGCCACAAATAGTCCAAGAACCTCAGAGTGTGGCAGGTGAATAGATCTAAGCCATGTCCCTTGCATCAGACAGAAAACCTCCCCCACTTCAGTGGTAAGACTTCCTGGAAGCGACCAGCACCTGAGACACATCATCAGATAGGTCCAGGGACTGAAGGACTAGGCGCTCAACATCCAGGCCGTTAAGGCTAATTCTTGGAGGTTTGGATAGCGCAGTTTGCTCCGATCCTGTGTGATTAGATCGGGAGAGGTCCCTAGATGGATGGGTTCTCTGACAGATCCTGAAGAAGCAGGATCCAGACCTGGCTGGGCCAATAAGGGGCTACAAGAATCATGGTCCCCCTGGTCTTGCTGGAGCTTCAAGAGAGTCTTCATGATCAGCAGAAGAGGAGGATAAATGTACAGGAGACCTATGCCCCATTGTTGGGCAAAGGCGTCTGAGGCTGGAAGTCCGTCTGTCCTGAATGTGGAAAAGAAGTTGCTGACCTTGCAGCTGCAGGGGGAGGGAAAGAGATCCACATTCAGAGTTCCTCACAGGTAGAAGATCCAGGCTGGATTCAAGGACCAGTCGTGTGGCTGAAACGTACGGCTCAGGCAGGCCACCAGCAAGTTCATTCTTCTGACTAGGTACATCGCTCTCGGGCACATGCCCTGTGACAGAGCCCAGGACCAAATCTGTATCGCCTCCTGACAGAGGAGGAATGACCCAGTGCCTCCTGTTTGTTGATGTACCACATTGCTACCTGATTGTCTGTCCATATCAGCTCTGCCTTGTGGGACAAGCGGTCCTGAAATGTCCAAAGAGTGTAACAAATCTCCTGAAGCTCCAGGACGTTTATCTGACATTCCTGAGCCATTCACTGACCCTACGTGTGAAGGTTGTCCACATAGGCTCCCCAACCATGGGGGGAGGCATCAGTGGTAAGTACTACCTGAGGTGGGGCAGCCTGAAAACTGGTCTCCTGCTCAAGATTGGAGAGATTCTCCTACCAGGAAAAGGAGGCCTGCAGAGGTGCCATGATGGAGACACGAGCCTCGAGGTCCTGGGATGCCATAGCCATTGTGATCGTAATGTCCACTGCGCTCTGTGCATACAGAGGTGGAACAACGGAGTGACATGGACAGAGGCAGCCATAGGGCCAAACAGATGAAGCAGCAGACGGGCAGGAACCTGTTGACTGCTGCACACTAAGCCAGCTGACCAGCGATGAGAGGGCAAGAGCCCAAACTAGGGGAAAATACGCCTTGGTCTGAGCAGCGTCCAGTCTGGCTCCAGATGGAATGAGGGGCAGAGGTGGGACTTGGGGTAATTGATGACAAACTCCAGAGAATGCAGCACCGGGATGGTCAGATGTGAAGACTGTAGCGCTCCCTGCTGGGAGGCATTTTTAATCAGCCAGTCATCCAGTTAGGGGAACACATGTACCCCCTGATGTCTGAGGTGCACCCCCACCACTTGTTGAAGACCTGAGGGGGCTGAGGCCAGGTTAAACAGCAGCACTCCATACTGGTAGTGATCTTCTCCTACCACAAAGTGAAGATACTTTCTGAGACTCGGGAAGATTGCAATGTGGGTGAGGCTGAGGGAGCAGAGCCAGTGGAGAGGGATCAGGGTGCCCAGAGATCATTTTGAACTTTTCCCTCTGAAGGAATTTGTTAAAGGTTATCCGATAGAGAATGAGGTGTAGTCTCCTAGATATCTTTGGTATCAGGAAATACCTTGAATAGAACCCTTGGCCCTGTTGGTAGAAGGGAAGAGGTTCTATCGCTCCTGCTATTAGAAGGGCGGAGAGCTCTATCAAAAATATTTCCTGCAGAGCGGACGAACCCCACAACGGACATGGAGGAAGGTTCATAGTGATTTCCCTGAAATTTAGCAGATACCCACGGCAGATGATTGTGAGAACCCACCGGTCTGATGTAATGAATGGCCAGTGGTGGGTGAAGCGAAGTAGCCTGCCCCCTACTGGAGGGCAGGATGCTGAAGGTATGATGGGCAGACTCATGCTCCCTCGCCCCCAATCAAAACCCCATGGCAGGGCTCTGCTGGGGGGCTGGCTGAGGCCTGGGGGTCTGCTGCTTGCGAGAATGACCCCTGGAACCAGCGCAGGGTATGTGTGCTGGGAGGTGGAAGGGTAATACTTCCTTTGATGGTAGAAGGATTTCCTCAAGCTTTGTTGTGATGACTTTCTGACAGAGGATGGCAGATCAGAAGCACTAGCCAATAGCTGTTGAAGGGTCTTATGGTGGTCCTTCAATTGGGCTACCCCATCCCTGATCTTATCCCCAAAGAGATTCTCTCCCCTGCAGGGCAGATCAGCCAGCTTCTCCTGGACCTCCTGGCATAGGTCTGAGGCGCAGAGCCAGGCCATCCTACAGGTGCCCATGCCCACTGCAGCCATTCTCGCTGCTGTCTCGAAGACATCGCAGGTGGACCTCACCTCATGTTTTCCTGCCTCTAGACTCTGTTGTACCACTGCAGAGAACGCATCTTGTTACTGTTGTGGCAGGCATTCTGAAAGCTCCTGGACCTGTTTCCACAGGTTCTGGTTAAATTGGGTCATATACAAATGGTAGAAGGCGATACGAGTGATGAGCATAGCACCCTGAAATACATTTCTACCTAGGGCATCCAGTACCCTGTGATCCTGGCCCAGAGGGGTGGAGACATGGGTATGGGAGCACTTGGCTTTTTTGAGAGCAGACTCTACCACCACCGACTGGTGAGGGAGATGGCGCCTCTCAAATCAACAACTGTTGAATAAAGTAGATGGCATCTGCCTTCCTATTTACTGGAGGATTGATACTGGATGTTCCCAGATCCTGAGAAGTTCCTTAAAGATATTGTGGACTGGGACGGCCATTATCTCCTTTGGGGCAACAAACTGGAGAACTTCCACCATCTTATGTCAAGCATCCTCCTCTGTGAGGAGCTAGAAGGGGATGGCTTTGGCCGTGGCCTGGAAGAAACCAGCAAATGAGAGATCTTCTGGGGAAGACCTACGCCTTTCATCTGGTGGCAAAGGGTCCAATAGGAGATCACCAGAGTCCTCAAAGGAAGACTTCGAAGTATCATCTCCCCAGGGTTCATATAGGCCCTCTTCCTTGCTAAGGGCCCTGGGAGGCCTGCTTAGGTGGGCCCTGTCCAAGCTCCTCAGGGCACTGAAGGCACCGGTGGCCTTGAGGGCGGCAAGAGCACATGAGGTTCCTGATGGCCAAGGCTAGAGCTCGGGGAACTGTGGCCTTGGGACCAAAGGACCCAACGGTGCCAGTGGCTGCAACAAATCCTCCTTGGAGAACCCAATAATGGGAATTGCTCTGGAGGGGGTATTGGTGGCTGTTGGGGAATCAAGGACCCCCCTGGCACTGGTCACATCGGAAGAACACTGAGAAGGACATCCAGACACTCGAGCAGGGGCTCCAATAGAGCAGGGGAAGGATCCAGCACCGGTATGGGGGCCGGTGCCAGGGACAGTTCGATGCCCCACAGGGCTCAGAGCACCGCACTCTGTAGCCTGCGGTCCAACTCCTCCTGGAAGTCCGATGAAGCTAGGATTGATGGACGGGGATGAGGTGCCACCGGAGTCTCCTCGAAGCCTGGCACCAATATCGGTGGGGAACACCTGGGACTCCTGGGTTTATCAGAGGATGGGGCCTCCTCACCACAGGGTTGCTTCGATGGCAGCTCCAGGGACGAGTGCCGACAGCCACCGGCCATAAATCGACATGAAGTCAACACGATAAATAATAAATAATACTTGCAGGATTTCTTACAATACTCAGCCCAGTCTTTCCCCAGTGCCAAGGAAGCTGAAGATCCTGATGTTTTCAAGAGCATCGACATTGGGAATGGCCTATCACCTGCCCCTCTTTCCCTGGACAAACTTGCCGGGGGAGTAGTTAGGGACAGAGTATACAGAGGTGAGAGGTCTAGAACGGGTAGATGTGAATCGGTTATTTACTCTTTCGGATAATAGAAAGACTAGGGGGCACTCCATGAAGTTAGCATGTGGCACATTTAAAACTAATCGGAGAAGGTTCTTTTTCACTCAACGCACAATTAAACTCTGGAATTTGTTGCCAGAAGATGTGGTTAGTGCAGTTAGTATAGCTGTGTTTAAAAAAGGATTGGATACGTTCTTGGAGAAGTCCATTACCTGCTATTAAGTTCACTTAGAGAATAGCCACTGCCATTAGCAATGGTAACATGGAATAGACTTAGTTTTTGGGTACTTGCCAGGTTCTTATGGCCTGGATTGGCCACTGTTGGAAACAGGATGCTGGGCTTGATGGACCCTTGGTCTGACCCAGTATGGCATGTTCTTATGTTCCCCTCGGCCCCCAGGCGTTGACATCTCTGATGCCGGCGTGGATGAAGTAGACATTTTGGAACCAAAGACTTTCTCCATCTTATCCAGGCAAGCATGACGTCCCTTGGGGGGGTCATCTGATCGCACAGCTGACACCCTCGGACATCGTGCGATACCCCCAGGCAGAGGATGCAAACATCGTGTGGAGCAGTAATCGACATGGTCTGCGGGCACTGGAGGCACCGCCAAAAACCAGATGACACCATGAAAAATATCTGCCAATTGGTCGATGGCTGGCAGCCCCTGAGGAGTGATACACCAGGAATCGACAGCTAGGAAAGAATAAATAAATAAATAAATAAATAACAAATAAATAAACCTGCTATGGGACACCAATCGGAGAAGGAGGACCCAACGATGAAGAACGGGAAAAAAATTTGCCGAAAATATTTACCACAAGAGCAGAGATCTAAACTGCGAGGCAACTAACACCACGGAAAAAAAGAGATTGAAAGGGGACTCTGCGTGGACAGTGGTATGCTGACATAACAAAGTTTTCCATTCCAGGCTGCATCTGATCATGGCACTCATCTTGAGGCCTTTCTTCATAAGGAGAAGGAAACCATAGGCTGGTTAGTCTAACTTTGATGGTGGGAAAGTGAATGGAGACTCTAGTGCATAGAAACATAGAAACATAGAAATGACGGCAGAAGAAGACCAAACGGCCCATCCAGTCTGCCCAGCAAGCTTCACATTTTTTTCTCATACTTATCTGTTTCTCTTAGCTCTTTGGTTCTATTTCCCTTCCACCCCCACCATTAATATAGAGAGCAGTGATGGAGCTGCAACCAAGTGAAATATCAAGCTTGATTAGTTAGGGGTAGTAGGGGTAGTAACTGCCGCAATAAGCAAGCTACACCCATGTTTATTTGTTTTACCCAGACTGTGTTATTCAGCCCTTATTGGTTGTTTTTCTTCTCCCCTGCCGTTGAAGTAGAGAGCTATGCTGGATATGCGTGAAGTATCAGTTTTTCTTCTCCCCTGCGGTTGAAGCAGGATATGCATTGAAAGTGAAGTATCAGGCTTATTTGGTTTGGGGTAGTAACCGCCGTAACAAGCCAGCTACTCCCCGCTTTGTGAGTGCGAATCCTTTTTTCTTCTCCCCTGCCGTTGAAGCAGAGAGCTATGCTGGATATGCGTGAAGTATCAGTTTTTCTTCTCCCCTGCCGTTGAAGCAGAGAGCTATGCGTGAAGTATCAGTTTTTCTTCTCCCCTGCTGTTGAAGCAGAGAGCTATGCTGGATATGTATTGAAAGTGAAGTATCAGGCTTATTTGGTTTGGGGTAGTAACCGCCGTAACAAGCCAGCTACTCCCCACTTTGTGAGTGCGAATCCTTTTTTCCACATTTCCTCTTGCTGTTGTAGCTTAGAGTGATGTTGGAGTCACAGTAACCATGTGTATGTTTATTGAATAAGGGTATTATCTCCAGGCAGTAGCCGTCATTCTGGCGAGCCACCCACTCTTTATTGACGGCCTCTTGATTTTATGGATCCACAGTGTTTATCCCACGCCCCTTTGAAGTCCTTCACAGTTCTGGTCTTCACCACTTCCTTCGGAAGGGCATTCCAGGCATCCACCACCCTCTCCGTGAAGAAATACTTCCTGACATTGGTTCTGAATCTTCCTCCCTGGAGCTTCAAATCGTGACCCCTGGTTCTGCTGATTTTTTTCCTATGGAAAAGGTTTGTCGTTGTCATTGGATCATTAAAACCTTTCAAGTATCTGAAAGTCTGTATCATATCACCTCTGCTCCTCCTTTCCTCCAGGGTGTACATATTTAGATTCTTCAATCTCTCCTCATAAGTCATTTGATGAAGACCTTCCACCTTTTTGGTCACCCTTCTCTGGACCGCCTCCATCTTGTCTCTGTCTCTTCGGAGATACGGTCTCCAGAACTGAACACAATACTCCAGGTGAGGTCTCACCAAGGACCTGTACAGGGGGATAATCACTTCCCTTTTCTTACTCGATATTCCTCTCTCTATGCAGCCCAGCATTCTTCTGGCTTTAGCTATCGCCTTGTCACATTGTTTCGCCGACTTCAGATCATTAGACACCATCACCCCAAGGTCTCTCTCCTGCTCCGTGCACATCAGCCTTTCCCCCCCCATCGAATACAGTTCATTCGGATTTCCACTCCCCATATGCATGACTCTGCACTTCTTGGCATTGAATGTCAGCTGCCATGTCTTCGACCACTCTTCCATCTTCCTTAAATCCCGTCTCATTCTCTCCACTCCTTCCGGCGTGTCCACTCTGTTGCAGATCTTAGTGTCATCCGCAAAAAGACATACCTTACCTTCTATCCCTTCCGCAATGTCGCTCACAAAGATATTGAAAAGGACCGGTCCCAACACCGATCCCTGCGGTACACCGCTTAAAACCGCTCTCTCTTCAGAGAGAGTTCCATTTACCATCACACATTGTCTTCTGTCCGTCAACCAGTTTGCAATCCAGGCCACCACCTCGGCACTCACTCCTAAGCTTCTCATTTTATTCACCAGTCTCCTGTGCGGGACAGTGTCAAAAGCTTTGCTGAAATGCAGGAAGTGATAGTGAAGAACAGAGCACATTGCAGGACTAGAGGCAGCAAGGTCTGACCAGAGGAAGATGGTGTGAAACTCATCTGATCATTGCTTTGATCCGGTGATTAAAGAATTAAATCAAGGCAGTACCAGATTAAGGCACAGGGGGGAGGAGGTACCCAGAGTTTGTGGTCTGGTCCACACATGGCCAGCAGATACAATGAAGACACAGTTATATGTCATTAGTGAATTCAGTGTTCACCCCTAGAAACCAGCATGTAAATAGCCCTGTGAAGGACTGCCAGCCAGCCCCGTCTCTCCTCTCCTGCTCCCTCCCAGCACCGTCTCTGCCTGGTCTTTCACCCCCTCCCTCAGCCTGTGGTGGTCAAACATATTCAGTCATGGTATATCATCCTGACACACCACATCTCTAAGCTATTTATAATGCTTTTCTTTCAGGCCTGGAATGTAATCGAGTGGGTAATGTCACATTTCCACATTTCCATGAGAGGTAGGGCCGGCTTCTTCACTAAAAGTCTTCTCCCCTTCTGTGCTATTAGAAGGGGCCTTGCTGAATTAGGCCATAAATTGCTATTTTCCTTCTTTAAGCTGCACAGTCATATTCCCCAGCCAGAAAATGAATCCAGCTGTGAAGTCAAACCTGTGTTTTCAGTAAATAAAACCCATTGATTTTCTTCAGGCTTATGAATTTAAAGCAGAAAAACCTCATCAGCATACACAATCAAGTTACTAAGATACTTTTAAAACTAATAAGAAAAAATATTTTTTACTCGATGCATAACTAAGCTCTGGAATTCATTGCCAGAGGATGTGGTGAAATAAGAACATAAGAACATGCCATGCTGGGTCAGACCAAGGGTCCATCAACCCCAGCATCCTGTTTCCAACTGTTGCGTCCGTTGGTCTCAGACGGCTTTGACCTCTGTGCCTCACCTTTCTTCCTTCTCTCTCCTCAAGCCTTGGGAAGATGGCTGCTGCCGCGTCTTCATGCCGCTCTCCCCGGCGTCTCCGGATCGGCGACGGTGTTCGACATGTTTCTCCTAAGGGTCTCCTAGGGTGTGCAGCCACTCACGTCTTTATCCACGTCATGGCAGGAACCTCGGGGGCGTCCCCCTCGAGTGACGTCACACCATCCGGGTATTTAGCCTGCCCTTCGTTTGCTAACAAACTATCAGGCCGATGCAGTAAGGACGCGGTAGAAAGAGGGCGCACCCTCGTTTGCCGCACGCACAGTTTGGATCACCTACCGCTCGATACAGTATCGAAACGAGACGCAAATCCAAGCCGCGTCCAAAGCACATCCATGAAGAAGTAGGCATGCGCAATCTATTTTACTGTATAGGGCATTATACAGCGCCCGTACAGTATCCAGGGTGCGCCGGTACCCGTCATTTCAAATGTCATTCCACCAGGAAAGTGGATGGTTCTCCTACAGACCCCGCTGCCTTGAGCGCCCGGCGCCAGCAAGCCCCAGCAGCCGGCGATCAGAGGCAGGGAGCGCAACAAAGCACCCTCCTTCAGACGGGCAAGAGAGAGACGAAATTTCATGGGCAAACGTTCCCCCAGCCCCCGCTCACCTGCCCTGGCCGTGGCCACACAAGCCCCCAGCAGCAGAAGGGCGCCCATGGGTGCCGGTCTCCCGTGCGGGCGCACTGACAGCTCCGGAGCAGCCCCAGTCCTCTCTCCCCTCCTCCCGAGGGGCGCACCGCGGCTCCCCTGCCTCCCGGGGGCAGCCGGTGGCGAGAGCGGCTTCAGCAGCCCGGGGCGGATCGGGCGCTCTCCATGCGAGGCGCGGCTCCCAGCAGCCCCCGCCGGTGAAGGTGCATGAGCGCACGCCTGTACACCTGTACGTGCAATTTGGACGCTCAAGGCAGCGAAGGTGCATGAGCGCACGCCGTGACCTCGGACGTCCAGCCGGGCGCTCAGGTCACGGCGTGCATTCAGGCACCTTCGCTGTCTTGAGCGCCCGCCTGTTCGTTCAATTTGGGCGCTCAAGGCTCCTATTCAAATTTGGGTCGGGGTGAGTGCCCCACGTCACAAGCTGCAAGATGGCGCTGGGGAGGCAGTGAGCGGCAGAGCAGAGGGAAGGAGGCAGGCGAGCCGGAGCTGCCCCGCATGCAGGAAAGGTAGGGGAGCCACCATGCCCCCGCCCCCCCCGCGCACACACACCCCTTCCCGGCCCGGGCCCCGGGGGCTCCTCCGCCGGCCCGCCCCCTCCCCAGCCCGGGCTCCGCCACTCGCTTTTGTGTGGCAGCCGGCGGAATAGGCGGGGATCCCGGGGCGTGGAGTGCACTGCTGGGCTGTAACGGTGCCTGAGAGGCAGGCACGTCAGTGAGCTGGGATCCTTCACGCTGGCACCACAGGCTAAAACTTCCTGGCAGAAGTGGGCATCTCTCTCTGATGGGGGAGGGGATGCACTGCCCGCCTATCACTCCGGCCGAGGGCAGCTTTTTTTTTTTTTATCTGGCAATCTTCAAGTTGCCTGCCGGTGCAATTTTTTTGGCACGATGAGCTCGCAGTTCAATTCACCGCCTGTACGTCCAATCTGGGCGCTCAAGGCAGCAAACGTGCATGAGCGCACGCAGTGACCCCGGACGTCCAGCCGGGCGCTCAGGTCGCGGCGTGCGTTCATGCACCTTCGCCGGCAGGGGCTGCTGGGAGCCGCGCCTCGCACGGGGAGCGCCCGATCCGCCCCGGGCCGCTGAAGCTGCTCTCGCCGCCGGCTGCCCCCGGGAGGCAGGGGAGCCGCGGTGCGCGCCTCGGGAGGAGGGGAGAGAAGACTGGGGCTGCTCCGGAGCTGTCAGTGCGCCCGCACAGGAGGCCGGCACCCATGGGCGCCCTTCTGCTGCTGGGGGCTTGCGTGGCCACGGCCAGGGCACGTGAGCGGGGGCTGGGGGAAAGTTTGCCCGTGAAATTTCGTCTCTCTCTGCTGGGGCTTGCCTGACGCTTGTCAAGCTGGCAATCGCCGATGCCCGAGCGTAATACAGAAATGATTTTCTCCCTGCGCCTTGCTTTAATTTTTGTAATAATTTTTCCCCCTTGTGCGAGAAGCATTTCTTTCTGTGGATTGGGTTGGTTTGGGACTGGGCGGCTAAGTTCACCACACTAACGCCAAGGTCAGGGTACACGCGGTAAATTAGCGGGTTAAAGACGCGGCAAAACAGTTGGTTAAAAAGGCGATAATCGGGCCGCACGTTACTGTATAGGAGGGAATAGCTAATCGGAGCGTTTACATCTCATATACGTGCCACGGGCGGAAAGGGATACGCGTCGATTTCAAGAAACGTTAAGGATTGGTAAAAACAGATAGTGAATCGCGGGTTAGACTTACGCGGCCAAATTGTGGCTACACAGCGGGTTAGAAACAGGGTAACCGCGGCCGCGCTTTACTGTATCGGCCTGTGAGTTAGCAAGGATGGGATTTGCCTCTGGTCTAAGCTGCTCTGCCGCTTCCTTGCTGCCGCTGGACGTTCTCTCCGCCCTCCGGGGCCATTCACCTCTAACCTGGGTACCCGCTCCTCGGGGGCCCTAATGCTTTCTTTCAGGTGCCTGTCTGGGATACCAGGTACTCGCTCCTTCTGCCTGCCAGGATCTCCATTGCTACAGCTTTCTACTCCAGCGAGTAATCTAACATTGTCAAGTCTGCCTCACCTACAGCTCAGCGCTGGGAGCCTGCATCCGGGACTTCCTCTTCTACCTCGCGCTGCCTACCTTCTATCTAGAGTGGGACTGGTCTCCTCTGCCGAGGATCCCTGGACTCCTTCTACTGGGTTATCTCACTGCTGCCATCTCCTGGGCAGCATCACCAAGCTGTATAATAAATACTACCATCTGCGTCTACGTGTATTGAGTCTAGCCTAGTAGTGCGGTTCCTCACGGGCACTCCTCCCTGTGGGAGTGGCCATTGCTGCAGTAGCCAAGAATCCACTCCAACACCTCAAGCCATAACACCAACAGAGGCCAAACCAGGCCACAAGAACCTGGCAATTACCCAAACACTAAGAAGATCCCATGCTACTGATACCAGTAATAGCAGTGGCTATTCCCTAAGTAAACTTGATTAATAGCTGTTAATGGACTTCTCCTCCAAGAACTTATCCAATCCTTTTTTAAACCCAGCTACACTAACTGCACTAACCACATCCTCTGGCAACAAATTCCAGAGCTTTATTGTGCGTTGAGTGAAAAAGAATTTTCTCCGATTAGTCTTAAATGTGCTACTTGCTAACTTCATGGAGTGCCCCCTAGTCCTTCTATTATTCGAAAGTGAAAATAACCGCGTCACATCTACTCGTTCAAGACCACATAAGAACATGCCATGCTGGGTCAGACCAAGGGTCCATCAAGCCCAGCATCCCGTTTCCAACAGTGGCCAATCCAGGCCACAAGAACCTGGCAAGTACCCAAAAACCTCTCATGATCTTAAAGGACACTAGCTGTTAGTGTAGCTGTGTTTAAAAAAGGTTTGGACAAGTTCCTGGAGGAAAAGTCCATTAACCATTATTAAAGTGGAGTTGCAGAAATCCACAGCTTATTCTTGGGATAAGCAGCCTGGAATCTTTCTACCTCTTGGGATCCTGCCAGGTACTTGTGACTTGGATTGACCACTGTTGGAACCAGGATACTGGGCTTGATGGATGGTTTTTCTGACCCATGATGCCAGGTTTTATGTCCCATCTGAAACTATGTCTTAAAAATAATTCTCACTCTGCCGCTCCTGTGGATGGGAGTAGGATAGTGGATGATGACAAAAAAGGCAAAAATCACCATCCCTTCTACCCAGTTATCTTTGTCTGCACGGCTTCTTCTTCAGGACAGACTTTTGTGTGTCCTCCTTGGTATTGTACGAACTCAGGTGGAAAAGCAGAGCCGATTCCCTTGTAATTCCCTCCAGCACCTGCGTTTTCCTTTCCTTTTCTAACCACAAAGCTCAGGTCATTAATCAACTATTCTATTGACGTGGCCATTGGATATAAAAACATTGAGAGGTCTTCTGAAACCTTCCAATTTAAAAGGCTTATGATTGATTGCACCAGGTTAAATATTAAGGGGCAGATTTTCAAGGATTTACGCGTGTAGGGCTTTTCTGAATGGGTGGGATGGGGGCAGGGCAGACGGTCCGGGGGTGGTCCGGGAGGTGTGGCTGACGATTCCGGCACAGGGGGATTGCATGCTGGCACTTGCCGGCAGGCGTAACTTCCAAAACAAAGGTATGGGAGGGGTTTCTTTAGGGTGGGGGGCGGGACAGGGAAGGGAAGGTGGGGGAGGAGGGAACAGGTAAAGCCATCGGGGCTCCTCGAGGGCTCGGTGCATGCAAGGGGGTACACTAGCGTGCACCCCCTTGCATGCACCGATCCCTGATTTTATAACCTGCGAGCGCACATGTTATAAAATCGGGCGTACATTTGTGCCCGCCGGGTTGCGCACACCAATGTACGCCCGCGCGTATGTTTTAAAATCTGCCCCTAAACTCTGAAGCTGCCTTTCTATATCCAGGTCTAAGGTTAAGTTACAATGCGTGTTTTGCTATTGTTTACATTGCATTTGTTTTTATAGAACATTTTGATTTTATTACTTTTTATTTAGTACAGTACTTATGATAATGTAAGTGTAAAGCTCTGTTAATAATTTATGTACTCAGCAATACTAAACCTACAGCCTTATAGGTGTAGGGATACCCTCAGATCCCTCGTAGGAGCAAACCACTTCTGTTTTGGGAGGAGACAATAACAATAGTACAGTTCTATTGCTACCCATGTACAAGGGAGTATCTGGTATATGAAGCCAGGCCACCATCTTAGGGTGTGGATTTTTCTGTTTTTCTTTCCGGGGGCAGCACCAGGCCTTAGCACTCCTCTGATTTTTCTGTTTGCCTAAGTTTTATCTATAATTTCTTTATTAAACGATAATAAAACCAACAAACTGTCTCAGCAAAGTGCAATATGTTTCCCATAGAAGGTGATGATACAGTCACAGAATTTCTTCTTTTCCTTGTTCCATCCCCCTGCCCATTCCCTCCTCCCTCTCTCTGGAATCTCCACCCAAATTACCAAAATATAAACAATTAGCCGTAGACAGCACTGGCCCCTTATGCCCCTATGACTAGAACATCGTTAGTGCTAACAGGCGCACCAAACCTCTAATATCCCAACTCTTGTCAGGCCTCAGAAGTTCAGACATTTAAATCCCAACTTCTAGCGTGGGGTGACGAGCCCTGAATATATTTGTGCCAAATATTCAGAAACGATTTCCATTGCCCAAATGTAATGCGCCAGCCATATTGTCCATCTGCATCAAAGGTGAAGGTGATTGCGCCAGTGCCAGAGGGAAGGTCTGTCCTGTCCCTTCCAAACACTAAAGACCTTTCCTCAAAACGTTTTTGTCTCCTTTATCACAAAACGGTACTTGTGAGGAGGAGTCATTAAAAAGCACGGAACACTTTGTACAACAACTTGGCTCAGAAACCCAACTACCTGCTTCCAGAAAGGATTTACCTATGGACAGTCCCAAAACCCATGCGGATAAGATCCCGGGGCTACCTTACAATTTTTACAGATCTCCATATCTATCACATGAGGTCTTTGCTTACGTTTAATGCCTCCATGCAGCTGCTTATTTTTGCATTTTACTCTGAAGAAATGAATACATCAATGTCTGCAATTGTTAAATCTAGGGTGGGAAAACCCAGGAAACATCACATAAATGATGTGGATTGTGATGTTTTAGCAGATTATTATGAACAGAAAATGTTTTTAACACAACAAAGTCTGCCAATCGTTGTTGGTCAGATTAGTGGGGAGGGTAGGTTGAATGCTGGATCATCTACATGGACTGAGTTTAAGTTAATGTTAGAAATGGATAATTAACCACTTGAAGACGGTGGCCTCCCCGATGGATCCTCGTCCATTTTGGATTATTAGTGGATCATCATCAGATTATTTGTCAAATTCTAAACAGATCCTTGCTGGAGGGCACAGTGCTGGGGGTTTTGAAGAAAGCAATTGTTTGTTCAGTTTTAAAAGATCCTTCCTTTCCAACGTGGAAATGTCTAATCTTTGCCCAATTTCGAATCTGCCCACGATTGGAAAGGATGTTAGAAAAATGGGTAGCTCTGTGTGATGTAGCGCAGCCCAGCCGCAGGCAGGAGCTGACAAGCTACTATAAGAGCAACAAGAATACCAGAGCCAGACAGCAGAGGGTGCAGGGGAAGAGAAGGACTACGAATCCCAGCTTCCCTGAAACACCACCAGAGAAGGGAGGAAAGCCTGAAGGTGAACAGGTGGCAGGCATAGAGCTTAATGAGGCAGACACCGATGAGTCCATGGAGGTGGAGGAAGAGGGCGTGCCCCCTTGGTGGGACTGGCCACAAAAACCCAGCTCTTCGGAGTTAGAGGAGGAGGAGATGGAGGTAGGTTCGGGGATAGAGGAGTCCTCCTGTTCAGGCATGGATACAGAGTAATCCAGGTGGAGGGGAGAAGTATAAGCTTTACCCTAAAGGGGCCTGTGGAGTTGGGGTTGGTAATAGGGCTGAACAGAGGAGGTAAATGAGTGCTCTGCACTAGCACTGCTTGTAAGGGAATCAGAGGGCTGGAGGGGGAGGGGACAAACTCCATGTAATGCAGCCAGTTGTTACTTATTAAACTGCTTTGAAGGAACTATCCCTCTCTCTGTGTTGTCTCTGGGGCTTGGGGGGGCTGTTTACCCCCAACCCTGCCCGAATAGAACCCCGAAGCCCAGCAAAACTGGGGCCAGCAGAGGCACAGGCTCAGGGAGTTTCGTGAACCCATCAAACTCCAGGGACCGGGGCAACTGCTGGCGGCTCAGAGCTGGAGATGAAAGAGCGGCGTTCGAGGCTTCACGGACGGTGAAGCCATCACACATGGAGGCTTCACGGACGGTGAAGCCATCACACATGGAGGCTTCACGGACGGTGAAGCCATCACACATGGAGGCTTCACGGACGGTGAAGCCATCACACATGGAGGCTTCACGGACGGTGAAGCCATCACACATGGAGGCTTCACGGACGGTGAGCCATCACACATGGAGGCTTCACGGACGGTGAAGCCATCACACATGGAGGCTTCACGGACGGTGAGCCATCACACATGGAGGCTTCACGGACGGTGAAGCCATCACACATGGAGGCTTCACGGACGGTGAAGCCATCACACATGGAGGCTTCACGGACGGTGAAGCCATCACACATGGAGGCTTCACGGACGGTGAGCCATCACACATGGAGGCTTCACGGACGGTGAGCCATCACACATGGAGGCTTCACGGACGGTGAAGCCATCACACATGGAGGCTTCACGGACGGTGAAGCCATCACACATGGAGGCTTCACGGACGGTGAAGCCATCACACATGGAGGCTTCACGGACGGTGAGCCATCACACATGGAGGCTTCACGGACGGTGAGCCATCAGACATGGAGGCTTCACGGACGGTGAAGCCATCACACATGGAGGCTTCACGGACGGTGAAGCCATCACACATGGAGGCTTCACGGACGGTGAGCCATCACACATGGAGGCTTCACGGACGGTGAGCCATCACACATGGAGGCAGCAGTGGGATGTGTGGAACTCGCCGTCCAGAGGACCTGGAAGGAGCAGCTGAAAATACCAAGGCATTCGTTAGCCTGGGTGAAGGTAAAAGTACCTCGGCAACACTAAAATAGATTATCCAGGAGGTGGGGATGAAGAACCTAAACCCTTGCAGGGACCTTTTAAAAAAAAAAAAAAAAAAAAAAAATTTTTTGTTGTTCTCTCTCACTTTTTTTTTCCACCCATCTGTTTTCCTGTGGTCTTGCCCTGCTTGGGGACTGGGGGGCTTGAGTGTTGAGCGGCCACACTTGGGTCTCGCTGTTGTTTTCTTCCAGAGATGGCGTCGGAGGAGATATTAAAGTGGCTAACCGCACAGATGCAGCAGCAGCAGGAGGGCATGCAGCAACTGATGAAACAGATGATAGAACAACAGCAGCAGCAACAACGACCCCTGCTACAACTTCTGGATGAGCAGCGGAAGGTCACGCAGCTATGGGCGGCCCAGCTTACCGCAGGACCCTCAGGTACCTCCTAGCATGTTCCGGGAGCAATGGGGCTTGCTCGGACTGAAGCTCCCTGGAACATTCACTTAGAAAAGATGGGGCCTGGTGATGATCCCGAGGCCTTTCTCGTTACTTTTGAGAGGGTGGCTAGCGTTGCGGGTTGGCCCCGCGAACAGTGGACTGCCCGATTAGCACCCTGTTTAACCGGAGCAGCCCAGGCGGCCTACAGGGCACTGGCCCCGGAACAAGCTGTCAATTACTCGGTCTTGAAGGATGCTATATTGGACAAGCTGGGAGTGACCCAAGACTGGTATCGCCGGCAATTTCGGGCTACGTGTTTTCAACCCAGGGATCGACCTCGGGCCCTGGCTCAGCACCTGAAGGACTTGGCATATAGGTGGCTAGAGCCCGAGGGTAAAACTGTAACAAAGATTATGGAAATGATTATTCTAGAGCGTTATATAGAAGCGTTACCTGCCCAGATGAGGAGTTGGGTGATACGTCAGGGGGTAACTGGGCTCGAGAAGGCCATTGTGAACGCCGAGAGGTACCTAGAGGCCGAAGTCACCGTGGCCGCTAGCCCCGCCTTAACAAAAATAAAAGCCTCTAGAGAGTTCGCTCGGGAAAAGGGAGAAGGTTTGGGGGGCCCCGTAGCTGGGCGAAACCGATCCCCGAAGCCAGAGGGGGCAGCCCGTCCGCTTGAGGGGCAAGGCCGAGGCTGGGAACCCCCTAGGAGGTCAGTGACCCTCAAGTGCTTTCATTGTGGGGAACTGGGGCACTTCCAGAGGGAATGCCCTCACGAGACGGTAGGCTATGTACAACCCCCGAGGTCAGGTAGAGGAGAAGCCTCCAGGGAAACAACCCCCTATTTTCAATGGGTTAGGGTCAATGGGCATAGAGTGCAAGCTCTCTTGGACACCGGCACCAGTCAGTTCTTGATTTCGGGGAGAACTGTGACACAAGTGGGCGGGAACGCATCTTGAGCCCCAAAGGGAGAAGCTCAGATACGTTGTGTACATGGGGACGTAAGAAAGCATCCGGTGTATGAGGTCCTTTTACAGTGGGGTCCTTATGAGGAGATGTTGGAAGTCGCCCGGGCCGAAGCATTACCCGTACCCCTCCTATTGGGGCGCGACTGGAAGCCTCTCGCAGAGGTATTGGCCGACAAACAAGCCCTGGTGACTACTAGAGCCCAGACCCAGGTGCAGGGCACCTCAGACGCTGAACCTGGGATCGGGGAGGTTTTTCCCTTCGGGGAGGCGGGAGTAGTGGAGGAACCAGGGACGAGTCGCAAACCCCGCGCTGAGAGAAAGAAGGAAAAACGAGGGCAGATAGACTTTTGGGAGGGAGAAGAGGAGCCCCGCACGAATCAGATAGTGGGGACATTGCTAGGCCGGTTTCCAGAATTCAGGGAGGAACAGCTCCAGGATCAGGCGCTTAAGGAAGCATGGAAACAGGCCAAAATGCCCACTCCTCCTATTACTAATAAAGGAAATACATTGTACCCTTATTTCATGGTGGAAAAAGGTTTACTCTATAGGGTAGAGGAAGGACTGGTAGGGCAGGGTGCTCACAAACAGCTTTTGGTGCCCCTGTGCTTCCAGAACGATGTTCTGGCCCTAGCCCACGAACATCCCCTGGCGGGCCATTTGGGCATACATAGTACTCTAGCTCGGCTTAAGAGGAGGTTCTTTTGGCCGGGCATATACAGGAACGTTAGGAAATATTGTTCTTCATGTCCCAAATGCCAATTAGTCTCAACAAGAGCTCCGGCTCGCACACCACTGGTACCCCTCCCCACAGTACAGGCACCCATGGACCGCATAGCGGTAGACATGATCGGACCGTTAGAAAAGACCAAGAGGGGACACCAGTACATTCTAGTGGTACTGGATTACGCCACTAGGTATCCCTGGGCCGTCCCCTTGAGGTCCACAAGAGCCTCAGTGGTGGCACCCGAGCTAGTAAAAATCTTCTGTGAGTTCGGGTTCCCCAGGGAGGTATTAACAGATCGAGGTACCAACTTTATGTCCCGGGAGTTGGCGAACTTGTGGAACCAGTTTGGCATAAAGCACACGCGCACCTCTGCGTATCATCCCCAAACTGATGGCTTGGTTGAACGATATAATCAAACTCTGAAATCTATGATGCGGGCTTGTTTGGAGGGGGATTGGGACAGGCTTATCCCCTTCTTATTGTTCGCCTCGCGGGAGGTACCCCAGGCCTCTACGGGGTTCTCCCCATTTGAACTAATCTTTGGGCGACAACCCCGGGGTATGCTGGATGTCATTCAGGAGAAATGGAGTGGGGTAGAGGCAGAGCCCCAAGACGTAATAAGTTACGTGGATGGTTTGAGGCAGCATGCAGAGGTTGCTTTGGGGATAGCCCGAGATAACTTAAGACAAGCCCAAGAGAAGCAGAAGCAGTACTATGACCGAAGGGCAAGGGAGCGGGAATTCCAGGAAGGGGATCAGGTCCTGGTACTGGTACCCACGTCCCCCAATAAGCTCCTTGCCAAGTGGAAGGGCCCAGGGGTCATAGTAAAACGTTTGAGACCCCTGAACTATCAGGTTAAGGTTGGTCACAAACGCCCGCAGGTCTATCACATCAATTTGCTCAAGCCCTGGATAGAGAGGGAAAGTCTGTCAGCAGGTCGGGTACCCGAGGACGAAGGGGAGCTGGGCCCCCAGGTAAGGGATCTTGATCTTAAGGAGGGAGTAAAAATAGGGGCAGACTTGACCCCATTACAAAGGGCCCAAATAGAGAAGATAGTGAGCCAGGCGGGGGATGTGTTTTCCCCATTACCGGGCCGTACAACCTTAGTCACTCACAGCATACAAACACAAACTGGGAAGGTGGTCAGGAGGAGGCCTTATCGGTTGCCTGAGGCTATGCAGACAGAGGTCACAAAGCAAGTAGAGGAGATGTTGCAGTTAGGGGTCATTGAGGAGTCTAGCAGCGCATGGTGTAGCCCCATAGTCCTGGTACCCAAGCCCAATGGGACCTTGCGCTTCTGCATAGATTTTAGACTTGTAAATGCCATCTCTAGTTTTGACGCATATCCTATGCCCCGAGTGGATGAGCTAGTGGAAAGGCTGGGGACAGCCCACTATCTAACCACCCTAGACCTCACAAAAGGGTATTGGCAAATACCTTTAGATCGGGAGTCGCGGGAAAAAACAGCGTTTGCCACCCCGTCGGGCCTGTATCAATTCGTACGCATGCCTTTTGGGTTGCAGGGCGCTGCTGCCAGCTGTCAGCGCCTTTTGAATATAGTGCTACGCCCCCACATGAACTATGCCGCTGCGTTCATGGACGACGTCATAATTCACTCTACTGATTGGGCCTCCCACCTAGTTAAAGTCAAAGCAGTGCTCCAGTCATTAAGGGAAGCAGGTTTGACGGTCAACCCGGCGAAATGTCACCTGGCGCAAAGAGAGGTCAAGTACTTGGGGCATGTAGTGGGGAAGGGGGTGGTTAAACCCTTGCTGGACAAGATCCAGTGTATTCAGGACTACCCCAGACCCGAGACGCAGAAGCAGTTGAGGGCCTTCCTGGGTCTGGTAGGCTATTACAGACGCTTCATACCGCGGTTCGCCGACCTAGCATGTCCTTTAAATGACATGCTAAGGAAAGGAACACCGAATCGGTTAGGCTGGGAGCACCCCGCGGCAGCCGCGTTTGAGTACCTTAAGAGAGCTCTATGCCGTGATCCCGTATTAAAAGCCGTTGATTTTGCCCTGCCTTTCATATTGCAGACGGATGCCTCCAGGACGGGATTAGGGGCTGTTCTCTCGCAAAGCGAATACGGGGAAGAACACCTGGTACTCTACCTTAGTCGTAGGCTGCATGAGCATGAACGCAAATATGCCACCATCGAAAAAGAATGTCTGGCGGTGAAATGGGCGATTGATTCCCTGAAGTATTATTTGGCTGGGCGTCCCTTCGTCCTAGTTACTGATCATGCACCCTTGAAATGGCTCCATGTAATGAAAGAATCCAACGCAAGGCTGACCAGATGGTACTTGGCGCTACAGCTGTACTGTTTTGAGGTCCGTCATAGGGCGGGTAGGGACCACGTAAATGCAGACTTTTTTTTACGCCTGGGGGAGGGAGCTGGAACTCCGGTACCCAAGAGTTCCAGGGTTTTTAAAAGGGGGGGGGGGGGTGTGATGTAGCGCAGCCCAGCCGCAGGCAGGAGCTGACAAGCTACTATAAGAGCAACAAGAATACCAGAGCCAGACAGCAGAGGGTGCAGGGGAAGAGAAGGACTACGAATCCCAGCTTCTCTGAAACACCACCAGACAAGGGAGGAAAGCCTGAAGGTGAACAGGTGGCAGGCATAGAGCTTTATGAGGCAGACACCGATGAGTCCATGGAGGTGGAGGAAGAGGGCGTGCCCCCTTGGTGGGACTGGCCACAAAAACCCAGCTCTTCGGAGTCAGAGGAGGAGGAGATGGAGGTAGGTTCGGGGATAGAGGAGTCCTCCTGTTCAGGCATGGATACAGAGTAATCCAGGTGGAGGGGAGAAGTATAAGTTTTACCCTAAAGGGGCCTGTGGAGTTGGGGTTGGTAATAGGGCTGAACAGAGGAGGTAAATGAGTGCTCTGCACTAGCACTGCTTGTAAGGGAATCAGAGGGCTGAAGGGGGAGGGGACAAACTCCATGTAATGCAGCCAGTTGTTACCTATTAAACTGCTTTGAAGGAACTATCTCTCTCTCTGTGTTGTCTCTGGGGCTTGGGGGGGCTGTTTACCCCCAACCCTGCCCGAATAGAACCCCGAAGCCCAGCAAAACTGGGGCCAGCAGAGGCACAGGCTCAGGGAGTTTCGTGAACCCATCAAACTCCAGGGACCGGGGCAACTGCTGGCGGCTCAGAGCTGGAGATGAAAGAGCGGCATTCGAGGCTTCACGGACGGTGAGCCATCACACATGGAGGCTTCACGGACGGTGAAGCCATCACACATGGAGGCTTCACGGACGGTGAAGCCATCACACATGGAGGCTTCACGGACGGTGAGCCATCACACATGGAGGCTTCACGGACGGTGAGCCATCACACATGGAGGCTTCACGGACGGTGAAGCCATCACACATGGAGGCTTCACGGACGGTGAAGCCATCACACATGGAGGCTTCACGGACGGTGAGCCATCACACATGGAGGCTTCACGGACGGTAAGCCATCACACATGGAGGCTTCACGGACGGTGAAGCCATCACACATGGAGGCTTCACGGACGGTGAAGCCATCACACATGGAGGCTTCACGGACGGTGAGCCATCACACATGGAGGCTTCACGGACGGTGAAGCCATCACACATGGAGGCTTCACGGACGGTGAAGCCATCACACATGGAGGCTTCACGGACGGTGAGCCATCACACATGGAGGCTTCACGGACGGTGAAGCCATCACACATGGAGGCTTCACGGACGGTGAGCCATCACACATGGAGGCTTCACGGACGGTGAGCCATCACACATGGAGGCTTCACGGACGGTGAAGCCATCACACATGGAGGCTTCACGGACGGTGAGCCATCACACATGGAGGCTTCACGGACGGTGAGCCATCACACATGGAGGCTTCACGGACGGTGAAGCCATCACACATGGAGGCTTCACGGACGGTGAAGCCATCACACATGGAGGCTTCACAGACGGTGAGCCATCACACATGGAGGCTTCACGGACGGTGAAGCCATCACACATGGAGGCTTCACGGACGGTGAAGCCATCACACATGGAGGCTTCACGGACGGTGAGCCATCACACATGGAGGCTTCACGGACGGTGAAGCCATCACACATGGAGGCTTCACGGACGGTGAGCCATCACACATGGAGGCTTCACGGACGGTGAGCCATCACATCTGCATTTAACTGAATATCTAGAAGATAATAAAATATTGGATGTTTAACAAATGGGTTTCCGAGAGCATCGTGGGACTGAGCCCCTGCTGGTATCAGTCCTTGATTAAAGGAAACCCCATATTATTATATTTCGGCCGCCTGTGATCCGGCGAGTCATGAGTTGCTAGTAAAACAGTTGCAGGATATAGAAAAGTCTTCTACGCTGCTGAAGTGCTTTACCTCTTTTCTGTGTAATAGAAAATATGTTATAAAGATAGGGGATAAGATGTCATCACGGTGAATGATCCAATTGGGGGAACCCTCAGGGTTCATCCCTGTCCTCGTTTCTTTTTAACGTTTATTTCAGGGAGATTGGGCGGATATGACAGAGGCTTGGGGTGAAGTGTTTTATTCATGCTGATGATCTGCAATTTTATTTACAATGTGGTCCACCTGATGTTTGAGCTGAAAGAATTTAACGATTGTTTGGAAGCAGTGGCTTCATAGTTAGGAAAACATAAGTTAGCTTTAGGGTGGGTCAGAGGAAAGACAAGAAGTGATTATTCCTATTGGTCAGGAGGCCCGTAATTTAGGGGCGGCGTTAGACTCAAGGGTAATGTTGAAGCCACAGATCCAAATGGTGGTAGAGCTGCTTTTCATGGTTAGGGCTGGCTCGCCAGTGAAAACCAATGTTATCAGAAACTGACTTATGGACTGTAGTTCAGTCGTTGGTTATTACTAAAATAGATTATTGTAATTCCCTGCACATAGGATTGCCTCAAAAACCGTTAAGGCAATTCATTTAGTATGGGGCAGAGCGTGTGATTAGGAGAACGTCCTACTATGCACATATAACACCAGTTTTAAAAGACCTACATTGGTGGTCAGTGGCTGATAGAATAAAATTTAAATTCCCTGTACATACCCGGATCAGTCCCGACTCCTGGGTTTTGCCTCCCTTCCAGCAGATGGAGACAAAGTTTCACAGACACTGCCTCTTAACCCAGTGCTCCACCTACAGCTCCTCAGTATTTCTCTGTCTCCAGCAGATGGAGTCAGAGAAAGTTTCACAGACACTGCCTCTTAACATAGA
Organism: Rhinatrema bivittatum; assembly: GCF_901001135.1. Lineage (NCBI taxonomy): Eukaryota > Metazoa > Chordata > Amphibia > Gymnophiona > Rhinatrematidae > Rhinatrema > Rhinatrema bivittatum. Next base: position 5,334,934 of record NC_042630.1, read on the forward strand.
AATGACGGCAGAAGAAGACCAAACGGCCCATCCAGTCTGCCCAGCAGCTTTCACACTTATTTTTCTCACACTTATCTGTTACTCTGACCACTGAGGTCAGGGCCCTTAGTAACATTTTGGTTCTAATTTCTTTCCACCCCTGCCATTGATGTAGAGAGCAGTGCTGGAGCTGCATCAAAGTGAAGTATGAAGCCTAATTGGTTAGGGGCAGTAACCGCCGCAACAAGCAAGCTACACCCACACTTATTTCTTTACCCAGACTGTGCAATTCAGTCCTTGTTGGTAGTTGTCTGAATGTAAATCCTCTTATCTTCATTCCCCCCTGCTGTTGAAGCAGAGAGCAACGCTGGATGTGCATTGAAAGTGAAGTATCAGGCTTATTTGGTTTGGGGTAGTAACCGCCGCAACAAGCCAGCTACTCCCACGCTTATTCGTGAATGCAAATCCTTTTTCCCACATTTCCTCTTGCCGTTGAAGCATAGAGCAATGTTGGAGTCGCATTAACCCTGTGTATGTTTATTGAATAAGACATTAATCACCAGGTAGTAGCCGTCATTCCCACAGGCCACCCCCAAGCCTCTTCTCTTCATTCACGTCCTGTAAACTTTATGGATCCACAGTGTTTATCCCATGCCCCTTTGAAATCCTTCACAGTTTTAGTCTTCACCAGTTCCTCCGGAAAAGCATTCCAGGTACCCCCAGGGCCCATAGGGTCCATACGGTCCAGACCCCTGAGGGCCACAGGCCCATGGAGCACCATTTGTCGGGGGATCCAGTTTCGAGGCCCTCCCTCCGGACCCCACGGATGATTTCTCACCCTTGATGGTCCAGGACCCTGAGAGGGACACCCCAGAGGCCCCACCTTCCCTGGAGGGCACGATCCCAGGGTATCCATTTGTTTCAAAGGCAGGAACTTAGCCCCCTCATTCCGCACGTCCTCGAGATGTTGGGAATCAAAGTCCCGCGGGAGGACCCAGTTCTGGACTCAGTGGACCCGGTCATGGCTGAACGGTGAGGGCCGGCGACCACGATCCCTTTTTCAGCTGGAAGGACAGGGGTGAAGGAACGACCCTACCTCGCTGTGTTTCGGATCGGCAGCACAGGAGGACATTTGAGTTGGGACTTTGGTTGTTTGCAGAGGCCGGGATTTGCTGTAGCGCATCCTAACAGGGCCCTGCTGCTCGCCTTGCACTTTGCATGAATTTGTGAGCTGTTTATATATTTTTATTTTTAGTGCGATAATTAAAAAATTCAACTTAAGTAAAACTGTCAATGAGCCGTGCAAGTTTCTTATTGAAAGGGAAAATGCTTGCAGCCTTGATCATTGCACATCGGACCCTTGTAACAGAACAGAATCAGTTCAACGGACCTATCGGCAAGTATTGCACATAAATCCCCCACCCACCCAGTCAGATCTTCCTACAGGAACCTCTGCTAGGGGGAGAGACCTCTTATAGGAAAGAAACCACCAGAAGATCATCAGATCAATAAGATGTCCTGTCACCAAGCGCTCTGATCCCTCCCCCTTACCCACATTTTCTGGCTTGGTGAAATGTTTAGGGTCTGAAGGGTTAAAGTGAAGCTGTTACTAATCCTTTTCTGCATCAGCACCCAGCAGTGACATCTGTGGTTTCTAGAAGCTGAGAGAACCCAGGCCTCTGCCCAACATCCTGTGAGAGAGGAGAGGGGGCGGCTGACCACTCTCTCATTGGACAGAGACCCAGATGACGGCTGCTCCCTGTCACCTTTACTCTCACCACTGTCTGTTTATGGTCAGTGAGGTTCCACCAGGCCCACTTCATCCATAGTAACCACAGGAAACGAGGCCAAAGCAGTCAGAGGCAGCCACAATGGCCGGAGCAGAGCAGAAGGGCAGGACCTCCAGGAGGGTGAAAGGAATGCAGAGAATTTCCATGCACTAAACCCTGCAGTTACGACCCTTGTGTGTGACCGGACATCGGAGCCTCAGAGTGCCCATTACCCACATCCCGTTCCACATCATGGCACCTGCACTGGGTGTTATTTCTGCCTGGACGTGGCTGGAGAGGGCAGGATCTCTGTCACTTCCCCTCTTCTACTCAACATCCCATGTAAGTGACACTGAGACTCCTCCTGTCACTGAGGTCTTGAATTTGACACTCAGAGGCTGCAGAGACAGGCGGTGTCCTGATCATTCTCCCCTACACTGCGAGGAATCCCCTGAGCTGTGTCTCCGATGGAGGGCTCCGTAGCTCTGGAACAAGAAGAGGCGCGTGATGAGGGTCTCCGATACCCCATGGGTGAGGACCAGGGCACTTCTGGGGCAGCGGCTACAGGTGAAGTCGGGTTTTTCCATGCAGATCCAGTGCCTCATTTTACCCACGGCAAGCATGGACTCAGTAGGGAAACATCAGAACTACAAGTCCCAGCATGCAAGGGGGCTAAAACCAGGACTGGATCAACCTGAATAAAATGGAGCCACTTTACTTTCTAATGAAGGGAAGCAGTGGTTACAGTCCAAGAGTTCAGGCACGGGGGGTCTTTCCTGGGGAGTGAGCGGCTCCCATGCAGGTATTTATTACCCATCCTTAGCAGTGATAACCTCAGTGAGTACAGGGACGTATGGGCAGTAAGGAGCCTCTCAGACAAGCGTGAGACATCGGACCAGGGCACACCAACGTCTTCTAAACCCTAAAACTGCCATTGCTGTGGTAGAGCCAAAGCTCTTCATGAGCACTGAGAGTGCAGCCACCTCTAGGCGGGAAACAAGGCATTAATTAGTTATGTGGCTAATTACACTGGTAAACAAATTTCTGGGAACATTTTGTTTCTTCCACAACCTCTCGTGAAACAAGTAGATTTTAAGAAGCTGCACAAAAATATGCATTTATTATGTCAGCATCATGTACAGTTTGCCAGAAAAGTGCGATATACATTAAGCATTGTTTCGTGTCTATAGCGCATGAGCTATAATGGCAATGTTGGCGGCAGAAAACAAAACTAAAAATGTTTTGCCACAGATTTAACTCGTACGCCTTCTTAATGGGTGCAGTCGTACTTCTTTTCTGTGCTTCCAGAGTAAACTCATCACAGAAGTAACAAAATGTGTCACGGCCATTACATCATTGGTGCAACGTTTCATATTGTATATGAAATTAAATCCACAAGCTTTAAACTCAGTTTTAGTGATACGATTCGCTCATTCACACAGACGTTGCATGGGAGATACGATTCGCTCATTCACAGAGATGTTGCATGGGAGACCACTCATTGCCGCTGCCTCTATAAAGCTACATCTTGCCCGAGCAAGGTCTGGCAGGATCAGGCAGAGTTTCTTGGTGTATTTTTAAAAAAAAGTTAGCCTATGTTACATTGCTTATGGCCGTCAAAAGTAGGACACGAATTTTAAAAATCATAAAAAGTACTGTCCAGCAAGAAAATATATGTACGCGAGATTATGTTTTAAAATTTCAAATTATTGTAACACAAAATTGGCCGTTTCTCAAAAACCTTACGTGATGTACAAATTTCGAAGTAATATCTGTGATCAGCATCAACAAATCTATTTGGAACACCAAAAAGCCTGAAGGAAACAAAAACTTTATTTACCAGTGTTAGAGGGGGTTTGTGGAGCCCTGAGGGGAATCAGGTGAGAGAGGCTGAGGAATAAGGAGTTTACGCACAGGAAGCATAAATGAGCTGCCCGTGGTCTGTGATCAGAGACAGAGCTTGACGAGGGTGCAGGTGATTTCTCAGATCTGTTCCCCTAGGGACGTCCCTGTTTCATGGCGGCAGCTCGTCTTAGCAGCAGAAAAAGCCCCTCCTGGGCCGGTCTGGTTTCAAAGGGCGAGCACTGCCGTGCGGTGGATCTGGGTTTGATTCCTGGGTCTGATTCCTGCTCTCCAGGCCGGCTGGGGCTGCTGTAGAGGCAGGAAACATCATCACTGGGGGTGGGGGATGAGGGGGGCAGGGAGTGCAAGGCATCAGGCAATGCTGACATCTGATAGCCAGGCCTAGGATCCACGTTAGCCCGGATCTAGGGGGAGCTGTGGATCGTGGCCCCTGAGATAGGACGGTCACTGCAATGCAGGACAGGATTGGAAGGAGATATAAATGTGGGGATCGCTCCCCATCCCTCGTGGCTGGGTTGCTGTGAATGAAGCCCCCTACATCATCGTTCCTTAGAGGCCGGTTCCAGCAGAAAGAAACTGTCCAGCCAAAAGTACAAAACACATCTTGAGCTTTACGATCTATTTCCACTCAGCAGTGAATGAGTGAATAAAAAGTGGTTTAACTGGGAAGCTGAGCAGATGTGAGCTGGGAGGCCCAGCACAGACATTACACAAAGGTCTTATATTTGCTCAGGAACGTTTGCAAACAGAGGGATGTTTTTTTCCTAAAATACTAACCCCAGCCTCCCTTTCTGCGCAGGTATCCAGTGGGTCCCATGTTACCTCTCATCCCACCGTGAGCTCCTGCTCTGGAGGACCCTGGCTAAGATTCTGGGCTTATCACAAGCTGTGCTGGTGCTGATGATGATCCTGCTCCTCCGTCTCTGTAAGTGACTGCACGGCCGCCAGTGGTTTGGCTGAGCTAAGGATGGAAGAGCGGCAGGGTCTGTCTGATGGGACAGAAAGACAGACAGACAGACATAGGGAAAGAGGGACATGGCAGGGAGAGAAAACTGAAAATGAAGGAAGAAGAGACAAAATATAAATATAGAAAAATGCAGGAAGAAAAGAGGGAAGAGTTATCCAGAGAGAAAGAGAGAGACAGAGAGAGAGATACAGTGAGTGAGAGAGACAGTGAGTGAGAGAGAGGGAGACAGATACAGTGACAGAGAGAGACATACAGGGAATGAGAGAGAGATACAGTGAGTGAGAGAGAAGGAGGTGAACCCCATAGATGATTTCATATTCCCCTGCTCTGACGCCCTGTGCTCTTCTTTCTTGTTACAGGTTCCCAGTGCTCCCAGCAGGAAGCACAGACACAATGTACCCCAACTGGTAGCATGAAGGAGGTTACGAGCCCTGTGACTCAGGGGGCTGCACCTGGAGCAGCAGGTAACACTCAGCTCAGGGTCCCCCTGCATATTCTGAGAGAGGTTTATGTCAGTCATCACAGGGAGTCTCTGGGGGGGAGGGGGGTCACTGCTCCCGATTCTGTCCCTGGAATTCTTGCACAATTACCTCCTCACATCCCCTTTACAGTTTATAGACTTTTCCAACCTTTCCAATGAAAGGTGTCAGCCGTCACAGGGAGTCTCGGGGGGGGGGGGGGGGGGTCACTGCTCCTGATTCTGTCCCTGGAATTCTTGCACAATTACCTCCTCACATCCCCTTTACAGTTTAGACTTTTCTAACCTTTCCAATGAAAGGTGTCAGCCGTCACAGGGAGTCTCTGGGTGGGGGTCACTGCTCCTGATTCTGTCCCTGGAATTCTTGCACAATTACCTCCTCACATCCCCTTTACAGTTTATAGACTTTTCCAACCTTTCCAATGAAAGGTGTCAGCCATCACAGGGAGTCTCGGGGGGGGGGGGGGGGTCACTGCTCCTGATTCTGTCCCTGGAATTCTTGCACAATTACCTCCTCACATCTGCTTTACAGTTTATAGACTTTACCAAGTTTTCCAATGAACTGTGAGAGTTTCAGGCCCGGGGGCTGCCTTCAGTGACTGAGGTTTGTCTCCAGATGTGCTGCAGCTGCAGGGATTTGCAAACTGAATCCGCAGCTGGAGTTGGGCAGTGGGGGGACCAGTGCCAGTGCCATTGCTGCAATTTGCATATCCCTGCCCCTGCACCACGTCTGGGACCCAGAGCAGGGAGCTGCTCCAAGATGTGATCCTGAGCTAGGGATGGAGGTCACTGACTGAGCTTTGGGTCCGGGGGTCACCAGCCATGGTCACACACTTTCATGGGCTGATGCAGTCAAATGCGGTCAGTCTGGCAAACAGCTTAACGAGTGACCGGACGCGCATTTTGGATGTGCAAAGCTAACACCCAGTGAAATAAGGGGATTAGCATGTCCAAAACGCGCATCCAAACTCACGCATAGCTAATAGCGCTCCGCACATGTAAATGATTTACTAAATGCCATGCAGATGAGGCGATTAGCAGTTCGTCCCCAATGCAGAAAATTGCTGCTCTGCTAATGCCCCCTTTGTAATGCGACTAATTTATCAATAGTCCCAGAGCTGGCATTAATTCCAACAAACTGCTTTCTGCGATTCCCGTTTAAATAAATCCTGTCTCATTTTGCGGATTTCACGTGTTGCAGCAATAAACTGTCAGGAATTCCTCCATTTTACTATTTCTCCTTAAATCATGAAAGGGTTTACTTTAATTTTTCTGCAGCCATTCCCTCATCTAAGTGTGTAAGGTGCCCTCTGATGAGCCAGTTTAATGAGCTCTGAAGCAGCGGGAGAAATCGGATGCTTGTATTGCGTGTCCGTCCGTGAAACCTGCGCACAGCCTCGTCTCCTGGGGGCCCGATGCTTTGGAGCACTGGGGATGCAGAGTTTACCCTAGCACGGCAGCTCATTTGATTATTGCATTGGGCTCCTAGCAGAGGTGGTTGTGGTTGTGCGCACATCAGTAAAACAGGCGCTCAGTACCAGCACCGTCTCACCGCATGGTTTTATTGCATTGGCCCCTGTGTCTCTCTAAAGAAAGCAGGAACATAAGGTTTTCTGTGTGTATTGGTGATAGCAAATGACACAATCTATTCATGAAGATTTGGTGCCACCGTGTGGCCATAATTTAGAAATGCAGGTCTAGGTTAACCAGGATTTAATATGTGGAAATTCTCTTTTACACAGACTACATAATTCATATTTATTTATCGGCATTTATATTCCACTGATCCAAATAAAAAGATGCCCAGGATTGGCCATGCTTGTGAGAGCTGCTGTGGACGAGACGTATTTCTGCGTGCTTTCCCTTAATAAAGTGCAATTTATTTAGGTCACGGCTGAGAGATTTGAATCTTGGGCCAAGCAAACAGGATCAGATTTGGTCACAGCAGAATCATGAGTTACGTTTGGTTAATATTGATAAGTTACTTGGATTTTCAGAAGGCGTTTGACAAAATTCCTCATGAGAGGCTTCTAGGAAAAGTAAAAAGTCATGGGATAGGAGGCGATGTCCTTTCGTGGATTGCAAACTGGCTAAAAGACAGGAAACAGAGAGTAGGATTAAATGGGCAATTTTCTCAGTGGAAGGGAGTGGACAGTGGAGTGCCTCAGGGATCTGTATTGGGACTCTTACTGTTCAATATATTTATAAATGATCTGGAAAGAAATACGACGAGTGAGATAATCAAATTTGCAGATGATACAAAATTGTTCAGAGTAGTTAAATCACAAGCAGATTGTGATAAATTGCAGGAAGACCTTGTGAGACTGGAAAATTGGGCATCCAAATGGCAGATGAAATTTAATGTGGATAAGTGCAAGGTGATGCATATAGGGAAAAATAACCCATGCTATAGTTACACAATGTTGGGTTCCATATTAGGTGCTACAACCCAAGAAAGAGATCTAGGTGTCATAGTGGATAACACATTGAAATCGTCGGCTCAGTGTGCTGCGGCAGTCAAAAAAGCAAACAGAATGTTGGGAATTATTAGGAAGGGAATGGTGAATAAAACGGAAAATGTCATAATGCCTCTATCGCTCCATGGTGAGACCGCACCTTGAATACTGTGTACAATTCTGGTCGCCGCATCTCAAAAAAGATATAATTGTGATGGAGAAGGTACAGAGAAGGGCAACCAAAATGATAAGGGGAATGGAACAGCTCCCCTATGAGGAAAGACTAAAGAGGTTAGGACTTTTCAGCTTGGAGAAGAGACGGCTGAGGGAGGATATGATAGAGGTGTGATAAAGAATTTTCTCCGATTAGTTTTAAATGTGCCACATGCTAACTTCATGGAGTGCCCCCTAGTCCTTCTATTATCCGAAAGAGTAAATAACCGATTCACATCTACCCGTTCTAGACCTCTCATGATTTTAAACACCTCTATCATATCCAGTATAATGAAATCTTTGCTACATATTTCACCTGGGATTTAAATGTTAGGTGGGAGTCTAAAGTGACTCCCAGACATCATAGCTCATAAACATTGGAAACGTCAGTACCAGCCACTTTAAGTATTGGAAAAGTTACAATGAATCAGAGCGCAAACCCCATAATGATTCTCATTTACCCAAATTCAAAGCCAGCTTCCTTGCTGACATCCATTCATTGACTGCTAGAATACAGTCCACAGGCCCAGGTGGAATAGATAAGCTGGACTTCATCTGCATAAAACTGAAAATTGATGTTAAATGAGGCAAGTAAATTTGCCAGTGGAAGCAGATAGGAGTTACACAGAGCAGGTAAAAGCACAGAGCCCTGCGGAACGCCTGAAACGAATGGGAACCAGTCTGATTGAGAAGGCCCAGGCCTTACCTGTGGGTAATGATTTGTAAGAAAGGACTGGAACCGTTTAAGTACTCTGGGGCCTAGCCGAAGCCCTGCCAATCAGTCTCACAAAATAATAAGGTGCAGAGTATCAAAGGCAGCAGAGACATCAAGAAGGCCCATCGGATATGAGTTTCCCCTGTCTAAGCCCTGCCTCGGAAAACCCAGGGCAGATAATAATAAAGTTTCTGTTCCGTGACATGTGAGGGGTGCAATACAGAGAACTCGTCCTGAAAGTCCTGCTCCTGGTTCAAATCCACCTGCTCCAATAATTTTGCCAAATACTGCAAATTAGAAATTGGGCGATAAGTACTGGGCAGAGATCTAGAGATGGCTTTTTAATTTTAGGGTAATCATCAGCTTTCTTCATGGCTTCAGGAACAACTCCTGCTTATAATGAGCTGGAAAGCAGTTGAATAGGAAACTGCACAAACCTTGGTGAAGCAGCTTTAATCCCCCACCCCGGACAAACCTCCCCTTCAACAGCAGGAGATTTCCTAAAGTTACCTAAAGATCTGACTACATCACCTACAGTGCAATATACAATGGGGGTCAATAAGTGATTTGTTGTGGGTTAATTTTTGAGTTATGCACAAAACACAAGTTCTGAATATTTTCGAATGCTGAATCTCTAAGTTTGGTGCACACAGCTTTATGTGTTTGCAAAGTTTATCTGCACAAAAGGAGCGTCCGTGGCGGCATTTCTAGTGCAGGGCTAAACTGGAGCTGGACAGCGCACACATGGAGGACTCTCCAGCTAAAGTTATGCAGACGTCTGCTCGGAAAAATCACAGTCCTAGGTTTACCTGAATAAAGTTACGTTCATAAGTTTATCTGAGTATATTCAGTGGCAGAGTGTGCGCGTCTGTCTCACTGAATATCCGGGACAAGTTACGCCGCTCACCGCCTCTCTGAATACTGAGCTCATTATCTCCTGCTTCTGTTTCATTTTCTAGTGGAATTTGGTGCCAAGCTGTGTCCTATAAACTGCAGCTTTTTACTGATTTTCTGGACTAACCGATTGTTTAAAATGTACTTGCAATATTCACAGCAGCCCCGTGTCCTTGTCTTCCTGGAAACGGATCCTGCCCCATGAACTGGCTCCAGCACAAGGGAAAGTGCTATTACTTCTCTAGAGACACTGGGAGGAACTGGAGCAGGAGCCGTGAGGACTGTGCAGAGAGGGACTCTCAGCTCCTGGTGATACAGGAGCAGGAGGAGAAGGTGAGGAGCCATGCGTACGGCAGAAAGGTTACTCAGGGATACAGCAGAGATCTCACTGAGTCCTGAGCACTGCAAGGGGACAGGGAATGAAGGAGAAGCAGGAAAGAGGTCAGGGTTACAATGCAAGAAAGCACAAATCCAGCCCAGCAAATGTATCCTACAGATTCAATGTGATCCTTGGTTTCTGCTGGAACCTTCTTCAGACAGAGATGATTAAGTCAGAGGACAGGGCCAAAGGGAGTTGAAATGTGAGGCTGGATATAATTCATCTTTTTCTGTATTTCTTTTTTCCTTATAAAAGATTAGGGATGCCTGATTCTTTTTACGCTTTTTATAACCTGCACACTGCATAAGATCTTTGGATTTGTGGTTTATAAATTCATAAATATCCTGCCTCTCTACTCTGCCCACACATGAGGCTGTACATCCATGGGACGGGAGGTGAGAGGATGTTTTGGATATAAATGAATATTAATACTCACCGAGCTGGAATGTTACTTTTCCTGGGGGCAGGGGTGCATTGAACAGGGCTCGTCTCTGTGGGATTTTCCTTGCTCGGGGCTTCTGGTTCTCAGGTTTGCTTTGTGAGATGCACAGAAGGTTTCTGTTCTCTCTTTGCACAGGATTTCATACACCGTCAGGCAGGGGACAGGTATCACTGGATCGGACTTCACATCCCAGCACCGGGGAGGAACTGGACCTGGGTGGACGGCTCCCCCTTCAATCAAACGCTGTAAGTGGCTCCCAGGATGTTTTCAAGCTCAGTTTAAGTTACGAGGGCTCTGGTTTCCCTCTCACTTCAGGGATCCCCTATAGCACATAAAGCACCGGAGGGGATCATCCAATCAGATCTCTCAGGGGCCTGAGGGCCCCCCCTCTGCAGACCTCCTATAGCATCGGGGGGGGGGGGGCAGAGGGAGGAGGGGTCCATCCTACACCCGGCCAGAAGGGACATTTCATGTCCCCGCATTTTCAGTCTAAAAAACGTCGATCCCTTAAGCACTGCCAAAGGTAGCGCTGCCGGGCTCTTTATAAGCTGATATCATTGTTTTAAAGGAGCTTGTTTTATATGTAGGGACCTTCGTTCTCAGTTGTTGTTTTATTTTGCCTAGGATTTTCATTATTATAACAAAAAAATGACTTTGTTATAACACACAGGAGAAAATTCAGTGGAGAAGTCATTTTCCCACTGATTTTATTTTTGTCATCACATTAAAATTCCCAGGTAAAATAAAATAAAAGCTGAACAGGAAGGTCCCTATTCATACATCATAGATTTGGGGGGTTCATGAGAACCGTTCACCTTCCTTAGCTTCTTACATGATAAGAGACTGAACGTCTAGGGGCCGTCCTGCAGATGGGATCCCTTGGTCCCAGCTATGCGTAGGCTGAGCTTGACTCTTCCTCAGTCTCTCTGAGTTTAAGGACATTTACCCCAGGGAAGACCTCGGTCTCTTTGGGGTAAATTTTCACAAAGCTGCACCGTTTTATAAAGAGTCTCCCACCGGGAACTTTATCAAACACCTTCTGAAAGTCTAAATACACTGAACAGATCAGCTCATCGTTACTCGAGTGCTCGTTTATACCCTCAAAGCATTCGAACAGGCTGTAAGCAGCCCCTCCCTTTGCTAACTCCTTGCTGGCTCTCCCCATTAAGCCAGGTTTATAGGAGCAGTAAGTATACCTGGGTGACCCCTGAGGCCCTTTTTAAAAGCTGGCGTTCCTGTTCGTACACCAGATCAGTCCAGACCACTCTGTTTTGCATCCCTACCAGCAGATGGAGACAGAGAACAAACCTCGAGGCACAGCTACATAACCGAGAGCACCACCTGCAGTCCCTCAGCATTTCTCCGTCTCCAGCACATGGCAGAGGTGCAAACTTGCAGTCTGATAGTTAGGGGAAAAAAGTGACAAATGGATTTTGGACCTCGGACCATCTTTTTGTGTTACTCGGTGGACCACAGAAGAGCTGCAAGGTGACTAAGAATATGGTTTCCCGTTGGTTGAAGGAGGTGATTATTTCGGCCTATATTGGTAAAGGTCGCCCGATCCCTGAGGGTCTGCGGGTGCTTTCCACTAGGGCTCAGTCATTCTCCTGGGCGGAGCGTCACTTGGTGACTGCGCAGGAGATCTGTTGGGCAGCAACGTGATCCTCTTTGCACACTTTCACTAAACATTACCATTTGGATGTCAGGGTCCCAGAGGAGGGCGCCTTTGGGGAAAGTGTGCTGCGTGCGGGTCTTTTGGGATCCCATGCAGTATCAAGGGGCTTGGGTACATCCCACTTGTCTGGACTGACCTGGCTATGAACAGGAATGGAAACTTGGTTCTTTCCTGCTAATTTTCATTCCGGGGATACCACAGATCGGTCCAGAATCCCGGCCCATTATGATGATTATTTTGAAAGACCTCTGCTGATTCTGGATGCTGCTGCTGATGCAGGATTTAAGTTTGTGCTGCAGAATATAATTGTACATAGTTCATACTTGTTTGAGATTCAAATCCCATAGTTCAGGGGTCAGTTTGGTTGGGAGTTGCAACTAGTGACCCAGCTCTTTAGAGGAAGAGATCCTGGTGGTTTGGAGTTGCACATCTTGGCTTGGGTACAGGTCAATAGTGAGGGACTGCAGGTGGCGCTCTCGGTTATGTAGCAGTGTCCCAAAGTTTTGTCCTCTGTCTCCATCTGCTGGTAGGGATGCAAAACCCACTCATCTCGACTGATCCGAGGTACGAACAGGAATGAAAATGAGCAGGTAAGAACACATTTTCCTTTATATTTGTACACAGGCAGATTTGAATGATCGGTTACAGATTATCAGGAGCAGGGCTGCAACCTGGTGTTTGAGTTCCTTAAGATCTCTGGGGTGAATACAGTCAGGAACTGGAGATTTGTTACTATTTAGTTTCTCAGTTTCCTCTACCACCTCTTCCAGATTCACACTGATTTGTTTCAGTTCTTCTGAATCATCCCCTATAAAACAGTTCAGGCATTGGCATCTCCCTAACATTTTCCTTAGTAAAGCTCAAAGCAAAGATTCATTTAGTTTTTGTGCTATGGCCTCATCCTCCCTGAATAACCGTTTTACTTCCTGGCCCTCTAATGGACTTCCTGCGTCCCTGGGAAGATGCCCAGCAGTGGTGGAGGGAGGGTTAAAGCTTGGGATGGGCACAGGGTATCCTCAGTTTTGGGGCAGCGAGAGGTAAATCCTGGGGGTATCCATGAAGACAGGGGCACTCAATACCAGGGCTTAGTCTATGCAAAGTGCCACCAAGGGGATGAGGATGTGGGGAGAGGACAGTGCTCCAGGGCCCAAGGTGCATTATAATCTGTCTCTGCTGGGGGTGAGCTCAAGCTCTGTCTGCAAGCTTTCAGTGCCAAGAAGCTGCCTGGTGATCCAGAAATAAAACCTTTCCTATGCTGCTTGCTTACCAGAAATCAATTGCCACAGATAAAGACCAAAACGGCCCGTCCACTCTGTCCAGAAGAAGGTGCAGGGCAGTAACTGCAGCTCCACGCCCGTCACCCTCTCTCCTTCTGTCTTAAGCTTATGAAATTTTCTATCCACTTCCATTTCCATCTATTTAATTATTTTGTTCTATATTTTGCAAACTCCGATCCTATCTTTCAACACAGATCACAATGAAGCGTGAGTAACTGCAATAAAACAGGTAAAACAAAAAACCGTGAATACTGTGAGGAAATTAATAAATCTAGAGATAAAAAAGAGAGAATGCAATAAATATAACTGTGAAAATCTGACAGAAAATAAAATCAGGGCCGAGCCTTCAGATCCTTTCCTAAACCTCAGCTCCCCCTGCTGCTCTCACCTCCTCCTCCCTCAGGCCTCCTGCTCTGCTTCCCCCCCTCCCCCCTCAGCTCCCCCTGCTGCTCTCACCTCCTCCTCCCTCAGGCCTCCTGCTCTGCTCCCCCCCTCTCAGGGACCCAGTGACCTTTCCTAAGATCCGGCTGCTGCACTTCCTGCGTTTGCATCCTCGGTGCTGACTCCCTGTCCTGTCTCTCTCCTTCCTTTCTCAGGGGCTCTGTATCGGGGTCCACGGAACAGGGCCGGTGCGTGGTAATGGGTCAGGGCAAGTTTTATTCTGACCCCTGCAGCCGTGACTATCCCTGGATTTGCCAGAAAGAAGCTGGGAAGGAGTAAAGAGCCCCAGAGCCGCTCGTGGCCTGAGGGGAAGCCACAGAACAGGAAGCCACGGATCATTTCCACCAGGAGAGCCGGACAGTAATGACCCCTTCCTTATTACAGAGGCCGCCCGTGGACTCTAAGAGAAAGGAAACGGATTTTAAAGATGAATTACTGGAGCTCCTGTGCTGGCAGAGACTTCCCCTGTCTTCAGAGCTTTGTAAAACTTCACTTAGCTTTTGTTTTCCTTCTTCAGGCTTTTTTTCTTTTTTGTTTTGGGATTTTCTTTGTTTTGTCTTTAGTGCGAGCGATTTTACAGTAGCACAAAAAAAAAAAAAAAAAAGCTATGCTTGCACCACCTCCCCTGACCACCTGATACCCCCTTCGGCCATTCCTGGTCCTCAAAGACAGAAGGACCCTTCCCCCCTGACCACTCCTACCACAACAATGGCACCTGCGGCCCCTCCATTCCCTCATCGCTTCCTTGCTGCAGAACTTGCAATCAGAGCATCGCAGAAACCAAGAGATCCCTCTAGCAGCCCTGCCACCCCCTCCTGCCCCTTCATCAGGCGGCTGCATCCTCCTCTCCTTCCACAAAACTCTCCACCCCCTCCACTGCATGCACCGGGATCCCATGGGAAAGCAAAGATCACGGGCAGTGAGGAGCGCACAGGGGGTGGGAAAATGCACAGGGGGGGGTGGGGAGGTGGACAGAGGGTGCGGGACGGTAGAAGAGGGGGAGGGCAGGGTAAATGGTGCTCTGTGCAAAATCTGAAACTGGCACATCCCCCTCCCCCTGCAAAAACTATAAATAGCTCAGATTTATTGTTGTCAATATCATCATCACATAATACAAATAAGAAATATTCAGTACCCGAGCAATCAGCAAAATAACTTCCCATCCTGGACAGCAGAAAACATTCAGGCAGGGAGCCTGCATCTGGGGAACATAAGGGACGGGAAATAATGGGAAGAGGAAACTTAAACCCTCCCTCCAACCTGCGGAGACTGAATGATTTCATAGAGGGAACCCCAAATCTTCAGACTCCTCTCCTCTGCCTTCTTAGGTTTGGTACCCAACATCTTAAATTCTAATCACAATAATTCAGTCATTTCCATAATTTGCTGTTTGCAGCATCTGTGCCCAAACATTTTGATACAATAACACCTTTGGGCTATAAGACGACTCGTAATGAAAAATAAAACCCCACATTTACTTCAGGTGCTGGGGGAATATTGATATTTACCATATCTGACACAATTTGCCTAATAACTCTCTGTCTCATATGGCAGCACCCGGTCAGTGTTACATAGAAAGATGTTGTTTCAGTTACCCCCACTATAATGTCTGCTCGCCAGGAATCAGCCAAGGTATTCTAGGACATAAGGGAAGGAGGAAATGGATAAAGGGAGGACATTGTACCTTTACTGACTTTATACAGATGCTTTAATCTCTGAAATGTTTCCAATGTGGTCTGTCAGTTCTGAGTTTGAAATTCAAATTAATAAAGCTCCCTTCTGAAATGTGCATTGTAAGAGTCCCCAGGAGGGCGCGATGGGTTACTGACCAAGGGCAAACTCGAGGAAACAACCCAAGGCAGATCCATGAACTTCCTAAGAAATATTGCAGCATCAAAGAATGTGCTGAAGGGACAGGAAGTCTCTTCCCTCCTGTGAAGAATGAATTTTAAATCCAAATGGGACACCAAACACCATTCCCAGTCTAAAACTCTATCCCAGAACCGCTCTCCTAGGGATGGCATCAAACACATTTCATATTAGGATGTCCTCTTCCTCCTTAGGGACTGACACCTTCTCAATCCTGTCTTCTCCCCCTCACAGATAAATAAATAAACTCTGCCTCTAAATTTATTTAGACGTTATACACCGTCGTTCCATATCAAGATCTCAATAGTTTATGAAATAACATTCATAATTTTCAGACATAATTAACAGATATAGAGTGAAATGCTCCAATTCAAGTTATTCTGCTAGCTAATACAAAGCGTAGAACATGTGTCAGCTGTTTACTAGTGAAAGATCTCTTTCCTTCAATATTAAGGGAATCATTTGCAATATAAAAAGTAATTTTGTGAACGGCGGCATCTTGAGAGGCGCTATTCTGCCCGTTAATGAAACAGGAAACTGCATCCAGTCCTGTAGTCTAATTTTAAATTCTTGAATTATTTATTTTATTTTATTTTGGAGTTTCTTCTATACCGATAGCCGTTTGCACATCGTATCGGTTTACGTACAACTAAGAACTGTTGGGCGTGGCCCTTACATAGAACAAAAGCAAAAGCAAAAAATGCAACATAGATACAGGGGATAAGTATGTATAAATAACAGGGACTATATAATGGAGTATCAAAAAACAGCTACACGAGGAATTATGGGAGGAATATTCCGAGCTCACCATTTAGCAGGATCTTTATGAATGTTTAATCCCAAATATCTGATTGAATCATCAGCCCACTTCAAAGGAAAGCCTAACCCAACCCCGTGAGATCTAATGATTTATCCAGGTTGAACTTACAGCCAGAAAACTGTCCATAATCACAAAAAATTATTCAGTGCTAACAGCAAATTATCTGTGGCTTCAGGTACCAACCAAATATCTGCAAAAGGAAGTGCCTTGAAAACCGCTTAATGTGCAGATTTCTCCGGTGTTGGGGAACTCAGATTCCAGTTTAAGGACTAAGGGTCCCGAAGATGAAAGTAACATTAAAGGAGAGAGAGGTCCCCCCCTGTCTACTGCATCTCGGGATCTTGAAGGAGTCTGACCATGCGCCCTTCCCCCAAATCCTTGCTTCGGGATTGGGGTCTAGAATTGTAATATATTCAAGCATGAGACCTTTGCAGTTACATAATATTGCTTCCAAAATAAGGACCCCGCGACCCTATCTGCATCGAATCCAGTAAGGATCGGCTCTGAACTTGCTGCAGATACTCTCCTCCAATAAAATAAGCAATTTGTGAATATAATATTAGGGCTCCTACCTTGACTAGAGCCAGCCTGGCCTGCAGATATTAAGGAAGGCAAACTTGGTTTAAGCCGACTAGTCAAAACTTTTGCAAAAATGTTTATATCCAGGTTCAGCTTTGAACTAGGCCGCTACGAAGCTAGAGACAATAAGTTGCAACCTGGCTTTGTGAGAACTTTTAAAGTTTCTGGCATCTCTTCAAATAAAGCTCTGACACTTTCCAAGATCGAGTACCTAATTATTTCATAAAAATGAGAATTCAGACCATCAGGACCCGGAGATTTAAAATTTTGAAGTAGAGAAAATTTCAGATGCTCCAATAGGAACAATAAGATACTGCAAGTATTGTGGAGCCAGTTGGGGTAAGGTGAGGTCAGATAAAGATAGATTTCTCTAATTAACATCCTCCCTTTCTGCAGTCTATAAAAATTGGTAGAATTCCCTAGAGCTTTCACAAATATTTTTAGAAGAAGTAACAAGGTCACGAAATGTATCCCACAGAACAGGAATAAATGCTAGAACTAGGATGTATCGTAACTAAGGGGGTCATTTTCTATTGATATCACACGCGAGAATGGACTTTTCGTGTGCGATAGCTTCATAGGGGTGGAGTTGGGGCGGCGTCGGCACCGGAAGAGGAGGAGTTGGGGGTGGCACCAGGGCAGGAACCCCCAAACCCAACAATGAGTGCAGAGTAGAATAGGACATTGCGCCATACAACTCAGCATACAAAAAAATATTATGATTTGGTGTCATCTCAGTAACAGCAACACAAAATCCCCCTAATACCAGATGCATTGTAAAGTACAAAACCTGAAGAAATATAACATGCGTAGCAAATCTGCCCTACCATAGAAGCAGCAACTCCTACAGCAATAACCCTACCTATGCAGGGGCAGTTTGCAGGAAAATATCGGCCCAGGGGATTTCTTTTAAATCTATCGCCCTCATGCACTTTCCCTGCAGCACATGTGTCAGCAGCTCCCAAAAGCTCGCCAAGTCAACCCTGGAACCTAATAACACTGAGCCAAAACGTCTCCAAAATAAACTTCATCTTTCCTAAACAAGTAAGAAGTTGAGGGCATTCTAGACCAGGGGTGAGCAGAGCTCAGGCCCTGATCCATGCATGCAAATTGGTTGGGCCCCTTACACATCTGCTTATCTCTCTTACAGAGATGTATCCTGGATTCCTGATCTGGCTCTTGAACCAGTTGCAAGTAATGATGCTGCCGTGTCAGACACACGCTCACTCAGAAACAGATTCCTAGACTGCAGAAACTTTACTGACACATACACTGACACACACAAAGACACATACTCTCTCAGACACAAAAACACTGACACACACACAAAGACACATACTCTCTCAGACACAAAAACACTGACACACACACAAAGACACATACTCTCTCAGACACAAAAAAACTGACACACACACAAAGACACATACTCTCTCAGACACAAAAACACTGACACACACAAAGACACATACTCTCTCAGACACAAAAACACACCCATACACACAAAGACACATACTCTCTCAGACACAAAAACACACCCATACACACAAAGACACATACTCTCTCAGACACAAAAACACTGACACACACAAAGACACATACTCTCTCAGACACAAAAACTCACCCATACACACAAAGACACATACTCTCTCAGACACAAAAACACTGACACACACAAAGACACATACTCTCTCAGACACAAAAACACACCCATACACACAAAGACACATACTCTCTCAGACACAAAAACACTGACATTCACAAAGACACATACTCTCTCAGACACAAAAAACACACCCACACACAGCATGTGTGTGTGTGTGTTAGAGAGAAAGATACCAGCACACACACTCTCTCTCACAGACAAAGTGTGTGTGTGTGTCTCTCTTACACTCTCTCTGACAGACACACAAGCACTCTGACATGCTACTGTTGTGCTGCTGCTGCTTATGTGCTCACACAGTGAGCGCCCCCAGTCCGGCACTGCTGCATCATGGTGTAAAGTTCTTGCTTGCTGCCAGCCCCTCCCCATTCTGCAGCAGCCCCTCCCTTTCCCAGTCCTATTCTCTAAGAGACTCACTGGTTCCAGGGGCAGCTGCTTCTCTCAGAGCTCAGTGCAGTCACCTCAGACAGAAGCCTCCCCAACACTGCATAGGCACTTCCTCCTGGCTTATCCCCTTCCTTCCTGTGCCTGTAGCTTGCCTCTTCCTCCTGGCTCACCCCCTTCCTTCCTGTGCCTGTATCTTGCCTCTTCCTCCTGCCTTACCCCCTTCCTTCCTGTGCCTGTATCTTGCCTCTTCCTCCTGCCTTACCCCCTTCCCTCCTGTGCCTGTAGCTTGCCTCTTCCTCCTGGCTCACCCCCTTCCTTCCTGTGCCTGTATCTTGCCTCTTCCTCCTGCCTTATCCCCTTCCCTCCTGTGCCTGTAGCTTGCCTCTTCCTCCTGGCTCACCCCCTTCCTTCCTGTGCCTGTATCTTGCCTCTTCCTCCTGGCTTATCTCCTTCCTTCCTGTGCCTGTAGCTTGCCTCTTCCTCCTGGCTTACCCCCTTCCTCCCTGTGCCTGTAGTTTGCCTCTTCCTCCTGGCTTACCCCCTTCCCTCCTGTGCCTGTAGCTTGCCTCTTCCTCCTGGCTTACCCCCTTCCTTCCTGTGCCTGTAGTTTGCCTCTTCCTCCTGGCTCACCCCCTTCCTTCCTGTGCCTGTAGTTTGCCTCTTCCTCCTGGCTTACCCCCTTCCTTCCTGTGCCTATAGCTTGCCTCTTCCTCCTGGCTTACCCCCTTCCTTCCTGTGCCTGTAGCTTGCCTCTTCCTCCTGGCTTACCCCCTTCCTTCCTGTGCCTGTAGTTTGCCTCTTCCTCCTGGCTCACCCCCTTCGCTCCTGTACCTGTAGTTTGCCTCTTCCTCCTGGCTTACCCCCTTCCTCCCTGTGCCTGTAGCTTGCCTCTTCCTCCTGGCTCACCCCCTTCCTTCCTGTGCCTGTATCTTGCCTCTTCCTCCTGGCTTATCTCCTTCCTTCCTGTGCCTGTAGCTTGCCTCTTCCTCCTGGCTTACCCCCTTCCTCCCTGTGCCTGTAGCTTGCCTCTTCCTCCTGGCTTACCCCCTTCCCTCCTGTGCCTGTAGCTTGCCTCTTCCTCCTGGCTCACCCCCCTTCCTTCCTGTGCCTGTAGTTTGCCTCTTCCTCCTGGCTCACCCCCTTCCTTCCTGTGCCTGTAGTTTGCCTCTTCCTCCTGGCTTACCCCCTTCCTTCCTGTGCCTATAGCTTGCCTCTTCCTCCTGGCTTACCCCCTTCCTTCCTGTGCCTGTAGCTTGCCTCTTCCTCCTGGCTTACCCCCTTCCTTCCTGTGCCTGTAGTTTGCCTCTTCCTCCTGGCTCACCCCCTTCGCTCCTGTACCTGTAGTTTGCCTCTTCCTCCTGGCTTACCCCCTTCCTTCCTGTGCCTATAGCTTGCCTCTTCCTCCTGGCTTACCCCCTTCCTTCCTGTGCCTGTAGCTTGCCTCTTCCTCCTGGCTTACCCCCTTCCTTCCTGTGCCTATAGCTTGCCTCTTCCTCCTGGCTTACCCCCTTCCTTCCTGTGCCTATAGCTTGCCTCTTCCTCCTGGCTTACCCCCTTCCTTCCTGTGCCTGTAGCTTGCCTCTTCCTCCTGGCTCACCCCCTTCCTTCCTGTGCCTGTAGCTTGCCTCTTCCTCCTGGCTCACCCCCTTCCCTCCTGTGCCTGTAGCTTGCCTCTTCCTCCTGGCTTACCCCCTTCCCTCCTGTGCCTGTAGTTTGCCTCTTCCTCCTGGCTTACCCCCTTCCTTCCTGTGCCTGTAGCTTGCCTCTTCCTCCTGGCTTACCCCCTTCCCTCCTGTGCCTGTAGTTTGCCTCTTCCTCCTGGCTTACCCCCTTCCCTCCTGTGCCTGTAGTTTGCCTCTTCCTCCTGGCTTACCCCCTTCCTTCCTGTGCCTATAGCTTGCCTCTTCCTCCTGGCTTACCCCCTTCCTTCCTGTGCCTGTAGCTTGCCTCTTCCTCCTGGCTTACCCCTTCCCTCCTGTGCCTGTAGTTTGCCTCTTCCTCCTGGCTTACCCCCTTCCCTCCTGTGGCTGTAGCTTGCCTCTTCCTCCTGGCTTACCCCCTTCCCTCCTGTGCCTGTAGCTTGCCTCTTCCTCCTGGCTTACCCCCTTCCTTCCTGTGCCTGTAGCTTGCCTCTTCCTCCTGGCTTACCCCCTTCCCTCCTGTGCCTGTAGTTTGCCTCTTCCTCCTGGCTCACCCCCTTCCTTCCTGTGCCTGTAGCTTGCCTCTTCCTCCTGGCTTACCCCCTTCCTTCCTGTGCCTGTAGCTTGCCTCTTCCTCCTGGCTTACCCCCTTCCCTCCTGTGCCTGTAGCTTGCCTCTTCCTCCTGGCTCACCCCCTTCCTTCCTGTGCCTGTAGCTTGCCTCTTCCTCCTGGCTCACCCCCTTCCCTCCTGTGCCTGTAGCTTGCCTCTTCCTCCTGGCTCACCTCCTTCCCTCCTGTGCCTGTAGCTTGCCTCTTCCTCCTGGCTCACCCCCTTCCCTCCTGTGCCTGTAGTTTGCCTCTTCCTCCTGGCTCACCCCCTTCCTCCCTGTACCCGTAGTTTGCCTCTTCCTCCTGGCTCACCCCCTTCCCTCCTGTGCCCGTAGCTTGCCTCTTCCTCCTGGCTTACCCCCTTCCCTCCTGTGCCCGTAGTTTGCCTCTTCCTCCTGGCTCACCCCCTTCCTTCCTGTGCCTGTAGTTTGCCTCTTCCTCCTGGCTTACCCCCTTCCTTCCTGTGCCTGTAGCTTGCCTCTTCCTCCTGGCTCACCCCCTTCCTTCCTGTGCCTGTAGTTTGCCTCTTCCTCCTGGCTCACCCCCTTCCTTCCTGTGCCTGTAGCTTGCCTCTTCCTCCTGGCTTACCCCCTTCCTTCCTGTGCCTGTAGCTTGCCTCTTCCTCCTGGCTCAACCCCTTCCTTCCTGTGCCTGTAGCTTGCCTCTTCCTCCTGGCTTACCCCCTTCCCTCCTGTGCCTGTAGCTTGCCTCTTCCTCCTGGCTTACCCCCTTCCTTCCTGTGCCTGTAGCTTGCCTCTTCCTCCTGGCTTATCCCCTTCCTTCCTGTGCCTGTAGCTTGCCTCTTCCTCCTGGCTTACCCCCTTCCCTCCTGTGCCTGTAGCTTGCCTCTTCCTCCTGGCTCACCCCCTTCCCTCCTGTGCCTGTAGCTTGCCTCTTCCTCCTGGCTCACCCCCTTCCCTCCTGTGCCTGTAGCTTGCTTCTTCCTCCTGACTCACCCCCTTCCCTCCTGTGCCTGTAGCTTGCCTCTTCCTCCTGACTCACCCCCTTCCCTCCTGTGCCTGTAGCTTGCCTCTTCCTCCTGGCTCACCCCCTTCCCTCCTGTGCCTGTAGTTTGCCTCTTCCTCCTGGCTCACCCCCTTCCCTCCTGTGCCTGTAGTTTGCCTCTTCCTCCTGACTTACCCCCTTCCCTCCTGTGCCTGTAGCTTGCCTCTTCCTCCTGACTTACCCCCTTCCTTCCTGTGCCTGTAGCTTGCCTCTTCCTCCTGGCTCACCCCCTTCCTTCCTGTGCCTGTAGTTTGCCTCTTCCTCCTGGCTCACCCCCTTCCTTCCTGTGCCTGTAGCTTGCCTCTTCCTCCTGGCTTACCCCCTTCCTTCCTGTGCCTGTAGCTTGCCTCTTCCTCCTGGCTCACCCCCTTCCCTCCTGTGCCTGTAGCTTGCCTCTTCCTCCTGCCTTACCCCCTTCCCTCCTGTGCCTGTAGCTTGCCTCTTCCTCCTGGCTCACCCCCTTCCTTCCTGTGCCTGTAGCTTGCCTCTTCCTCCTGACTTACCCCCTTCCCTCCTGTGCCTGTAGCTTGCCTCTTCCTCCTGACTTACCCCCTTCCTTCCTGTGCCTGTAGCTTGCCTCTTCCTCCTGGCTCACCCCCTTCCTTCCTGTGCCTGTAGTTTGCCTCTTCCTCCTGGCTCACCCCCTTCCTTCCTGTGCCTGTAGCTTGCCTCTTCCTCCTGGCTTACCCCCCTTCCTTCCTGTGCCTGTAGCTTGCCTCTTCCTCCTGGCTCACCCCCTTCCCTCCTGTGCCTGTAGCTTGCCTCTTCCTCCTGGCTCACCCCCTTCCCTCCTGTGCCTGTAGCTTGCCTCTTCCTCCTGGCTTACCCCCTTCCTTCCTGTGCCTGTAGTTTGCCTCCACTTCTCCGCAACCCTCCCACCTCTCCAGTGCATTCACAATGATTGCAGGCTACACAGTCTGATGCTTTCATGGTTCCCAGGCTGTGCTCTGCCTACCAACAAAGAGGTAGGCGATCTCTAATGGCCATCAGGTAAACAAAAATGAATAGATGCCTTGATCTTTTTCAAATATTTATTAAAGAAGTGACGTATAGACATATTCATAAAAATGGCCGACTCAGGCCGAGTTTCTCAGCTCAACAGCCGCTGCCTCAGGGGCTTAGACAATCAAGAATCTCAGATGAGTTTAAAATCATCAAGGGAAGGTCACTGTGAACCAACGCTGAAAGATAACTTGCAAACGCCTGTGAAGATAGACAAATAAAGAGAAGCATCACCGCTCAACTAAATCGTCAAATGAAGGGATTTATAAAGAGTGTTGGGGGAGAATAACCGATGAAGTACAACATTTGTTAAAAAGACGCTAACAGCAAGTTCATACAACGCTGGAATCCAACTGAGGGAGAACGAAAGGAAGAGCCTGTTTGATGGTCTGGTGGGGTGGAGAGAGACAGCCATTCGAGAAACAGCTTTCTAAGATAAGTAGTTCCGACTATAGATTAGAACAGTGTACATCCCCTGAGGAAAGACCGTGTTAGGTCAGAAACAAAGCCTTGTCGGGTGGATAACTAACAGATGCTTTATAAGTTGGTATTAATTTAGAATATGGACTGTAAACAATATGGACAGTAACAGATTAATGGATTCGTCTAACACTCTTGAAAAATGTATGCAAATGATTTTAATATCCATAGCGCACATTTCATAAAAAAAAGATATTCACGGATGGAGGTGGATTGTTCATGATTAAAAACATCTGATACATTACAAGGTAGTAACGTCATGAGAAAATTTATGAAACGTTCCACCTTCTCCTTTAAAAATTTATTTTGCGAAAAAAATTATCTTCAAGATATTTTTAAAGTATAGTTCACAACATTAATAAAAAAAAAAAACCCCAAAAATAATAATGTGAATTACATCTAGATTGGACATTGCTTAGTGAGTTGGAGATGTTTATCTTAGGGGATGAAAATTTCAATTTTTTTTCATTCTTCCTTTTCCCAAGGATATACACAATTAAAGCTTTATGAAATCATTGTCTTAATCAGGACAGTTCTGTATCATCCTAGGTACGAAACTAAGGAGCTTACTGGTTGATAATGATTTTCTTCCTAAGGCTCTTTGCAAGGCTACTTTTATCTCTCGGTTTCTCAAGCTGTAAATAAACGGGTTTAGGAGAGGGATTGCAAAGATATAACCCACGGTTACCAGTTTTTTCTCTTTCATAGAGTCCACTGCCCTTGGCTGCACATATACGCCTACCATGGTCCCATATGACATAATAACGACCATGAGGTGGGAGGAGCAGGTGGAGAAGGCCTTGCGTCTCCCCGCTGTGGAACGGATCCTCAGGATGGCGGAGATGATGAATCCGTAGGACGTCAGGGTTAAGAGACACGGGATGAAGGCTGTAAACCCCCCTTCAGCAAAATTCATCATTTCGATGACAGAGGTATCCGAGCAAGAAAGCTTCATGAGAGCCATGAGGTCACAGAAGATGTGGTCAATTACAGTGGAGTCACAGAAAGAAAACCGGGATATAACGACGGCGTGAGACATTATCTCCAGGAAACCTGCCGTCCAGGAGCCAGCTGCCAGAAGAGTGCAGACTCTCTTGCTCATGATCATGGTGTAACGCAGGGGATGGCATATTGCTACATAGCGGTCAAATGCCATGGCGGTGAGAAGAAGAAATTCCACCCCAGTCAGGGACAGAAAACAATACATCTGCAAGATACATTGACTGAAAGATATGCCCTTGCTGTCTATCAGCAGGATGCCCAGTAATTTTGGCACAGTGACAGTCAGGGAAGAGATATCCAGGGCGGACAGGTTGGCCAGGAAGAAATACATGGGGCTGTGCAGGTGCTGGTTGGCACAGACGACGTAGATGATCACGAGGTTCCCCAGCACGGCCAGCAGGAACATCAGGGTGAAGATGGTGAAGAGCGGGAGCTGCAGCTCTGGGAATTCAGAGAAGCCCAGGATCTGAAATTCTATAGCCCAGCTACCATTCCCCGTTCCTCTGCGTTCCAGCTCCATGGCGTGCCAAGCTAAGCAGGCAGGGAGAAGGTGAGAAAGAGAAAGAGAAAGACAGTGACACCAAGACCAAACCATGGAATGCAATCACAACGTCCCAGATTTGTAGCCTTGCAAAAATTGCATATTTTATGGTGAAATTGCTACCTATTTTCCTGGAGGAAATTGGGATCTTTGGAGGATTTGTGGGAGTTCTTAATGTAGTGGCAGAGGAGTTTTCTAGACCTTGCATGCCTCTTCTTCAGACACTCTGTCTGGAAAGCTCTTGGGCTCTATCATCTTGTTCTCTTGGTCCTTTGAAAGGCCTCACAACCTCCAAAGACTCTGATTTTAAGAAATGCCGATTTTAAAACAATCCTGGACATTTTATTTTAAGATTCTACTTTTACCTACTTGAGGGAAGTATTTGATCTGGAAGTGTCTCAGAGTGTCTGGGCATGAAATTCGTATATTCAGAGAGGGAGAGATACAGAGGGCAAGGGAGGCAAAAGTCCAGGGTGGAGCAGGGTCTGTGGTGACACAAGATCTAATTGTAAAGATTGGGCCATATCTGCCAACAACTGTTACCTTACAATACCATTTTACTTTAGTTCCAGAGAGGCAAACACACGTATTTAAAATGCTGCCTGTTAAAGCTTCTATAATGAACAAAAGTGAAGAGGAGGCAGAAGGGTCACTGCTGTGCTGCTCATCATCAGACCCCCACCCACGCAGGCATTACACTGATACACGTAAAGCATGAATACAGCACAGACAGCTGAAGAGCGGATCTTCATCAGAGCCCCATGCAGGCGTCACACTGATACACGTAAAGCATGTATACAGCACAGACAGCTGAAGAGCAGATCTTCATCAGAGCCCCATGCAGGCATCACACTGATACACGTAAAGCATGACTACAGCACAGACAGCTGAAGAGCAGATCTTCATCAGAGCCCCATGCAGCCATCACACTGATACACGTAAAGCATGAATACAGCACAGACAGCTGAAGAGCAGATCTTCATCAGAGCCCCATGCAGCCATCACACTGATACATGTAAAGCATGTATACAGCACAGACAGCTGAAGAGCAGATCTTCATCAGAGCCCCATGCAGGCATCACACTGATACACGTAAAGCATGACTACAGCACAGACAGCTGAAGAGCAGATCTTCATCAGAGCCCCATGCAGCCATCACACTGATACACGTAAAGCATGAATACAGCACAGACAGCTGAAGAGCAGATCTTCATCAGAGCCCCATGCAGCCATCACACTGATACACGTAAAGCATGAATACAGCACAGACAGCTGAAGAGCAGATCTTCATCAGAGCCCCATGCAGGCATCACACTGATACACATAAAGCATGACTACAGCACAGACAGCTGAAGAGCAGATTTTGATCAGAGCCCCATGCAGGCATCACACTGATACATGTAAAGCATGAATACAGCACAGACAGATGAAGAGCAGATCTTGATCAGAGTCCTGTGCAGATTTAACACTGGTACATGTGACGAGTAAGCAGACATTTGAATTTGGCAGAATAGAAGAATCTTAAATAAATGAAGTTTCCTCTTAAATAATATTTGTATTTATTTAAGAGAAAACGCTATACAACATTCCCAAAATAATGAGATTACTGTCCATGCTGTTCAGAATATTACTGGCAGTGCCCAGTAGATGCACAGCATTGGTCTTTATCAAGTACAAAGTACAGTGGCTTGTCTCCAAAATCCCCCTGAAGATCAGAGTTTATCTTTAAGGGATTCAGCAACCTGGCAATCTTTCCTCTTCTGTTTGCAATTTAGCTGTAATTCATTTCCCTGAATCTCCTCCTGCCTGAAGACCTAACAATAAGAGATTCACAAATGCGTTGGATGGGATAAAAAAAAAAGCAAACAAAACCCAAAACAACCCAGTCAGCGAAATGGATGTGTGCAGGCGCGTCCCCACGGCAGGAAGATATTTTATGTAACAGACGAGTTGTGGCTTTCTTGTTCTCATTGTAACCAGCGCTGTAAGAGGAGTGTTAAATAAAGAAATAACTGAGGCTTTAATAAATTGCTGCATAAGATTATTTCAGAATAAATTCTAACTCCAGTTCAGTGGCACAGAAATCATTCCCTGTGATTGTCAGCACCTCCCGTCTCTCCTGAGGAAAACTACAAACAAAACTGGCGTTTTTCTTCCTTATCCCTTAACTCCGAAAGCTCTGATCCCCTTCCCTTTCCCAGGGCCAGTGAAGGTCACTGTGATGCTATCCAGGGGGTGGACGGGTCAGCTGGGATCCCGTTTTGGATCCTGTGGATCTGACCCTGACGCAGATTCAACATTTTCTGGTTAATTTATTTAAGATATTTCTATTCCGCCTGTACTGACTGTGTCATGCTAGGGGGATTACAGAGCACACGAAAAGCAATGAGTAACATAAAACTTAAAACGCATCACAAATCAGCAAACATGAAAATTACTAAACTTCTCCATCTCGCAAAAATGCTTCTGTAACTAAGCAGGCTTGTACTGTCTTGCGAAACAGTTTAAAATCCGCTATTCCTCGAACCTCATCAGTTAAACTGTTTGAAAGCACAACACCCCTAATGGACAATGTGCATTGCTGGTATCTTGGAAATGCACGACCTTTGCTGATGGCATCTCAAGACATTTCCCACTGACTGAAGGAGGCGTTGTGTTAGGGACATAATCCTTGAAAAGATCAGTGGGAAATGATGGGGCAGCTTCACGAATGACTTAAACATAAAGGTAAACGTAAAGATCTTAAATCTTTCCGCTTAAAGTCTCAATTTATCTCTCTTTTCACAATATGTAGTACCAGTTTTAATCTTACTAGTTTCTCCACCTTGTAACTTTTTGCAACTTGTATTTTAACTTATTTTATTTAAAATGGGCTTTGATTTTTAACTTCTTAATCTCTGATTTATCTAGTTTGTACCTCTTTATCTTCTTCATCTGTTCCTTAGATGTAACTAGTATTGTTATTATTTATAACCAGTTCAATTGGTCATGTGTAAAAGCACCATTGCTTGATGTTACATTAATTGTAAACCGATGTGATGTTACTAAATGAATGTCGGTATGTAAAAGCTACAAATCAATAAATAAATAAATGTAGCCATCTGCTCCTCAGGTAATTACAGTGAAGCCGATGTAATGATGGACTTACGAGTTCACGCCGTGAGGCCTTTAAAGCCACCCTGGCCGCTGAATTTTGTAGGAGCTTTAATGCTCGTGTCCTATTTTCTGGAATCCCCAAGCAGAAAGAGTTTCCACGGTCCAGAGTGATTGAAATAAAAGTTTGGACCACGGCACAAAAGTCAGACTGCTCCGTTAGAGGGTCTGAGATAGCTGAGTTGTTTTAGATGGTAAGACAGTGTGTGTTTGTTGTCTATAAGTCAACAGAGGGTCAAAATGGAAGCCCGAGTTCCAAACCTGGTCAGAGAATTCAATATTGAGCCCCTCCAGCAGAATGCCAGGGGATTCCTCTGGCCGAGCTTTCTGTGAGAACCAGAGGGCCTCCGTTTTTGAAAATGTAAGGATTAAGGCATTTTCCTGCTGATAAGCAGGATTAGTGGGGTCAGCCAGTGACCTTCCAGCCCAAAGCCATTGTGAAAGATTGACTGCGTTAGACCTGTCCCTACCGGAGCTGTTTTTTAAGCCTGCACTAGAGACTGAGTTTGGTTCTGCAGGTCCGAGGGATCCCAGAACCCATCTGGTATCCTATTTCAAAGTCAGACATACAGTTTTCTGAAACAATCACATAACAAGAGGAATCACGACACAGTTCTTTGCAAACTGTTTGGATGCTGGTGGATTCTTATTAAAGAAAAGGTCCAACCTCATCACTTACTTTCTTGTCCAATGAGCTCTGCCTCGCCGGAGTTGAGTTGGAGGAGCAGGGAGACTTTTATCGGCTGATGCACACATTTGGGACATGATCCCTGGATTCGCAGACCTTGCTATGCATCCTTCTTCATGTTTCATTTTATGGCGAGTGTGCACATAGCCCCGATGGATTTCTCTCCGTTTCATGAAAGTTGTTTGATATTTTAATTAATGCTTTATCGGTTGAGGTCTGGTCCGCTCGTTCAAATGGGTGAAATGACTTCATGGGAGGAAAAGGCCATTGTACGGTGAGGGACGTGGCCAGGTTTTATTGTTAATATTCTGTGCTGAAGTAATTCGAGCCACAGAGAAAGTTTTTCCAGTCTGGAGAGACGAGCACAGGCAGGATCTATGAGATAAAGATAGAGGAAAACTAATGATACCAACAGGAGTAGAGAGCCAGGAAGGAGTGGAAAACATGAAGAGGGATCTAGTGAAGCTGGAAGAATGGTCTAAGCTCTAGCAGCTGACATTTTATGCTAAAACATTCAGGGTAATTTCATTTAGGATGCAAAAACTCAAGGGAAAGTTAATTGGAAGTGAAATTCTTCTAAGCACAAAGGAAGAGAGGGATCTGGGGTGATTGTATCTGATTATGTTAAGGTGGTCAAACAGGTGGACAAAGTGATGGTAAAAGCCAGAAAGATGCTCGACTGCATAGGGAGAGGACTGGTCAGCAGAAAAAGGGAGGAGATATTGCCCCTGTATAAGACCCTGGGAGACCTCACTTGTAATACTGAGTACAATTCTGGAGATCTCACCTTCAGAAGGAAATAAACAGGATGAAGATGGCCAGATGGGGACTATTACAATGGTCAGTGGTCTTTGTTCTAAAGCATAGGGGGAAAGACTTAAAGATCTAAACATGCACATCCTACAGGAAAGGTGAGATAGGGAAGATATGACAGAGATATTCAAATATCTCAAAGTTTCCATGCATAGGAGGTGAAAGGTTATGAGATGAGGGTGAAAGGGGGTAGATTCATGAAATATCTCTTTACAGAGAGGGTGGTGGATGCATGGAACGGTCTCCCAATGGAGTTGGTGGAGGCAAAAACAGGATCTGAATTCAAGAAATCCTGGGATATAAATACAGGGGATCTCTGAGGGATGAAGGGAATTGTAAGGGTTACATAAATCATCGGACTGATGGGGAGACTGGATGGGCCATATGGTCTCTCTCTGCAGTACAGGGGATCTCTGAGGGACGATGAGAATTGTAAGGGTTACATAAATCGGACTGATGGGGAGACTGGATGGGCCATATGGTCTCTCTCTGCCATCATGTCTCTGAGTTTTAGAAATGGCTTCTAGACAAAAGCCCCGAGAGCCAGGGGCAGCTGAGAGGTCCCCTCACCATGATAGATGAAGGGGACAACACCCTCAGGTGCCAGGCAGTCACATAAACCAAACACCTTCACCAATTAAAAGGCAGCCATTATTATCTCACAGACGAAGAACATCTGCATCCCCGGAGCAGCCTAAAGTTTTGTAGAGGGGCTTTCAGCACACATAAGGCCATGCTCTCACCTCCTAACTCTAACGAAACTGGTCCTCTTTTCTCAGCAGATTAAATCATTGTGTAGTGCAGCATTAAAAGCAGAGGTGTAGGGAAAGTTTGCACAGAAAATGTAACTGCTAGAAAGTTGGGTTTTCACGGGGGTCCTGATTTCATGAGCGACCCCCTTTGTTCACCTACATTTTTCACCAGAAGCTTATGGCACCAGCTTTCAAATGCCAACAGTATTTCTAATCTGTTTGTGACTTTTGACATTGAAACAACAATTAAAACATTTAAAACATGACAAGATAAACATAAAATCTAGACATGAATAGATCCTGGTGGGGGGTGGAGGGAGCTGGGAAGGGGCAGAAGGATATAAGGCTGAAATCCAAGGCTGAACTATTGTACAAAAAAAAAAAAAAAAAGCCTCAACAAGGAAATAAAAAGAAATTCAAATCTGGATCAGACATTGGGAAATGCGGGGTAGTGTTTCCATCTCTGGTGTTTTTGTGTGCCCATGGACCCCGATACAGCCGCAGAGGAGCTCTAGCAAGCACCGAGGCAGGTGAGAGGTGCCCCAGCATGGGCTGAAGATGGAGGAAGATGACCCTAACCATGGCCACACCTGTACGCAGCAGAAAGAGACCCAAACAACGCAATGTTGGTCTCATGAATGGTCCTCCGACTACTTCAAGCCCTTTCGGACCTGCCGCACAGAGCAGCAACTGCGACAGGGTGGACGATGGTCAGAGGATGAGGACATCAAAGACGAAGACTTGAAGTGAGACAAGACTCAGGATAACTCAACAAAGGGATTCAGAGTTGTAGGCTAAGACAAGCCTTGGATAAACGGAGGACTCAGACAGAGTCACAGGATATGAAGTCCGACAAGGAGATCTGCAGTGGTACTGCCACATCACGCGCCCTACACTACCAAGCTAGGCAGGTCGTAGACCATGCATACACGCGCCCTACACTACCATGCGAGGCAGGTCACGGACCACGCTTGAGGTCTCCCAATACAGTTGCTTGAAGAGGATATGAAGGCTCCAACAAGGCCTGAAATGAGACGCACCGGCCCAGCCAACTAAGTCAAGCACGGCCGTCAAGGACAGGATAGGCAGGGTTCATATCAAGGCGGAGGCATGTGCAAGAGGCTCCGAAGATCCGGACAGGATTGGGAAGAGAAGATAAAAACCGGGGTTCAAGCTTAGGAAGGCCTCAGGGTCCAGGGACATTCGGAGTATGGATACTGATGGTAGGAGAAAATAAAAGTCAGGATCTTCTTGGAGGTTTACGCTGCCCAGAGGACATCTTGAAGTGGAGGTCCAAAGAACAGAACATCAGCAGAACTTCCGAGATGAGGAATGGAGACATCAGGACCTGACAAGACGAAGGGTCAAGACTAGAGACCTTACGAAGATGAAGATGAAGACATGGTGTGGACATCACGAAGACATGGAATTCCAATGAAGAACAAAGTGCCTTGAGAAGCTGATGACAAGAAGTATTAGGACAATACAGTAGAGTAGTCTATGAACCCCACATCACAACTAGCATATTGATAACACTATGTATGATAAATTTACCCGTAAAAGTACTTTCAGTACACTCGGTCATGACCCACTTCTCTAAAAATTATTTTGTCTAATGATATATTGTAACCGAACCTTTGACGGCACCAGTTAGAATGTACTATAGTACACTTTTACCTACATTAAATATGTGCCTACATGTAAACCATTGCGATGGTATATAACTTAGCGACGGGATAGAAAAGAGTTTAAATAAATAAATAAAGAAGGACTGGCTCCTTATGAAGGACTGGCTCCTTATGAAGGCAAGGAAGGAATGAAGACTGAAGCTTTTTATACTGCAGAAGAGGCAGATCCAAAGATGACATCAGTAGTCACCACTCCCTCGCTGTAGCTTTAAATACTGAAGAGAGAGCCGGCCTCACCCCCTAGGAAGAAACAGGAAGCAGAGCAGGACCCTGGACAGTGGCCCTGCTGCGACGCTGAAGATTGCAGGAGCTGGGACTGGAGTTAGGCCGCAAACCAGGCCTAGGGCTGTCAGCTGCTCTCAGGCAGCAGGGAGAGCACCAGAGGAGGCTTCATGCTACAGGCGAGTCTGGGGATGTAGGCCCGCTCTCACGGAGAACCTGCAGGTAAGGCTGGCGACCTCCGGGTCGCATGGTGCGAGCTTCGGCAGCTCCCCTACGAGGAACGGCTGAAGAGGTTAGGGCTGTTCAGCTTGGAGAAGAGACGGCTGAGGGGGGATATGATAGAGGTCTTTAAGATCATGAGAGGTCTAGAATGAGTAGATGTGACTCGGTTACACAAAGTTTTATATTTGAATAAACATTTATAATATTTCACTTCTGTGCCTCAGACTGTTGTTCCTGTTTCTGCATAACCCCCTCCACACACGCACACACGCACACACACACACGCGCACACACGCACATGCACACACATGCACACGCGCACACACATGCACACACATGCATGCACGCACGCGCACACATGCACACACACACACGCGCGCACGCATGCGCACACTCACACACCCCCCTCTCCGTATCTGATATTCAGATGGAGTTTTAGACTGACTGACAATTTGCCCCATGTTCTGTTCTCTGAAATGAATGTGTATAAAACCCCAGTCAGGCTCATATCCGCTCGTCTCTTCAAATCTTAGCCCAGAGCTGTGTATAGAGACCGACCCACTCGCGTGATCAGGGCACCTCAGTCTCTTCCTGTTCCAGGGAATCATTCCCAGCTCTCGCCACAGTAACTGTACGAGCCCTCTCATCAGCCGGGCCTCCCTTCTCTCTCCTCGCTCTCCCAGCTCCACCGCACAGGTAATTCCGGTTCTGCTTTGTTCCCCCAGGTGCAGTCTCCCTATGGGACCTCCCCAATTTGAATCAATCCAATGTTAGACTTCATGAAGCAGCCGACCTGCTCTCCATCCCTGGGACTGAGTGCCCCACCTCTGCAGGATGCCCTGGTCCCGGCAGCCTCGGATCGCTCCTCCTGCTCCAGCCAGAGCCCAATCCTTCCAGTGGGAGTTTAGCAAATAAAAATCAGATTCATATCTGGATGCACAATGTCAATCGTCTGTTCCCCACCTTGAGATGGGACTTCTCTATCCTCACCCAGGAGCTCCTAACTATCAGGAGCACTTACAGCAGAAGAACATAAGAACTGGCCATGCTGGGTCAGACCAAGGGTCCATCAAGCCCAGCATCCTGTTTCCAACAGTGGCCAATCCAGGTCATAAGAACCTGGCAGGATCCCAAGGGGTAGAGATTCCAGGCAGCGGATTTCTGCAAGTCCACATTTAATAATGGTTAATGGGACTTTTCCTGCAGGAAATTCCTCAATGAATTCTGAACTGAGTGGTGGCCAAGCCCTTGTTTATTAGCAGAAATATTCGCACATGAGATGCTTAGGACTATTATGAATACCAAAGATTCAAATCTCATTGTTCTACATTTCTCTGCAATTACATTACTTTTTAAAAATAAAAGTCCACAGGCGAACAGGCACTGCAAGCAGCCCCCAGCCACACTTCTGGGCAACCTAAGGGTGGACTGAGCTTTCTAATGTGACCTGGTTGGGACCTGCTGCAAATGTTTCTTGAAGTTACAGGATGAAATCCCCCTGCCAGGGAACAGGACGACTGATTCAGATCTCTAGAGCTGAGGAATAAAACAAAGCGCATATGTGTGGTTAATTGGCCGTCCCGTGAGTGCATTCCTCCCAGGTTTCAGCCACGGGGGACTCTGCAGACCTTCTTAACCCGGCTGATTGAGAACCTGCGAGTCTCTGCGAGGAAGCGAGCTCTCGGTCCCCGGTAAGTCAGACCCAGATGATCTCTCACTGTGGAAACTGCAGGGTTTGCACCTCCAGCTCCGTGGCTCCTGCACTGGGAGTGCTCGGACCACCCTGAGGAAGTCACCAAATGACGTGGTTTAAGCATTTCGTGTCCAAAACTTCCAGGCGGTGAGTGGGACGTGCAGGCCACCCTGGGTCCAACCTCGGAAGCCGGGGTCCAAGCCATGGGTCCGACTTGCGACTTGGTGAGATGGCATGAGGTGGCTCAAACAGGCAGCAAACGCCTGTGGCACCTTATGTACGGGCGTCAGGGTTTGAAAGCTGCAACTTTTAGTGTTTTATTTATTTATTTATTTATTTATTTAAATAAAGAAGCAAAAGGCACCACCTCTTAAACGTTTAATGTGGCTCAATCGGTATCAAAAAAATCCAAAGGATATAACATTGTATGTATAGGTGAATAACAAAGTTTTTAAAGATGCCGCATCAGCAAGCCTGGCGACGTGTTCAACCCTACAGAGTTGAACCGTCCGGTCTTCTAATCATCTGCGGCTCTTAACGGCTGTGTAGCCTGTGAATAATATCAAAAAGGAGAACAGAATGGAGATCTTTTATGTTCCGTGCAAAGCAGCAATGAAGTCTGTGAATTAGTACTTTAAATCCATGGGTCACGGCTCGAAAGCCGGTGGCAATATTGAGCAATCAGTCCGTCTGTCCCGACTGTAACGTTAAGACAGCTGTGAGGCCTGTAAGTTTGTGCTTTACATCTATGAATCACGGCTCAAAAGCCTGTGGCAATATTGAGCAATCAGTCCGTCTGTCCCGACTGTAACGTTAAGACAGCTGTGAGGCCTGTAAGTTTGTGCTTTACATCTATGAATCACGGCTCAAAAACCTGTAGCAGTGCTGAGCAATTAGTCCGTCTGTCCCGACTGTACAGTGCGTCTCTTAACCCGACAACGGCCGGTGTTTCGCTGCTGGGTTGCAGCTTCATCGGGGGTAAATCACCTCCTTCTGTACAGATGGAACATAAAAGATCTCCATTCTGTTCCCCTTTTTGATATTATTCACAGGCTACACAGCCGTTAAGAGTCGCAGATGATTAGAAGACCGGACGGTTCGACTCTCTTGCTCCCTCGGACTCTGCTCCCCAGACATCCTCCACATACGTACACCTCTCTTCCAATTGGGGTATCGTGTGCGAGTGGGGATACCCCTTCTGAGTCAGCTTATCATGGATTATCCACTGATCAAGCCGCCTCTATTTTCACTACTCACGGAATGGAACCTGTATCTCATGCTTATAAGTCTCATACGTTCTCCGTTCCAGCCTTTCCATTCCTGTCTTTTCGCAGTTTGACGTGGGAAATACTTTCCCTCATAAATGTCATTTCTGCCAACAGGGTCAGTGAGTTACACACCTTGTAGTTACATACTCATCAGACCCTGCGTTCCTCCGTCACAGAGTGGTTTTTACGCATTCAACTTCCTATCCTTAAGACATTGCATCTCACCTTACTCAGGATATACTCTGCCCATTTTTCCCCAACACCTCTCTCTCACCAGAGCGAGAGGGTTTTTCCCACTCCTTGGACAGTAATAGTGCACTTGCATTCTATGTAGACCGCACTACACTCAATAGAAATTCCACCTAACTCTTCCCTTCTGTGACAAGAGTCAAGCTGCCAGTTCCAATAGGCAAACAGACCTATTCCTCCTAATTGACGGTCTGTATCAGGCTTGCTGATGCGGCATCTTTAAAAACTTTGTTATTCACCTATACATACGATGTTATATCCTTTGGATTTTTTTTATACCGATTGAGCCACATTAAATGTTTAAGAGGTGGTGCCTTCTGCTTATTTATTTTGATATACAGGACCAATCCAGTGCTCTTTTTGCTGTTTTATTTATTTATTTAACAGGCCTTATATACACACCGCACTCTACAAAAAATATTGCTGGGAGTGGTTTGCACAATAACATTCATAGTATAAAATATTAAATACAGCTTTCATCACAAACAATAAAAACAAGATAAAAGTTAAATATGTTGGGATTTTTTTCACTTCTGCATTCTATACTGATTTATACCCCAGAGTCATCACAATATCGCAATCCAGCATCATAACCGGTAATCACGGAGAAAGGGACTCCAGATGTTTTATTCATGTGTCGAATGCCTTTTAAATTCTGTGGCCATTCGCAGCGACTCCAGTGCACATTCCAGGGGTGAGGGCCAGCAGTGGAGAACGCAGGCTTCCGGGGAATATCTAATCTGGCAATGTTTAGTGCAGGACCTGCAGACCACAATAGCCTGGTGGGTTTGTATAATCGGCGTGATGAGGCCTTGTGAAGTAAACTGAAAATCATTACTAAGTGGGACAAGATCCCACTTTTCAACTTTATTCCGAGATTGAGTGGTAGCCACTCTTGTTTTGTGTAAATGTGTTATATTGAATACGCAATGTAATTGGCAGGGGGATATATGTTTGCCATGGCTGGTATTTGTTAAAGTACGAGCAGCTGACTTTTCAATCAGTTGTAATGCATGAATTGCCCTTGTGGGTAGTCGGAACTATATAATCAAGGTTATTTAGAATCAGAGCCCGAAGTAGTGAAAATAGTCTGTGTCAATGAGTGAGTGCATTTTATACATAAAAGAGTTTTACAACAGATGATACTTGGGGTTGCATTGATAAATTGGAATCTAGTATTACCCCTAAATTTCATGTTTTACGTACAATAGAAATACAATGGCCATCAAAAATTAAAGAATTTGGAAGACAATGTGTTGGATTGTATATCATAGAAAGAAACAGGACTTCAGTTTTGCCTGTATTAAGCTTCAGCCTGCTATGAGAGAACCAGATTTTAACTGACTTTAGTGTGACCCAGGACTGCAGATTTCCACGTGAACCCTCAAAGCTCGTGCAAAAAGAAATCCTAGATTTCCAAACACAAGGCGACCACACGCATTGACCTTAAAATTTGGATTGAGTAGCATGCTCGCGGCTCAATGTCACAATGCGTGTGTAAATGACACAGTGTGCCTGGGCAGAAACTCAGGATTTAGGGGTTCCAGTGTCTGGGAATAGGAGGTTGGGAGGTACCTCAGAACTGAGGGTTCCCAGGGTTTGGGTATCGGGAGTCTGGGAATAGGAGGTTGGGAGGTACCTCAGAACTGAGGGTTCCCAGGGTTTGGGTATCGGGAGTTAAACATGCTCTCTGGATTTTGGAGTTGTCAGGATGTTCTGGTTGTCAGAGGATGGGAAATTTCTCAGAATGTTGAGTTGTCAGTTTGTATTCTGGAGGTTAGGAGGTTTCTCAGGGTTTTGGGGTGTCAGGTTTGTATTCTGGAAGTTAGGAAGTTTCTCAAGATTTTGGGATGTTATGATTTGTATTCTAGAGGTTAGAAGGTTTCCCAGGATTGTGGGTATCAGGGTTTGTATTCTGGATGTTGAGAGGATTTTGGGGTGTCATGATTTGTATTCTAGAGGTTAGGAGGTTTCTCAGGATTTTGGGGTGTCAGGGTTTGTATTCTGGATGTTGAGTGGATTTTGGGGTGTCATGATTTGTATTCTAGAGGTTAGAAGGTTTCTCAGGATTTTGGGGTGTCAGGGTTTGTATTCTGGATGTTGAGTGGATTTTGGGGTGTCAGGGTTTGTATTCTAGAGGTTAGGAGGTTTCTCAGGATTTTGGGGTGTCAGGGTTTGTATTCTGGATGTTGAGTGGATTTTGGGGTGTCAGGGTTTGTATTCTAGAAGTTAGGAGGTTTCTCAGAATTTTGGGGTGTCAGGGTTTGTATTCTGGATGTTGAGTGGATTTTGGGGTGTCAGGGTTTGTATTCTAGAGTTAGGAGATTTCTCAGGATTTGGGAGTGACAGGGTGAGGAGATATTATTCAGTCTTTGTGTAGATTTGTTTTTTTGGGGAGGGGCACAGGAAAGGGGTGTCAGGGTTTGTATATCAGTCCCTGAGAGTCCTAATGTTTGCTTTTGGTTATGAATGTCACTTGCTTCCCCCCTCAAGCAGAAAGAGAGTATCCCTGATAAACATGAGTCTTGTGACTCTGAATTAATTTTACTTTTCATTTTGACTCACAATGGATTGGACTTGGATTATTTTTCACTGAATTTATTATACTACTAAATTAATGTATTAATGAAACCTGCTCATGGTGTTGTATTTTCAGATGGGCTTCAAAGGCGGAACGGACGAAGGTTCCCCCAAGTTGGACTTCCCAGGTCTTGCTTTAATCTGCTCTTCCTTTCTCCCTGAAAACCTCTCTCACGGGGTGGAGTCTCCCCATCGGTTTCTTTTGTGCATTCCATGATAGGAATGAAGCTCACCCGTGAGCCAGGGGCGTTGGGTGCAATCTCAGGCTCTCAGATTTCTCGCCGTGTGCTAGAGAGCTTCTTTCTGAAGCTCCCAGGGTGTTCCACGTGCAGGGATTGAATCGAGCGGTGTTTGGACGTTTTCGTAATCAGGCCGGTGGTGCCTACAATCAGTGGGGCTTTTTCTGTAGCTTTCTGCCACCTTTTCTTGGTCTTCGGTTGCATCCTTTGGTGCCTGAGGATCTTCTCTCTCCTCATACATTGCACAGCACAGTCGCTGGGCACTGACACTTCTATCCCCAGTGCTGTTCTTGTGCTTTTCTCCTTTACCACAACGTCCGATTTTCTTGCATTGAGCTTTTCATCGGCTGGAATAGGAATGCCCCAGGTGATCAACGCTTCTTCATTCTCTACAATTCTGTCTGGGTCATCATCCCTGTGTTTTCTCGTACAGCGATTTTTATAATGTTTACAGAGTTTCCAGCGGATGAGCCCTGCCACCTTGTCGTACCTTTCTTTCTGCAAGCTTTGTCAGGGCTGATGCAAGGGTATTAGGCATCCTAGGTGAACCTTCAAACTCGCACCCTGCCTCTTACACTCCTGCCTGCTGGGGGCAGCTCTGGAACAGGATCCCCCTGCCTTGCCCTGCTCGGTATCCACCCCTCACTCTTCTCTCACCCTCTGGTGGCATCGGCCTCCCTGTTCCCCACAGTGTCTATCCCCCCTGTCCAATATTCCTTTCTCCTCCTCTCCACAGCATCTTCTTTCTCTTTCTCCACCCACCTTCACCTGCCCAGCACTCCCCCTCTCTCCACAACTCTCTGACCTATCTAGCTTCCTCTGTCTCCATCTACTTGATATCCATTACCTTCTCTCTTCTGGTTCTAAGGAGGTTTTTGCCAGCCCAAAAATGTTCACGCCCTAGGTGCCTGCCTATTTTGCCTAATGGATGAAGCAGTCCTGGGACTTGCAACATCAGCAGATCATCTCCAGCAACGAGATGAAAACCGGCCTCCAGTTCCATGCTCTGCTCACTGACTCTGCTCCCCGTGCCCATCCTCCCCATCACCTTCAGTAATCTATGCAACATTTATTCATTTACAGGCATTTCTATTCATTGATCCAAACTAAACGTTCTGGGCAGATTGCAATAGCTTTTAGAGATAAAACATACAAAATGCAAAAAAACTGGTCACTCAGAGCTACAGCTTCAAGGGTTAATTCTCCCGCCCTCTGCTGTGTCCCCAGACCATCCCGGAACCTGAATCATTGCCTGATTATGAAAGGATCAAGCTTGTATATTACTTAATGTTTTCCAAATGAAATAAGCATTTTATAATATAACAGAAGTGGGGTAGAAAATAAATAGAAAACCCTTTTCTGGAACGAAAAACATGGAAGTTTTGTCAAAACTTAAAACCTAATACACTTCTAACATTTCTCTTTACTGCCTGTAGGTGGGAAAGTTTAGCAGAGAT
Source organism: Rhinatrema bivittatum (assembly GCF_901001135.1). Classification (NCBI taxonomy): domain Eukaryota; kingdom Metazoa; phylum Chordata; class Amphibia; order Gymnophiona; family Rhinatrematidae; genus Rhinatrema; species Rhinatrema bivittatum. The sequence continues at coordinate 5,375,101 of NC_042630.1, forward strand.
GGAGTTTGAGGTAATTTTGGCGTGGGATTATTTGTTTCCAGCTGATCAAACTGGGCAGAAGTTGGGGCACCAGCTGTTTGTTTAGTATCAATGGACTGGAGAGCAGTGTTTCTCAAACCAGTCCTTGGTACTCTGAAAATGTACACAAAGTGTCAGTGAGAGTGCCAGGATTGGAACTCAGTCACAAGAAGATAAATTAACTCCCCAGGATCATACACAGAGAGTCAGTAACAGAGCTGAGGATTAGAGCTGACATTCAGGGAGATAAAGGGCCCCCTCCAGCATCGCACACAGTCAGTGACAGAGCCGGGGATCAGAGCTGACACAAAGGGAGATAAAGGGCCCCCTCCAGCATCGCACCCAGTCAGTAACAGAGCCGGGGATTAGAGCTGACGCACAGGGAGATAAAGGGCCCCCTCCAGCATCGCACACAGTCAGTGACAGAGCTGAGGATTAGAGCTGACATTCAGGGAGATAAAGGGCCCCCTCCAGCATCGCACACAGTCAGTGACAGAGCCGGGGATTAGAGCTTCCACACAGGGAGATAAAGGGCCCCTCCAGCATTGCACACAGTCAGTGACAGAGCCGGGGATTAGAGCTGCCACACAGGGAGATAAAGGGCCCCTCCAGCATTGCACACAGTCAGTGACAGAGCTGAGGATTAGAGCTGACATTCAGGGAGATAAAGGGCCTTCTCCAGCATTGCACACAGTCAGTGACAGAGCTGGGGATTAGAGCTGACATTCAGGGAGATAAAGGGCCTTCTCCAGCATTGCACACAGTCAGTGACAGAGCTGGGGATTAGAGCTGATGCACAGGGAGATAAAGGGCCCCCTCCAGCATCGCACACAGTCAGTGACAGAGCCGGGGATTAGAGCTGATGCACAGGGAGATAAAGGGCCTCCGCCAGCATCGCACTCAGTCAATAACAGAGCCGGGGATTAGAGCTGATGCACAGGGAGATAAAGTGACTCCTCCAGCATCGCACACAGTCAGTGACAGAGCCGGGGATTAGAGCTGATGCACAGGGAGATAAAGGGCCTCCTCCAGCATCGCACTCAGTCAATGACAGAGCCGGGGATTAGAGCTGATGCACAGAGAGATAAGGGCCTCCTCCAGCATCGCACACAGTCAGTAACAGAGCCAGGGATTAGAGCTGATGCACAGGGAGATAAAGTGACTCCTCCAGCATCGCACACAGTCAGTGACAGAGCCGGGGATTAGAGCTGATGCACAGGGAGATAAAGGGCCTCCTCCAGCATCGCACTCAGTCAATAACAGAGCCGGGGATTAGAGCTGATGCACAGGGAGATAAAGTGACTCCTCCAGCATCGCACACAGTCAGTGACAGAGCCGGGGATTAGAGCTGACGCACAGGGAGATAAAGGGACTCCTCCAACATTGCACACAGTCAGTGACAGAACCGGGGATTAGAGCTGACGCACAGGGAGATAAAGGGACTCCTCCAACATTGCACACAGTCAGTGACAGAGCCGGGGATTAGAGATGACGCACAGGGAGATAAAGGGACTCCTCCAACATTGCACACAGTCAGTGACAGAACTGGGGATTAGAGCTGATGCACAGGGAGATAAAGGGACTCCTCCAATATTGCACACAGTCAGTGACAGAGCTGGGGATTAGAGCTGACGCACAAGGAGATAAAGGGACTCCTCCAACATTGCACACAGTCAGTGATAGAGCTGGGGATTAGAGCTGATGCACAGGGAGATAAAGGGCATCCTCCAGCATTGCACACAGTCAGTGACAGAGCTGGGGATTAGAGCTGACGCACAGGGAGATAAAGGGACTCCAACATTGCACACAGCCAGTGACAGAGCCGGGGAGTAGAGTTGCAGCACTCAAGTGATTTTCCAGAGTTACACACAGAGTCAGAAACAGAGGAGAATCTTGACTTTATGGTGCAGGGCTCTGATCATTTATTTATTGCGTTTGTATACCATCATTCTGTGACCACTCATAACGTTTGATCATGGATCCATACCTTCTCCCCAGAAGCAGTGGCTGGTGGTGCTGATGATTTTAAGGTCAGGCAGCTCCGTGGTAGCATACATGTATGTGCTAAACAATATCTGTTCTTATTTCAATCCATCTTTCTCTTGGTTCATTCCCCCAACAGATCAAGAACATTGAAATGATAGGAAAGGCGAACAAGACCTCAGTCTCAGAATTCATTCTCTTGGGATTCTCCGACCTCCCTCACCTGAAGTTTATCATCTCTGTAACTGTTTTTGGGATCTTCATGATCTCTGCTCTGGGGAATGTGGGGTTTTTAACATTGGTGTGTGCTGACTATCGTCTACAAAAGCCCATGTACTTCTTCCTCAGTAACTTGTCCATCTTGGACATCTGCAACACTTCCGTCACTCTCTATACGCTGCTGGACAACCTCATCACGGGGAATAAACTGATCACGTTCTCTGCATGTATGGCTCAGCTCTACTTTTTCATGGCTTTCACAAGTACTGAATGTTCCCTACTCAGCACCATGGCCTATGATCGTTACGTAGCGATTTCTAACCCCTTGCGTTATGCGCTCATCATGAACAAGAGGGCCTGTGCTCTGTTGGCCTCTGCTGCCTGGACACTTGGCTTTCTGGATGTGATGCCCCACTTGGTGTTGACATCTCACTTCTCCTTCTGCAACGCCAATGAAATCAACCATTTCTTTTGTGATTCTGAGGCACTGGTGGAGCTCTCCTGCAGCGACAGGAGCAGCATTGAAACCTTGATATTTGCCGAAGGGGTGTATGTGGGATCTATTCCCTTAATTCTAACCCTCACATCCTACGTCTATATCATCTCCGCCATCCTGAGGATTCGTTCTGCGGAAGGGAGGAGCAAGGCCTTCTCCACCTGCTCCTCCCACCTCACGGTCGTTATTCTCTTCTATGGGACCACAATCTTTTTCTACATGCGACCAACCTCTGTATATTCACCAACACAAGACAAACTATTCTGCTTACTGTACATGGGGCTGATTCCGATGTTAAACCCCATCATTTATAGCCTGAGGAACAAAGATGTGAAAAGGGCCCTGAAAAACTTCAGCGGTAGGAGAAATTATATGGGTATTAGGCGACATTGTTTGTCACATTGTTAAAAATAATTCATGTCTTTTAATGGAAGGTTCAGGTAGCCCATGTCAACATGAATGTACATTTATTTGCAGGTGCATATTAAGAGCGATTTTGAAACTGTTTGCATTGGAGCAAAGACCGTGTGTTTGATGGCTTTGCATCAGTTCTCAAAGGGCAAGTATGCACGTACAGTATTTTCCCTTTGACTACCTGTGATCTCTTGCACTAACTTTTTCCTGTGAGTAGAATATTGCTAAAAAAAAGTCCACATGTCAGTTTGAAAACGCAATCCACGTGCATGCTTTTCCTTCCCCCAAGGTAAACATGACTCCTCTCAATGAAAACTAAAATACAGAGCACAACTGGACCTAGGGAAACCAATAATGAACTTGCTGAAGACACGAGGTCGCGCCCCGAGAGCCTCTGCATCCTCCAAGATATCGGATTGAGGAGTCCTAACTTAGTAAACTTTCCCCACTGACTGTGTCATTGTCTTTTAATTCCATCGCGCCATTGGTCTTCTGACCTCTTTCCGTTTGATCCTTTCCCCGTTACACCTGTACTCCTATCGATGCTTACATTCACTGTAAACTTACAAGCATGGGGGAAAAAGTGCCCTGTTTTCTTGCATTATGTTTTCATAGCCCCTACCTGAAAAAAACTACTTCCTGCCCAATCAGAAATCCCTCCCCTTCTGTCCCTGTACTTCCTTTCAGTTGCACCCATTAACATATTTTGGTTGATTTCTATACTAAGAGTCTGGCTCACTAATTTAGCTTTTCCCCCATAGACAGAGAATGGGAGAAGAGTCTTAGTGAATCAGGTCCCAAGCCCCAAGAATACTGCAAATAAATAAATAAATATATGGTAAATGTATTTTCTTTAGTATAAAACCTCCTTCCACTCCATGAGCTATAGAAGGAGATGTCCCTACAGAGTCCGCAGGCATTAACATGTATGTACACTTTTATTTCCTATCTAATTAAAGATATCACAACGTGTAAAACTATATCTAATTTTTCCATGGGACCAACAATCATACGCTGTGATTTTTCAGACAAATATTGACCTTTTAATATAAAATAGTTATGTGCAATTATACTTTTGTAGGGTCTTTAGTATGGACTGGCCAGCAAATTCTCAATGACATGGCCAACGGGCAACTCATGGTCAACTAACAGACAAATGGATATCAGCGTACGCGCTAATCCAGATGAAATAGGCAGCTAAGTCTACATCCTAAACATGCAGCCTTTTCCCATGAGGGTTATATCAACATACATTTCATAGATTAATAGGAATAAATACGCAAGATGTGCACACCTGCTAGTTTTAAGTTATTAAAAAACAAAAAAACATGGTCTTGTATCTGAGACTCAAATCGCAAATAAAAACAAGCACACAACAGAAATTGGTTGTTCTGAGACTTCCCCTCAGACCCACACATCCTCTTCATAGCTTGTCCACCACCTCCCTCCCTCCTCACCCTGATACATGATGCCATTTTGAAAGTACTTTGCCAGTAAAGAAGTTTCTAAACTCTACTCCAGCTTGCACCACAAAAAGTGATGGTGACCCTGAGCGACATTGCTACGCTAAACCCAACCATCCATTTTTAAAGCCAACATATAGCCAAGAAGAAATTGGAAAAACTGAAGACTACCATGTTGCTGACAGTTCATTGGGCTTCATTGGATGGGGCATCATCATTGTTACCAACATGGGGGGTATCTTATTGTCTCTTATTCAGCAGCAAATGTCTTTTGAGCATATACACTCTTTTCCTGCAAGCAGAAATCTGCTGTGGCCAGGAAGTGCTCAATGTAAGAATCAAGCAAGCACTCCCAGTTTTTGCCTACAGGACTTTTTTTTTTCCCCTTCCAGATGTTGTAATGATTTACATTGATGAGGGGGAAAAGATTCCATTTCAAAACAACGTGACCAAAATGACGTGCAGGCTCCATGTGACGACATGCTATGGTGTAAAGAGTGATAGAAAGGCCTGATCCATTGAGATCTTTTCCCAGAGACGCAGAATGAATGAATCGTGGTGAATAAGGTCACACACAATAATAGTAATCAATGCATGTCAAAGAAAGTCGTAGCATCAAAGATGCCTACTTGGTACTGATATGCAAATAACTTTCTGAGCTCTCCTTTTGGATTCTGCTGTACAGGAAAGGGTGCGTGTGAGGTGAGGGCAGTGTTTATCATTTGTATAGGTGATTCTCTCAGAAGTATTTGACAAGGCCCTTGAAGAGCATGGATAACCTTGGGTTTCTTTGTCTTGCACATTTACGAAACAGATAAATAATTATGAACCTTACAGTGCTCCAGAGATTATGTCTCATATGCCCATAAAATACATTTAAGTGGTTTTCCTCCTTTGTTGGTAGAGACCGCGTTCACAGCCAAGGTAAGTCATGCCAAAAAAGCATGAATTTCTTTGTTTGCTTCTTTTTTCTTCACAGTGATCCCATTGTTATTGATTTTTTTTATTTCACTTGGGTTAATGATCCATAGCATAGACTTCACAACACTATTTACCATACCTGAGCCTCCCTGGATGGAGACCTTGCATCGATTTGTCAGTTTTGAGAGAGAACATCAGCAGGTAGAGAAGAGCTTTTGACCTTCCAAGAGATAAGAATGAAATTTAACTTAGCAACATCTCAGAGATTTAAATGGCTTCAGTCGAGGTACTGCTTGTTAACATGCAAATGTGGTATTCAATATTCATGCCTTGCAAGTGGTACCAGGGATTTTTTAAACTTGGGCTAAGGTACTGGCAACCTCTAAAGTGGTGTTGGGGGCTCTACCAATGTTTACAGAAAGCACTTATTTGGCGTTGCCAAGGGGTGAAAAGAGTGGGAAAAGGACTGAGACATGAAATCTGTACAAACAATGACTGTTTTGCGGAGTAAGTCGCTGCTGGTTTCCATGTTTGCATCCCTTGCTCAGATGTTGTATTTTATTGCACATAGGGCAGTCTGGACACGGGTAAAACTCTCCAAACTCAGTACTCAGACAGATAATAAATCTTGCTTTTTTGCTGCACAGAGATCTGGCCATTCTTACAGATGTTATATTTCTGTAACATGAAAGGGGATTTGGAAGGGGATTCAGGGAAGGATTACGGATATATTGTCTATCCAATGTGTACTTTCATTTTAAATTATTATTTGGAAATAGATTGTCATTCTGCTTTAGTTTGAAATTGATAGATATTTCGCTATCTTTACTCTTCAAACTCTTTTGTTGCAAGTGGAGGGATAGGTCCTTTCTAGAGATATGGACTTGGTGGAATATAACATGTTTACTGTACAAACATGAAGCTGCCGTAACTGAAAAATATTACAGACATGGAAAAGTTCAGGAGATCTGGAAGCCAGTAGATCCTAGGTGCTGCAATTGCAATCTTTTGAGTTCAATCATTATACAAAATGTTATTACAATATGATCACAGTTTCCTTCCAGATGAGTTGATGTTATGTTCACTAAATGGATATTGTATTTAAGAAACCCTGCAAATTTATTAAAAATATATGAACACATAAAAGCAAATGAAGACCTTGCGAGAAAAGATTGCTTATTTCAGGATGCTCTGCAGGCTGTGGTGCCTTTTATCAGATCTATGTAACAATTATCCCAAGACGATGTAGTATGTGAGCTGTGGAGACTGCACCCGGGTCTCCGCTTCAGATGATTCTATGCATGTAAGCTTTCCATGCCTCTGACCTAGATCCCTTTTGCAAAAAAGATTGAACATGATTTTTCCAGACCACAGGGATCCTTTCTTCCATTGTGTTTTGTTTCAGGAGAGCAATTATGGGAAATCCACAAGGTTTTGGTAACAGACAGGCAAAAGTGGAGGGAGCATAGGTTCCAAGGAACCAGCCGAAGCAATTATGTAAGGTCTTTGAAGCCTACTGTACTCAGAAACCCAATGTCACTTGTACGAGGAACATTATAGACAGGAGGCACGAGCTCTGGGATGTATTATGTAAGGTCTTTGAAGCCTCCTGTACTCAGAAACCCAATGTCACTTGTACGAGGAACATTATAGACAGGAGGCACGAGCTCTGGGATGTATTATGTAAGGTCTTTGAAGCCTCCTGTACTCAGAAACCCAATGTCACTTGTACGAGGAACATTATAGACAGGAGGCACGAGCTCTGTGATGTACTAAGTGTCAAATCCTGAAAGTTTCCAGAAACATGTGACATTAGTCCAATATAAAAAAGGCTTTTATTATCATTTATTTATTTATTTATTTAGAACTTTTCTATACCGACTTTCCAATAACAGAATTACTGATCAATTCGGTTTACATTTTGAACAATAACAGTGACAAGAGAATGTCTTACAAAAAACAGGTAGAAATAACTTGGAGATAAATATATGGGTTAACTAACAATGAGATACTAACAGTGAGATACACTATAAAATATACATAGCGTAATATAGGCAGAAAAACATCGGTGTGGGGTTGTGCAAAGTCTAATGTTATGGGAAAGCTTCATAGGATACTTCATAGGATACAATCATAGGATACTTCATAGGATACAATCCATGCCTGCGGGTGCATTTTATTAAGCAAGTGGATTCTCAGGAAATGTTTTCTAATCTCAGAAAATCTAAATTCCTGTGCAGAAACCAAGTTTGCAACATTTGCCCATGTTTGTCCTGATGAGCAGCTTCCATGTTTCCCCATCTCCTAGAACAATTTCATAAATGCCAGCAATATTTGTTCCCCAAACTTTTGAAACAACTTAATGTACCTGCTTATAACTCACCTTGAGCTACCAATGAAAAGGTACGAGCAAAGCTGAAACAAATAAATATCAGCGACATAATACTGCGGCCTGGTACTGACTGAGGATAAAGCAAATGAGTAAAATGCAAGAAGCTGTGTGCATTTTTACGTTCATTCCCTCTTGTGTGTGTGTGGGTGCTGCTGCTGATAATTGTTGTGTCTGATTTCGATTACCTGTTTCAGAGGTTGCACACCGTGAACAGGTGATGGAGAGACCCATGAAGCTACCGAGGCAGATATTTGAGATTATTAAAGCAGGGAAGTGTCCTTACTTGTGAGCTGCAAATTGGTCTTAAATCAAGTGAGAGGTGCTAGATCCTAAGAACATAAATATAAGACTTGCCATACTGGGTCAGATCAAAGGTCCATCAAGCCCAGTATCCTGTTTCCAACAGTGGCCAATCCAAGTCACAAGTACTTGGCAGGATCCCAAGGCGTAGAGAGATTCCAGGCTGCTTATCCCAGGGATAAGATGTGGATTTCCCCAACTCCATCTTAATAATGGTTAATGGACTTTTCCTCCAGGAACTTGTTCAAACCTTTTTATAAATGCAGCTACACTAACAGCTTTTACAACATCCTTTGGCAACAAATTCCAGAGTTTAATTATGCATTGAGTAAAAAAATAGTTTCTCTTATTTATTTTAAATGTATCACCCAGTAACTTTATTGTGTGTCCCCTGGTCTTTGTACTTTTTGAAAGAGTAAATAACCGATTAAGATTTCTTCCACTCATTATTTTATAGACCTCTATCATATCTCCCCTCAGCCGTCTCTTCTCCAAGCTGAAGAGTCCTAACCTCTTTAGCCTTTCCTCATAGGGGAATTGTTCCATCCCTTTTATCATCTTGGTCGCCCTTCTCTGTACCTTTTCTAATTCTGCTATATCTTTTTTGAGATGTGGTGACCAGAATACTCAAGATGAGGTTGCACCATGGAGTGATACAGAGAGACATTATGATATTCTCTGTTTTATTCTCCATTCCTTTCCTAATAATCCCCAGCATTCTGTGTGTGTATGATATATGAACACAAGATGAGGTCACACCATGGAGTGATACAGAGACATTATGATATTCTCTGTTTTATTCTCCATTCCTTTCCTAATAATCCCCAGCATTCTGTTTGTGTATGATATATGAACACAAGATGAGGATGCACCATGCAGTGATACAGAGACATTATGATATTCTCTGTTTTATTCTCCATTCCTTTCCTAATAATCCCCAGCATTCTGTTTGTGTATGATATATGAACACAAGATGAGGATGCACCATGGAGTGATACAGAGGCATTATGATATTATCTGTTTTATTCTCCATTCCTTTCCTAATAATCCCCAGCATTCTGTTTGTGTATGATATATGAACACAAGATGAGGATGCACCATGGAGTGATACAGAGACATTATGATATTCTCTGTTTTATTCTCCGTTCCTTTCCTAATAATCCCCAGCATTCTCTTTCCTTTCTTGGCTGCTGCTGCTGCACACTGAGCAGAATATTTCAACGTATTTTCAATGGTGACACCTAGATCCTGTTCCTGAGTGGTGACTCCTAATATGGAGCCTTGCATTTTGTAGCTAATTTGTTTCTCTTCCCTAACTGCATCACTTTTCATTGTGCACATTAGATTTCATTTGCCATTTGCATGCCAAGTCTCCAATTTTTCAAGGTCCTCTTGCAATTTGCACAATCCTTGGAGTTTAACAATTTTGAATAATTTTGTGTCAATGGAAAACTTGATCACTGCACTTGTTATTCTCGTTTCCAGGTCATTTATAAATATATAAAAAATCTGTGGTCCCAGAACAGATCCCTAGGACACTATTCACTATTCACCATTTTCCATTGAAAAAGTAACCATTTAGCCCTACTCTGTTTTCTACCTTTTAACCAGATGGCAATCCACAATAGGCACTGCCCCCTTTTACAGATGCAAAGGAAAAAGTACAAAATTTATATACTAACACATTTTCTTTACATAAAACTATAAAGGCATAGGAAAGAGGAGAGACTGAAAAACCAAGGTTCCCGCTTGGTGCATATCATTGTAGATTTTTGGCTGTTATCACCATCTGAAAGATATTTAGTACTCTGAGTGGGGAGATTGTTGGAGATTTTAACCTGCCGGACATAAACTGCAGAATCCCTTCTGCAGAATCTATCAGAAGTAGAGGGATAGAGGACGCCCTGCAAGGGGCTCTGTTCAAACAAATGGTAATGGAACCCACGAGAGAGGGAGGGAGCTGCACTCGACTTAGTGCTCACTAACGGGGATAATGTCTCTGATGTCCGGGTGGGTGCCCACCTAAGCACCAGTGATCATCAAATGGTAGGGTTTGATATCACAAATGGGGTACAGAGAAGTCACACGAAGACCCGAGTTTTGAATTTAAAAAATACGGACTTTCTTTATTTATTTAAGGTGTTTTGTATACCGTCATTTGGTTTTGCCATCAGAACGGCTTATAGAATTGTGAAACAGGTTAGATAAACATCATCACAGCAATTTATCATGTAGTGTTAGCTGATTACATATAACATTGTTATTTCTTATATAGATTATTACATACAGCAAAGTTATTACATACAAACTGTTGTTACATTTAAGGATAGTAACCGGAAAAAGGAGGAGGGACCATATAACCAAAACCCTAGCAGAATTACATTGGCTACCTATTGAACACAGAATTAAATACAAAGCCCTATGTACCATACATAAACTAATACATGATGAGAAATTGGACTGGCTAAACACAGCATTGCGAGTGCACGTCCCACACAGAAACCTTCGATCGGCAAATAAAGCACGCTTAACCATTCCCTCAGTAAAAACAGCGAGACTAACCCAAGTGAGAGAAAGGGCCTTATCACTAGCAGGTCCCACAATCTGGAACACAATGCCCCTAGAGATCAAGTTGTAAAGAGATCTCAAAACCTTTAAGAAAAGTTTAAAAACATGGCTTTTTAAACAAGCATTTTATAAAGAGACTGGAGAATGAAAATATACAGGAATAGGCAGAAGAGCACCAGCACACAGCACTATTCTAAGAATGCGCATCTCAATAATCTATGAACTCAGAGTGCATGGAATAACTTGCTGGTGCAGCGGTTACTACCCTTAACCAAGAAGCTTTGATACTGTTGATGAAATTGTAACATTGCTTTCTGCTTCAACGGCAAGGCATAACGGGGAATTGGATTAAAACACCAACCAACGAGGACCCTGACTTTTACAGTGTGGGAAATTGATAAGTATGGGGTAACCAACAAGGCAGTCTGGATGGACCATTTGGTCCTTTTTGCTAACATTTCTGTGTTTCTATGGGAGACTTGGGAGGTATGGCACAAAGAGTAAGGAAGGCACATAAGGTTGGGTGAGATTTAATACCATTTCATGGTATGTATGGGTAGGAAAGGGTTTCAGATCAGATGGGTAGAAAACCTTGGGACTATGACTGCCAACAATTCTGCCAGGCTGTCCAAAGATGGAAAGGATTGGCCAATGAGAGGCCAGATATTTTATCTGAACAACAGGACAAGGGAGGAGTAATTACTAGTAGTGACTGGAGGGTGGGAGGAAGCCACAGGAAAAGATTCTAAGGGTTACACCTGAAAACGATTCGTTTATTTAAACATTTATATTCCGCCAACCCACAAATCTTGGCAGAGTACAATATAAGCGAAAATAGAGTAGAGGTGTATCTTGAGATGAATTCTCCAATTTAAGAATGTTGTATTTGAGACCGGATTTGAGCATGGATCATATGAGGGACCATGCGTAGAGAACGAAGGGTACAGGGAGGGGAGTAGAAGAGGAGAGGAGGATGGAGGATCACTCCAACAGTTGCATTTTAGAAGTGAAAGAAATTGCAAGTATTACACAAGGTGCGCTCATGTTTATGAAAGGAGAAATATGTAGACACAACAGAAAGGGAAATTTTACTGTAAGGAAGAAAGATTGTAAGGGTACGGAAATCAGTTTAGTGGGCATATAGGGTTTTAACTGGTACATTAAACACATCACTGAGAAGAACATGCTGCAAAGACAACCAGAAGGCCTAACTTAATGGATGCAAATTTTTAGTTTAGTTTAGTTTAGTTTATTGGTTTTTATATACCAACACATCAGACAAGCCTTCACATCGGTTTACACATAATAAAAAAGATTTTATCTGAACAACATACACTTTGTAAACCAAATACACTTTGTAAACCATGTCGGTTTATGTGGAAGACATGAATGGTGATTCCTGAAGGAAACCAATGGCATATTCAACCTCTACTCTTTGTTTCTACAGGTGTGATGTTTGTGCAAGAATCCTAATCTTCTGCTCTTCTGAACAACAGGAGCAAACGATGGGGAACAAATGGAGAAGCAGAAACCATACGGTTATGACGGGATTCATCATTCTAGGGTTTTCCAATGTCCAGGAGCTGCAATCTCTCATCGGCTTCCTGGTTTTAGTCATTTATCTGCTAAACCTGATGGGGAACCTCACCATTCTCATCATAATCCACTTGGATCCTCACCTGCACACCCCCATGTACTTTTTTCTTGGTAACTTGTCCATCTTGGACATGTGCTATGCAACAGACACGCTCCATAAGATTCTGGACGGCTTCCTCACTGGCGACAAGTTTATATCTTTCCATGCATGCATGGTGCAGATGTACTTTTTTACGACTTTCGCGTGCTCCGAGTTCTACCTTCTCTCAGTCATGGCTTACGACCGGTACATGGCCATATGCAATCCATTGCGCTATTCGCTCATCATGAACAAGAGGGTCTGCATACTGCTAGCAACTGTGTCCTGGGTAATTAGTTTTTCTGGGTCGGTGCCATATCCTCTGATGGTCTCCCGGTTATCTTTCTGCAAATCCAACGAAATCAATCATTTCTTCTGTGACCTCACAGCCCTGCTGAAGCTTTCCTGCAGCGACATCCTCCCCGTTGAGCTTACGGTTTTAATAGAAAGTGGGATTTTTGGGATGAGCCCCTTTCTCTTAACCCTCACATCCTATGTCTACATCATCTCCGCCATCCTGAGAATCCGTTCCACGGAAGGCAGGAGCAAAGCCTTCTCCACCTGCTCCTCCCACCTCACGGCCGTTATCCTCTTCTATGGGACCGTCATGTGTACATACCTGAGGCCAGCTTCCATGTATTCCCTGAATAGAGATAAACTGCTTGCTCTTTTGTACACAGCCGTGATCCCAATGTTAAACCCCCTTATCTACAGTCTGAAGAACAAGCAAGTCAAAGATGCCTTAAAGAGAGTAGTGAATGGAAAAATATGTTCCTTCTGCAATGCCAAAGCAATGATACATTAGAAACTGTGCTGATTTGTATGTTATTAAAATATTTGAAATGCCGTGCATTACTGTTCCCCAACTTTTGACTTTTAATGCATTTTTGCTTGAACAGATTCATGTCGTTTAACGAAGATATAGACGGACACGGCGCATGGATGCTGATGGGCGAGTGGGTGGAACCCCCGCTATGTTCCAGAAAAGTACTGAATCCAGCCATGGTTGTCAATGAAGACCACATCATGTTGGTTTTGCAATAAAATCACTGTTACATGCCACACGCAGTTCAAAGTCTATTTATCGATAATATTAGTGCTTACATAGAAGAAAGTGTAAGAGAATTTATTATTTCCGAGGATCAGTACAGATTAAACATGGCTCAATTGGAAGATTTGGAAACAAGGATTTTGTGCCTAGTGTAGAAGGGCGTACCGGGTACAATAACAATTTGTAAAATTTGTCTTGGAACACCTTAGAAAGGTCTTTCTTAGTAATATGCCATGTTTGCTTTGAAAAGGCCACTAAAGCTCAGGAAACGGAAGAGGCCCAGTGGACCAGTGGGGCTACTATATGTGGCCATGCAGAGAATCAGGGTAGGACTCCCAGCTAAGGTCTTTTGTTTCCCCGGGTTGGTCGGGGTTGGGGATGCATTATGGAGGCCGCATTCACGTCCTTGATGGTGATGGGGGTGGGAAGGAACTCAAGCTATTGTTCCACAGTGACACCCAATGGTTGGGTTTAAGGTCTACGATTGGAGGGTTCTGGAAAAGAGCCCTGGACTGTAGCTGCTGGGCTTAAGTGAGTTGGAAGGGGATCCGAAACAGGAGAAAAGCACCGGGTGGGTGTGAATGAGGGCTCCTGGTGCCACAGCCTAACGGAGCCCATTTCTGATCGAGCTGGAAGCCCAAAGGAGCAGGAGCAAACAGCTGGGCAAAATAACTCAGGACATAGGTTCTTCTCTGTGAATAAAGATGCAAACGTTAAGAAGGCAGCCATAATTAGGACGTGTGCACACATTCGCTCAGTAAGCTGGGACCCAGAAGGGTAACTGGGAAGGATGAGGGACTATTCCTTTGGAAAATGGCAAACTCGTTACTTCTAGGATGAGACCTGCCTCCAAAAAAGGTTTCCAAAGCTCCCACCCATCCATCTCCTGTCAAACCACTGGCAGAGGGCCTAGGCCACAGCCTGCACCTGATGTAGGACTGCATGCAAGGGCCGGGCCAGTACCACTTTCTGTCTCCCTGCCCATGTGTGCGATAGGGGCCATGCATCTTGTCATTAGCAAGGCAGGGAAGGGGAAGCTGGGACCGGCACGGCCAGGGAGGGGTTAACTGGGGGGAGACCACGCTTTCCAGCATTACTTTCAGCCATGCTATTATCATTTGCTGATTTAAAAAATGAATAAGTCACAAAAGAGACACAGTTACACAGAAACGATTAACCTTATGTTGGCGCGTGCAGTTCTGCAGTCGAAAGTATTTTAATAGGCCCCACTGTGCGTTTCCTCCGTGCGAGAGCTAATTACTGAAGTCTGAAAGCGAGCGAGCGCTGGCTGCATAATGAAGCCCAGAGCGCATTCTGCAAATTAGTCATCATTACCTGCAGGTTACTGCTTCTGATACAAACTCACAACTTAAAATAACTCACAGGAGAAAGCTGCTCAGAAGCTGAATACCTGGGCATCCGGCCCGAACCCTTCCACACAGAGGGCCAGAAAAATCTGGGATTAAGTTGTTTCAAAATACACTGAATCTTGTCCTCTACTTAAGCATTTATTGTTCACAACATCCAAACATATTTGATCAAAATGAAATACAATAAAAAAAGTCATAAACAGAAAAGAAAAGCTGCCTACAATTAAACACAACTCCATGTACTGCCATGAACACTGCAGGTCACACATCATGCACAACTGTCAGAGCTGTGTAATTGTGTGTGGGGGGATAGGGCAGGAGTGAGGTGCATTGGCAGAGCTGTGTGTGAGGGTCTCAGTACTGGAATAGCAGGGGGTGCTGCAGGGCAGGAGTGAGGTGCATTGGCAGAGCTCTGAGGGTCTCAGTACTGGAATAGCAGGAGGTGCTGCAGGGCAGGAGTGAGGTGCATTGGCAGAGCTGTGTGTGAGGGTCTCAGTACTGGAATAGCAGGGGGGTGCTGCAGGGCAGGAGTGAGAGGCATTGGCAGAGCTGTGTTTGAGGGTCTCAGTACTGGAATAGCAGGGGGTGCTGCAGGGCAGGAGTGAGGTGCATTGGCAGAGCTACGTGTGAGGGACTCGGTACTGGAATAGCAGGGGGTGCTGCAGGGCAGAGCTGTGTGTGAGGGTCTCAGTACTGGAATAGCAGGGGTGAGGGCAGGGCAGGAGTGAGGTGCACTGGCAGAGCTGTGTGTGAGGTCTTAATACTGGAATAGCAGGGGGTGCTGCAGGGCAGGAGTGAGGTGCATTGGCAGAGCTGTGTGTGAGGGTCTCAGTACTGGAATAGCAGGGGGTGCTGCAGGGCAGGAGTGAGGTGCATTGGCAGAGCTGTGTGTGAGGGTCTCAGTACTGGAATAGCAGGGGGTGCTGCAGGGCAGGAGGGAGGTGCATTGGCAGAGATGTGTGTGTGTGTGTGGGGGGTCTCAGTACTGGAATAGCAGGGGGTGCTGCAGGGCAGGAGTGAGGTGCATTGGCAGAGCTGTGTGTGGGGGTCTCAGTACTGGAATAGCAGGGAGTGCTGCAGGGCAGGTGCATTGGCAGAACTGTGTGTGAGAGGTGGTATTAGCACAACAGATCATAAAAATGCAGTTAGATACTCATTACTTAGCTTGCAACAAGAATTAATGGATGATTTGTATCAGAAACAGCTTGAAAAACTTAAAAAATACAAATGCAGCCTGCAGATGTTACACCGGTTTTGAAAGCAGATTTATGTGTGACATTAGCATTGCAAACTCTTGCAAAACCTCCCCACACCCATTTACCTCTGCTAATCTGTGTGCAGGAAGTTTACACACCCACTTACCTCTGCTAATCTGTGTGCTGGAAGTTTACACACCCACTTACCTCTGCTAATATGTGTGCTGGAAGTTTACACACCGATTTACCTCTGCTAATCTGTGTGCTGGAAGTTTACACACCGATTTACCTCTGTTAATCTGTGTGCAGGAAGTTTACACACCCATTTACCTCTGCTAATCTGTGTGCAGGAAGTTTACACACCCATTTACCTCTGCTAATCTGTGTGCTGGAAGTTTTCACACCTACTTACCTCTGCTAATCTGTGTGCAGGAAGTTTACACACCCATTTACCTCTGCTAATCTGTGTGCTGGAAGTTTACACACCCACTTACCTCTGCTAATCTGTGTGCAGGAAGTTTACACACCCATTTACCTCTGCTAATCTGTGTGCTGGAAGTTTATACACCCATTTACCTCTGCTAATATGTGTGCTGGAAGTTTACACACCCACTTACCTCTGCTAATCTGTGTGCTGGAAGTTTATACACCCATTTACCTCTGCTAATATGTGTGCTGGAAGTTTACACACCCATTTACCTCTGCTAATCTGTGTGCAGGAAGTTTACATGCCTACTTTCAAAAATTCAAAAGCGTTCATGTAGAAGCAAACCCCTCCCCATCTCCCTCGGGAACTGTTGCAATTGGTGGTCCACAGGCACGGTCTGCGGACCACCACCCTTACCACCAGCCGGGGCCTCTCCATGCCTCCTCCTGACGCCGCGCCCACCCAGTGAGACTTGGCCGTCCACCACGCTTGCCTCCAATCTCCCGCTGGCTTCCCAGCGTCGGGCCCTCTTCTGAACGTGGCAGGAAACTGCGCTGCAATTCTTCTCAGTCTTCCCTCAGGACCTGTCTCCCTTAGGGCACGCATGCTGACTGCCCCAATCTTAAAGGGCCAGTGGCAGGAAGCCACCGAGGCACACCCTGATAACATTATCAAGCCAGCCCTATAAAAGTTTGAGACCGAGACCCCTCCAGTACCTCGGCAATAAGTCGAATTCCCTGGAAGTGTGCATTGCCTCAGCGTTCCTGTGTTCCTGCTTTCCTGTTGTGCCTTGTTCCTGGTTGGCGTTCCTGAGTTCCTGAATTCTGTTCTTGGGTCCTGTGTTGGCAGTCTGGTTGTCTCCTGTGTTCATGTCTTCGTGTTCAGCCTTTCCTTCGTCTGTCTTCAGCATCTCTTCTTGACTCTGTGCTCCCTCATTCTCCTTCTCTTTGAATTGGACTTCTGGCAGGTTTGGATTGTACCTCTGGCTTGACCCCAGATTGGATCTTGACGCTGCTTGATCTCTGCCTGCCCCTCCTTCTGACCGATTGCTGCATGAACCACGATTGTGCGAGAACACAAATTGCACCTGCCCTCAGCCTCGACCTGACCTTGCTGTCTGCTGCCTGTTCTGACCACTGCTTGCCCTGATGCTGCTACTTTCTCTGTGCTGGTCTGCTATGACTTCATTCTGATGGATCTTCACCTCCATCGAGGCCCATACCTAAAACCAGCCGGTACCGGCACTCGAGGGCTCAACCTAAGGGGAACGTGGGCTGGTACAGACGAAGCTCCAGTTGGGCCTCCGCTTCTGCCAGTTCCGCCTGCTGACGGGGGGAACCTGGGGGGCTCCTCCCTGCAGGTAGCGCCAACTCCCCCTCGGCCTAAGGGTCCACATCTGCAACAGATTGCTGAGGCCATAGACCCAGCAGAGGCCACTACCCTTCAGGCCATTCTGGGCTTGGCTTATAAGATCCAGGAACAACAGTGCTTCCTTGAGGTTTTGGCAGCATCCATGGAACGACTCAACGCCTGACTAGAATCCACAGCCATTCCAGCTGCACCAACATCGTCTGTGGTGGCTCCACCCTCTCTAGCGGCTATGAGTTGCCTATCTATTCCTTTGCCTGCACCTCCCCGGTATGCCGGGGATCCGAAGCAATGTCAGGGGTTTATTAACCTATGCTATATGCACTTCTCTCTCTCTTTAGCCAGCAATATTCCCAGAGGACTCTATCAAGACCACATTCATTCTCTCCCATCTTGATGGCAAGGCCTTAGTGTGGGCATCACCACTCTGGGAATGATCTGATCTAATCCTCCGAGATCTCCAGCAATTCATCACAACCTTCAAAATGGTCTTTGATGACCCTGGCCGCCAGGCTACATCAAGCATGGATCTCCTCCGTCAACATCAGGGGAATCAGTCCCTACAGAACTCAGTTGGAGGGCAGACTGCCTGTGCCCCATCTCCCTCGAGTGATTCTTGTCCTGAATAAAAAACAACCTGGTAGTCCATAACCTCCCAGAGTCTTTGGAGGGTCTCATTGACTTGGCCAGAAGAATAGATTGCCGTCTCCAGAAGCAGACCATGAAGATCTAGCTGCCTTAAAGAACTACTTCCTAGGCTCCCCGTTCACAACGGCCACCATCTCCACCCACCTCACACTTGCCTCATGTGGTTCACATTGAGGAACCTATATAACTGGGATAAGGATGCCTCTCTCCACAGGAACACCTTTGGCATCGCCAGTCTGGGCTATGCCTCTACTGTAGTAGTTCGGGGCATCATATAACACAGTGCCCAATCAGACAAGGAAACGTCTGAGCCTAGGATTCAGCAGGAGGCTGACCCTAGGCTTCATGACTCTGCCTCGCCAATGACCATTCCTATAATTATCACCACTGGTGACCAGTGTTTCCACCCCGTGGCTCTTGTGGACTTTGGGGGCTGGCAGGAACTTTCTAATGAAGGCCTTGGTGGACCACCTGCACATACCAACCATTTCGAGAAGGTTCCCCTAATAATTTCCTCCATCCATAGAGACCCATTACCATGTAAGATCACACCTACCATGATACCAGTGACCTTACATGTTGGCGCTCTACATGTGGAACATATGGCTTGCTATGTTAAAGTGATCCACCCGATGGTTCTGGGGCCACCTTGGCTTTAACTCCATTCCCACAGTTTGATTGGACCTCTTTGCAGCTCTCCAAATGGAGCTCCAACTGCCATAGTTCTTGCTTAGGAAAAGCGGATGTTCCGCAATGCCTTCCCATGGCAGCCACCATGCTTGGAATTCCTCTGCCATATGCCGAATTCTCCAAGAAAAAGGCAGAGTTTCTATCTCCTCACAGGGAATTTGATTCTGTGATTGAGTTGTTGCCCAACACCAAACCCTTTGTTGCTCCCAGAGACAAAGGCGATATCTGAATACATCCACAAGAACCTTGACAGGGGTTTCATCTCCTGCTCCACATCTTCAGCCGGTGTGGGGTTCTTCTTTGTCTCTAAGAAGGATGGATCATTCCATCCCTGCATTGATTATGGTGGTCTAAATGTGATTACCAAAAAGGACCGCTATCCACTACCTTTAATCTCAGAACTGTTTGATTGCCTGCAAGGGGCGAGAATATTCACTAAGTTGGACCTCCGGGGAGCCTACAATCTAATCTGCATTCATGCCAATGATGACTGTAAAACGGCCTTCAACATGACAGACAGGCATTATGAGTACCTTGTGATGACATTCGGGTTATGTAATACCCTGGCAGTATTTCAAAACAAGATGAATGAAATCTTCAGAAACCTCCTTTACATCTGTGTCATGGTGTACCTAAGGGTCCACATCTGAAACAGGAACACCTTCGCTCACACTGAATAGTCCAAGTGTACACGGGACCCTCATAATGGGCAGGCCACTTTATCTCGAGCCTTTTTCACTTTTTTGCCAGTGGAAATGCCTCTGACAGTTGCCCTCCCCATGGATTGTTACACAGTTCGTGGCAGCCCGACCCAGTGGATTGTGCACCAAAGGACAAGCATAGATCTGCACCTCCTTTTTCCTGCTGCTTCCTTTTATTTTTCCTGGAAAACAAACAGCGCTTGGTTTGAAAATGCAAAACTCCATGAGGCCATGGGGCAGTAAATGATAGGACATGGGGGGGGGGGGGGGGCGGGGGAGCAAGATGGCGGTCACTTTCTGAAGCAGGTCATACTCATGTTGTTGAGAATTGATTTACCTTCACATTTTCTTTATTCTTTGGGATGGTCAAGCGGAAGAGCAAAGTTCGAGTCGTCCCATCTGGGTGCAGACTCGGGTGTCTTCAGGGGCTGTTGAACATTTTGTGACATGGATTGCCCTTCCATCTGTTGGACTCGGTGAGAACACCTTGGGGGTCGAGGTGGGGGAAGGAGCGCTGCACCTCCCCCTCCTCAGAGTTGGAAACTTCATCATCTCCCGAGCGAACCCTATGGATCCAGTGCGCAGTTTTGGTACAGTGTCCCTCGGGCACCTCCTGATTACACCAACGAGTTGAAGGGAGGGAAGCTCCAGCCCCCTCACTCCCATCTGGATAACTCTGCATGCAAAGAATGTTATCGTGCACAAAAATAGCCTGACAATAAGGAGGCGGGAAGGGGATGGACTATAATATTTACCCAGATAGTGTCATACTGAACTCTATCCAGCTCAATTTGTGTGGACGTCAGTCTACACTAATAGCTGGTCTGAAGCTATCCAGGTAGAGTTACCCATATTACTTATAACTTATCCAGATATTTATCTTCTGGTCTCCTTGCTGGATATTGGCCTCACCGTTGCCATTTGCTTGACTCAAGTAAAGCACTGGAAGCTTCGCCTTGTGTGGCACCCATGGCTTCCTCAGAGGCAGGAAATGGTGAACATGTATTGGACAGCTCAGCACATTTTTATGGCAGGGTGTTGCTGCCGTTAACATTAAAGAGCTTCTATGTTTGGACACCTCGCAGTTTGGCAGCGTTGTCTTTTAGCAGGGGATAATTTAGACCCTCTGCTTTAGTTAATCGATGTGTGTTGTAACTCTTGTTCTCCTCCTGCTCCCTTGTTTGTCTATCTCGATTAGAACCAGGGCTGGAATTTGGCATTCGATACTTCATTCTTCCCCCTTATTTTTTTCCTCTGCCTTCTCCAATGTACCCAGTGTAGCCATTGATGGACCAGGGACCATGCATCAAGGACAATGAATTCCTGCCCTCTGTCCCCACCTCTATGATACGCCAAACATTCTTATGGCGCTTCTCCATGGGTACAAGAACACTGTACTTAGATTTTGTGGAACGTATAATTTTTTATTGATCAATATAAATATTCTTGGGAGATGCTGGATGCCGTTCTCTGACAAACTGACCACCAGCATCTCATCGAATACATGAACTGATCTTTCTTTTATAGGTAAAATACAATACAGTACTAGGTCTGAAACTCTGAAGTTGCGTGACCAGCTGGAGTATCATTTACATAGGTTGTCATGTCAACAGCATGATAGAGTAAACCTAAACTACCCTGACCAGGTCTACAAGTTGGGGCCCATTTACCAGCACTTTTTAGAGAATCCTTTGCTCTGTTAAAATCTTGCTGCTCAGGGCAATCTTCATATCTTAGGCTGTGTTTACAGATGCAGCTGTAATCGACATTCTAGCCTGAGGTTCTGTCTGTTGCCTTCTGCTCTTGTCACCCTATAATTAGGCATCACATATTGTCTGAATCTATTAAGATGTCAGTTTGTCAGAGAAATGGCATCCAGCATCTCCCAAAAATACTTATATTGCTCAATAATAAATTATACTTCCACAAGATCTAAGTATGGTATTCTTGTACCCATGGAAAAGCGCCATAAGAGTGTTTGGCACATAACACCTCCCACCACCATTTCCTCTCCTCAAGAGGCTGTGAGTGCTGCTTCTGCAGGAACAAAGGCCACAGCTGACCAGGGAAGTGGAAGACCCAGCTTGGAGATCAAACCGTGGAACTTCTCTATGACTTCAGTATGCCACTGAACCACCAGGCTGGCCCGGTTATTGTATATTCTAACTAAATACACAAAGGAGGGTCCCCTGATACTCCTGTGACATTCTCTCCTCATGGATCCTTTCCCATAGGAACCCGCAGTGAAGTATAAATGCAGCCGACTGCTGAGGATTACGAGATAGGATCTGGTGCAGTCCCAGTAGTTATCCTGAAGGTAAGGACTGCAAGCTTACCACAATTTATCATTAGCATTAAAGAGCTATCATAATATTTAAATCACCATATTGGGTAAGAAAACAAAGATTAGACACAGAGATCAGTAGGAGTCAACAGGTAGAAAGGAAGGTGGCAGGTCCCTATCCCAAAGAACTTACAACCTGATGGAAGCCACCAGTGACAGAGGAGTCACATAAGGAGGGAAATGCAGTGAGGGGGTGGGAGGGCTTAGTGTGTGCTGGATGCAGAGAAGAGGGAGCAGAGGGTAATGTGCCATGATCTGGAGGTGAGGAGAGAGGGAGAAAGATGTACAAAAGTAAGGATCAGTGAGGAAGGAGTTGCATATGTGTCAGAGGGTTATACAGGTGTAACATCTGTGCTGTTTGCGGTGGAAGGTGGAAAGGGGCACAGGAATAGATGAGTGCAGAGACGTAGAGTGTGGCAGTGGAGCTCAGGGCGTTGACGTCAGGCATGAGGAGATGTAGATCAGAAGACAGTGCAGAGACTGAGTTCTTATAACTGATTGCTTGGTACATAAGTAGGAAAACGGAGGTGATATTGCCCCAATATAGGTCACTCGTGAGATTCCCACCTTGTTGTGAGCTTAGCTCGGAAGGCTGGACCTTCATAAGGACATCGAGAGGATCAATCAGTTCAAAAAATGTCTGCAAAAATGGTACAAAGCCTGCAAGATATTCCCTACAAAGAAAGGCTTAGGACACTCAAACTGAGGAAAGAAGGGATGGGAGATATGAGAGGAAGACTGAAAGAGTTGGCAGGCTCCAATAAATTGTGCGAGGGTGAAGTATTCCATACAAAGGCTCATGATATCAAATTCCAGGGAGGAGGGAACAAAGGAAATATGAGAAAGTACTTTCTTTTACTGAGAAGATAGTAGATGCCCGGAATAACCTACCAGCAGAGGCAGAGGCAGCCAAAACCATGGCAGAACTTAAACCTGCCTGGGAGAGACACAGGACACAGTGGTGAGAGCAGGCGGAGGGTAACAGATAAAGAAGTGAAGGAGAACATGTGAGGGTTTGATCTGTCATGTAAAACTTCAGAAGAGAAAGGGGAAATTGTAGGCCAATGGGGCAGAGAGTATTAGTAGTACTACTGCTATCATGCGCTTTCCTGCCAGGACTGATCATAATCACAAGCCTAGAAGAGGTGGGATAACTCTCATAGAGCGGTCAGAACCATGAGCAGCAATGGTACAGTTGCATCGGGTTGTCAAGAAAGCAGCCTGCAGTGACCATGGATAAAACTCAGTTGAGCATCGGAAGGCCGGAAATTTTGGACGACAGCTTTGCTATTGTTGGCTGTATGCATTGTTCAAAACCTGAATGGTAAGGGATAGAACGATGTTGGATTAAATGCTGCTCTTGTAAGAATTATGGAGAAAGATGACAAGGCCTGAAATGGCCAACCAATGGAGGTGGTGGATGTCAGCTTTGTAACGGAATTTGGCATTGATCGCTTTAGATATGGAGAGCAGTGGTAGAAAAAAAGGTTAATAGTTCAGGTAAAATACATGAGGAGGGGGCGGGTAGGGGACGAGCTGGTTTTGTTTTAAGGGTGGAAATTTATATGCTCATCTCCAACAAGTGGTAGGATCCAGAATTTCAACTGGACAGGCTGAATGGCCCAATTAGTATTAGTCTATTTACTATATGGTTTGGGTTTGTACCAAATCACCATGAAGTCTTTCACCAGCCTTCATTGCTCTATGGTGATTTTGTATTAACAGTCAATGCTGATTGCTCTCAGGTTCCCAAGATACTTTTCAGTGCTTATGTGGTGACAGATTCCTTTGGCATCCGGGTAGTGCTACGATATGCTGCCTTCCACTTGTCTACATTGAAATTCCGTTGTATTCTTCTCTTGCCTATGCAGAAAAAGCTGTCCATCTAAAGTCAGCCCATGACTTTCCGGTACTGTCATGGCTGGACTGGCTGCTTATTCTGATATTATCTGCAAATAAAATCTTGGTACATCTGACCCATAATGAGGTTATTTTCAGCTTGACAACCAGAGGCATTTATTAACATTGCAAACATTGGTGGTTCCAACCCTAACCTTCTGCAACTGTCCTGCATTTCTCCAATGAGAGAAATGTATTATATCTCAGTCTATCTTTGAGCTTTCCTACCAATTTGTGTGTTGTGAAATGTTGTGATCCTGACTGCACTGAATTTCTCTGTGTCTACTATGCCTTATTGAGAGGAGTGTGATGGATCTTTCTGGGTATAATATTGTGTATTTGTGAGGGTTTGGCCTTTGTGGGTTGTGTCTGTTTTGTCCCATTTGGAGAATTTTCACTCAACGTACAATTAAGCTCTGGAATTTGTAGCCAGAGGATGTGGTTAGTGCAGTTAGTGTAGCTGGGTTAAAAAAAGGTTTGGATAAGTTCTTGGAGGAGAAGTCCATTAACTGCTATTAATCAAGTTTACTTAGGGAATAGCCACTGCTATTAATTGCATCAGTAGCATGGGATCTTCTTAGTGTTTGGGTACTTGCCAGGTTCTTGTAGCCTGGTTTGGCCTCTGTTGGAAACAGGATGCTGGGCTTGATGGACTCTTGGTCTGACCCAGCATCGCATGTTCTTATGTTAAAAGGGGTATACCATTTGGTTGGCGCCATTAATCTGTGTGTTCATGTAGATTTTGTGCAGTGCTTGTATTGTTTTCGGTTGCAGCGTAACGCACCCTAATGTCATTCATTCTAAATTGTTGAGTTTTGATTGTGACAGGAAGTTTGGACAGGAGGGTGGCTGCATACAAGAAACAAATATGTTTTAGGGAACCTATTTTGAATGCTTCCTCTACCTTATTATTTATTTATTTATTTAAAATCTTTTCTATACCGTCGTTAAGCTAGGTACCATCACAACGGTTTACAACAAGGCGCAAATATTAATGTTGGTAGATGTCTTGTCCACTGGTGGCAGAAATTCATGGTGGAAAATCCTCTTCTGATTGGGTGAAGAACCATTTATGGCAAAAAAACTGGACTCTAATTCCAATCCACTTGTTAGAGTAAGGTAATTTTCAATAAAACCTTGATGATCCAATTGCAGAGGCATTAAAACATCAGCAAGGTAAATTTTGGATTTGCCCTTATGTTTAACTTATTCTTGCATGGAAAAATATCCCAACCTTTTCTCCTACAAATGTCAAAAGTTTGTTTCATAATGCCAGTAACTGCAGATAGAGCAGCAAGGAAGGAGCTTCAGCATCGAGCACCATCTTACTTTCCAATCTGTTTTGTCCTTCATGTTTTCTTATATGTTACTCTCTTTGAACTGCAGTAAAGGTATGAAATAATAAACGTTATCCTCGATAATTCTTCATTTGCAGTGGGATTACATGACTGGAAATCAGAAGCAAGATAAGAAAATATTTCTTCACAGAAAGAGTGGAATTGCTTCCCAGTGCAATATTGTCAACTTACAGGAAGGCCCATGACAAGCAAAGAAAGCCCTTAGAGGTGAGGACGTTAGATCAAACAGGGCATCGGGTAACATATTAGGGAAATGGGCAGACCAATTGAGTCTTTCAGTCTTTATCTGCTGCCTATTCTATTTTCCTGTGTTTAGAGGGAAGAAATATTCTTCATTCCTTCATTCTTTCCTGGATGCCTCATTTTGCATAGTGTAAGGAATTATAGCTGGGTGATCTCCAAGAGGAAAGGTCAAGCCTTCCCAAAGAACCAGGAAGCAAGCTGGGGACCTTGTGTAAGAGCAGTGGATAAGGATTGAAGAGTCCAAGGATATCTGTTATGTCACTTAAACCTCTAGGATTTGCATAGAAACATTTAGAGCCTGGTTTATCAAGGTCTGTTCCATAGACACAGAATGGGAGAAAAGCCTCAGTGACTCAGGCCATTAATGTTATCAGTTTTAAGTTTCACTATGCCCCATTTGTTCCACTGAGATCCTGTAATGGTAAAATTAATGCAGCTGGGTCAGTCTGGCAGTCTGGTAGAAATGTAGGCACTCATGTAACTGTATCTGTCTGGCAGTCAACACATTCCTTGTGTCAGCTGGGTTGGTGCAACAGGTTGGTGCTGGTAAGGGACTGACTGGATGTGCAGGCAACAAGCACATTAGGTTGCTCCTTAAATTGTTACAATGCTCTGTGGTTTGACATGAGAAGGGAGGGATGCTGGGTGCAAACTAAAAAGAAGATCTTGCAGACCCAACAAGGTAGAGTGCAAAGGAGGAAGATGGCCAAAAACTGTCTTGAAGTCATGCTCATGACCAACCTCTGGCCTTACTCATAGGGAGGGTCATTTTGAAAGGCTTTTCCATGGCTACAACATAGCTTTACCCTCAGCAATAGCTTGTTATAAACATGGCCACCTGATATGCGGATAGACTTACTGTAAGTAAGTTTACCCGGATTGAGCGAAGACAGTTCTGGGAGTGGATTCGACAAAGGCTTTGTAATTATTTACAAATTTTGCAAAAATGTTCTGTATACAGTTTTGCAGGTGTAATTTTATGTGGTTTGTTTTGATGGACTGTTATAAAATTACCATCTTAAAGACTTCTCAGTTAGCAATGTGGTCCTCTCCAGCAGCATTCCTTCTCACTCAAAAACTGTAAATTAGCAGGGATATAAAGCCCACTCAGTGGACAGAAGTTAACCATTAGCTTCCTTAAACTTTAATGATGAGCTGACCTCAGGTTTTATCTGTGCTTTTTCTAGAGAATCTAGATGTCCAATGATGCTTGGAATATATGAGATGGTGTTTTCCTCTCCAGTGACTACCCAACATCCAAAATACATGTAATAAACAACCAAATACGGATGAGTACTTTGTAGATGACAAAACTCCAGGGGCTGATGGCTTCATTGAACCAAACTAAGCCTAGGACAATGGTTCTCTGTACGTCTCACTGGGTAGCATTTCTCAGTCCTTCTGTGCATGGAATGAACTATGTTTCTAACAACATTACTTTTTTCTGAGTATCCTTATTTGTCACTCCCCCTTTCCCCCTAACCCAATACATGGAAGAACAAAACTTGACAATAGTGACCGAATTCATTATTCTGGGATTCCCTGAATATCCAGATCTACAAATCCCCCTTTTCGTTCTGTTCTTACTGATTTACCTGATCGTCCTGATGGGGAACCTCACTATTATAGCCCTGACGTGCCTGGACCCTCGCCTGCACACACCCATGTACTTTTTCCTCTGTAACTTGTCCTTCCTCGATATCTCTTCCACCTCTGTCACTCTCCCCAAACTGCTGGATATCTTCTTAAGAAAACGTCAGAATATTTCTGTAATTGGGTGTTTTACACAGATGTATTTTTTTGTTTCTTTGGCTTTAACAGAATTATTTATTCTTGCTGTCATGGCTTATGACCGCTATGTAGCGATATGTCACCCTTTGCGCTACACTTTGATTATGAATCAGAGAGACTGTACACTGATGGCCACCGGGACCTGGATCATTGGACTTCTAGTACCAGTGATCCACACTGTCCTTGTATCTCGCTTCTCTTACTGTGGGCAGTATCAGATTAACCATTTCTTCTGTGATCTCTCAGCACTGCTGACGCTCTCCTGCACCAGCACCTACAGCATTGAATGTATAATTTACGTCATATGTGTATTTGTAGCATTGCCCTGCTTTGTCACAACCCTGACATCATATGTCTACATTATCTCCACCATCCTAAGGATCCGTTCCACTGAGGGGAGACGCAAAGCCTTCTCCACGTGCTCCTCACACCTCATGGTCGTTGTTCTCTTCTATGGGTCAATGCTCTTCTCATATATGAGACCAACATCCACACAGTCCCTTGATCGAAACAAGCTCTTTGCTGTCCTGTATAACACTTTAATCCCAATGTTCAACCCCATGATCTACAGCCTAAAAAACCAAGAGGTCAAAAAATCCCTAAGAAGAGCAGTTACTAGAAAATTATTTTATTAGAGATCAGAAGCAGAATTTCTCTTTGTGTGACTGAAAAACCTTCTGGATGACCGAGAGATAGTGTGAAATTAACCTGGCATATAAAGTCATCTCCTGGTAAAGTGGATGACTGATGTTCCCAACAATGTATTGTTCAGTTGTGATTAAAGACACCCAGAACTCAAGACCATAACGACTTGAAATGTTTCTGTTCCCTGTGTGCAAACTACATTGTGATATTCAGTTTGTCCGGGGATGAAAATACTATAGCAGAGATTCTGACAATCTCTCTGTCCATTTCTTACAGTTTTTTCCTCTGTGCCTGCATGTTTCTGAGTTTGAGTATCATTCAGGATGCTTTCTCCTGTGTTTAGTGTATCACCTGTGCCAGATGGTGTATCTCAGAGTGGAAGTCCCTGTGTTTTGAAGCAATTGCTTTACTCCGAGGAGCCTCTGTGAAGTTATAGTAAGATGTATCAATGATTTTACTATGGAACTGGAACCGTGAGCTCAAAGCTCCAAGTCAAAGCCTTTAAGTAGGAAAATGCTTGTAGTAGAGAGTGATTTGTCAGGGATTAATCTCTCTGGTGATGTGGAAGAAGCAACACACGACTTCACGAGAGCGTTACCTGGAATGGGAGAATAAAATCACTGATCTCTGCATTACAATCATGAAAATGAATGTCTGCTCTGCACAGAGAAATAAAAATTCTGCATGCTCAGACGGTGTCTGTACAGCAGCTTGTAAATATTTTCCTTGTCAATAAAGGTCAGATAAATTGAAATGATGACTGATAGAGTTGTGTGAGGTTACTTCAAGTCTTAGCTCCATAAAAGCAGTGCTGCCACAGTTACCCAGACAAACCTCATGGTCTGTGAAGCTTTGCAGCATTCGTACATGCAGCAGATACCTTCATGCAGCCTTCTTATATCCATGTATCTGTGGCACATTTCACCAATCAAATGTGCCTCAAAGTATCTGCGCAGTCAAACTCATTAAGGGAATGCTGTATACAGATCTATCCAAAAAGAAGCAAAGCTCCGTAACTTTTCCTTGTAACAATGACAATGAACTTAGAAGCAGGGGCAGTTTAGGGGAAGGCAGGAAGATGATGGGTCCTGGGTCCTCATTGTGCTTCCCTTTGAACATCTGGGACAACGGAGACCTGAACCCCTAGACTTTGCTCCTGCTTTACAACAGATGCAGCGTACCCATGGTAAAGTATGCAGGGAGATTTCAAAACAAAATCCCCAGTGTGCTTTCCCATTATCACCAGAATTACATGGGTACAACTCAGCACACATTCTTCTACTCGCTTTGAGTGAGAAATTCTGAAATGATACCATCCAGTTGCATTCATCCATTTTAATGCAGCGAGATGCAGTAGAAAAGTCCCCTATACAAGTCATGAGGACACCTAATCCAAATCCGCATATAAAACACTAACCCAAGTGACCGAAATATTACACTGAACATTTTATAAACAAGTGACAGAATGAGGGTGTTTGGGATGGGCAGATTCCTGTGAAGCAGGTGTGCATAGCATTAACAAGAGGAGGAAATATTCCCGCACATGATTCAGATTTATATCTTAAGTTCTCCATGACCATAGCTCCCTGGGCTTGTAGCTGATGAGGATGGGCACAGACCACTTTCTGAAGCTCCACCCCCTGAGGCTGTGTTGGTCCAGTCCTTGCCCGAAGCGGGGAGGTCAGAGTCTTAGTGAGGGTGCTCAGTAGGGTTTGGGTTCTGATGAGGTAGGAGCTGTCTTTGGATCAGGAGATCACTCAGTATCTCTTCTTTGGTAGGGGCCATCCCTTCCTGGGATTAGGAAGTACTTTTCTGTTTGTGCCTGGGTGAATCCTGTTCCTGCTGATGAGGCAATCCCTATAACCAGAGGATAGGAGGGAGAAGACCTGTACGTACCTTCCCATCCAGTGAGAGGACTGCAGTGACTCCTCACCACTGGTGAAGTTTGGATTTTTGAGGGCTGCAGTTTAGTGAGGAGAGTTTTGTGTGTGGCTGGGCTGCAGAGAGCCCTGCTGGTATCCAGAAAGGGACCTTTTCCCCTAAGAGGTCAACTGCATGAGGCATTCTGGAGCAGAAGATTCATATTTAATGGGACAACTCCAACTGGATCTCCACCCTGGGGAACGCAGGTCACAAGCTGGATATTTCTGGGACTCTGTTGGGCTGCAGGTATGATATTTTGGGGGGTTTAGGGGTGTCCCTGAATAGGTTTCCTTTCTTGGCGGGGGCCCTTCTCCCACATAAAAGAAGGGGGTGAGCTGCTCGCAGAGAGTAGTGAAAAGTACACCTGCACGGAGTGAAGAAGAGAGAGCTCCCTATAAATGCCCCAGGTCCAACACGGAAGTGAAGTGAACAAGTAACACATTGTCCGAACATTATTTTAAGTCTGCTAAATTAAAGTAAATGTTTCTGTTGAACACCCACTCTGTGTCCTGCTTGTTCCTGGAGTAACAAGAGACAGGGACATCTCAGGGAGGATTCCAGTTCACCACATGGGCCTGAAAGTTTAAGTATTTCCCCCAGAGAAAAAAAATCCACTCCTTGGGACTTAGTAAGATTAGGAAATGCCAAAAGAAGAGAGCCCCAAGAGCAATTGATTTATGTGCCTTTGGACTACCATAAAATCTGGTAAAAGGGTCACAATGACATTGCTGGTTTCCCATAAACTTGCATTTCCCATCCTTTAAGGATCTTCTGCATGCGATCTGGGATTAGAGCCGCTGCACTCGATCAATAGTGTAACACAAATTCTGTCATGGACACAGTACGGGGGTCCCCTGCTGCTTCTGTGCCCTCCCTCCACCCAGTGCCATTCCTTCCTCATGGAGCCTTTCCATAGGGACCCGCAGTGAAGTATAAATGCAGCCGACTGCTGAGGATTACTGGGTAGGATCTGGTGCAGTCCCAGTAGTTATCCTGAAGGTAAGGACTGCAAGCTTACCACAATTTATCATTAGCATTTAAGAACTATCATAATATTTAAATCACCATATTGGGTAAGGTTACAAACATTAGACAGCGAGGTCAGTAGGAGTCAGCATGTAGGAAGGAAGGTGGCAGGTCCCTATCCCAAAGAACTTACAACCTGTTGGAAGGCACCAGTGACAGAGGAGTCATATAATGAGGGAAATGCAGTGACAGGGTGGGAGGGCTTAGTGTGTGCTGGATGCAGAGAAGAGGGAGCAGAGGGCTCTACCGGGAGAACTTTCTCAGACAGGAAATGGGTAATGAGCCAGGACCTGGAGGTGAGGAGAGAGGGAGAAAGATGTAGAAAAATAAGGAAGGAGAGTGCTTAGGAGTCCATGGGGTAGTCAGGTGTAACATCTGTGCTGTTTGCAGTGGATGGTGGAAAAGGGCACAGGAATAGATGAGGGCGGAGACGTAGGTTGTGGCAGTGGAGCGTAGGGCATTGAGGTCACGCAAGAGAAGTGAGGGTTGCATTTAAGACAGAAGTAGATCAGGAGATTGTACAGAGACAGTGCTCTTCTAACAAAATTCTCGGTTGCATAGGTAGAGATTTTATCAGCTTGGAAAAAAGCAGGTTATATTGACTATTTAGATTACTATTAAGAACTTCTCCCACATTAAGTATTGTGCACAGTTCTAGAGCTCGTACCTTCATAAGGAAATCGAGAGAATGAAGTCCGTTCAAAAAACATCTACAAAAATGATAAAAAGCCTGCAAAACAAGCCCTAGGTTTAGCACATTCAACCTGTTCTCCCTGGCGGAAGGAAGGGATGGGGGACATGAGAGAGAGGAAGGAAGGAACAAAGGAAAAAACGAGAAGATGATAGATGCCTGAAATAACCTACCAGCAGAGGCAGAGGCAGCCAAAAGCAAAGCAGAACTGAAACCTGCCTGGGAGAGACACAGTGGTGAGAGCAGGCAGAGGGTAACAGATTTATTTTATTTAAAACTTTTTCTATACCGTCGTTAAGGTGGGTACCGTCACAACGGTTTACAGTAAGGCACAAAAGAAATGCTATTAACCTCTATCAGTTTACATAGGTGCCATAATGTTCGGTAACATAGTTTTAATCAATGTTAGTTGTTAAATGAGAGTGAACACTATCATGTCCCGTTTGATTCTATAGCAGTTTGAGTCAAGGACTCATTCTTTAAGTAACTTATCCTTTACTAATGAATTCTATTAAAAACAAAATACACCCTTAGTGATTTCTGTTTGCGTGGGTGTTTTGTCCCTTGCACTTACCTGGTTTAAGCTTTGCAGATAAAGAAGTGAAGGAGGGCATGTGAGGGTTTGATCTGTCATGTAAAACTTTAGGTGAAAAAATGAACCAATGGACAAAGAGTGTTGGTATGACTGCATAAGGCTTCAAGAAGACTGGGGAAACCTGCCAGGAGTGACCAAAATTATATCCCTAGGAGCATTGGGATAACTTGCATGGAGCGGTGGTCACAATCGTAAACAGTGGTACAACTGCACCGGGCTTCCCAGAAAGCAGTGGGGTAAGCTGCACGCAGTGACTGTGGATGACGCTCACACTTCAGTTAGCTTGGGGAGCTTGTGTATTTTGCACAAAATCTTCACTATTTTTGGTGGCTGTGTGCACTGTTAAAAAGAACTAGACGGTAAGGCATGGAAGGGGGTTCGGCTGTTAGTTAGGTGTTGGTCTTGTAAGAATCAGAGAAGAAGACAACAAGGCCAGAAATGGCCAACCGTCAGAGGTGGTGGACATCAGCATTGTAACAAAATGTGGCCATGGTTGGGACAGATATGGAGGGCAGTGGTGGAAAGAGGGTTGAGAGTTCAGGTAAAACACATGGGGGTGGAGGGTGAAAATGTTTTTGTTCTAAACGTGGCATTTATAAGCTCCCCTTCAGAGAATGGTAGAAACCAGAATGGAGAAATCTCAGCTGGTCAGACTGAATGGGCCAGTTTGGCCTTTATCTATTTACTGTGAGGTCTATATTGAAATGGTTTGTCCAGCTAAGTTTGGCACTTCGCCGGACAAACCATGGGATTAAAATATCCTGCTGCATTGACCACTGCAGATTTATCTCCAAAACATCAGAGGCGTTCTGGGACAGGGCTGACATAGCCAGGTAACTTAGTTGGATAATGCCAGTACCGAGTGCTACTCAGGTAAGTTCATTTGAACATCTGACCCATAATGAGGTTATTCTGATTCTAACAACCTGAGACATTTATTAATATTGCAAATGTCAGTGTTTCCAACACCAGCCTTCTAGCGCTGTCTTGCTACATCTCTCCAGTGAGGCAGATGTATTTCTTCAGTTTATCGGCTTTCTCAGTCCACCCTCAAACTCTTCCACAAATTTGTGGGATTGAAATGTTATGATCCTGGATGCGTCACATTTTTCTGAGCCTCATGTGCCTTTCTGAGAGGAGTGAGATGGATGTCTCACAGTTTCTTCCTTCATTTGTGAAGCTTCTTCCTGCATTTGTGAAGCTTTGTCCTTCTGCACTGTGTCTGGTTTCTTTTGGAGTATCTTTTGTGTTGAAAGAGATATCACATGGACCTGTATACATTTTGTGCAGTGCCATAAGTGGCCGCATGGTTTGCATCACTCGTTATAGAGTACCGCACACCCAAGTCCTTGATTCTGGACTGTTGATTGCTGATTGTGACAGAAAGAGGCATAAACATGGTTTAGGGAACCTATTTTGAATACTTTCTCTACCCTATTATAAATCTTTAAGGAAGTTCCTGGTGGGTGATGCTTTAAGCTCATGATTTCAATCGCCTATCCACTAGTGGCTGAAATTCCCAGACCGAAAGTCCTTTTCCATTTGGGGGAAAAACCACCCATGGTGACAAACTGGACTCTAATTCCAGCCCACTTGCCAGAACTTATCAGTAGAACTTTGTTGATCTGACTAGGACAGGTTTGAAATCTCAGGAGAGTAAGTTTTGGGTTTGCCCTTATGTTTAGCCATACTCTTGCTCGGAAAAAACCCTCCAGCGTTTTCACCAAGGAATGTCAAATGGTAGTTTCAAAATGCCAAGCACTGCAGATAGAGCAGCGAGGAATGTGCTTCAGCTAACTGCTTCTGCACCATTGAGCACCAGCTTGTCTCTCAGTTTTTTGCTATAGGTAAACCTCCTTGAGCTGCAGTGAAACATAGACATGATAAAACGTTTCCATGATAACTTTTCATTTGAAGTGGGATTATGCGGCTGAAGAAGATGAGGAAGTGTGGAACAGCCTCCCAGTGGAATGGCATTGGCTGAAATGCTGACAGCGTAGAGAAGGCACAGGACAAGCAGAGACGGTCCCTAGTGGTGGGGAGTTTAGAACAAATAGGGCAACAGGAAACATATTGGGGAAATGGGCAGACTGGATGGGTCTTACTGTCTTTACCTGCTGTCCTATTCTGTTTTCCTATATCAGAAGGGAAGACGTGTTCTTAATTCCTGAATCCCTCGTTTTGCAAAGTGTAAGGAGTTATAGCTGGATGTTCTCCTAGAGCAGGGGTCAGGAACCTATGGCTCAGGAGCCAGATATGGCTCTTTTGATGGCCTCATCTGGCTCGCAGACAAATCTTCAATAAAAAAGTAAAAATCTAACAAAATCCCCCACCCTCCTGATGCCCCCCAAGACCTCCAAAATTAATTTACTACAACCCCCACCCTCCTGACCCCCCCAAGACCTGCCAAAAGTCCCTGGTGGTCCAGTGGGGGTCCAGGAGCGGTCCAGGAGTGATCTCCTGGACTTGGGCTGTCTGCTGCCAGTAATCAAAATGGCGTCGACAGCCCTTTGCCCTTACTATGTCACAGGGGCTACCGCCGCCATTGGTCAACCCCAGTGACATAGTGAGGGCAAAGGGCTGTCGGTGCCATTTTCACTACTGGCAGCCTACAGCCCAAGTCCAGGAGATCGCTCCCGGACCCCCGCTGGACCACCAGGGACTTTTGGCAGGTCTTGGGAATGGGGGGGGGGGGGTTGTAGTAAATTAATTTGACAGGTCTTGGGGGCGTCAGGAGAGTAGGGGGTTGTAGTAAATTAATTTGGTAGGTCTTGGGGGCATCAGGAGGGTGGGGGTTTTTGTTAGATTTTTACTTTTTTATTAAAGATTTGTCTGCGAGCCCTGGACCCCCGCTGGATCACCAGGGACTTTTGGCAGGTCTTGGGGGGGGGGGGGGTAGTAAATTAATTTGACAGGTCTTGGGGGCGTCAGGAGAGTAGGGGGTTGTAGTAAATTAATTTGGTAGGTCTTGGGGGAGTCAGGAGGGTGGGGGGTTGTAGTTAGTATGGCTCTCACGGAATTACATTTTAAAATATGTGGCGTTCATGGCTCTCTCAGCCAAAAAGGTTCCCGACCCCTGTGAGGACAGGGCAGGTCTTCCCAAAGAGCCAAGAAGCAAGCTGGGGGCCACAATCCTTTGCCTTGTGTAAGAGCAGTGGATAAGGAATGAAGAATCCAACCACATCCATTATGTCACTTAAAGCTCCAGGGTTCGCATAGAAACATTTAGACCCTGGTTTATCAATGTCTGTTCCTCAGATACAGAATGGGCGAGAAGTCTCTGTGACTCAGGGCCTTAGGTTAACAGTTTTATGCTTTACCACACTCCATTTGTTACACTGAGGTCCTGGTAAGAGTAACTAGCAGTTGGGTCAGTCTGGCAGGTTGCAAGTACACTAATGCCCAGAAATCCTGGTGGAAATGTTGGCACACATATAGCCGGACCGGTCTGGCAGGCTATACAATCCTTGTGTCAAGCGAATCAGTGCAGCAGGTTGCTGGTGGTGATAAGGGACTGTCTGAATGGGCAGGCAGCAGCCATGCTAGTATTGGTTGCTATCTAGATCATTACAAAGCTTTTGTGGTCTGATATGGGGAAGAGAGGGTTGCAAACCCAATAAGATGTAGTACAAAGGGGGGGAAATGAGAAAAAACAGTCATGCTGCATGATCAACCCCTGGCCATAGGGAGAGGGGTCATTTTCATGGGTACAACAGAGCTTTGGCCTCAGGAATGGCTGCTTATATGCCTGAAATGCGGGTAAACTTATGTGTATGTGTGAGTCCTCTGTGTATGTGTAAGTTTACTCAGAATGAGCAGAATTGTTCCCGGGGGTGGAACCGGGGAGAGGTTTGTAATTTTCAAACGTATGCTCATAAATTTGCTGAAATATTTCTGTGTACATTTTAGCAGGGGTAATTGTGTGTGGGTAGTTTTGGCGGGGTTCACTTTGAAAATTGTGTGTAACTTATTTTTGCCAACTGTCTCACGTGTGCTGTTAGAAAATTGCCTCCTTATAGACCAGCTAGGAATGCAGTCCTCTCCTCAATAGCATTGCTCCTCACTATAAAATTGTTAACAAGTCCACCCATTGCATAGAAAATTAGTCAAGAGCTCCCAGTGATGAACTCCTTAAACTTTAACGATGGGCTGCCCTCGGGGTTTTGTCTGTGCTCTTTCTACAGAATCAAGATGTACAATGGACCTTGCAGTAGATGAGATGGTGATTTCCTCTCCATTGACTTCACAACTTCCAAAATACATTTAACAAACAACTACCCATGGATGAGTACTTTGCAGATGACAGACCTCCGGGGACTGATGGCTTCATTGAACCAAACTAAGCCTATGACAATGGTACTCTGTATGTCTCACTGGGATGAACTGTATTTCTCATTCTGAGTCCCCCACGCTGCCTCTTACCCAATACATGGAAAAGCAGAATTTGACAATACTGACAGAGTTCATCATTCTGGGGTTTCCTGAATATCCAGAGCTACAAATCCCCCTTTTCCTTCTGTTCTTACTGATTTACCTGATCATCCTGATGGGGAACCTCACTATTATAGCCCTGACGTGCCTGGACCCTCAACTGCACACCCCCATGTACTTTTTCCTCTGTAACTTGTCCTTCCTCGATATCTCTTCCACCTCTGTCACTCTCCCCAAACTGCTGGATATCTTCTTAAGGAAGCATCAGAGGATTTCTGTAATTGGGTGCTTTATACAAATGTATTTTTTTGTTTCTTTGGCTTTAACAGAATTATTTGTACTTGCTGTCATGGCTTTTGACCGCTACGTAGCGATATGTCACCCCCTACAATACACTGTGATTATGAATCAGAGACTCTGCATTCTGATGGCCATCGGGACCTGGATCCTTGGACTTCTCCTACCAGTAACATACACTGTCCTTATATCTCGTTTCTCTTACTGTGGGCACTATCAGATTAACCATTTCTTCTGTGATCTCTCAGCACTGCTGACGCTCTCCTGCACCAGCACCTACAGCATTGAATGTATAACTTATATTATGTTTGTCTTTGTAGGGATGCCCTGCTTTATCACAACTCTGACTTCTTATGTTTACATCATCTCCGCCATCCTGAGGATTCGTTCTGCGGAAGGGAGGAGCAAGGCCTTCTCCACCTGCTCCTCCCACCTCACGGTCGTTATTCTCTTCTATGGGACTCTGCTTTGTTCATATGTGAGGCCAACGTCCACGCAATCCCTCACTCAAAATAAGCTCTTTGCTGTCCTGTATAACGCGTTAATCCCGATGTTCAACCCTATGATCTACAGCCTAAAAAACAAAGAGGTCAAAAAAGCCCTAAGAAAAGTATTTAGTTAAAAGCTTTTTTGTGTTTTTTTAAGAGATCAGACGAATTTTTCTCTAACTTTTTTTTTAAAAGCCTCCTGGTTGACCAAGAGATAGAGTGAAATGTACCCTGTGTATAAAGGACATCTCCTGGTAAAGTGATCAACTGCTATTTCCATCAATTTATTTTTTGGTTCTTACTAAGGACACCCAAAACCAAAATGTTCTCCGGTGTACATGTTGCACTGTGATATGTAATCTATTCTTCATTAGCACTTTTCCACAGGGCTGAACATGCTGTAGCAGAGATTCCGTCCATCTGTCTATTTCTTACAGTTTTTTCCTCTGTGCCTGCATGTTTCTGAGTTTGAGCATCATTTAGGATTCTTTCTCCTGTGTTTAGTGTATCACCTGTGCCAGATGGTGTATCTCAGAGAGTGGGAGCCCCTGTGTTTTGAAGCAAGTGCTTTACTCGGAGCAGCCTCTGTGAAGTTATAGTAAGATGTAGCAATGATTTTACTATGGAACTGGAACCGTGAGCTCAAATCTCCAAGTCAAAGCCTTTAAGTAGGAAAATGCTTGTAGTAGAGAGTGGTTTGTCAGGGACTAATCTCTCTGGCGATGTGGAAGAAGCAACACACGACTTCACGAGAACATTACCTGGAATGGGAGAATAAAATCACTGATCTCTGCATTACAAACGTAAAAATTAATCCATTTACTCCATGCAGAGAAGTAAAACCTCTGCATACTCAGATTGTGCTTATACAGCAGCTTGTAAATATTTTTCCTTGTCAATAAAAGTCAGGAGCAACTGCAGAAGTTGTGTGATGTTACCTCAGATCTTGTCTCTCTCAAAGCAGTGCTGCCACAGGTACCCAGACAGATTTCATGGTCTATGAAGCTTTGCAGCATTCATACACACAGCAGATACCTTCATGCAGCCCTCTTATCTCCATGTATCTGTGGCACATTTCACCAGTCAAATGTGCCTCAAAGTATCTGCGCAGTCAAACGCATTAAGTGAATGCTGTATACAGATCTATCCAAAAATAAGCAAAGCTCCGTAACTTTTCCTTGTAACAATGACAATGAACTTAGAAGCAGGGGCAGTTTAGGGAAGGCTGGAAGATGATGGGTCCTCACTGTGCTTCCCTTTGAACATCTGGGACAACGGAGACCTGCACCCATAGACTTTGCTCCTGCTTTACAACAGATACAGCGTACCCATGGTAAAGTATGCAGGGAGAATTCAAAACGACATCCCCAGTGTGCATTCCCAATATCACTGGAAGTACATGGGCTGTGACCCTGCACGGGGTCTTCTCTCTGGCTTGAGCAGGAAATTCTCCAATGGCTCCTTCTGCTCGCTTTAATCCATTTTAATGCAGGGAGCTGCACTGGAAAATTCTACTTTCCAAGCCTTGGGGGCACCTAATCCAAATCTGAGTACAGGGCAGCAACCCTAGTGACCAAAATATTACCCCAAACATTTCATAAGCAATTGACAGAATGAGGGTGTTTGGGTTTGGAGGATTCCTGCGAAGCATTAACACGAGGAAGCCATATTCTCACATAGGACTCAGATTTATTTCATAAGGACATCTTTAATTTTCCATAAACTAACATTTCCCATCCTTTAGGGATCTCCTGCATATGATCTGGGAATAGAGCCACTGCCCTGGATCACTAGTGTAACACAAAGTCTGTCGTGGCTGCTTCCCTGCCATGTCAGCTAGGATTGGCTTCAGAGATCCTTTCCCAAAGGGACCACTGCTGGGTGTAACGCATCCTGCCGAGGATGGAGCTGGTGCAGAACACTTAAATAACCAACTGTGCCAAGGCTGGTGCCCACGACGAGCCATCGCTGAGTGAAGTGGGACGGATGGACATGGAATGAAAGCTGAGGGGACTGTGTGCAGGACGTTTGTTATTAGCCCTTTGAAGGAAGGTCATCTTACTAAGAGTCAACGGAGTGATCAGGCAAGTGACTGGAAACAATGCCACCCAAAATAGATATCCAGCAAAATGCTTTGTGTAATAGTTCTTCACAGCTCAATCAAAGCTCTAATAGACTCAAAGGAGGAAAAACACCTCAGAGAAAATGAAGATTGCCTCAATCAAGGGGCCTGAAAGTTACATTAAGAAAGCTCAAAATGAAGAACAAGCAGATCCCTTCCCCAGTGTAATGAAAGCACTAATGACACTGGAGTCACACAGGGAAGGGAGCGCGGTGCTGACGTGGGGGCAGTATGCGATGGATGCCCAGAAGAGGGAGGAGAGCGCTCTACGTCTCCTTCTCCTGTCCATCCACCAAACTCATATTTCTTTCCACTGCTAAGCACGTTTCAGCACTCATTAACTGGACTCAGCAAACTCCTGCAGTTTGGAGGAGCTGTTTTCAAGGAAGGGGTGGACCAAGAGGGCTCTACTTGGTGAAGGATTCTGGTGCTGAGACAGCAATCGGAGGAGGACAGAGGGAGGAGGAGATCCGCAGGTGAGGAGCAGGGAGGGGGTGAGGCATGAAGTAAGGAGGGCAGACGTCTGTGCTGTGGGCACACGAAGACATGAAGGCGGACATGCACGGTGGGTCGGTGGCGTGCAGAACTAGGAAGGAAAGTTTTAGGAGTTTGATATTAGCTTAAAGAGAGAGAGAGAGAGAGAAACTGGGAAAGGATGTCTTGATCTGAGAGTGAAGGAAGCAGACAGCAGCATCCAGCACAGACCGTTATCAGTGAGGACTGCTGGGGAGAGACGAACACCTGCTTATGGGTGGAAAATAATTTGGGTCTAAGCGCCTGATTACACAGAAAGAATCAGAGTTGGGCAGGGTAGAAGCTTGGGTAGTGTTTTCTTAGCATCGCTGTACACAGATTAGACGTACGCGTCCTGTCCCGTCAGGCTTACACAACTACTCTTCTTCCATCATGCGGTTACACTCTCAGCGCTAGTGTCTCTTTGAATTAATGCTTCGGATACACAGTATTTTTTATGTTGCTCTGTGAATCCTGGAAAAGTACAGAATACCCAGCGTTAGCCCGGGATAGTTTGCATTAAGATTGTAGAGTGCATTACACGTGAGGCCAGCACAGAGAGTCTCTATAGAGACAAGCTTGAAGGTTGTAGAGTGCATTACACGTGAGCCCAGCACAGAGAGTCTCTATAGAGACAAGCTTGAAGGTTGTAGAGTGCATTACACGTGAGCCCAGCACAGAGAGTCTCTATAGAGACAAGCTTGAAGGTTGTAGAGTGCATTACACGTGAGCCCAGCACAGAGAGTCTCTATAGAGAAAAGCTTGAAGGTTGTAGCGTGCATTACACGTGAGCCCAGCACAGAGAGTCTCTATAGAGAAAATCTTGAAGGTTGTAGAGTGCATTACACGTGAGCCCAGCACAGAGAGTCTCTATAGAGAAAGGCTTGAAGGTTGTAGAGTGCATTACACGTGAGCACAGCACAGAGGGTCTCTATAGGGAAAAGCTTGAAGGTTGTAGAGTGCATTACACGTGAGCCCAGCACAGAGAGTCTCTATAGAGAAAAGCTACAAGTTCCATGATTACATCTTTCTTAGGCTAACAAATGCTTGGAAAGTATTTCCCCCTCCCTTCCTACATCTTGCAGCTGATAAAATATTCCAACAAGGTTTCTCTCCTTCTCCAGAAGCTTCCTCCAAGCACTTTCAATCAGAACTGAGCCAGCAACGTCCTCTCTGGGTTTGGGTGGGAGGCAGGTCCATTCATCAGATATTCCAACTATCCCAGTTTCCTCCCATTCCTGTCTCCCAGGTCTCTCTCACACGTTTACTGACAGCCTTTCTAGCTCAACTTACTTCCTATTTAAGTATCTACAATTTGCATAAAGATTGAATATTACTGTTTCAGGCTGTACTATACTCTGGACCTTATTTACAAGACGTTTTCCTATAGATACAGAATAAGAAAAAGCCTCTATTGATGAGTGTATGCATTGCCTTGGCTTTGATCCTCTCTGCTGTTCTCCTAATATACTTATTCCCTTTTAGCAGTAAAAATATACCACCTCCATGTCTTACTGCAGCCTGAGTCATTTCGCAAACATTTGTCATATTCATTTATAGACACCTCCAACCTGTGGCACAGTCTCTGACCCCCAGAATAAAGATCTTATAAAGGTCAATGGCTTCCAAACCCGACGCCTTCAAACTTCTACAACTGGGTCATTCTAAAGGTCTTTCCCTCGTCCTTTGAAGGGTAAGATGAACCATGTCTTTCTAAGTTCCTTGTTGTCCACATAATAAATCACTAATTACTTAAACATGGGCCATTTGAAGAAGGCTGAACTTTATGTACTTTCAATTTAGGTAACTGTATGTATCCCTGGGTGGCATCTAGAGTCATAACTCCACTCTTATTTCCCAGAAACCAATGGAAGAAGAAAATGTTACTGCTGTGAAAGAATTCATCATTCTGGGCTTTCCTGAATATCCAGAGCTACAAATCCCCCTTTTCCTTCTGTTCTTACTGATTTACCTGATCATCCTGATGGGGAACCTCACTATTATAGCCCTGACCTGCCTGGACCCTCGCCTGCACACCCCCATGTACTTTTTCCTCTGCAGTTTGTCCTTCCTCGATATCTCCTCCACCTCAGTCACACTCCCCAAATTGCTGGACATCTTACTAAGGAAGAGGCAGAGGATTTCGGCAAATGGGTGCTTTGCACAGGTGTATTTTTTCATAGTTTCAGCATTTGTGGAATTTCTACTGCTGACGGTCATGGCTTATGACCGCTATGTTGCAGTCTGTCACCCCCTGCGCTACGCTGTGATAATGACTCAGAGACTTTGTGTAATGATGGTTACAAGCTTATGGCTTTT
Organism: Rhinatrema bivittatum; assembly: GCF_901001135.1. Classification (NCBI taxonomy): domain Eukaryota; kingdom Metazoa; phylum Chordata; class Amphibia; order Gymnophiona; family Rhinatrematidae; genus Rhinatrema; species Rhinatrema bivittatum. The sequence continues at coordinate 5,417,686 of NC_042630.1, forward strand.
TGGGATTCTATGTGGAGTTATATGCATTGCTTTCCTACTGCATTTCTCTTATTGTGGTTCCCATGAGATTAACCATTTCTTCTGTGACCTCTCAGCACTGCTAAAACTCTCCTGCACCAGCACCTCAGACATTGAATTTGTGACTTACATTTTTGGAGGTCTTATAGAATTGCCCAGCATTACCTCAACCCTTGTGTCTTATGTCTACATCATCTCCACCATCCTGAGGATCCGTTCCACCGAGGGGAGACGCAAAGCCTTCTCCACCTGCTCCTCCCACCTCACGGTCGTTATTCTCTTCTATGGGACTCTGATCTGTTCGTATATGCGACCAGCGTCCACGCAATCCCTCACTCAAAATAAACTCTCTGCTGTGTTATATAACGCTTTGATCCCTATGTTCAACCCCATGATTTATAGCCTGAGAAACCAAGAGGTAAAAAAAGCCCTCAAAAAAGCAATTAGTAGAAAATAAGTTTTTAGAAGCTGGTAGATCATCTTTGCCTGTGAGACTGTGAAACCTCCTCATTGCATATAAAGGGCTTCTCCTGGTTTAGTGGGTGACTGCAATGCCCTGCTATATATTATTGGTTTTATACTGAGGATGCACATGTCCCCATGTACAGTGGGTGATATATAATCTATTTTTAATTAGCACTTTTCAACCAGGGCAGAAACTTCCATAGCAGTGATTCAATGCCTCCATCTGTCCTTCTCTCTGGGGGCATCATGATGATTTCCTGACTTGAGGTCAAACTTGGGGTTGAGATAGAGCAGGGTTTTGGTAACCTCCCTATTGAAAATGCCCTCAGTCTGATAATGGTGAGGTAATTTGCAAGATAATGAAATTAGAAAAGTGCTATGATATCCGTGCACCAGCATGGTTTTCCCTACGCGTCTGGTTTATTTTTTTACAAGATTTTTCATAGCTCTCTAAAATTTCCCAAATCTCAGTATCATAAAAGGAATCTTTCCCTCTTAAGAAGTTTCTCTTGAACTTCCCAAAGGACAATCCTCTCACTCTATTCTCTCTCTACAGCAATCCTTCTCTCTTGGACCCTCAGACCTTAAGCACGTCTCTGGATTTCTCCAAGACCCCGAGGGATTCCTTCCTTCCCTGATTCTCAGCCCCCTCCCCAGGACAGGAACAATTCCTTCCTAAGCTTCCTGGCCAGCACTTTCACAACACAGGAATACTCCAGCTACACCCCTTGGTTGGGAGAAAGCATTCCTTCTGACCTTCCCTATGGAGGGATAAGGCCTGCTCTGTGAAGAGATGGCGATTCTTAGACTGAGGATTGCAAAGGACTCCTCCAGACCTCCGAGAGGGAAACCCCTTATGAATACCCTCCCGATGGAGGCGCATTCCTGTCTCCATTAGTCCTTGGGTGGCTACGGTCAACTCCCCCTATGTCACATGAGCAAAGGAGTTTTGTTAAACTCATGACACCTCCCATTGGGGAGCATCAAAGCTCCCTAAACACTTGTACTCTACACGGATATCACTCACAGGGCAGGCTCTATTGAGCTTCACTGATCCTATACAACTGACCCACCAGATCAGGTGGCTCCACCACCAAGGGCCTCCCTTTCATAAAGTTATCAAGGCAGAAAAATCTCTTATCCTCCTAGTAGTAGTGTGCTCTGGAGGTAAGAAAGTAAAACAGTGTTGGGGAGTTTTATTAGATAGATTTAAAGTGGGTAATTTTCTAAGACTTACGTGGAGGTTGTGTGGGTTGTTGTGGTTAGGTGTGTTGGTGGATCATTGGGTGCTGTCGAGAGTGACTACGCCCATGGGGGGGAGCCCGTGAGGAGCCACAGCACTGGCCTAGACTCTTGGAGATACACACAGAGTTCTTTTATTAAAGAGCTGGATGATAGCCACAGGTGGCAGTAGTGAGGCAGTCTGTGGTTGTAGTCTCAGGGACCTCGGCAGAGGGAGCCCTTCTCTCCTTGATGACGTCAGGAGGTTCCGCAGCAGGTCTCCAGCGAGGAGATACTGTGGATGAGACAGACTGAGAGATTAGAGAACTCACTGAGAATAGCTGTTGGTAGGCGTTTCCATCAAATAAGTAGATGATGGTACGGGCACAGTGGCAGAGAGAGCAGGCCCTTAAGGAGCGAGTACCTGTTCCCTGAACAACACCTGAAATAAAGCAAAGGGCCCCTGAGGAGCGGGTACCCAGGTTAGTTGATACCCCGAAGGGCAGAAGGAAAGCTTCCAGCGGCAACACTGAAGCAGTAAAGTAGCGTAGACAGGAGTAGAAGTCCTTGTTAACTCAAAGAGAGCTAGCGGGCAGGAGTTTAAATACCCCTCCCAGAGTGACATCATCGGGGGGGGGGCTGGTCCAGAGTTTCCCGCGCTGGACTCTTTAAAACCTTCCTGGTTTGGCGCGCGCGCGAGCTAGCAGACCACAGGGGGGTGGAGCCAGAAGTCGTGGCGTTCCTGCCACGATGCAAGGCCTGCAGGCCGAAAGAGAGTGCGGTGTGGCGCGGACGAGCGGCCCGTAGTAGCAGGGCACGGCTGCGACTGAGGCAGTAAGCACGTCGGACGCGACTCCCGCAGCCGACGGGCGCAACATGGGTGAGGATGCCTACAAGAACTTCTTACCACCTTAAGGGACTGGCCACAGCTATCTGGTCTGTTCCTCCTTAAGTCCAAACCCAGCAAGGAATTCTGGGTCCAGGGAGGATCCCTTTAGCCTAGCATAAGAAAGCAGGGCCCAAAAGAATTAGAGAGACCCCCCAGGGAGACGGCAGGAAGCCAGTCTATGCTAAAACCTGCTGTGTGTGATGTCTCTGTGCTCTCTGAACTTTAAGGTGAGCTGCATCGTTTGTTTGTTTTGCTTTGAACTTTGGTCACTGTAAATAAACTGAAGAAAAGGAAACAGCCGGAGCCTGCCTCCTTATTCCTTCTGACTGTTTCCAAGCTGCTATCGCCCAGTTTACACATAAGGTGGCAGAGGTGGGATATTCTACCTAAGCGGGAGTTACTGGTATAGAGAGGTGGTCATTTTGAATCGGCTTTGGAAGAGTAAGGAGCTATTTTTCCTGGTCCCCTGCTAAACTGGGCCCCACTAACTCAGCTTTGTGTTTTTCCTGCTTTCAAGCAGATTCTTCTTCCTTCCTTCCCTGGCTGAGAGGATCTGCTTTTAGAGAAGAGAGAGACATTGTGTTAGGATTTTTATTGTTTTTCTCATTCTGAGAAATGCCCTGTATCTTTTGGAGCGGGACAAGTCCCCCCAAATCCAGAGAGCAGGGGCTGGAGACCTGCGAGCTACCCCTCTGCTTCCCAGGGGAATTAAGATCAGGGACGGAGACATTTGGAATTTTCCCCTTTTGGGTAGTCTGGAGGCTTCCCCCCAGCCCTCCCCTCAGAGACGTCACCTCAGAAATGAAAGACGGTGCAGGACGGAGCATCAGGATCCGGATCTCCACCCCGAAGGGACCAGGACACAGGCTGTGGGCAAGAGACAGAACTCCGGACGCAGGTAGGAGTTTCCTGTGCCCTTGGGGTTCCCCTGCACCCGGGGCTGTTTGTACACTGATGAGGGGAAACGTGGAGGGCTCCCCCCCCCCCCCAGGAACCAGGGAGATGGACGCCAGCACGCCAGCGGAGAGACTTAAGCACAGTAATCAGCTCCAATGTGCAGTTTCAGTTGTGGAACTGTGACCGACGTTTTGGAAATAATCAGTAAATGTTATCTGAGCACCCTGTCTGGGTCCAGCCTGTCTCTCGCTGAGGGAACTATAGTACCAGAGAGAGATGCACACACTTATGGAGATGCACTCCATCATCTGGCTCAAGGAGGATGACCTTGCCCTCACCCCGGGATCTGCAGAGAGAGGGAACATGATGGAGAGAGTAACCCTGAAGAACAAATACATTTATGGTCCTAGGAGAAACAGCAAACCCCCAAACAAAAGGGTTACAGCACACAGAGGGCAATCTGAGGGCGTGCCGAGGAGGGGTTTGGAAGGTCACACGCACTTACATATCTTATAAAGGGAGAACTTTCGTACGTCTTCAAACACGCATGCATGCTCTTACAGCTGCTGAGCAAATTGCGGAAATTAAATCTGACGTTTGTCAGCGGGATCTGGAGCAAGAGGTGGAGGGTGTGGACGAACTGGTGAGGATCTGGATTAACTGGTGAAGGCGTCTGCAAACTGGAGCTTGGAAGAGCACGTGCAGGTATTTTCATAAGAGATATGCACCGGGGCAGGAGGTTTCGACCCGAGCAGCGGACCCCGCCCTTGGAGCTCCGAAGAGGAAGGTAAGGGCCCGGTCGCGAGACTTGAGATCGGGACCGCAACAGCCGCTGGTGAATTTTCCACGGGAAGCTCCCTGCGAGGTTTCCCTTTGAACATCTGGGGCCCACGGAGACCTTGCTCCCAACCTCACAACAGATGCAAAGTGTCCATGGAAAGCATTGCTTGGGGATTTAAAACAAACCCACTTTCTTATTCCCACCCTAACCTGGGAGGGCCCTAGGACAGGGTTAGGAAGCCTCGATGGATCTTATTGTGCATATTTATAATGGCTCCAGTATTCAGAACTTGGCTGGATAAGCAGGATTTATAGCTGCGTTGCTGCACTGCTTAATTTCCCAGCTAAGTTAGCTGGATAAGTGTATCCAGCTAACACGTTGAGCCACAGTGGCTGAATATTGTCCTCAATGCATGTGGTTATGTATTTATTTCTTTTCTTTGTTTGTTCTAAATCGCATTGGATGGTCTTTTCATGAGCCAGATAGGCAGTATGTAAACTCTAGATTAAGTTACAGCATTCCTGAGCCCATCCCTCTCTAGCACAGGCAAAAGCACCCGCACTGTAACCCAGCACCCTCGCTTGAGCTGTAACCCAGCACCCTCGCTTGAGCTGTAACCCAGCACACTCGCTTGAGCTGTAACCCAGCACCCTCGCTTGAGCTGTAACCCAGCACCCTCGCTTGAGCTGTAACCCAGCACCCTCGCTTGAGCTGTAACCCAGCACCCTCGCTTGAGCTGTAACCCAGCACACTCACTTGAGCGGCCATCTCTGGTTCATCCAGAGATCACCAATGCGGCTCACACCGAACAGAAAATAAGAAATAAGTATTTAATCAAATAGCTCCATCCAGCCACTTTCATCCATTTCAATGCAGTGAGATGCATTTAATAATATCCTTCTCCAAGCCTTGGGGACACCTGATCCAAATCTGAGTACAAAAAACCTGTGCAAGTGTCCAAAATATTACACCAAACATTTTATAAGCAACTGCGAGAATGAGGGGGCCAGCACAGCATTAACATGGGGAAGCCATATTCCAACACATGATTCAGAATTATTTCATAATGACATCGTTAATTTTCCATAAACTAACCTTTCCCATCCTTTAGGGATCTAGTACATGTAATCTGGGAATAGAGCCACTGCCTTTGTTTAACGTTGCATCACAAATTCTACCATGAACACAAAGCAGAGCTCCCCGGCGGGGATTGGATAGTTTGGGCTTCAGACGTCCTTCCCCACAGGGACCATTGCTGACTGTATATACTTCTGTTAGTGCATCCTGCCGAGGTTGGAGCTGGTGCAGGACACTCCACTAGAGCGTGCGAGGGCTCGTGCCCACGACGAGTCATCGCTGATCGAAGGCAGAAGGATGGACAGGGAATGAAGGTGAGGAGCATGTGTGTGACATTTATTATGTGCACGTGAAGGGTTCTCACCTTACTAAAATTTACATTAAGGAGGGGTAAAAGAGTTTCATTACGAAAGTTCACAATGCAGAGCAAACAGGTGCGGGTGAAGGTTGCAGATCCCTTCCCCAAACCACTTACAATGTAATGAAAAAACTATTGACAGAGGAAAGACATAGGGAAGGAACTGCAGCGCTGATGTGGGGGCACTGGGCAGTGTGTGATGGATGCAGAGGAGAGAGAGGAGAGGGCTCTAGATCTTCTTCTCATGTCCATCCACTAAGCTCACATTTCTTTCCACTGCAAGCACATATCAGCACTTGTTAAATTGGACAGTGAATGAGAGCTGATCAAATTTGCGGAGGACACAAAATTATTCAAAGTTTTTAAATAACAAGAGGATTGTGAGAAATTGCAAGAGGACCTTGTAAAACTGATAGACTGGGCATCCAAATAGCAAATGAAATTAAATGTGGACAAGTGCAAAGTGATGCATTAGGGAAGAGAAACACAAATTATAGCTACAAAATGCAAGGCTCCACATTAGGAGTCACCACTCAGGAAAAGGATCTAGGTGTCATCATGGAAAATACATTGAAATCTTCTGCTCAGCGTGCAGCAGCAGCCAAGAAAGCAAAGAGAATGCTGGGGATTATTAGGAAAGGAACGGAGAATAAAACAGAGAATATCATAATGCCTCTGTATCACTCCATGGTGTGACCTCATCTTGTGTTCATATATCATACACAAACAGAATGCTGGGGATTATTAGGAAAGGACTGGAGAATAAAACAGAGAATATCATAATGCCTCTGTATCACTCCATGGTGCATCCTCATCTTGTGTTCATATATCATACACAAACAGAATGCTGGGGATTATTAGGAAAGGAATGGAGAATAAAACAGAGAATATCATAATGCCTCTGTATCACTCCATGGTGCGACCTCATCTTGTGTTCATATATCATACACAAACAGAATGCTGGGGATTATTAGGAAAGGAATGGAGAATAAAACAGAGAATATCATAATGCCTCTGTATCACTCCATGGTGCGACCTCATCTTGTGTTCATATATCATACACAAACAGAATGCTGGGGATTATTAGGAAAGGAATGGAGAATAAAACAGAGAATATCCTAATGCCTCTGTATCACTCCATGGTGCGACCTCATCTTGTGTTCATATATCATACACAAAGAGAATGCTGGGGATTATTAGGAAAGGAATGGAGAATAAAACAGAGAATATCATAATGTCTCTGTATCACTCCATGGTGCATCCTCATCTTGTGTTCATATATCATACACAAACAGAATGCTGGGGATTATTAGGAAAGGAATGGAGAATAAAACAGAGAATATCATAATGCCTCTGTATCGCTCCATGGTGCATCCTCATCTTGTGTTCATATATCATACACAAACAGAATACTAGGGATTATTAGGAAAGGAATGGAGAATAAAACAGAGAATATCATAATGCCTCTGTATCACTCCATGGTGCATCCTCATCTTGTGTTCATATATCATACACAAACAGAATGCTGGGTATTATTAGGAAAGGAATGGAGAATAAAACAGAGAATATCATAATGTCTCTGTATCACTCCATGGTGCATCCTCATCTTGTGTTCATATATCATACACAAACAGAATGCTGGGGATTATTAGGAAAGGAATGGAGAATAAAACAGAGAATATCATAATGTCTCTGTATCACTCCATGGTGCATCCTCATCTTGTGTTCATATATCATACACAAACAGAATGCTGGGGATTATTAGGAAAGGAATAGAGAATAAAACAGAGAATATCATAATGTCTCTGTATCACTCCATGGTGCGACTTCATCTCGAGTATTGTGCACAGTTCTGGTCACCACATCTCAAGAAAGATATAGCAGATTTAGAAAAGTACAGAAAAGGGTGACCAAGATTATAAAGGGGATGGAACAATTCCCTTATGAGGAAAGGCTGAAGAGGTTAGGACTCTTCAGCTTGGAGAAGAGACGCTGAGGGGAGATATGATAGAGGTCTATAAAATAATGAGTGGAATGGAACAAGTAAACCTGAATCAGTTGTTTACTCTTTCAAAAAGTACAAAGACCGGGACACACACAATGAAGTTACTGGATTATACATTTATAACTAATAAGAGAAGATATTTCTTTACTCAAATCAATATTAAGCTCTGGAATTCATTGTCAGAAGATGTGGTGAAAGCTTTTAGTGTAGCTGCATTTAAGAAATGTTTGGACAAGTTCCTGTAGGAAAATGGCATTAACCATTATTAAGGTAGAGTTGCAGAAACCTACTGCTTATTCTTCGGATAAGCAACTTGGGATCACTCAGGTACTTGTTACCTGGCTTGGCCACTGTTGGAAACGGGATACTGAGCTTGATGGACCTTTGGTCTGACCCCGTACGGCGAGCCTTATGGTCTCCTGACACAGTAAAATCCTGCAGTTTGGAGGGGCCATCTTCAATCAATGGGCGTCCCAAAAGGGCTTTACTTGATAAAGATTTTCTGATGACCCCTGAATACTGAGACAGCATTTGGAGGTGGAGAGAAAAGTGTTTGATGAGGAGGAGATCCAAAGGTGACAAAGAAGGAGGACTTAAGGCATGAAGGAAAGAGGGCAGACGGGTGTGAAGACTGAGCTCTGAGCAGTTTAGTTTAATGAGACTTGATTATCAAAGCGGTTTACAAGTTAAAATAAAAAATTCATAATCACATCGTTAAATCATAAATGTCATGAAACAATAACTGTAAACACAAATAAAATTAACATAATATATTCAGAAATCACATAAAACAATTTAGAGGCGATGTTCATATAGAAAACTTGATTTAAAAATTAAGCCTTTACAATTTCACGGGACTTAAAATAATTGGATTCTGACTGAATATCATGAGGTTGCAGAGTAGTGCTGCTTGGAGGGAAGACGTTGAATGCCTTGTTGCCTCCATCATAATATGAAATAGGACCATCGATAGATCTCTCTCAGAAGACCGTAATGCCCTAGTGGGGCGGTAATAACTTAAACTGAATTGTCACTGATGCCTCCAAAGGAGTTTAGAAACCATGTAGAGTAGTTTGGAATTGATCTGAAATAAAAATTGAAGCCAATGATGCTTTTCAACACAAAAGATACTTTATGCGATCGTACGTCTGCAGACTGAAGTCGCAATATTTTGTAACAACTGAAATGGTTTTGTCAAGCTAACAGGACATCCTAGGGAAAGGTTATTACAGTAATCCAGATGGGGAAAAACCAAGACAGACACTAATGTTCAAAGGTCACAATCAACGAATTACTTGCAAAAAGAAAGTGCAGGAACAACAGATGAAACTTAGAATCAGTGGGGGTAATTTTCAGAAGGAGCTGCCCATGTATCTGTAACTACTATAACAATTTTCCAAAGCCCACTTACTGGAGTAAATGCTTTTTAAAATCAGGCCCAATGTGATCACCCACAGAGGTCGCAATTCTTTTTTTCAGAGGAATGGCCACACCATCCATTTTAGGGCATATTCTACGGGTTGATTCAGTTTACAGATCCACAGTGTTTCTGATTTGTCTGGGCAACATGATCTAAGCAATTACTGAAATGAAACAAATTCTCCATGGACCCTGAATGTCATCCAGATAGAAAAAATGTACTACAACTCAGATTTTGAATCATAGTACTAGCCAATAGTGCAAGAAAAAGGTTGCATGATAATTGTGCCAGAACAGATGCCTAAGAGACTCCCCAAGTTAAAAATGCAGTTCTGGGAAAGTAATGCCTCAACTAACTTTAAAAGACTGGTTTATTAAGTAAGAGGCAAAGCAGGCCAAAAGAGTTTCTGTAAATCCTAATTCTGATAATCTTATTAATGACAGTTTATGGAAGGTGGAAAGGGGTACAGGAAGAGATGAGGGCTGAAACGCATGGTGGGACAGTGGCATGCAGGACTAGGAAGGAAAGTTTTAGGCACATGATAGCTCGGGAAAGACGAAGCCTCAGACCTGGAACGACTTTCAGACGGGCCATACTGGCGAGGAGTGACACCCCCTTATAGATGGTTCCCCTCGTTAAGGTGGAAAATATTTTGGGTCTGAGCTAGTGATTTGGGTCTTGGTTTATTCAGAAAAAAAAGTCATATTTTGGCAGGGTAGAAGCTTGAATCATTTTTTCTTAATGTTGATAAATATAGATTAGAAATAGTTGTCCTGTCCCTTCTTACTTACGCACTTTCTCTTCCACACTGGTAAGGTCTCGTAAGGTCTTCCAAGGTCACATTGTCTGCACTGTGTGTGCTCCTCTTGTAATGAGTGGCATCGGTGTGAGCCCTTGTGCTGTGGGGTAATAGGCAAACCCATGAGGCCTACGATGACAGCTGAGCTTCACCTATACCAGTCGCCTTCCCCAAAGGGTTGAACCCTTGGGTTCTGGCAGCCAACAGGGCTTTGGTGGGTCCTTCAGGTGGTCATGTAATTAAGAGTCTGAGGGCATGCATGGGTCAAGACAGACAACAGACTTGAGGAGTCGGGGAAGGGTCAAGGTTGTGTCAGGCTGTGGATAAATGTGGTCAGGTCCAGGCAAGAGGTCAAGTCCAGGCTATGGGCAATCATAATCAGGTCCAGGCAAGAGGTCAAGTCCAGGCTATGGGCAATCATAGTCAGGTCCAAGCAAGAGGTCAAGTCCAGGCTATGGGCAATCATAGTCAGGTCCAGGCAAGAGGTCAAGTCCAGGCTATGGGCAATCATAGTCAGGTCCAAGCTATGGGAAATCTGATATATGGGCAGGCTAATATGAAGACTCTGGCTCAGACTTTGCTTTTCCAGAATCCTTTGCTGTCTTGGCTAATTCAAACTGCTGGCATACAAGGAACTCAGACTGACCTGAGCTTGAATGGCTTCTGGGAGACATCTGGAATGAATTCAGACCTAGCCAGATATGATGGAGGGTCATGAGGTCACAACGAACGCATGGACCAAGCCATGTTCTCACAGACTACTGTCTCAACTAAGGGGCCCAGTGTAACTGTAGATCCCCATGAGATGAGGAGTCTGATCAAAGGACTGGCATGAGTGACAGAACAAAGAACAACTAAGAACTACTAGAATAATTGACAGCCATCATCAGAGATGTGGATATCTGCTAGGCCTAATTGGATCTCAATATGGGAGGCAGGACCAGGGAATCTTAGACATAGGTTGTCTGTTTTGGACACAGGACACATGGTACCTGATACTCTATGCAGTCCTATTAGGGATCATTGTATGTTTTACCTATAAAAAAAAAGTCAGCACTCACTGACAAACGCTGAGACATGCAGGGAGAGCCTTAATAAAAAAACATGAGGCTCCTACTCTATGTCTCCCTGGAGGCTCGTGTGTGAGCTGCTGGCAGCTCAGACCCAATCCTCGTTTCTGAACAGATTGGCTTAGTCCAAAGAAAGTTTTCCCAGATCAAGAGGTCTGGATGTGTGATTATTCGGAATTGATACCCGGCTCTAGTCCGACAAATATAGTTATTCCCAGAAGATTTTCTGGATGGCTGATTAGTCAGCAGTAATTCCCGGAAGAGATGTTCATCCTTGCTTCAGTAAAAGACAGATCTGTGAGTATTTATTTTCAACTTAGTACGCTAGATCTCCTTTGGCCATTTGTAAATAAAAGTGCCCTATTTAGTTTGATTTTGCTGTGGGGTTGTTTAGATTATTTGTAGTATACTTAATGGTAACTTATTCAGCATGTTTCAGGTTCATTTAGTGTTCAGTAAACTTTCAGTAAACAGAGGATTAAACAGCAACAGTCATTTCTTTGTCCTGGGAAGCATGGCTGGGCAGTTTGCCGACCCAGTTTCAAGTTACAAGTGCCAGGACACTGGGAGCTGCTGAGCAGGAGAAAGAGGGAATTAAGTAAATTTCAAAGGTGTTTGTGTGTAAACATAGACACAGTGGGTAAGTTTGAAAGTTATAATTAGCCTGAAGAGGAGTTACGGTTATGGAGACATGTGTTGCTTTCTACAGACAGAAGATTTTAGTTAGTGGATTGTTTACAAAAGTTTGGTTTCATCTGCTCTCTCTTGATGGAAGGTAAAAATGGCTTTGCCGGAGCAGTAGAATTCCTTTATGTAAAGCAGAGAGAGAGAGAGCAAGTGAAGAAAAAAAAGTGGTGCTTTTAAATTGCATTACGGGAGTCCTCTTTGGATACTGTAGTTTTTAGCTGTCTGTTGTTCCATGTGATTAGAGGTACAAAGATGCAAATTTATTTCAGTCCGTGAGATTTATTTCTATAAGTTCATACATGAGTTTGCTTTGGAGTTAAAGCGTGATTGATTTTAGGTAATTGAGGTGCTTATCTTAGCTGCATGTGTAAATTCGTCCTTTATTTTCATTTACTTTTTGTTGAATTTTTCTTTCGTTACTGACTATGACCATGCTACTATATTTAGTATTTAAAGTGTCCCTACTGTATTATAGAAGAAATCCTAATTTACTATGCTGGCAGTGAGGTATGAAGGGATATTTGACTCAATTGCTGCAGTTCATTAAACAGACAAGGGAATCTTTCGGTTTTATGCTGTCTTTCTTCCCCTCATGAGAGCACAGCGATGTGTGATTTAACCCCTGCTTGGTACAAGGAATCTTAAATTCACAGCCTGTTGTCATGATAGTGTGTATTAAAAGTTGTATGTTGCTCATAGTTTCATTTTAGTTTTTACAACTGTGTTATTCATGAGAGTCTATTGTGAAGTGATTCTAGAACAACGTGAACTGTTTTTCATTTATGAGAAATTCTGGATTTGCATCTAGTAAGAAAGCATTTCGCTGTTTATCCAGTGGCATTTTCTATTCCCTGCATTGCATTATGCTTGTGAAAAACTGTGTTTATTTAAAGCAACAGGGAGATTCCATTTTACTGAATCAGGGAATGCAGAACGTGAAATGTTATTACTGGAAGTTGTTTGAAAGTACGCAGAAGTGAATCTGATGGCATGAGTGGTGACATGGTGATATTAAAGAGAGAATTGAGATTTATTTTTATGCTGGATGCGGGTGTGTAAAGTGCTTTGTCAGTATAGTAATTATGCATTACAGTGTCAAGGTTGGCGGGAGATTTGGAATGTTTTTGTTCGAGTAGAGGGAAAAAAAATGTGAGTCAGTTGCATTAAAAAAAAAAAAACCAAAAACCCTCACCATGGGTTTGCTTTTAAAATGCTTTGCTGAGCTTTCTTGTAGTGAGCACTTTTGTTTTATGGTTTTGGTAAGTTAGAAAGAACTAATATGCATGAACTCTATGCTGCAGTATTTGTTAATTAAAGAACTTATGTTATATTCTAATGATGATAGATATCTCTCAGTTTTGCTTATACCTCACTAGATTCAAATTTTTGGAAGAGGGATGGTGGAGCTTCGTAAGCCGGTGTTTGGAAAAAAAAAAAAAAAGGAAATCCCTCATATACAGTTTTAGATCTTAGCTAATGCATACTAATGGAGGGCACAGTAGGGAATTAATTGCTTTCTAGTATAACAAGATTTTTGTGTCCCACTAAAAGAGGTTGTAGATTTGTAAATGGAAGTAGCTCTTATCACAGGGGAAGGTGCCTCCTAGAGGTGGAATGCTAGAGACAGGAAAGTAGCTTTATGACTGCGTTTTGCTGAATTAAGGTATATCAGACTGCTAAGTTTTAAGGAAACTGTAATGTTACTTTTAAATTTAATTTTAATCATTATATTAATTGTCATATGCTAGATTTCTTTCCAGGGTAAGAAGAAACACAGCACATCTTTCTCTGTCCCATGGGAGATGACGAATATAGTTTTTTTGCCAGTTTGATTACTTTTCATTTTTAAATAGATCTATTTTAATTTTAATCCTGATTTTTTGTTTTATTCTTGGATCGATCCCATTATTTTTAATCTTTTTAAGTACTTTTTCCTAATTTTTATTTTTATTTTGAGCTCAAATGTTTGTTAACTGTTGTCTGTTATGTGTTACTTGTGTGATGCTGAGATTGAAGAATGAATGAAGGCATGCCTTTATGTAACTAGTTCAGTGAAATATATGTTTTTATGAAACATATGGGTATTTAATTTGTCTGTGGTTTGGACTATTGCATGCTGCTTTGAAATAATGTGGGAATGTTATGCAGATCAAATGCAGGGAGTTCATGAAATGATGGAATTTTCTTATTGATTAATTTGATTTCTTCTGCTTTTATATTAGGCTTTAATCCATCCCATATGTATCTCACTTAATAATGAGTTAAAAGGCTCTGCTTCATGTCAGGAAAATGCACCCTGAGAGAACTGTATACGCACTGATTTCAGAAATCATCCTTTGCCACAGAAGTCATCATGCATCTGCATTATATGGACTGAAATGCTTACAATTTATACCTGATCTTTATGTTGTTTCTTGTTCTATAGGAGTGGCTTTATTTAGAATCTAGGTCCTTTTGTTCTCTGAGGTTTCTGATATGCAATAACAGATTGCCACTAACCTTATTCTTTATGACATTCCTAGTTAATATCTGGTTATGTATCTATCTGCAACTGCCATTGCTTAGGTTCTTAAGTTAATGACATTGTCTGAAGTGATGCCATTTTTATTAGTTTGTACATTCCAAGTTTTGTAGCATTTTCCAGTCTTAGAATTTTTAATACTTATATGCATTTCATTGCTGAATCAGCTAAATGATTATGTAATATGTCTTTTTTTAACCTTTGTCTATGAAAGCTGCTTTGATCACACTACTCAAATACAATATCCCACTGCTTGCCTTTTTTAGAGTGAGATATGTCTCAGTGTGGATCAAATGCTTTCTTGAATTCCTTATTCTTTGACTATCTGGTTTTTCTCTGGATCTTCCTTTTCTTATGGGTGTATTCTGTGGTTTCAGTGATAACTCAAGGTTCGAGAGGGATATATATTTATATATATATATATTTCTGCCATACCAGCATATGTTAAATCCATGCTATTCTATTTGCTGTAAGCTATTTCTAGCATTCTCTGGCTGGACGTACTGTTGGTGCCTCTGCACAAGTTGTCTTATTTTATTCTTTCTTCTGCAGCCTGCACCTATGGTAATCACTTTGCTGGTCTTTAATATCTCAATATCCTATTCCCGTTTTACTCTGATTTCTTCTCTGTAACTCTTTTTGAACATTTCTTCCTGTAACACTACCTAATAGGTTTTACCTAGAGTTTGTTTACACCCTCTCACTAGTGTTTCTTGGTAGTGTGGCCTTTGGTGCTTATTATGAGATTATCCTCTTTGAAAAAAAAAATGCACCCCTTATACATGATGCTCACTGTCATAGGGATATGAAACTATTCTATTCCTGTATCTTCTGTTATAATAACTTCTCATTCTCCTTTCTATCTTTATGCTGGTTCTAACCCTAATATGTGGCCATTTGCCTTAGAAAATACTACATGTGATTTCAAACATCTTCCCTACATTGCTATTTAATGTCTTCCTTCTTTTTCTTTGTCCATTACAACGGACTGTCTCTTATTACTTTCTCTATACCCTTTAAGAATGAAGTCTTCCTTCTACCAATTGTTTAGTTGTTTACACTATTCTTCTGATACTTATGTAATGTAAATTGAAGCTTAAGACTAATGTTATGATAATCTAGTTTTATTTGCAATTCAACGACAGAGCTGACTGACTTTTATTGTAACTTCAGCCTTAATGCTGCCATTTGCTAACTGAAGACTGCTTGAATCTGTGAGTATCATGTACCTAATTTACGGTTCTAGAGGGACACATGCTTGACACACCCAACACAACCCAAAGGTTAGTGGCTAGAACACACCTATAGGCCTATTTGCCCTAGACTGTCTGCTGTCATCATCTCTGCTGCTTTGCTGTGCCACCTTTGCCATTTGACATGGCACAAGAGGTAAATGATATATAGGCAGCCTAATATGAAGACTTTAGCTCAGACTTTGCTTATCCAGAATCCTTTGCTGCCTTGGCTTAACTCAAACTGCTGGCATAAAAGGAACTCAGACTGACCCGAGCTTGAATGGCTTCTGGGAGACATCTGGAATGAATTCAGACCTAGCCAGATATGATGGAGGGTCATGAGGTCACAACGAACACATGGACCAAGCCATGTTCTCACAGACTACTGTCTCGACTAAGGGGCCCAGTGTAACTGTAGATCTCCATGAGATTAGGAGTCTGATCAAAGGACTGGCACGAGTGACAGAACAAAGAACAACTAAGAACTACTAGGATAATTGACAGCCATCATCAGACATGTGGGTATCTGCTAGGCCTAATTGGATCTCAATATGGGAGGTGGGACCAGGGAATCTTAGACATAGGTTGTCTGATTTGGACACAGGACATGTGGTACCTGATACTCTATGCCAGTGATGGCTAACCTATGACACGCGTGTCAGAGGTGACACGCCGAGCCGTTTTTGCTGACACGCCTAGCGTTTCGGGACTATCGATTTTTTTTTTTTTTTTATTGGCTGTGCCGAGCCTTTTTTTTTTTTTTTCCGGCTGCGCCAACCCTTTAAAATTAGTTTTTTAGTTTTTTAGTATCCCTCCAGCCCCCCCACCCCCCCCAATGCCCCCGGGCGCAGGGAGGCGCAGCGACAGGCAGGGCCGTGGTGAGGCTCACTTCACCACAGCCCAAAGAAAAAGATCGTGTTGAACGCGCTGATGCTCCGCCTCCTTCCTGCCTGTGCGGCCCCGGAAGTAAACGTTGCCGGAGCCGCGTGGGCAGGAAGGAGGAGAAGCATCAGTGCGTGCAGAAGAGGAGCATCGCTTGCGCTTATGGGCAGCCGCGAATCTCAAATCACAGCGGCCCGAGAAGAGGAAGAAGCCCGGTAGCAGGGCCGCTGCAGAGCCCATCCTGCGCGACCCGCGAAGAGGAGGCCCAGAGGTGAGAGAGAGGCTGAGGGTCTGTGTGTGTGCGCGCGTGTATGAGATGAGTTGAGAGATTGTGTGTGAGAGTGAGGACCTGAATGTTTGCAGAGACTGCATGTGCTTGAGCAAGACAGCATGTGGGAGTGAGAGAGAGCCTGTGTGTGTGAGAGTTAGACAGCATGTGCCAGTGAGAGCCTGTGTGTGTGAGAGAGAGAGCATGTGACAGTAAGAGCCTGTGCTTGAGCAAGACAGCATGTGGGAGTGAGAGAGAGCCTGTGTGTGTGATAGAGAGAGAAATGCATGTGAGAATGAGAACCTGACTGTGTGTTTGAGGGAAGAAGATGGAGAGAAAAGAAACAGAAAAAAAGACAATATAAAAGGAATTGGCAAAAAAAAAATAAAAATAAGAAAGGGAAGGTGGAAAAAATAAGAAAGGGAAGGTGGAAAAAAAAAAAGCCTGTGACCAATCAATTAGAAAACTAAGATCAGACAGCGAAGGTTAAAAAAAATATATATATTTTTAGTGATTGGCACATGTAATCTTTGGGAATGTGCAAGAATAGTAACATCCCCAATAGTCACGTGGCAGCAGTGACAGTGGCAGCAGAAGAATGAGAGAGGTTCCGAGGTTGCTGGCAAAAGAGAGGGGGGTCTGCCTTTAGTGTGTGCATGTGAATGAATGGGACTCTGTCTCGGGGTGTATGTGTGTGAATGCATAGGTGCCTGCCTGGGGGTCTGTGTTGAATTGGTGCCTGCCTGGGGGTCTGTGTGTGTGACAATGAATTGGTGCCTGCCTGGAGGATGGAGCGGGAGTGGTGTGAAAATGAATGGGAGCCTGCCTGGGTGTGTGTGTTTATGTGTATGTGAGGGAGCCAGTGAGTGTGAGAGCATGAGTGTGTATGAGAAAATCCAGGGGAGTAAGAGTTTGTGTGGGAGGGGGGGTGGAGGGGAAGAGAGTGTTTTAATTGAAGATTTAGCTGACGAAATTCAGCAACAAAAAAGTCACTAAGCAGGCAAGGTAAAGAATTATTTGTTTTTGCTTTATTAATAAATACAGTACATATATTAAAATTATAACTTGTTATTAATTAGAGCTACAAATATCACAATTATGGATTTTTCTAGAAGTGACACACCACTCGAGTTATGCTCGGCTTTTTTATGAATTTTGACACACTGAGCTCAAAAGGTTGGCCATCACTGCTCTATGCAGTCCTATTAGGGATCATTGTATGTTTTACCTATAAAAAAAAGTCAGCACTCACTGACAAACGCTGAGACACGCAGGGAAAGCCTTAATAAAAAAAACATGAGGCTCCCACTCTATGTCTGCCTGAGGTATCCTGATTACTTTTATATGCCATAATAAACAGAAATTAGTTCTGATTAAACTTGGTACTGGACCTCTGTATTATTGGAGCAGCACAGTTAAGCTGCTTCTAATGGTGTTGCCACTTAACAAATCGTAATCAGGTCCAGGCAAGAGTTCAGATCCAGGCTATGGGCATTCATAGTCAGGTCCAGGCAAGAGGTCAGGTACAGGCTATGGGCAATCATAGTCAGGTCCAGGCAAGAGGATTGCAAACTGGCTAAAAGACAGGAAACAGAGAGTAGGATTAAATGGACAATTTTCTCAGTGGAAGGGAGTAGACAGTGAAATGCCTCAGGGATCTGTATTGGGACACTTACTTTTCAATATATTTATAAATGATCTGGAAAGAAATATGACGAGTGAGATAATCAAATTTGCAGATGACACAAAATAGTTAAATCACAAGCAGATTGTGATAAATTGCAGGAACACCTTGTGAGACTGGAAAATTGGGCATCCAAATGGCAGATGAAATTTAATTTGGATAAGTGCAAGGTGGTGCATATAGGGAAAAATAACCCATGCTATAATTACACAATGTTGAGTTCCATATTAGGTGCTACAACCCAAGAAAGAGATCTAGGTGTCAAAGTGGATAACACATTGAAATCGTCGGTTCAGTGTGCTGAGGCAGTCAAAAAAGCAAACAGAATGTTGGGAATTATTAGAAAGGGAATGGTGAATAAAACGGAAAATGTCATAATGCCTCTGTATCGCTCCATGGTGAGACCGCACCTTGAATACTGTGTACAATTCTGGTCGCCGCATCTCAAAAAAAATATAATTGCGATGGAGAAGGTACAGAGAAGGGCAACCAAAATGATAAAGGGGATGGAACAGCTCCCCTATGAGGAAAGACTAAAGAGGATAGGACTTTTCAGCTTGGAGAAGAGACGACTGAGGGGGGATATGATAGAGCTGTTTAAAATCATGAGAGGTCTAGAACGGGTAGATGTGAATCGGTTATTTACTCTTTCAGATAGTAGAAAGACTAGGGGGCACTCCATGAAGTTAGCATGGGGCACATTTAAAACTAATCGGAGAAAGTTCTTTTTTACTCAACGCTCAATTGAACTCTGGAATTTGTTGCCAGAGGATGTGGTTAGTGCAGTTGGTGTAGCTGTGTTTAGGGAGGGATTGGATGGGTTCTTGGAGGAGAAGTCCATCACCTAGAGAAGTCCATCACCTAGAGAATAGCCACTGCCATTAGCAATGGTAACATGGAATAGACTTAGTTTTTGGGTACTTGCCAGGTTCTTGTGGCCTGGATTGGCCACTGTTGGAAGCAGGATGCTGGGCTTGATGGACCTTGGTCTGACCCACTATGGCATTTTCTTATGTTAAATGCTTTTTAAATCAGGCCCTAAGTGAACTTTTGAAAATTGCAACAGGTTATACCATTGAATTGTCCATAGGATTTACTCCCATAAGTGCACTTTATGTGAGTAAATGGCTTCTGAAAATTGCTACAATAGTTTTGTTACCTTTACGAGCTTAACTCTTTTGAAAACTATCCCCTTAGTAAATTAGGTCCTCTATACATTAATGCATGCATTGCCTTCATTATGATGCTCTCTACTGTTGCCCTATTATATTTTTACCCTCTTAGCAGTAAAAATACATCTCCGTTTATTATTACAGCCCCCATATGCCAATGTCCCAGCGTTAATCATTTAAAGAAATCCCCAACTTGTGACACAATATCTGAACAAAGAATATTGATCTTATACAGGTCAATGGCTTTCAAAACAGATACCTTCAAACTTCTATTATTGGTTCATTCTAATGTCTTTATCCTTTGAAGGGTAAGATGAACCAGATCTCGTTAAGCTCCTTGCTGGCTACATAATTTATCACTAAGTAAATACCTAAATGTGGACCATTGATGAATGCTGAACTTTACAGATTTTCAATTCAGGTAACTGTATGTGTCTCTGGGTGACAGCTCATAGGTCTTCCTTATTTCCCAGAATCCCATGGAAGAGGAAAATCTCACCACAGTGACAGAATTCATCATTCTGGGGTTTCCTGAATTTCCAGACCTGCAAATTCCCCTTTTCCTTCTGTTCTTACTGATTTACCTGATCATCCTGACGGGGAACCTCACTATTATAGCCCTGACGTGCCTGGACCCTCGCCTGCATACCCCCATGTACTTTTTCCTCTGTAACTTGTCCTTTCTCGATATCTCCTCCACCTCTGTCACTCTCCCCAAACTGCTGGATATCTTTTTAAGGAAGAGGCAACATATTTCACTAATTGGATGTTTTACACAGCTGTACTTTTTCATCTTTTCCGAATTTGTAGAATTTATTCTGCTCACGGTCATGGCTTATGACCGCTATGTCGCGGTATGTCATCCCCTGCGCTACGCTGTGATAATGACTCAGAGACTCTGTGTGCTGACGGTTGCAGCCTTATGGCTTTTTGGGATTCTGTATTCAGTTACATACATTGCCTTACTACTATGTTTTTCTTACTGTGGGTCCAATGAGATTAACCATTTCTTCTGTGATCTCTCAGCACTGCTCAAACTGTCCTGCACCAGCACCTCCACTGTTGAATGCATGGTTTACATCATTGGAGCTTCTCTAGGACTGCCCTGCATTATCTCAACCTTTGTATCTTATTTCTACATCATTTCCAGCATCCTGAGGATTCGTTCCACTGAGGGGAGACACAAAGCCTTCTCCACCTGCTCCTCCCACCTCACGGTCGTTATTCTCTTCTATGGGACTACGCTCTGTTCATATATGAGACCAACATCCACACAGTCCCTTAATCAAAATAAGCTTTTTGCAGTGTTATATAATGCTTTGATCCCCATGTTTAACCCCATGATTTATAGCCTGAGAAACCAAGAGGTAAAAAAAGCTCTAAGAAAAACAATTAGTAGAAAAGACATTTTTAGAGGCTGGTAGACCACTTTCTTTGCCTGTGATTGTAAATCCTGCTAGATGACCAAGAGATAGAGAGAAATACACCGTGCCTATAAAGAACAACTCCAGGTTAAATGGGTGATTGCAATTTCCTACAATAAATTAATAATTGGGTTGGTACTAAGGGCAACCAAAATTCAAGACCAAAATGGCTTGTAATGTTTTTGTCCATAGCACTTTTCAACCAGGGCAGAATGTGCCACAGCTGTGATTCAGTCTATCCATCTGTCTTGGGACAATCATGACTTCCATGATGATTTACCGACTGAGGTTAAACCTGGGAGTGAGATAGATTCATTTACAAAACCTCTCTCTATTGAAAATGACCTCAGTCTGATCATGAGGTCATTTGCAATGGGATGAAATTAGAAAAGTGCTATGATATCCATGCATGAGCATGCCTTTCCCTACGAATCTTATTTTTAATAAGACTTTCATAGCTCTCCAAAAATTTCCCAGTGGTGCACGGTGCATTCAAATTTCAGTATCATAAAAGGATTATAAGTGCAGCCTGTATCCCAATCTGGACACAGGCATGGGGGGCGGGGGCAAAAGCAGGTCCCAAGACCTCTCTGGATCTCCCATTCATGGAGGGAGGGGTCAGAAATCTCTTTCAAGGCCTTCAGGGTTTTCTATCCTCTTTGGGCTCTTCCTCCATCCCAGGCACATCAAGCACCACACTGACACACAGCTGTGGCTCAAATCTTTATTTATTTCGACATTTTATTTACCATTGTTCCATGTATAGATCACAACAGTTTACAAAGTGACATTCATAGTTCTAACACAACAAACAGATAATGATTGGTTATATTCATAGGCAGGCACTAGTATCTAGCAAGTTAAATATTAATATGTACTAGAAAATGTATCTAGGACATAGGCAGAGAGTACGGGTAATTAAAATGCGATGATAGTTTTCACATCTTAGTCAGTGGGCTGTTCTGAGGATCTTGCATTCTCTCATTTGATTTTTTTCTTCATGTTTCGATTATCATCTTTTGTCATTCTTGTCTTTGTGGCTCTGTATATTCTGATGTTTTAAGTTAGATTATATGCATTTTTGAATAGCCATGTTTTTAATTCGCCTTTAAATCTCTATCTGGTAAAATACATGGCGTCTCAGGCAAATAATTCTCTAGCTATGGTCCCGCTATGGAAAACACGCAATCTCTTATGTGTGTCAGATATGTGCTCTGTGTCGTGGGTTTAGTCAATAGTCCTTTATTTTGAGATCTTAGTGTTCGCTGAGGATTGTAAGGTTTTAGTGTCACTCTTAACAGGCCAGAGTTATTGGAATGAATTCTGGATTGTATTCGTAACCAGTGCAGTGCCATCAGCGAGGGTGAAATGTGATCACATTTCCCCAATCCTAGTAACGATCTTGCTGCAGCATTTTGTAATAGTTGCAGTGGTTTTAGGTGACTTGCTGAAAGAGTAGTAAGGAGTTACAGTAGTCAGGGTTTGAGAAGATTAGGGTTTGCAATACAGTAAAGAAATCTGCAAAGATTAATAATGGTTTCAGCTGATGTAGTGTACGTAACCTGTCTTTATTAAATTTATTGATGTGCTTTTTCATTGTGAGGTTCTGATCTATCTGAACTCCTAAGGGATTAATCTGAAGATCACCTAGGTCTAGGGCAGGTGGTTTAACTATTGATGTGTTTCTACTCAGCCAAATGACTTCAGTCTTTTTAGGGTTTAGTGTCAGTTTAAGTTGCGATAGTTCTTGTTAAATTGCTTTCATATAGGTAGAGAGTATCAAAGCTGGTGAGAGTGGGATCTAAAAAACTGTATGCCATCAGCATACAAGAAGAAGTTTATACCAAGATTCATCAGTAATTTACACAGTGGGTAGTGTTGATGAGAGGGCTGAGCCTCGGTTCCAGTTGCTAAGGCTGGGTAGGCCGTTCTCCCTGTTCTTCTCCACTGCCGATCTGAAGTGGACGATGGTGGTGGTGGTGGTGGGAAGTCGGTGGGACTGCCTGCCTGGCACTGGCGTCTTCCCATGGGCCTTTCCTGGGGAGTGCCAAACCTCCCTAAACACCCCTACTCCACACTGACGATCACTCACAGGGGCAGGGTCTGTTAAGATCACGGATTCAACCCTACTGACTCACCAGATCTGTCGACATCAAGGTGGCCCCCACCACCAAGGAGCAAATTTGAGCCTCCCTGACATAAGGCTGTCAAGACAGAAAAAAAAAAAAAAGTGTTATACTCCTAGTGGGGAGCTCTGGAGATAAGGTAAAATTGTGCTGGGGAGATTTACTCAATAGACTTTAAAAAGGGGGCCGTTTTCAAAGACTTACATGGGGGTTGTGTGCTTAAAATTGGCATAAACATAAGTAAGTAGCCTTTGTGTTGTGGTGAGAATTGTTAGGAGAGCAAGAGTACCCGCTGCAGTGTGGAAAGCTATGCACATACAAAGAGGAAATTTTGCGGGTGTACCAGAGCGGGGTTTGGAAGTTCGCACATTTTCATGTATTTATTTATGCAAAGGCTTCTATTCCACTCCCTCCATTCACAGACCATTTGATGTGGATTACTACAAATCAATAAAACACAGAAATAATACTATAAAATAAGTAAAATGCATAATCTAAACATAAAAAACAATCATCAAACATGCATGCATGCTCTTACACCCGCTAATCAAATTGCGGATATTAAATTTGACTTCTGTTTGTCTGCAGTTTTTTGGGGGGGAGGGTGTGGGTGAACTGGTGGAGATCTCAGCGAACTGGTGCATAGAAGTATGCACACAGGTAAGTATTGCTGATAGTGATGTCAGTACCCAGCGACTATTTTATGGATGATATAGAGAAAGCAAAGATCCTCAAAGCAGCAAGAGATGCAATCGGAGACCATGAAACTGCGGCAGGAAGATACAGAAATAGTCTCGGTTACATTGGCCCGATTCAGAAGCGTTTCCAAGCGCACCTTGATCTGCTGCCTCCGAAGGTTACAGCCTAGGAACTCCAGAAGGTGCCATGCAAGTAATAAGAAGGAGCATCAGCAGTAAAGCGGAGAGACCGAGATCATTCCCAACCCTCCCTGGCTTACAAATGAGGTATTCACATAATAAATGCATTTGGAGAAACTACCCCCGTATGCATTTCATAAACGAGAGATGCGCATACGTCAGCTAGCTTTATAAAACACTTGCCTCCCTGCATAAACAGAGGGTTATTATTCACACATTATTTAATGTGTAAAACATATGTTCATACTTTTATAAAATAGGGGTATAAACTATGGAAGTCCCTGTATTAAAAATGTGCATGTATTGAAACATATGCATGCACTTTCAGGGTACGTGGTATTTTATAAGCTCTGTACGGTTTACAAAATGCATGCGTAACTTAAGTGCATCCTCTTCTGCTTGTATGTACTGAATTATGCACCTCCCCTCAGTCAGTCCCCTCCAAGGGCAAAGATTGTTACACATACGAGACCTTTATATGGCCTATCTGTGAGTAACCTGTGACCCCCTGCTCTATACTGCTTAGTTCGCTAGCTAAAATCACTTTTATTGTACCCTCTGTCACCAAAGAGTGGTGGAATGTAAGCTTTCATGAGATGATGTCATTGGTCAGTAGAGCAGTTATTATCTAAAGCTCTCTGCTCATTGGCTGATGACTTCAGTCTCTGATGGGTTACATCCTGAGCTCCGCATTCTGCTTCCTCTGTGCAGTAGATCCGCGTCCCATTAACTGCTTCTGACGTGTAAGCCAAGTAAATACAAGCCAGAAAAATAGAACGGGAAGACAAAGAAGCCCCAAATCTCTGTTATCCTTAGTGACTTTCACCACTAAAGGGACCCTTGAAAGGGTGAGGAGCAGGCTGCCCTCGTGGAGCTCAGGCTTCAGTGGAGCATGCAGGACTTCCATCGCTGTCCCAGACGCTGTGCTTAGTGAATAAGTGCAAGACCATCAGAAGCAGATATGGAGAAAATACGGTGAAGCAAACTCACAAGCTGAGCCAAAACACGTCTCGAGTCATGTATCTGCAAAGGGCAACTGCAGAAACGAATGTAGGTCTTCTACATGAATTCCTGGCACTAATTTTGATGAACTTAATGAAGTGGATGAGTTGCAGCATGAACTCATGACTAATTATCCCGAAAGCTCTCTCTTACTACATGAACTGTCTACATTTGGCATTAATTAATGGATTTATAACTTATAAGGAATGTATAATATGGATTCCAATTACTAATGGATTTTTAAATTAAAGTTATGATCTTATGTTAACTTTGGTGGCTCAATGGGTTGTTAAAAACTTGACAGTAAGAGGTGGAAGGAGGCTGGGGCGCGGGATTATGGGCTGGTCCTACATGGCGCAAAGATGATGGCAATACCTGAAATTGCAGCAGGGATGGTGGTGACCCTCCTCAGGACAAATAAAGGAGGGCAAAGGTAGGGAACAGGGTTCAGAGGTCAAGTAAAAACTTGGGGTCACTGGTAGAGATGTGAATCGGAACCGGTATCGGTTTTGATTCCAGTTCCGATTCACATCATGAAATTTTTATCTTGCAGTCCGATAGGGTTTGTTTTTTTTTGTTTTTTTTTTAATCGGTTGCACCCGAGCCGATAACCAAAAAATACAGCCGACTCTTTAAAATTAGTTTGTTAGTATCCC
Source organism: Rhinatrema bivittatum (assembly GCF_901001135.1). Classification (NCBI taxonomy): domain Eukaryota; kingdom Metazoa; phylum Chordata; class Amphibia; order Gymnophiona; family Rhinatrematidae; genus Rhinatrema; species Rhinatrema bivittatum. The sequence goes on from NC_042630.1 coordinate 5,443,221, forward strand.
CCCACCCTCCGGACCCCCCCAAACAATTTTTTTAATACCTGATGGTCCAGCGGGGGTCCCGGGAGCATTCTCCCACGCTCGGGCCATCGTCTGCCAGTAAACAAAATGGCACCAATGGCCCTTTGCCCTTAGCATGTGACAGGGTATCCGTGCCATTGGCCGGTCCCTGTCACATGGTAGGAGCAATGGACGGCTGGTACCATTTTTAAAGATGGCGCAGGTCATCCAGTGCACCTACCATGTTACAGGGGCCGACCAATGGCACCGATAGCCCCTGTCACATGGTAAGAGCAAAGGGCCATCGGCGCCATTTTGATTAGTGGCAGCTGACAGCCTGAGCGTGGGAGAATGCTCCCGGGACCCCTGCTGGACCACCAGGTATTTAAAAGTTTGGGGGGGGGGGGTCCAGAGGGTGGGGGGATACTAAAAAACTCATTTTAAAGGGTCAGGTTGTGTTTTTAGGTTGTGTCCTTTCTTCCCACCCCCCCCCCCCCAAATAACAATAAGAAAACCCACTAAAAACCCACTAAACAATAAGAAAACCCACTAAATTAATTGCTATCGGGGACCCCCTGATATCTGACATTTATCAGACGATATTTTCAATAGTCAGATAAACGATTCACATCCCTAGTCACTGGTGGTTTAAATTTAGGAATTTTTTTGCTCAGCTATGCACAGTGGTAGAGGACATGAGAGGTAGGATCTGAACTGGAGAAACCAGAGGGCTCAGCTACTCTTTATCTGAGTCATTTACACTGGGGCTGACCTTCGAAGAAAGCCGAACGCCTTGACATAGGGGCCTCAGTTTTATGGGCGTAAAGTTTGGGTAATTTTCAGCTGAGCTTTAGAGAGCTGGGTTCTGGAATAAAAAAAGCTTGGAAACCTACAACCGAGGTCCCTAAAAACCCGTGCTGGGACCCTAACTTACGTTCCCCTGACCTGACCGCACCTACTTTTTAGGATCCTAAATTTAGATGTGCAGTGGGGGGAAAATGTTAATTCAGGAAGATCCGGGTACCCAACTCCCTAAGGCAGGCGTCTGGATCCTTTCACTATCAGCGCCTACGTTTCTTGATTACTTTGAGAAATATTCAGGTTTCTTTCTTCTGTGATGATTTTGCATCATTTGCCTGACAGCGCCTCACAACGCAGCCACCGGCTCGCTGGCACCACAGGCGATTTATCCCTTCTTTATCTCCAGCAAACCTCTGAAAGTGTAACGCGCTGTATAAAATGTGCTTCAATGTGCACAATGAAGATCATGAGATAAGTAAGGAGGTTTGGTTTCTCTTTGAAAATGAACATAACGTGCATGGGTTGTAACGAGGCGGGATATCTGAAAATTGTTCCCTTTAGCTCTGGAAGCCTCAGGGACTCCCGATCCAAATCTGCCTAGAAACTCCCACCCAGAGTGACCAAACCTGTCAGCCAAACCATTCCTGAGCAGCTGCTGGAAGTGAGGTGGGTTTGGCAATGCACTGTGAAAGGGGCCAGCACCAGGTTATTTATTTATTTGTTTTTATAGACCGCGTAGCCTAGAGGTTAGAGTAGTGGTCTGTGAACCAGGAGACCAGCGTTCGAGTCCTGCTGTCGTGCCTTGTGACCCTGGGCAAGTCACTTTTACCCTCCATTGTCTCAGGTACAAAACTTAGATTGTGAGCCCTCTGGGGATAGGGAAATACCCACAGTACCTGAAAAAAGTGGAATTAAAAAAAAAATCTACATATGCATATTGTACATGTACACTTATTTCTTTGTTTCTATGTTATTAATGGTCGTCAATAAACATTACATTACAAAAAAAAAAAATCTGAATATCAGAACGGTTTACAGACAACTTTCCTTTGTGAAATACAGCTAAGAGATAAAAGTTAAACTAAATGTCACTAGCTGAGTAGTGCGGGGGGCAGGCATGCCCTTTTGTTTAATAGAGGGAACATTTATAACAGTTTAAAGATAAAAAGTTAAACAAAAGGTCCAGAAAACAAAGCCTTTAGTGCTCACTTAGGGGGTTATTTTCAAAGGAGTTATGCATGTAAATGTGACATTTATTTATTTATTTATTTATTTATTTATTGTTTTTGTTATACCGAGTTTCATGACTGGCATCACATCAACCCGGTTTACAATTAACAATGTGTGAAAAGACATACTATCGTAGCAATTTTCAAAAGCTATTTACTCGAGTAAAGTGCACTTACTTGAGTAAATCCTATGGACAATTCAATGGCATATATTGTAGCTATTTTGAAAAGCCCACTTACTTGAGTAAAGTGTATTTACTCGAGCAAAAACCAGTTTTGCTCGAGTAAATGCTTTTTAAAATCTACCCCTGAGTGCTGAAATGTATTTCAAAATGGCAATGTTAAACGTTCACAAACTTCCATTCCCCATCCTTTGTATAATCCGGGGATAGACCCTCTGCCCCTGATCACACTCGGGGGGCACATATTCTGCCACATACCCGGTACAGGGCTCCCTTGGCGCTGCTTCTCTGCCATCTGTGCCATAGGTGCCAGCTCTGCTCCAGCACCTGCAATATTGAAGCAAACTCCTTCACTGCCTCCAGGGAGCAGTTATTTGTGTTGAATTTTGCTTCTCCAATCATTCTGAAAGGTAGGCTCCTGCAATGCTTGCTATGATTTCATAATTTCAGCCTCGGGCTTCTCTTTTTCCAAAGAGACGTACACAGAGGATATAAATACTGCTGCCTACCGAGGAGGGAGCCGGTGAAGAATTCTCACCCCAACTCAACCGTGCAAAGGCTCGTGCCCCACAAGGGGTCATCGCTGACCGTGCGTGAAATGACGAGGACTTGAAGGTGAGGGCTGTGTGCGGGGGGTGTTGGTTATTTTGCATTTGAAGATCTCTCATCCTACTGAAGCTCCATCACATCCTACACTGCCAGGCACAAGCAAGACGTGAAACATGGATAAAAGAGAGTCACAGTAAGACAGCGCAGAATTAAGAACAGGCAGGAGCAGGTGCGGGTGACAGGTCATTTCCTCAATAAGTTTTCAATGGCACTTGTGACAGAGGAGCGATAAAGAGAGGGAATGCAGTCAGTGATGGATGAAGAAGAAAGGGAGCAGAGGGCTTTAGTCGCTGAGGGTTTTTGAAAACAAGCAGGCGATGAGACAGGATCTGGAGGTGGAGAGAGGAATTTGGCGAGGAAAGAGGGAGCCAAGGAATCGAAGCCATGAAGAAAGGAGGGCAGTCAGATATGAGGTTCATCCTCTGCACGATGGAAGGTATAAAGAGGCAGAAGAATACAGGAGAAGAGGCTGAGACATAGGATGGAGCAGGGAAGCTTAGGACAAGGAGGAAAAGTCTTAGGAGTTCATAAGAACTGAAGAGATAGATTGGGTGGCAATGCATGGACGTGAGAGTGCAGGAGGGAGAGCCTCTGACCCGGAGAGTGTGCAGGAGGGAGAGCCTCTGACCTGGAGAGTGTGCAGGAGGGAGAGCCTCTGACCTGGAGAGAGAGCCTCTGACCTGCAGAGAGTGCAGGAGGGAGAGCCTCTGACCCGGAGAGAGTGCAGGAGGGAAAGCCTCTGACCATTAGAGAGTGCAGGAGGGAGAGCCTCTGACCTGGAGAGAGTGCAGGAGGGAGAGCCTCTGACCCGGAGAGAGTGCAGGAGGGAGAGCCTCTGACCTGGAGGATGGTTCAGACGGTGGTGTCCAGGATTGGCCGTGCTTGTGAGCACTGCTGAGGATAGAGATGTATTTCTGCGTGCTTTCCCTTAATAAAGTGCAATTTATTTGGCGCATGGCTGAGAGATTTGAATCTTGGTCGATGCAAACAGGATCAGATTTGGTCACAGCAGAATCATGAGTTATGTTTGATTAATATTCATAAGTTACCCAGTTACTTTTACATTGTGCTGCTGTACTCTCTGCATATCTTTGTCCTCCTCTACATATTATATTTATTATTTAAGATAGACAGTTTTTATTATGCTGTGAATCCTGGGGTAGCACAGAATAACCAAGCTTAGGATATTTTGCTTGAAGGTTGTAGAGAGCACTGCATGTGAACACAGCACCAACAATCCTTAAAAAGACGGCCACAGCCTAAAGTATGCAGTGATTTTCTCTTTATTAGCATAATAAATGCATTACACTTTTCCATTTCAATTCCCATATCTGGCAGCCTATAAAATATTCCAGTAAGTAATCTCTCCTGCTCTTCTGGACTGTCCATGTTTGGCAAACTCATTGTCAATCACAACCGATCCAGTGACATCCTCTCTGGGTTTTGAATGTGATCAGATCAATTAATCAGTTAAACTCTTCAGCATCTTATAAACTATCAGTCTTTCCTTCTTATTCCTGAGAACTGTCTCATCATGATTCTGTAACACCACACTTTTAGCTTCAGCCCTTCTAAACAATTTAAGCTTCTCCAATCTGCAGGAAGAATGTAAGAGGAATGCTTCAGCTTCTTCCATACTCTAATGCATGCATTGATTTTACTTTGACACCCTCTGAAGTTGTCCGAATCCCCTATTTCTCTCTTAGTAGTAAAAACACACTCCACGTCTCATTCCCATGACAGTCCCCAAGCTTTCCCTTTTAAAGACAAATCCAAATCAAGACACAATCTCTGAACTAAGAATATTGATGTGTTACTGGTCAGTGCACTTCAAAACTGACTCCTTCAGATTTCCACTACCTGTTGATTCTCACGGTTTTACCTCTGTCCTCCGATGGAAAAGACAATTGTATGTCTCCCACATTCAAACCTCAAGTGCATGCAGTAAGACTATTTCTAATGACCTCATTTTTTGCTGCATTTCCTAGAATCTAATGGAAGAGGAAAATCTCACCACACTGACAGAATTCATCATTCTGGGGTTTCCTGAATATCCAGACCTACAAATTCCCCTTTTCCTTCTGTTCTTACTGATTTACCTGATCATCCTGATGGGGAACCTCACTATTATAGCCCTGACGTGCCTGGACCCTCACCTGCACACCCCCATGTACTTTTTCCTCTGTAACTTGTCCTTCCTCGATATCACCTCCACCTCAGTCACCCTCCCCAAACTGCTGGACATCCTCTTAAGAAAAAGGCAACATATTTCTGCAGGCGAGTGTTTTGCTCAGGTGTATTTCTTCCTAGTTTCAGTCTGTCAAGAATGTTCTCTTCTGACAGTCATGGCTTATGACCGCTACGTTGCGGTCTGTCACCCCTTGCATTATGCAGTGATTATGAATCTGAGATTCTGTGTACTGATGGTGGCAGGGATATGGATTTTTGGGAATCTGTATGGAATTACACACATTATCTTCGTACTGCATTTCTCCTACTGTGGCTCCAATGAGATTAACCATTTCTTCTGTGATCTCTCAGCACTGCAGAAACTCTCCTGCACTAATACCTTTCCCATCGAATGCCTAATGTATGTTATTGGAGCTTTTGTATCAATCCCTTGTATCATCTCAATCCTTGTGTCTTATGTCTACATCATCTCCACCATCCTGAGGATCCGTTCCACGGAGGGGAGACTCAAAGCCTTCTCCACCTGCTCCTCCCACCTCACGGTCATTGTGCTCTTCTTTGGGACTCTGCTGTGCTCATACATGAGACCAACATCCATGCAGTCCCTCACCCAAAACAAGATTTTCGCTGTGCTGTACAATGTTCTAATCCCTATGTTCAACCCCATGATCTACAGCCTAAAAAACCAAGAGGTCAAAAAAGCCCTAAGAAAACTTGGTACTACAATACTTTTATCTAGAGGTCTTCTGCCTGTAATTGTAAAACCTCCTGCTTAACCAGGATACAGAGTGAAATATACCCTGTGTATACGGGACATCTCCTTGTTAAAAGGATGTCTATTTCCCAGCGATATATTTGTAGATTTTTACTAAGGATCCCATATCTGGAAAGCAAAACAGCTTATAAAGTCCCTGTCCCCAGTGTGCAAGCTGTGCTGCTGTGATACGCAGCCTTTTGTTTATTGGCGCTTTCAACCAGGGCTGAAAACGCCACAGCAGGGACTGAATTCATCCATCTCTCCGTCCGGGGGCACCATGGCCTCCGCAAAAATTCAATGACAGGGGACCAGTCCTGGGGACAAATTAGAACTTGGTTTTGGTAATGATCCAATTCAAAATGACCTCAGTTTACAGTCAAATTCGAAAAGTGCTAAGAAATCCATGCATAGGGTAAGAACGGCTTTCAGTAATTCTGTTTCATTTGAAAAAGACTCTCATGATGCTCTAAAACCTCCCCAGGGTGCACGCTGCGTTCGCACCTCAGAGTCATCAAAGATTTCCCTTAAAGATGAAGCAATACAAATTCACAATTAAAAAGATATCGGGTTATAAAACTGTTAGGAAAGTTTAATCCCCATCCCCCCCCCCCCAAGAAGGAAACTTTGGAGGTGCTGAGAGAAAGCAGTGGTTTTGGGGGGGGGGGGGGGGCGGCGTTATCCTAGGGAATTAGGGAGGGTAATATTATTAGATATCACATAATGGTGAAGTCAGCGAGTGCATTGTATACACAGACTGTGCATGTGCTGGGTGACTAAATTATACAAAAAGACATTTATTTACTTTCAGCACATAAAGGCAGATTACATTCAGGATAGAAGGAGAGTTAGGGAGGGTAATATTATTAGATATCACATAATGGTGAAGTCAGTGAGTGCATTGTATATGCAGACTGTGCCTGTGCTGGGTGACTAAATTATACAAAAAGACATTTATTTACTTTCAGCACATAAAGGCAGATTACATTCAGGATAGAAGGAGAGTTAGGGAGGGTAATATTATTAGATATCACATAATGGTGAAGTCAGTGATTGCATTGTATACACAGACTGTGCCTGTGCTGGGTGTCTAAATTATACAAAAATACATTTATTTACTTTCAGCACATAAAGGCAGATTACATTCATGACAGAAGGAGAGTTAGGGAGGGTAATATTATTAGATACCACATAATGGTGAAGTCAGAGCGTGGATTGTATACACAGACTGTGCCTGTGCTGGGTGACTAAATTATACAAAAAGACATTTATTTACTTTCAGCACATAAAGGCAGATTACATTCAGGATAGAAGGAGAGTTAGGGAGGGTAATATTATTAGATATCACATAATGGTGAAGTCAGCGAGTGCATTGTATACACAGACTGTGCCTGTGCTGGGTGAGTAAATTATACAAAAAGACATTTATTTACTTTCAGCACATAAAGGCAGATTACATTCAGGTACAGATGGAGAGTTAGTGTTCTTCATTTTCAGTTTTTATTGTTCTTTATCAGGGTTTATAGGATGAGAACAAAAACAGGAGAAAATCGGAATGGGGTGGGGGGGAGGGGGGGGAAGACTAATTTATGGGTAACTATTCGAGTTTATTTTGGAGGTCAGAAGCAGATTCAGCAGATTCAGTATTCCCCCCACTCAATAGCATCCCTCTCAGTCCCTCCTCCCATCCCCTGTCTGGCACGTTCCTTTCTCCCCCTACCCCACTCTCCCTTGCCCCTGCTCCCCAGACACTGCCGCAGCTTCCATCCGTGCTGCTGCTGGTGAGCCCAGGCTTCCATCCGTGCTGTTGCTGGTGACCCCAGGCTTCCTTCCGTGCTGCTGCTGGTGACCCCAGGCTTCCATCCGTGCTGCTGCTGGTGAGCCCAGGCTTCCATCCCTGCTGCTGCTGGTGACCCCAAGCTTCCTTCCGTGCTGCTGCTGGTGACCCCAGGCTTCCATCCGTGCTGCTGCTGGTGGTGACCCCAGGCTTCCTTCCGTGCTGCTGCTGGTGGTGACCCCAGGCTTCCTTCCGTGCTGCTGCTGGTGGTGACCCCAGGCTTCCTTCCGTGCTGCTGCTGGTGAGCCCAGGCTTCCATCCATGCTGCTGCTGGTGAGCCCAGGCTTCCATCCATGCTGCTGGTGACCCCAGGCTTCCTTCCGTGCTGCTGCTGGTGACCCCAGGCTTCCATCCGTGCTGCTGCTGGTGACGCCAGGCTTCCTTCCGTGCTGCTGATGGTGAGCCCAGGCTTCCATCCGTGCTGCTGGTGAGCCCAGGCTTCCTTCCGTGCTGCTGCTGGTGAGCCCAGGCTTCCATCCGTGCTGCTGCTGGTGACCCCAGGCTTCCTTCCGTGCTGCTGCTGGTGACCCCAGGCTTCCATCCCTGCTGCTGCTGGTGAGCCCAGGCTTCCATCCGTGCTGCTGCTGGTGCCCCCAGGCTTCTCCTCTTACTGAGGCTCCTGCACTTCTGATTCTGTGCGGGGCCAGGGAGCCCACAAGGCAGTGCTTCTGGGGGACAGGACCTGCTTCAGATGCCTCTGTGACCCCACCCGTCAGGTCGTAAGGCAGCTTGGGGGGGGGTGAGAAACACGGCACCAGCAGCACTGGAGGGGGTGAGCACTTTCACTGCTGGGGAACGGGACTTGAAACACAGCAGGTATTTTGGCCCACACTGGCTGGAAGCCTTGAAATGCTGCATCTGCAGCTCTGGGGCAGTTTATTTACTCAGTCTAAAATGAGGGTGAATATTGGTTTCAATCAGTTGTCGTCGTTGGAAAAATCCAGGAATTTATGGGTAAAAATCAGTTTAAACTGAATAAGGAAAACATAGACCCCCTGAGCTGCTGCGGAGACAATGCACACCACCCTCTGCTGTCTTTGCTTCCCTCCACAAATCCCTGCCCCCGTTGGTTAATCCTAGTAATTCATTAGAATTGACTTTGAGTGCTCATGTCGATGATGATATGTATATCTCCTGATCCTTGTGGTTTCAAAGTTGAATTGCCTCTTCCAGATTAGATCAGTAGTTCGTGCAGGATTTTACAAACAAACAAACTACTAAGAGCTCTGCAGTCAGTTCTATTCCCTAGTAATTTCCATGCTCTTCAGGCATTCTTGTAATCTGCTCTAGATTATTGCATTACACATCAATCAAACCATTGCAGCTGTTTCAGATGGAAGTAGAAAAGCCACCCATGTGCTTGTCGACCTCCACTGGCTTCCAGTTCAGTGGAGGATTAAATGCAAGGTGGCCATGTTTACCCTAAACTACTTCCAATCAATTCATTACCACTGGCAAACGGGATGCTGCGTATGCATAATACCAAGATCATGGAGATCTTCTCAAATGGCTTTTACTCGATGTCCCTTCAGTGAAACAAACCAGGCTTTTTGTGGCCCGTGAATGTGCATTTTCCATCACTGCACCATCTCTGTGGAACACTCTCTTTTATGAGCTCAGGGCCATTGTGTGTCCTATATACTTGGAAGCTGTTCTAAAAATGTTTCTGTTTAAACAGGGTTTTGCTTAATGTGAAACATTGTGTCTAAGCCTGTTTGATCATGTTGTATTCAGCTGAATTTTAATTTTGAGGATATTTATTTGTGAAGTTTTAATTCATTGTTTTATTTGAATTTTGTATTGTATTGTATTAGACTTTCTTTAGCTAGTCTTTCCAGTGTATTGTCTTTGATGTTGTATTTATTATGTATATTTTTTCCTTGTGAGCCACTACAGGCCTCAGAATCAGAGGCAAATAAATGCTTAATATATAAATGTAGTGAGATGGCCCTCGTTCCTGAGTGGCCACGGGGGGAGGGGGAGAGGCACAGGATGCTCTTTGGGAGCATTCAAACCACACTGAGTTCAGGTGGGCTGGTAGCCATGTGCAAGGGAGGAGTGTGAGCTTCCCAGGCTGGGTATAAAAGAAGGGATGTGCACCATATAATGGCTGTTGCCTGCGGAGAGAAGGTTTCTCTTTCACCCGACTCCCTGTCATGTACTAAGATAGGATTATTGTTTCTGTTCTTTTGAAGTTATGGTTGTGTTGCAAAGGTAGAGGGGTACCCGAAATAAAATGTGAAACTGATTTTGAGTTCCAGTACCAGTAAAGTAAATGTGTAAGGATCCTTCACAAGATATGATATATACTAATATTTCTATTATATTTTGTTTTGCCTTTCTAAACTTTAACAAAAACTGAATCCGTTTCATAGAGACCTGCAACTTTTGGCTGTGAAATAGGGAAACAAGCATCCAGAGCTATTTCCTCCTAGCTAAGAAACAAAAGCAGGTAACTGAAGGGGAGGGGTAGAATGGATCAGTAAGATGAATCTGAATTTAACTGCTCCAGATATCACAATTTATATTCCAGCAGGGTATTATATGCCAGCATGAAGCAGACAGAGAGATTTAAGACCTGTGCAAGATTTCAGCTCAGCACTAGAAGATGTCCAAACAAGTAACTTCAGATATAAAACTCAGGAGAGTATGGCGGACATTTTGTTAAACAGACCACAATTACAAGGTTGTCTGATGTGGACAACCTTGCCATACAATCTGGTGCAAAAATGGCCATATTGTCATACAATATGGCGGAAAAACCCTACCCCTAGGCACGCAGCCATTTGCAAATCTACACTACACGCCTACAGACTCTCTACCCTCCAAACTAAGCGCGACTATTACTCTGCAAAAATCCATAATTACCAATTCAACGCAAATGCTTTATTCTCATATGTGGCAGAACTCACTAATTCGCTTCCCCCACCACCACAGATGAACCAGACAATAGCAAATGCGAAGAACTTTCCCTCTATTTCAAAAATAAAATATCAAACCTCCTCCTATATATAATTTATAATGTCATATATAGTGTCTTCTGTATGTACTAGTTAAAGATAATGTATAATATATATAGTGCTTTTTGGAGTGTATAATTTATATATAGTGTATGTTATCCACAGTGTATAAGATTATACACAGTCCCTTTTTGAGTGTATAATTTGTAATGTTACATATTATGTTCTTTGGTTGTTTTTCCATCAGGTACTGTTCCTTTTCTCCTCCTCCTCTTTTTCCCCTCATCTCTTGCCCTTCTCTCTTCCTACCTGCTCCCCTCCCCCACCCTGGTTTTTTGTATTTTCCTCCTTCAGTTATATTGTAAACTGGCATGATGTACCCACGAATGTCGGTATATAAAAACTAATAAATAAATAAATAAATACAATCTGATCTGACAAGAACTTTATCCAATTGTTAACAATTTGCTGGCTTTGCAGATTATAATTTTGATTATCATAAGGCTCATGAGATATCTGAAAGGCCAATGATTCAGATGTCTATGAACTGGTTAACAGATGAAAAAGGCCTAGCACCAGAAATCAGCCACTTATAATCCAGATACAGGTGATGACAAGCTAAACTCTGCCTATGATGACTGCATGCAAAATCAGCAGCACAGAAGTCTAAACCCACCTTAAGCCCACCCTGCAGCCATCCGTAGGTTCACACCCCCTCCCCCCCCCCCCCCATAGCCGCAACTTAAAAGCCCTCCCTCAAGGACTCCAACTCACTAAGACTCTATGTAAATCATAATCCAAACTTATATTCCCAAGTTGAAATATTATAACGTTTTAATATAATGTGTATCTTTTTCTATTATACTAGTTATAATGTTACAATGTAAAATAAGCAAATCTTGCCTTATGTGTTCAGTTATATGTAAACCGATGTGATATCTCGATCAAATGTCGGTATATAAAAGCAAATTAAATAAATAAATAAACCAAGAAGATCGCAACAAGCAGCAAGGAGTGCTTGAAGCACATAACACAGGTAATTCTGGCAGCTCAGTGGTATGCCCTGCTAAACACTTCAATTTGGGCAGACTTCTAAAGCAGCTAAACTTCAAGTGATAGATATATAAGGGGTAGCAACTTTAGGGTAACAACTTTCAGTAATAAACTTTGTTATTATATTTTGAGTGAATTCCTATTTTTAAGTGATAGCCCAGAGATGACAGGGTTATTGGAAAGGGTGGGGTCACATATCCTATAATTGATTTGTATATGCTTACAAAACTGTGTCCACTAAGTGTTAGCATATTTATACATTGCAATTATAGATAATTAGCCTGGAAGTTAATTTGGGGCAATAGGAATACAAGACTATGAGTTGCATTCCCTGCAAATAGTTTTTCATATTTTATCTAGAAAAGAAGGGAAAATTAATAGACAACAACTGAAGAAACTGATTAAAAAAAAACCATTCCAACAAACAACTGAGGAAGGAGAAGACAATTTTTACACCTATAAAGTCAGAGAAAGCATAGACAAGTTACTACACTCACAAAATAATGTTTATACTGTGTTCTTTTGTTTAGTGAGAGAAAGGAAATGCAGCTTCTGCTTTGTTTAATGACATTAGTAGCACACTTTACTTGTGCTGTAATAATTACATAGAAAAATGGTTGAAAATGCTACTTTATGTTCTGTTATTGTCAGAAGACCTCTGTAATAAAGCTTGGGTGCTTTCTTATCTATCTCTGCCTGATGGTGTGCATATCCTCGGTAGTTCACATACCCAGAGAAGAAAAAGTCCATAGCATTGTGGGTTCCTCGCTGGCTGAGGTGGGGGCATAGTGTTGGTGGCATGACCTGCAGGTTGGGTGACCTGTGGATAGTTTAACTGGCTGGAGTGAAGTGGTTAAGCTATCAGGCTGGCACTTGACTGATGTAGCTCTGTTCTTCTTTAATTTTAGTTTGCTTGTGTGGTTGATTATAATAAAGTTGTGGCCTTTCACTTCTAATATGATGCTGTGTGGTTATTAGAGTGTATGTGGAGAAACTGTGGTGTGTGGCGATGGTGGTGTGGGGTGCCTTCATATTATATTGAGTATTTTGAAAGCAAACTTATGCAAAAAAAAGTTTGCTTTGAAAACTCTTGGGTAATTGAGTACATACACATGACAAAATGCACAGTTACACCAAGGCCAAAGGTTGCAATACTAAAAAAAAAAGAGAATTGTATGTGCTGTAATCACTCCTGCTCAGTTCTCTGAATAAAATCTATTTTATTACTCACTCTGTCACCACAGAGGTTTCATGAGATGATGTCTATGGTCAGTAGAGCACTCACTGTCTAATAAATTCAGCTCATTGACCAATGGCTTCAGCCCCTCACAGACCTCATCCTGAACTCTGAGTTCTGCTTCCTCATTGCAGTGGTTCTGTGTCTCATCAAAAGCCTCTGACCTGTAAACCGAGGAGTTACACGCTTGAACAAACATCAGGATGACATCCCTTCCCCCCACTGTTTGTCTAAATTGCAATAAAAAGATAAAAGTTCAGGGAGTAGTGAGAAATCAGTGTAATTGCAGTAGGTGGGATATAAATATTAGTAAATAAAATAAAGAAAAGATCTCATTGCCCGGAGTGTCAGCTCCACGAGGTTGGGGCACAATGAAGATCATGAGATAAATAAGGAGGTTTGGTTTCTCTTTGAAAATGAACATAACGTGCATGGGTTGTAACGAGGCGGGATATCTGAAAATTGCTCCCTTTAGCTCTGGAAGCCTCAGGGACTCCCAATCCAAATCTGCCTAGAAACTCCCACCCAGAGTGACCAAACCTGTCAGCCAAACCATTCCTGAGCAGCTGCTGGAAGTGAGGTGGGTTTGGCAATGCACTGTGAAAGGGGCCAGCACCAGGTTATTTATTTATTTGTTTTTATAGACCGTGTAGCCTAGAGGTTAGAGTAGTGGTCTGTGAACCAGGAGACCAGCGTTCGAGTCCTGCTGTCGTTCCTTGTGACCCTGGGCAAGTCACTTTACCCTCCATTGTCTCAGGTACAAAACTTAGATTGTGAGCCCTCTGGGGATAGGGAAATACCCACAGTACCTGAAAAAAGTGGAATTAAAAAAAAAAAAATCTACATATGCATATTGTACATGTACACTTATTTCTTTGTTTGTATGTTATTAATGGTCGTCAATAAACATTACATTACAAAAAAAAAATCTGAATATCAGAACGGTTTACAGACAACTTTCCTTTGTGAAATACTGGGAACGTTTATAACAGCTAAGAGATAAATGTTAAACTAAATGTCACTAGCTGAGTAGTGCGGGGGGCAGGCATGCCCTTTTGTTTAATACAGGGAACATTTATAACAGTTTAAAGATAAAAAGTTAAACAAAAGGTCCAGAAAACAAAGCCTTTAGTGCTCACTTAGTGCTGAAATGTATTTCAAAATGGCAATGTTAAACGTTCACAAACTTCCATTCCCCATCCTTTGTATAATCCGGGGATAGACCCTCTGCCCCTGATCACACTCGAGGGGCACATATTCTGCCACATACACGGTACAGGGCTCCCCTGGCGCTGCTTCTCTGCCATCTGTGCCATAGGTGCCAGCTCTGCTCCAGCACCTGCAATATTGAAGCAAACTCCTTCACTGCCTCCAGGGAGCAGTTATTTGTGTTGAATTTAGCTTCTCCAATCATTCTGAAAGGTAGACTCCTGCAATGCTTGCTATGATTTCATAATTTCAGCCTCGGGTTTCTCTTTTTCCAAAGAGACGTACACAGAGGATATAAATACTGCTGCCTACTGAGGAGGGAGCCGGTGCAGAATTCTCACCCCAACTCAACCGTGCAAAGGTTCGTGCCCACAAAGGGTCATCGCTGACCGTGCGTGAAATGACGAGGACTTGAAGGTGAGGGCTGTGTGCGAGGGGTGTTGGTTATTTTGCATTTCAAGATCTCTCATCCTACTGAAGCTCCATCACATCCTACACTGCCAGGCACAAGCAAGACATGAAACATGGATAAAAGAGAGTCACAGTAAGACAGCGCAGAATTAAGAACAGGCAGGAGGAGGTGCGGGTGACAGGTCATTTCCCTCAATAGGTTTTCAATGGCACTTAAGTTGTGACAGAGGAGCGATAAAGAGAGGGAATGCAGTCAGTGATGGATGAAGAAGAAAGGGAGCAGAGGGCTTTAGTCGCTGAGGGTTTTTGAAAACAAGCAGGCGATGAGACAGGATCTGGAGGTGGAGAGAGGAATTTGGCGAGGAAAGAGGGAGCCAAGGAATAGAAGCCATGAAGAAAGGAGGGCAGTCAGATAGGAGGTTCATCCTCTGCACGATGGAAGGTATAAAGAGGCAGAAGAATACAGGAGAAGAGGCTGAGACATAGGATGGAGCAGGGAAGCTTAGGACAAGGAGGAAAAGTCTTAGGAGTTCATAAGAACTGAAGAGATAGATTGGGTGGCAATGCATGGGCGTAAGAGTGCAGGAGGGAGAGCCTCTGACCTGGAGAGAGTGCAGGAGGGAGAGCCTCTGACCCAGAGAGAGTGCAGGAGGGAGAGCCTCTGACCCAGAGAGAGTGCAGGAAGGAGAGCCTCTGACCCGGAGAGAGTGCAGGAGGGAGAGCCTCTGACCCGGAGAGAGTGCAGGAGGGAGAGCCTCTGACCTGGAGAGAGTGCAGGAGAGAGAGCCTCTGACCTGGAGAGAGTGCAGGAGAGAGAGCCTCTGACCTGGAGAGAGTGCAGGAAGGAGAGCCTCTGACCCGGAGAGAGTGCAGGAGGGAGAGCCTCTGACCCGGAGAGAGTGCAGGAGGGAGAGCCTCTGACCCGGAGAGAGTACAGGAGGGAGAGCCTCTGACCTGGAGAGAGTACAGGAGGGAGAGCCTCTGACCCGGAGAGAGTGCAGGAGGGAGAGCCTCTGACCCGGAGAGAGTGCAGGAGGGAGAGCCTCTGACCTGGAGGATGGTTCAGACGGTGGTGTCCAGGATTGGCCGTGCTTGTGAGCACTGCTGAGTATAGAGATGTATTTCTGCGTGCTTTCCCTTAATAAAGTGCAGTTTATTTAGGGCACGGCTGAGAGATTTGAATCTTGGTCCATGCAAAAAGGATCAGATTTGGTCACAGCAGAATCATGAGTTATGTTTGGTTAATATTCATAAGTTACCCAGTTACTTTTACATTGTGCTGCTGTACTCTCTGCATATCTTTGTCCTCCTCTACATATTATATTTATTATTTAAGATAGACAGTTTTTATTATGCTGTGAATCCTGGGGTAGCACAGAATAACCAAGCTTAGGATATTTTGCTTGAAGGTTGTAGAGAGCACTGCATGTGAACACAGCACCAACAATCCTTAAAAAGACGGCCACAGCCTAAAGTATGCAGTGATTTTCTCTTTATTAGCATAATAAATGCATTACACTTTTCCATTTCAATTCCCATATCTGGCAGCCTATAAAATATTCCAGTAAGTAATCTCTCCTGCTCTTCTGGACTGTCCATGTTTGGCAAACTCATTGTCAATCACAACCGATCCAGTGACATCCTCTCTGGGTTTTGAATGTGATCAGATCAATTAATCAGTTAAACTCTTTAGCATCTTATAAACTATCAGTCTTTCCTTCTTATTCCTGAGAACTGTCTCATCATGATTCTGTAACACCACACTTTTAGCTTCAGCCCTTCTAAACAATTTAAGCTTCTCCAATCTGCAGGAAGAATGTAAGAGGAATGCTTCAGCTTCTTCCATACTCTAATGCATGCATTGATTTTACTTTGACACCCTCTGAAGTTGTCCGAATCCCCTATTTCTCTCTTAGTAGTAAAAACACACTCCACGTCTCATTCCCATGACAGTCCCCAAGCTTTCCCTTTTAAAGACAAATCCAAATCAAGACACAATCTCTGAACTAAGAATATTGATGTGTTACTGGTCAGTGCACTTCAAAACTGACTCCTTCAGATTTCCACTACCTGTTGATTCTCACGGTTTTACCTCTGTCCTCCAATGGAAAAGACAATTGTATGTCTACCACATTCAAACCTCAAGTGCCTGCAATAAGACTATTTCTAATGACCTCATTTTTTGCTGCATTTCCTAGAATCTAATGGAAGAGGAAAATCTCACCATAGTGACAGAATTCATCATTCTGGGTTTTCCTGAATTTCCAGAGCTGCAAATTCCTCTTTTCCTTCTGTTCTTACTGATTTACCTGATCATCCTGATGGGGAACCTCACTATTATAGCCCTGACGTGCCTGGACCCTCGCCTGCACACCCCCATGTACTTTTTCCTCTGTAACTTGTCCTTCCTCGATATCTCCTCCACCTCAGACACTCTCCCCAAACTGCTGGACATCCTCTTAAGAAAAAGGCAACATATTTCTGCAGGCGAGTGTTTTGCTCAGGTATATTTCTTCCTAGTTTCAGTATGTGAGGAATGTTCTCTTCTGACAGTCATGGCTTATGACCGCTACGTTGCGGTCTGTCACCCCTTGCATTATGCAGTGATTATGAATCTGAGATTCTGTGTACTCACGGTGGCAGGGATATGGATTTTTGGGACTCTGTATGGAGTTATACACATTATCTTCGTACTGCAATTCTCCTACTGTGGCTCCCATGAGATTAACCATTTCTTCTGTGATATCTCAGCACTGCAGAAACTCTCCTGCACTAATACCTTTCCCATCGAATGCCTAATGTACCTTGTTGGAACTTGTGTAGCATTGCCTTGTATCACCTCAATCCTTGTGTCTTATGTCTACATCATCTCCACCATCCTGAGGATCCGTTCCACGGAGGGGAGACTCAAAGCCTTCTCCACCTGCTCCTCCCACCTCACGGTCATTGTGCTCTTCTTTGGGACTCTGCTGTGCTCATACATGAGACCAACGTCCATGCAGTCCCTCACCCAAAACAAGATTTTCGCTGTGCTGTACAATGTTCTAATCCCTATGTTCAACCCCATGATTTACAGCCTAAAAAACCAAGAGGTCAAAAAAGCCCTAAGAAAACTTGGTACTACAATACTATCGTCTAGAGGTCGTCTGCCTGTGATTGTAAAGCCTCCTGCTTAACCAGGATACAGAGTGAAATACACCCTGTGTATAAGGGACATCTCCTTGTTAAAAGGATGACCATTTCCCAGCGATATATTTGTAGACTTTTACTAAGGATCCCATATCTGGAAAGCAAAACAGCTTACAATGTCCCTGTCCCCAGTGTGCAAGCTGTGCTGCTGTGATGCCCAGTCCATTGTTTATTGGCGCTTTCAACCAGGGCTGAAAATGCCACAGCAGGGATTGAATTCATCCATCTCTCCGTCTAGGGGCACCATGGCCTCTGCAAAAATTCAATGACAGGGGACCAGTCCTGGGGACAAATTAGAACTTGGTTTTGTTAATGATCCAATTCAAAATGACCTCAGTTTACAGTCAAATTCGAAAAGTGCTAGGAAATCCATGCATAGGGTAAGAATGGCTTTCAGTAATTCTGTTTCATTTGAAAAAGACTCTCATGATGCTCTAAAACCTCTCCAGGGTGCACGCTGCGTTCGCACCTCAGAGTCATCAAACGTTTCCCTTACAGATGAAGCAATACAAATTCACAATTAAAAAGATATCGGGTTATAAAATTGTTAGGAAAGTTTAATCCCCTCCCCCCCTCCCAGAAGGAAGCTTTGGAGATGCTGAGAGAAAGCAGTGGTTTTGGGGAGGGGGGGGGGCGTTATCCTAGGGAGTTAGGGAGGGTAATATTATTAGATATCACATAATGGTGAAGTCAGCGAGTGCATTGTATACGCAGACTGTGCTTATGCTGGGTGACTAAATTATACAAAAAGACATTTATTTACTTTCAGCACATAAAGGCAGATTACATTCAGGTACAGAAGGAGAGTTAGGGAGGGTAATATTATTAGATATCACATAATGGTGAAGTCAGCGAGTGCATTGTATACACAGACTGTGCCTGTGCTGGGTGACTAAATTATACAAAAAGACATTTATTTACTTTCAGCACATAAAGGCAGATTACATTCAGGTACAGAGGGAGAGTTAGTGTTCTTCATTTTCAGTTTTTATTGTTCTTTGTTTCCCAGGAATTTATCAGGGTTTATAGGATGAGAACAAAAACAGGAGAAAATCGGAATGGGGTTGGGGGGGGGGGGAAGACTAATTTCTGGGTAACTATTCGAGTTTATTTTGGTGGTCAGAAGCAGATTCAGCATTCCCCCCCACTCAATAGCATCCCCCTCAGTCCCTCCTCCCATCCCCTGTCTGGCACGTTCCTCTCTCCCCCTACCCCACTCTCCCTTGCCCCTGCTCCCCAGACACTGCCGCAGCTTCCATCCGTGCTGCTGCTGGTGACCCCAGGCTTCCATCCGTGCTGCTGCTGGTGACCCCAGGCTTCCTTCCGTGCTGCTGCTGGTGACTCCAGGCTTCCTTCCGTGCTGCTGCTGGTGACCCCAGGCTTCCTTCCGTGCTGCTACTGGTGCCCCCAGGCTTCCATCCGTGCTGCTGCTGGTGACCCCAGGCTTCTCCTCTTACTGAGGCTCCTGCACCTCTGATCCTGTGCGGGGCCAGGGAGCCCGCAAGGCAGTGCTTCTGGGGGACAGGACCTGCTTCAGATGCCTCTGTGACCCCACCCGTCAGGTCGTAAGGCAGCTTTGGGGGGGTGAGAAACACGGCACCAGCAGCACTGGAGGGGGTGAGCACTTTCACTGCTGGGGAACGGGACTTGAAACACAGCAGGTATTTTGGCCCACACTGGCTGGAAGCCTTGAAATGCTGCATCTGCAGCTCTGGAGCAGTTTATTACTCAGTCTAAAATGAGGGTGAATATTGGTTTCAATCAGTTGTCGTCGTTGGAAAAATCCAGGAATTTATGGGTAAAAATCAGTTTAAACTGAATAAGGAAAACGTAGACCCCCTGAGCTGCTGCGGAGACAATGCACACCCCCCTCTGCTGTCTTTGCTTCCCTCCACAAATCCCTGCCCCCGTTGGTTAATCCTAGTAATTCATTAGAAATGACTTTGAGTGCTCCTGTCGATGATGATATGTCTATCTCCTGATCCTTGTGGTTTCAAAGTTGAATTGCCTCCCCCAGATTAGATCAGTAGTTCGTGCAGGATTTTACAAACAAACAAACTACTAAGAGCTCTGCAGTCAGTTCTATTCCCTAATAATTTCCATGCTCTTCAGGCATTCTTGTAATCTGCTCTAGATTATTGCATTACACATCAATCAAACCATTGCAGCTGTTTCAGATGGAAGTACAAAAGCCACCCATGTGGTCGTCGACCTCCACTGGCTTCCAGTTCAGTGGATTGAAGGCAGCTTGCTATACTATGGTATATAAAAGACAGGAAATAAATAAATAAATAAAATATATTTATTTATTTAGCACTTTTTCTATACCGAATTTCATGGTAATAACCATATCAGATCGGTTTACATCGAACACTAAATGCAAGGTGGCCATGTTTACTCTAAACTACTACATATCGCACCAAACCGGTGCGATATGTATATTATACAGGATCATCGGTATATAAAAATAAAAAAATAAAATAAAATAAATCAATTCATTACCACTGGCAAACGGGATGCTGCATATGCATAATACCATAAGATCACGGAGATCTTCTCAAATGCTTTTACTCGATGTCCCTTCAGTGAAACAAGCCAGGCTTTTTGTGGCCCGTGAATGTGCATTTTCCATCACTGCACCATCTCTTTGGAACACTCAGGGCAATTGTGTGTCCTAAATAATTGAAAGCTGTTCTAAAAATGTTTCTGTTTAAACAGGGTTTTGCTTAATGTGAAATATTGTGTCAGTGTGGTTTGAATGCTGCCAAAGAGCAGGGTATTATATGCCAGCATGAAGCAGACAGAGAGATCTAAGACCTTTGCAAGATTTCAGCTCAGCACTAGAAGATGTCCAAACAAGTAACTTCAGATATAAAACTCAGGAGAGTATGGTGGACATTTTGTTAAACAGACCACAATTACAAGGTTGTCTGATGTGGACAACCTTGCCATACAATCTGGTGCAAAAATGGCCATATTGTCATACAATATGGCGGAAAAACCCTACCCCTAGGCACGCAGCCATTTACAAATCTACACTATATGCCTACAGACTCTCTACCCTCCAAACTAAGCGCGACTATTACTCTGCAAAAATCCATAATTACCAATTCAACGCAAATGCTTTATTCTCATATGTGGCAGAACTCACTAATTCTACCCCCCCCCCCCCCCCCACAGATGAACAAGACAATAGCAAATGCTAAGAACTTTCCCTCTATTTCAAAAATAAAATATCAAACCTCCTCCTATATATAATTTGTAATGTCATATATAGTGTCTTCTGTATGTACTAGTTAAAGATAATGTATAATGTATATAGTGCTTTTTGGAGTGTATAATTTATATATAGTGTATAATGTTATCCACAGTGTATAAGATTATATACAGTTCCTTTTTGAGTGTATAATTTGCAATGTTACATATTATGTTCTTTGGTTGTTTTTCCATCAGGTACTGTTCCTATTCTCCTTTTCCTCATTTTCCCCCTCTTCTCTCACCCTTCTCTCTTCCTAGCTGCTCCCCTCCCCCACCCTGGTTTTTTGTATTTTCCTCCTTCAGTTATATTGTAAACTGGCATGATGTACCCACAAACGTCGGTATAAAAAAGTGAATAAATAAATAAATACAATCTGATCTGACAAGAACTTTATCCAATTGTTAACAATTTGCTGACTTTGCAGATTATAATTTTGATTATCATAAGGCTCATGAGATATCTGAAAGGCCAATGATTCAGATGTCTATGAACTGGTTAACAGATGAAAAAGGCCTAGCACCAGAAATCAGCCACTTATGATCCAGATACAGGTGGCGACAAGCTAAACTCTGCCTATGATGACTGCATGCAAAATCAGCAGCACAGAAGTCTAAACCCACCTTAAGCCCACCCTGCAGCCATCCGTAGGTTCACACCCCCTCCCCACCTTCCCCCCCCCCCCCCCCCCCCCCCCAGCCGCAACTTAAAAGCCCTCCCTCAAGGACTCCACCTCACTAAAACTCTATGTAAATCGTAATCCAAACTTATATTCCCAAGTTGAAATATTATAATGTTTTAAAATAATGTGTATCTTTTTCTATTATAGTAGTTATAATGTAAAATAAGCAAATCTTATCTTATGTGTTCAGTTATATGTAAACCGATGTGATATCTTGATCAAATGCCGGTATATAAAAGCAAATAAAATAAATAAATAAACCAAGAAGATTGCAACAAGCAGCAAGGAGTGCTTGAAGCACATAACACAGGTAATCCTGGCAGCTCAGTGGCATGCCCTGCTAAACACTTCAATTTGGGAAGACTTCTAAAGCAGCTAAACTTCAAGTGATAGATATATAAGGGGTAGCAACTTTAGGGTAACAACTTTCAGTAATAAATTTTGTTAATATATTTTGAGTGAATTCCTATTTTTAAGTGATAGCCCAGAGATGACAGGGTTATTGAAAAGGGTGGGGTCACATATCCTATAATTGATTTCTATATGCTTACAGAACTGTGTCCACTAAGTGTTAGCATATTTATACATTGCAATTATAGATAATTAGCCTGGAAGTTAATTTGGGGCAATAGGAATACAAGACTATGAGTTGCATTCCCTGCAAATAGTTTTTCATATTTAATCTAGAAAAGAAGGGAAAATTAATGGATAACAACTGAAGAAACTAATTTAAAAAAACCCCTTCCAACAAACAACTGAGGAAGGAGAAGACAATTTTTACACCTATAAAGTCAGAGAAAGCACAGACAAGTTACTACACTCACAAAATACTGTGTTCTTTTGTTTAGGGAGAGAAAGGAAATGCAGCTTCTGCTTTGTTTAATGACATTAGTAGCACAGATTACTTGTGCTGTAATAATTACTTAGAAAAATGGTTGAAAATGCTACTTTATGTTCTGTTATTGT
This sequence comes from Rhinatrema bivittatum, assembly GCF_901001135.1. Taxonomy (NCBI): domain Eukaryota; kingdom Metazoa; phylum Chordata; class Amphibia; order Gymnophiona; family Rhinatrematidae; genus Rhinatrema; species Rhinatrema bivittatum. The sequence goes on from NC_042630.1 coordinate 5,465,783, forward strand.
CAGAAGACCTCTGTAATAAAGCTTGGGTGCTTTATTATCTATCTCTGCCTGATGGTGTGCATATCCTCAGTAGTTCGCATACCCAGAGAAGAAAAAGTCCCTAGCATTGTGGGCTCCTCGCTGGCTGAGGTGGGGGCATAGAACACTATGCCCCCACCCAACCTGCAGGTCATGCCACCTCAGGTGGCATGACCTGCAGGTTGGGTGACCTGTGGATAGTTTAACTGGCTGGAGTGAAGTGGTTAAGCTATCAGGCTGGCACTTGACTGATGTAGCTCTGTTCTTCTTTAATTTTGGTTTGCTTGTGTGGTTGATTATAATAAAGTTGTGGCCTTTGACCTCTAATATGATGCTGTGTGGTTATTAGAGTTTATGTGGAGAAACTGTGGTGGGTGGCGCCTTCATATTATATTGAGTATTTTGAAAGCAAACTTATGCAAAAAAAGTTTGCTTTGAAAACTCTTGGGTAATTGAGTACATACACATGACAAAATGCACAGCTACACCAAGGCCAAAGGTTGCAATACTAAAAAAAAAAAGAGAATTGTATGTGCTGTGATCCCTCCTGCTCAGTTCTCTGAATAACATCTATTTTATTACTCACTCTGTCACCACAGAATTTTCATGAGATGATGTCTATGGTCAGTAGAGCACTCACTGTCTAATAAATTCAGCTCCTTGACCAATGGCTTCAGCCCCTCACAGACCTCATCCTGAACTCTGAGTTCTGCTTCCTCATTGCAGTGGTTCTGTGTCCCATCAAAAGCTTCTGACCTGTAAACAGAGGAGTTACACGCCTGAACAAACATCAGGATGACACAGGAGCCCTGAATCTCTAAGCTATTCTTAGTGACTTTCACCACTAGATGGACCCTTGAAGGGGTGATGATCTGGCTCACCATGAAGGACCTCAGGCTGTGATGGAGAATGCAGGGCTTCTGTTGCTCTCCCAGATACTGCTCATGGAGCCTGGTGAATATGTGGCATTGCATATTTCAAGAGACTCAGAAGCAGACATGGAGAAAATACTCTGAAGCAAATTCAGAAGCTGAGCCAAAACATTTGTATCATATCTGCAAGAGGCAACTGCAGAAACTAATTAATTAGGTTTCTCATATGAATTCAGTCCACTGATTTGGATCAAGTTAATGACATGGATGAGTTGGAGCATGAACACATACGAACTTTCCACATTTGGCATGAATTAATGACTAATGACATTTAAGGAGTGTGCATGAATTAAAATTCACTAATGGATCCACTTTTGTGGACTTCAAGCTGGTTAAAAGACAGGAAACAGAGAGTAGGACTAAATGGTCAATTTTCTCAGTGGAAAAGGGTAAACAGTGGAGTGCCTCAGGGATCTGTACTTGGACCGGTGCTTTTCAATATATATATATAAATGATCTGGAAAGGAATACGATGAGTGAGGTTATCAAATTTGCTGATGATACAAAATTATTCAGAGTAGTTAAATCACAAGCAGACTGTGATACATTACAGGAGGACCTTGAAAGACTGGAAAATTGGGCATCCAAATGGCAGATGAAATTTAATGTGGACAAGTGCAAGGTGTTGCATAGAGGGAAAAATAACCCTTGCTGTAGTTACACGATGTTAGATTCCATATTAGGAGCTACCACCCAGGAAAAAGATCTAGGAATCATAGTGGATAATACTTTAAAATCGTCGGCTCAGTGTGCTGTGGCAGTCAAAAAAGCAAACATGATGTTAGGAATTATTAGGAAGGGAATGGTTAATAAAACGGAAAATGTCATAATGCCTCTGTATCGCTCCATGGTGAGACCGCACCTTGAATACTGTGTACAATTCTGGTCGCCACATCTCAAAAAAGATATAGTTGTGATGGAGAAGGTACAGAAAAGGGCGACCAAAATAATAAGGGGAATGGAACAGCTCCCCTATGAGGAAAGACTAAAGAGGTTAGGGCTGTTCAGCTTGGAGAAGAGACGGCTGAGGGGGGATATGATAGAGGTCTTTAAGATCATGAGAGGTTTTGAATGAGTAGATGTGACTTGGTTATTTACACTTTCAAATAATAGAAGGACTAGGGGGCATTCCATGAAGTTAGCAAGTAGCACATTTAAAACTAATCGGAGAAAATTCTTTTTCACTCAATGAACAATTAAGCTCTGGAATTCATTGCCAGAGGATGTGGTTAGTGCCGTTAGTGTTGCTGGGTTCAAAAAAGGTTTGGATAAGTTCTTGGAGGAGAAGTCCTTTAATGGCTATTAATCAAGTTTACTTAGGGAATAGCCACTGCTATTAATTGCATCAGTAGCATGGGATCTTCTTAGTTTTTGGGTAATTGCCAGGTTCTTGTGGCCTGGGTTTGGCCTCTGTTCAAAACAGGATGCTGGGCTTTATGGACCCTTGGTCTACCCCAGCATAGCAATTTCTTATGTTCTTATGTTTAAATTAAAATCTTGTATTAAGTTTTGAACTCAATTTTGGTGGTTAAATGGGTTTTTAAAAAACTTGACAGTAAGATTATGGAAGGCAGTTTGGGTATGGGATTATGTGTTGGTCTTACATGAGTCAAAATGAAGATGACAATACCTGAAAAAGCAGCAGGGATGGTGAAGAGCAGCACTGTAACATAATTTGGACCCTGTTTGGGACAGATAAAGGAGGAGAGTGGTAGGGAACAGGGTTCAGAGGTCGGGTGAAAGTCTTGTGGTCACTGGTGTTGGTTTAAAAACAGAACTTTATTTGGTCACCTACCCAAAGTGGTAGAGAACAGTACAGAGATAAAGATTTCATTGCATGATGTTGGTGCACAATGAAGATTATGAGATAAATAATGAGGTTTGGTTTCTTTTTGAAAATGTGCATCAAGTACTTGGGTTGTAACAAGCAGGGATATCTGGCACGTGCTTCCTTTAGGTCTGGAAGCTTCAGGGATACCTGATCCAAATCTACCTAGAAGCACCCACCCAGAGTGACCAAAATGTTCATCCAAATGGTTTCTGACAGAACAGAAGTGGGTTTGGTCACCCACCTTGAAAAGGAGCCATCACCATGTCCAGACTAGAAATCCTTACCTTCCCACGTATTGCTCAGGTTTATTTCAGAATGGCAATGTTAAATTTCCACAAACTACTATTCCCCATCCTTTGTATAATCTGGGGACAGGCCCTCTGCTCTTGGTTACACTTGGAGCACATATTCTGCCTTATGCACACGGCAGGGCTCCCCTGGTGCTGCTTCTCTGCCCTCTGTGCCATAGGTGCCAGCTGGGTGAGGGCAGTGGCTGCTTGAGCACCTCTAATATTGTGCAAACTCCTTCACTGTGTCTTGGGAGGGGTAATTTGTGTTGAGTTTAGCATCTCTAATCGTTTACAAAAGTTGGCTCCTATGATGCCTGCTATGATTTCATATTTTCAGACTCAGAGATCCTTTTCCAGAGGGAGCCATGGAGAGTGTAAATACTTCTACCTGTTCAGGATGGAGAACACGCAGTTACCGCCCGTGTGAGAGCTCCTGCCAACACAGATCATCGCTGACAACACTGGAAATGACGAAGGCCTGAAGGTGAGGGATGTTTGTTATTAGCACATGTGGGGTTCTCATCCTGCACTGCCAGGCACAAATGGATAAGAGATACCGAGAGAGAGCACTAAATAAAGAGCAGACAGGAGCAGACTGAGGTTTCAGGTCCTTTCCCTAAAGGACTGACATTTGTGACACAGGCAATGCAGTGAGTAATGGACGTAGAAGAAAGGGAGCAGAGGGCTTTGCTTGCTAAAGGTTTCTTGAAAACAAGCAAATGATGAGACAGGAGCTGGAGGTGGAGAGAGCAGTTTGGTGAGGGAAGAGGAGAAGGCATGAAGAAAGGAGGCAGTCCGATATCAGGTCTGCCCTGTGCATGATGGAAGAATACAGCAGGTGAGAGCTGAGACAGAGGGTGGGACACTGGGGTACAGGTGCAGAAGTTTGATGTGAATTCAGAGAGCGTTTGGGAGCCAAACAGACGGACTGGAGAATAGAGGAGAGAGAGAGAGTCAAAGCCTCTGACCTGAAGGAGCTTCGGACAGCAGCGTCCAGGACTGGAGAATAGAGGAGAGAGAGAGAGTCAAAGCCTCTGACCTGAAGGAGCTTCAGACAGCAGCGTCCAGGACTGGAGAATAGAGGAGAGAGAGAGAGAGAGTGAAAGCCTCTGACCTGAAGGAGCTTCAGACAGCAGCGTCCAGGACTGGAGAATAGAGGAGAGAGAGAGAGTCAAAGCCTCTGACCTGAAGGAGCTTCAGACAGCAGCGTCCAGGACTGGAGAATAGAGGAGAGAGAGAGAGTCAAAGCCTCTGACCTGAAGGAGCTTCAGACAGCAGCGTCCAGGACTGGAGAATAGAGGAGAGAGAGAGAGAGAGAGAGAGAGAGAGTGAAAGCCTCTGACCTGAAGGAGCTTCAGACAGCAGCGTCCAGGACTGGAGAATAAAGGAGAGAGAGAGAGTCAAAGCCTCTGACCTGAAGGAGCTTCAGACAGCAGCATCCAGGACTGGAGAATAGAGGAGAGAGAGAGAGTCAAAGCCTCTGACCTGAAGGAGCTTCAGACAGCAGCGTCCAGGACTGGAGAATAGAGGAGAGAGAGAGAGTCAAAGCCTCTGACCTGAAGGAGCTTCAGACAGCAGCGTCCAGGACTGGAGAATAGAGGAGAGAGAGAGAGAGAGAGTGAAAGCCTCTGACCTGAAGGAGCTTCAGACAGCAGCGTCCAGGACTGGAGAATAGAGGAGAGAGAGAGAGTCAAAGCCTCTGACCTGAAGGAGCTTCAGACAGCAGCATCCAGGACTGGAGAATAGAGGAGAGAGAGAGAGTCAAAGCCTCTGACCTGAAGGAGCTTCAGACAGCAGCGTCCAGGACTGGAGAATAGAGGAGAGAGAGAGAGTCAAAGCCTCTGACCTGAAGGAGCTTCGGACAGCAATGTCCAGGACTGGAGAATAGAGGAGAGAGAGAGAGTCAAAGCCTCTGACCTGAAGGAGCTTCAGACAGCAGCGTCCAGGACTGGAGAATAGAGGAGAGAGAGAGAGTCAAAGCCTCTGACCTGAAGGAGCTTCAGACAGCAGCGTCCAGGACTGGAGAATAGAGGAGAGAGAGAGAGTCAAAGCCTCTGACCTGAAGGAGCTTCGGACAGCAATGTCCAGGACTGGAGAATAGAGGAGAGAGAGAGAGTCAAAGCCTCTGACCTGAAGGAGCTTCAGACAGCAGCGTCCAGGACTGGCCGTTCCGGTGAGCGCTGCTGTGGAAGAGACGGAGACGCCCTTTTTAAAGTGGAATTTATTCGGGGCATGGCAAAGTGATTTACCGTAGATCTTGGTTCATGCAAAGAGGATCAAAGTTGGTCACAGCAGAATCATGAGTTATGATTGTTTAATATTGATAATTACTTTCCTGTTCCTTCAGCTTACTTTTTAATTGGGCTTCCAAACTCTCAGCATTTTTCCTCTTAATTTCAGTTAAGCTCTTTAAGAAGCATTTAAAAACATTCCTGTTTCAACAAGCGTTTGGAGCAGTTGATTAAGGTTAGATCAGGGTTTTTTTTCCAGATGATCCATTTCATTATACGTTGTTTGTGGTTTTAAAATTATGGATGTATATTGTATCTTGCCATTGATGATGGAGTGTGTGAGAAATAAACTTTTTATTTTATCATCATTATTAGATTTATTATTTAGGGTCTCTAGTGTTTGATCTCGTGCTGTGAATCCTGAGATTTATTTATTTATTTATTTTAGGTTTTTTTATATACCGATCTTCTTACATAGTATGCAAATCAAATCGGTTTACAGAGAACATTTTAACTTGCTTGAAAGCATTACATATAACGAAGAACTATTAAATAACAAATAAATATAAGAAACATGTAAGAACAATAATTAACATGGTGATTAGGAAATAATCCTATTATACAGATGCCTTGCAAAAAGGCTAATGATAAATCCTAATTAATTAACTAAACATGTGGAGGTATCGGATGAAGTAGGGCTGAGGTGCAGGGGAGGATAAGCATTGGGAGGACAACGTGGATGGAAGGAGGAGAGGGACAATCAGGGGGTCTAGAAAGGTGGAGGGTTTAATAGGGAGGGTAGGGTGGTGGAGTAATACAATTAGAGCGGAACAGAGACATGTATGCATGTGGAAATGGCTTGAAGTTTGGAAGTGGCTTGGGCGTAATCAAGGAAATGCTTGGCTGAAGAGCCAAGTTTTCAGTTTTTTCTTGAATGACTGGTGGCTGGGGTCGTGTCTGAGGTCAGGTGGAAGTGAGTTCCAAAGAGACGGGCTTGCAGTGGGAAAAGCCCTGTTCCCTAGTGGGGTTTTGCCTTGGGGGACAAACAGGGTGCTTTGGTAGGCTTTTCTGATCGGTCTTGTTGATTTGATGATCCGTAGCTGATGAGATAGCAGTGAATAATCAATCACAGGCCACGCTTTGTTGCAGAGAGCACTGCTTGTAAATCCAGCATACAGAATCTCTAAAGGGAGACAGCCTGCAGCCTAATATATGTAATAATTTTTATCTTTTTTAGCATAACCAATGTGTTACAATATTCCCTTTAAGTTCTCACATCTGGCAGCCTATATAATATTCCAGTGGGAAATCTCTGTCCATGCACTGTCAGTCTCAATGAGCCAATGATGTCCTTTCTGGATTTTGGGTGTGAGGTGGTCCACTAATCTGAAAACTCTTTCATCCCATGCAGTATCTTATAAAAAATAACAGAACTACCAGCATTTCCTCCCTGGCCCGAGTGAGAATTGAGTGTCTCACTGGGTCTCTAACAACTGCATACTTTTAATTTCAGCCTTTTGAGTTCATAGGAGTTAGCAATTTAAGCTTCTACAATTTGTAAAAAGAATTTAAGATTAATCTTTCAGGCTCTTCCATACAAGGTCTGCCAACACTTGCATAGCCTTGACTTGGACCTCTCTGATCCTGCTCTAATCCCCTATTACTCACTGAGCAGTAAAAAAGCATTCCCCCATTCTCAGTCATTTGCCGATCACCCAGCTATTTGCCAATCCATCGCAACTCAAGACAATCTCTGAACCAAGAATATTGATCCCTTACTGAAACAACTGACTTCCTGAGACTTTTACTGCTGGCTCATTCTAATGTTTTTTTCCTCTGTCGTCTCATGCATAAAGCAGGATGTATGTCTCCCCAAATCACCCCCCCCCCCCCCATGTGCATGCAATGATCTTATCTGTAATGACTTCATATTTTCCCTTATCTTTTCTCAGAATGCACGGAAGAGAAAATCTCACCACAGTGACAGAATTCATCATTCTGGGGTTTCCTGAATATCCAGAGCTACAAATCCCCCTTTTCCTTCTGTTCTTACTGATTTACCTGATCATCCTGATGGGGAACCTCACTATTATAGCCCTGACGTGTCTGGACCCTCGCCTGCACACCCCCATGTACTTTTTCCTCTGTAACTTGTCTTTCATGAATATTGCTTCCACCTCTGTCACCCTCCCCAAACTGCTGGACATCTTCTTATCAAAAAGACAACGTATCTCTGCAGGTGGGTGTTTTGCACAGCTGTATTTTTTCATAGTTTCAGAAAGTGAAGAATATCTCCTTCTTACGGTCATGGCTTACGACCGCTACGTCGCAGTCCGTCATCCCCTGCACTATGCTGTGATTATGAATCAGAGGCTCTGTGTGTTGATGACGGCAGGCTTATGGATTTTTGGGATTCTGTATGGAGCTGTATACATTGCCTTCCTACTGTGTTTCTCTTACTGTGGGTCCAATGAGATTGACCATTTCTTCTGTGATCTCTCGGCACTGCTCAAACTGTCCTGCACCAGCACCTTCCCCCTCGAATGTTTCATTTACATTATGGGAACTTTTGCAGTATTGCCTTGCATCATCTCAACCCTTGTGTCTTACGTCTACATCATCTCCTCCATCCTGAGGATCCGTTACACACAGGGGAGACGCAAAGCCTTCTCCACCTGCTCCTCCCACCTCACGGTCGTTATTCTCTACTATGGGACAATGCTGTGTTCATACATGAGACCAACGTCTACGCAGTCCCTCACTCAAAACAAGCACTTTGCTGTCCTGTATAACGGTTTTATCCCTATGTTCAACCCATTAATTTATAGCCTGAAAAACCAAGAGGTAAAAAAAGCACTAAGTAAACTTGCTGCTCCAATACTAATGTGGAGGGATCAGAAGAACGTTTTCTCTTCCTGTGACTGTAAAACCTCATATCTGAGGAAAAGATAGAGTAATAAATGCCCTGTACATAAAACATATCTTATTATTCATAGAAATGTAGAAATGACGGCAGAAAAGGACTAAAGGTCCATCCAGTCTGCCCAGCAAGCTTAAGGTAGTTTCTGCAATTTTCAGTTTCCCAGACCATCAAGGTCAGGGCCCTTGTTGGTTTCTGTTTGTCCAATTCCCCGTTATCTCCTGCTGTTGAAGCAGGATCAATGTTGGAGTTGCATCAAGAGTTTCAGGCTTATTGGCTAAGGGTAATAACTGCCACCAGCAAGTTACCCCCATGCACTCTTTTCCTTATTCCCATCCTCTAAGCTTTAGGGCTCCAGAGTGTTCATCCCATGCCCCTTTGAAATCTTTCACCAATTTTGTTTTCGCTACCTCCTCCGGGAGGGCGTTCCAGGCATCCACCAGCCTCTCAGTGAAGAAATATTTCCTGACATTGGTTCTGAGTCATCCTCCCTGGAGTTTCATTCTGTGACCCCCTAGTTCTACTGATTTCTTTCCATCAGAAAAGGTTTGTTGGTGGTCCTTGACTCAGTCCCAGGAGTGGTCTGAGCAGGGTACCCTGAGGGACAGTGCTCATGTCTTCCTTCAGTCCTTGTTCCTGAGTCTACATCTGCACCTTCAGTACCTCGCTTCTGAACCTACCTCAGCATCTTCAGTACCTCGCCTTTGAATCTACCTCTGCACCTTCAGTACCTTGCTCCTGAGTCTACGTCAGCACGCCCAGTATCTTGTCTCTGAGTCTTCGTCTGCACTCCCAGTACCTTGCTTCTGAGTCTACGTCTGCACTTCCAGTACCCTGTTCCTGAGTCCCATCTGAATCTATGTTCCAGTCTTCGCTGTCCTGGCCTCTGTCCGGCCTGCCACTTCTGCCGTACCCTGCGCCAGGTCCGAAAGGGCTGGGAACGGTCGGAGGACTGTTCACAAGACCAACATTGCGTTGTTGGGTCTTCCGAAGCGTGCAGGTCCGGAGGAGGGCCTGTTGCCTGGTCATCACTCCAGTCTTGCTTCCGTCCTACCCATGCTCGGGCATGCCACGCCTCCCGCGGCCCTCTTCGGAATCCTCTGGGGTCGAGCCGCGGCCCAAGGACACACCTCTTTCAGGAAGTGGGATCGCTCTCAGACCGCTCCGCAACAATATAAGCGGATGACATCCAACTTTTCGTTCCATACAACTCATCTTGGTACAAAACCTTCTACAGTTCAAATCTATATTAAAACCATAGAGAAATGGATGGCCCATAGTCGATTAAAATTAAACGCAAAAAACCCTAAATCTTACTTCTAAGTTTCATTGAAAACCCAACTAATTGTCCACCTTCGCACATAGTGATTGACAATGAATCTATTCCAATCACTAAACAAGTACGTAATCTAGGAGTTATACTGGACTCTACCCTTTCTTTATCTTGTCACATTTCAAAAGTGGTCAAAAATGCATTTTTCAAATTACATTTGTTAAAATGATAAAACCACTATTATCTATTCAAAACTTTCGTTCGGTCCTCCAGTCACTGATATTTTCTGGCATAGACTACTGCAATGGCCTATATTTAGGCCTACCAGAAACATCAATCAAACCATTACAATTGATACAGAACAGCGCAGCTCGCATCCTCACAGGTACACCTCTAAAGCATCACATTTCCCCCATTCTATTTAATCTGCATTGGTTGCCTATCATTTATTTATTTATTTATTTATTTAAAGATTTTATATACCGACAACCGTTTGCACATCGTATCGGTTTACAGAAAACTTAGAAAAAACCATATCAAGCACTTGTACACATGCATTTTGTACCGGATATGGTACAAAATATTAACAATAATCCACTCTTTACTAAATAATCCTAGTTCTATATGGCTTTGTTCAATCTTAAGAATCTACAATCCTTCGTGAGAACTTAGATCCTCTAACAAAAATCTCCTAGATGTGCCAACAGTAAGGCAAGCAAGATTGAACATTACCCGAGAAAGGGCCTTCTCAGTCGTGGGACCTGTATTTTGGAACGCATTACCAAACTCTCTACGTCAAATTGCTAGTAGTAAAGTTTTTTAAAAAATCACTTAAAACACATTTGTTTAAGGAAGCATTCAAAGCATTTAAAGCTATGGAACAAGAGGCAAGATAATCTGTTCTAATATTCTTCTTTAGTAGATATAAGTACCGTTGTTTCTATCTGTTTCTTTTTAGTAAAGTAAATATTAACTAAAATATGCAAAGTTTTTTTTTATATTATATGGAAACCAATGTATTTTTATTCTGACTTTACTATTTTATTATTTTTCTGTCATTATTTGAAGTTTTAGTTATTTTAATTTCGCATTTTAATCTCTTTATTTTTATTTTGAAATAATTGTAAACCATTTTGTTCAAATCTATTTTGTTATAATGGTATATAAAAAGGTTTAAAGAAATAAATGACCGCTATGTTGCAGTCTGTCACCCCCTGCGCTACGCTGTGATAATAACTCAGAGCCTCTGTGTGCTGATGTTTGCAGCCCTTATGGCTTTTTGGGATTCTGTGTGGAGGTATATGCATTGCCTTCCTACGGCATTTCTCTTATTGTGGTTCCCATGAGATTAACCATTTCTTCTGTGATCTCTCAGCACTGCTAAAACTCTCCTGCACCAGCACCTCAGACATTGAATTTGTGACTTACATTTTTGGAAGTCTTATAGAATTACCCAGCATTACCTCAACCTTTGTGTCTTATGTCTATATCATGATGGGACATTGGGACCTTTAATCCCAGTCTGCCCAGAGAGACCACGAGGCTGTGCTGAACAGTTTGTCATCAGCCGATAGAATGAAGATGTATGGGGGTTCGCAGTGTCCACCCCTTTCAACACAGGCCAACATAACATCAACAAAAGAAGCCCTGCACTCACAAATTACATTGTAACTGCACAAAGCAGGGGCAACTACACCACTAACATTTGTCTCTCTTATGTATCTGTAAAATGCTGAGTACGGGACCACGGAAATGTTAAGTATTGTTCAGATTGCTTTCAAAATGCCATAATTAATGATTAATAAACTAGCATTTCCCATCATTTAATTATCCACTGCATTATAGCCTGGGAATATGCTTGCCCAATGCTCTTGATCACAAGTGTACACAAGGGTCTACCAGGACACAAAGCAGGACTCCCTCGCTGCTTCTCTGCCATGCGAGCTGTGATTGGCTGTTTTCAGCCTCAGGGGTCCCTTCCCAAAGGGACAGGAGGAAAATGTAAGTACTCCTGCCTGCTGAGCACGGAGGAGGTGCAGATCTCTCAGTTACTGAATGTGCGAGGGCCATCGCTGATCGTACATAGAACGAGGAGGACCCTGAAGGTGAGAAATGTGCGAGGGATGTTGGTTATCAGCACTTGAAGGGCTCAGCCTCCATCTGTTCCTGCTCTGCCAGGCACAAGAAAGGCACGGTGAACGATGGGTAAGAGATATATTAAGACAGCACAAAATGAAGAACAAACAGGAACACATGGAGTTGCAGGACCTGTTCCCCAAGGAACTTACAATATAATGGAACATTTTTGGGTCAGAGGAGTTACACAGGGAGGCAATGCAGTTCTGAGAGGGAGGCAGTGTGTGATGGATGCAGAAAAAGGGAACAGAGGGCTTCACTGCTAAACATTTTCTCAAGACAACTGGGTGACGAGGCATGATCTGGAGGTGGAGAGGAGTGAAACAGAAGGAGATCCAGAGGTGACTCAGTTATTTACTCTTTCGGATAATAGAAGGACTAGGGGGCACTCCATGAAGTTAGCAAGTAGCACATTTAAAACTAATCGGAGAAAGTTCTTTTTCACTCAACGCACAATTAAACTCTGGAATTTGTTGCCAGAGGATGTGGTTAGTGCAGTTAGTGTAGCTGGGTTCAAAAAAGATTTGGATAAGTTCTTGGAGGAGGAGAAGTCCATTACCTGCTATTAATTATACTTAGGGAATAGCCACTGCTATTACTTGCATCAGTAGCATGGGATCTTCTTAGTGTTTGGGTAATTGCCAGGTTCTTGTGGCCTGGTTTTTGGCCTCTTTTGGAAACAGGATGCTGGGCTTGATGGACCCTTGGTCTGTCCCACCATGGCAATTTCTTATGTTCTTAGCTGTGTTTAAAAAAGGTATAGATAAGTTATTGGAGATCCATTAACTGCTATTAATCAAGTTGACTTAGGGAATGGCGTCTCCTATTACTGGCATCAGTATCATGGGATCTTCTTGGTGTTGGGGTAATTGCCAGGTTCTTATGGTCTGGATTGGCCACTGTTGGAAACAGGATGCTGGGCTTGATGGACCATCATCTGACCCAGCATGGCAATTTCTTATATTCTTAACTCAAGAGAGAGATTGGGAGACAATGCATGGACTTGAGAATGGAGGAGACAGACTCAAGCCTCTGAACTGAAAGGAGCTTCCTGCAGCAGCGTCCAGGACTGGTGAACATTGCTGTGAAAGAGACAGAGACCCACTTATGAGAGGTCCCCCTTGTTAAGGTGCATATCATTTAGGGCATAGGAGAATAATCTGGACCTTGGTTCATTAGACAAGATCACATTTTTGTCACAGCAGAAACATGAATAAGGTTTGCTTAATGCTGATAAACACTGAGCCGGCAACATTTGCAGTCATTTATCCAGGGAAATAGCGATTTGCTCTGGGTAAATTGCCATCCTAGGAGGGGCTGCACAGTAACTGCAGCGGTCGTGATCACACACAGACATTTACAGCTACAATGGGATGCTGCTTCAGGCCGTGAGCAGGTCATTATGTATCTGCACTCTTCCCTCACTCCCGTCCCCTGCCACCCACACAAACAGCCAGACATTTTACCCCTTGTGCGTTTCCAGGTGCTAATGTTCAACAATTAGCATTGCACAAAATTTAGGACATGCTCGTTTTTTTGATGTTGGACTGGGGTAGCACTGAATACCCAAGCTTAACCCGGGACGTTTGGCACGAAGACTGTAGAGTGCACTGGGCGTGAACACAGCGCATGGGACGGGAACTTTTCAAAACCCACTTGCCCAGGTCAATGCTGATCATCTGATTAAACTGGCTGCCCATTCCTTACCCCGCTAAAAGCCTGCACCATGCTCCAAGGCTTGTTTATTGCTAGCTGCATTGGAAGGAGGGGGTTCCCAGGGATGACTTGGGGGGGGGGGGGGGCCAGAGATGGCATTTTCCAAGGAGAAAAAAATCTCTTCAAATCACCCAGGTGTAAATCTCTCTGGCATCTCTTTCCAAGGGATTTTACCTTTGAAAACTGGTGGAAAGCCTGTGGATAAAAACATCCAGACTGCATCTATACAGGCACTTTTTCAAAATCCACGCCCCCCCCCCCCCCCCTTCCCCAGAAGATACGCCTGACTCGTCACTCAGTTTCTAAACCCAAGAATATTGATGGAAAAGTGGACAAATGTCCAGGTAAAAAAAACAACACACACACACAGCACAAAGACACCTTGGACATGTTAAGAAAACAGAATTAGCGCTGCATAGTGTCGTCATGAGCTTAGAAATAAGGCATCTGTAGAACCCTTCATTACTAGGATGCAGAACCCAAGCATCATCCAGAACACAGAACCCAAGCATCATCCAGAACACAGCCCCTGATGATGTACAAAATGCACCTATTGATTTGTTTTGTATGCTGTTCTCATTTGTGATGTTTTCTTGTGATAAATGTTCTACGTTCATCATCTCTCATACTGTCAAAAATAAACAGAGATGTAGTTACTGCAGCAGCTCTTCTGAGCAAAATATGGCATCTTTATTTAATTTATTTATTTGTGTGCTTTTATATACCGAAGTTTGGAGCAAGCCTTCACTCCGGTTTACATGTATAACAATTCTTACATTCAAGGTCATAACATTAATATGGTGCATTAACAGGTATAGTTTGTTAAAAGTATCAGCAAAGTTAAAAGTTAACTTTGTTGATAGTTTGATTCCGTTTAACTTTTCTAGCAGTAACCTTGTCACTAGTAATATAACAATTAACATTTATTTTCTTATATTAAATACATAACGTTTTTCTTCTTATCTTACATATCATAATAAGCATTAATAGATACAGATTGTTAATGATTAACTTTACTAACAGTGACATGGTTACAATGTTTATATTTTCTGGTCTGCGATTTAAGTGCGAGTGGATTCTTATCTTCATGTGTATGGGTTAACCTTGTCAGTAGATTTAGGTGCATGAGTATGGTTTAATTTTGTTGACATTCTCTGGTCAGTGGTTTTATATTCTCTGGTCAGTGGTTTTATATTCCACTTTTGGCACTTCAAAGTGGATTACATTCAAGTATTTCCCTGACCCCCAGAGGGCTTACAGTCTAAGACCTAGATTTATCATGTTGCTACAAATATAGAGAAAATAGCAGCCATGATAAAAACAAGGGGCTGCTGGCGAGAGAGAGAGAGAGAGAGAGAGAGAGAGAGACTCTTTAGAGACAATAAGAGGGGACCTTATAAACTCGGGGTGAAGTTTGGGGGGCAATATTACATATCACAGTCAGAGGTACAAACAGCACAGGTAACATCAGTGAAGATTTTAAAGTTATTTAGAGCGATGAAAAGTAAAAGAGGAATCGTTTTGTACAATGTACTCTCTACCTAGCTTGATTGCAGCTAGGTAGAGAGTGCATCAAGCTAGGTAGAGAGACTCTGCACCAACATGGGAGAAATAATTTAAAGGGGGGATGCCAATCCACCGGCGTTTGAGAGGAGATAAGAAAACATTGCTCTACCAATCCAGAGCTCACCCAGAGAGAGCAGACGAGGTGCCCATCTAACACACTAAGGAGGAGACAAATGGAGCTGAGAATCAAGATCAAGCAATAGATTGCAGGTATCACCAAGAGAAAACCTCAGTAGACGTTACCACCAGGCCCGCATAATAACCAATAGAGAGATTCAAGGAGACAGATTTTAGAATTAAAATTAATTCTCTATATCATGGATGATACAAGGAAAAAATGTACAAAATGGCAAATTATTCCTGTGGAAGATTTGATTTGGTAAAACTGTAGGTTGGAACACCAGTACAGAGTCCCAGCTATTTGCTGGTTCACTGAAGTCACAGAAACAGTCAGCACATTGGTCCTTGAGAGGAAATCCTTCCCCTCATTGGAGCATTCACACCAGCAAACAAGGACAGTGAGACAAGGACTCCGCCCCAGTACTGACTCTGAGCCCCTTACCCTGAAGAAGAGATTACAGGGAAGGGATTACAAATTTGACATATTTCCACGTTTATAATACACGTTAGGAGCTCTAATTACGTTTCTTACTTGTCTCTTTAGAGTACCACTCTTCTTGGTGTTTGACTGATTAGTGGCTACATCTGACTCTCTCTTTTTTTGTGTGAAGGTAAAATCTTACACTGAACATTGGTCTGGGTTTTCAAAACTGACTCCTTCATACTTGCAGAGCTGCTACACTTTAATGGTCCTTCATTTGTTCTCTCTCATTATATGGGTGTGCCAGGAGGCTCTCGGAGAAAATGAATGATGACTTCCCGAGCTCCATCTCATCCACGTAACAAACAAGTAAATATCCAAATGTGGACAGCGTGAAAAAGGCTGAACTCTATGGACAGATATTTCCTTTCATCTCTGGTAACTGTATGAGCCCCCGGGTAGCATCTGATAGCTTCCCCTCATGTGCATCTAATGAGCCGATTTCTAACTATGTCAATTTTTCCTTAAATTTCCCTTATTATGTATCAGAGTCCAATGGAAGAGGAAAATCTCACCACAGTGACAGAATTCATCATTCTGGGCTTTCCTGAATATCCAGAGCTACAAATCCCCCTTTTCCTTCTGTTCTTACTGATTTACCTGATCATCCTGATGGGGAACCTCACTATTATAGCCCTGACGTGCCTGGACCCTCACCTGCACACCCCCATGTACTTTTTCCTCTGTAACTTGTCCTTCCTCGATATCTCTTCCACCTCCGTCACTGTCCCCAAACTGATGGACATCTTCTTAAGGAAGAGGCAGAGGATTTCTACAATTGGGTGTTTTACACAAATGTACTTTTTCATCTGTTCATTAGGTATAGAATATGTCCTTCTTACAGTCATGGCTTATGACCGCTATGTGGCCATCTGTCACCCCCTACGTTACACTGCAATTATGAATCCCAGAGTCTGTATATTGATGGTCACAGGAACCTGGATCTTTGGGTTTCTGGAATCAGTGGCACACACTGTTCTCGTATCATTTTTCTCCTTTTGTGGGTCCAATGAGATTAATCATTTCTTCTGTGATCTCTCAGCATTGCTAAAACTCTCTTGCACCAACACCTTCACTGTTGAAAGTATAACTTACATTATTGGATCTTTTGTAACACTGCCCTGCCTCATCTCAACTCTTACATCTTACGTCTACATCATCTCCTCCATCCTGAGGATCCGTTCCACAGAGGGAAGACGCAAAGCCTTCTCCACCTGCTCCTCCCACCTCACGGTCGTTATTCTCTTCTATGGGACCATAATGTGTTTATATTTGAGACCCACGTCCATGCAGTCACTGGACCAAAACAAGCTCTTTGCTCTGCTGTATAATGTTTTAATTCCCATGTTTAATCCCATGATTTATAGCCTGAATAACAAAGCAGTAAAAGAAGCCCTACGAAAAGTATTTATTAGAAATCATTTTAAATTAAAAATTAGAAGAACCTCTCTGTTTGAGACTGCCAAAATTCAGGGTTAACCAAAAGGTAGCATGAAATGCATTCTGTTCAGACTCTCTGTATAAAGATGGAGGTGGTGAAGACAGGCAGAGAGGATCCCAAGTTTTGAAGACGTGAGGGCAATGCCAGCGAGCAGATGGTCTCTGGGGCATTGCACCAAGAATAGAATTGGACAGATACCAGATGGGCCTCATGGTTTGTTTCTACCATCATATTTCATGCTTCTACATTTTATTTAAAGCCTCATTATTAAACAGTGATCTCACAATTATGCTATGTACTGATGATGCCCAAACATTCAAGACCAAAGTTGCTAGTCAGGTTACTGTCTCCGAAATGAGGGTTACCAGCTAGGTGGAGTGATCAGGGACAGCCTGGCCCAATTCCGCTATTACAGGCCACTGATAGTTTTAGAAAACCTGGAACTACAAGTCCACGCATGCATTGGCGCAGAACCAGGCCTGACTCTAAGCCCTTCCAATCTGTAATGTGCAATGACCTTTGTCACTTGGGAAATGGTTTAAGGGTTAAGTGAACTCTCAATAGCAGAGCACAGCCAGTGAGCAAACACAATCTCACAGGTGACTTCCCAGGACTGGTCTCAGTAACCACTGAATAGCTGGTGTTATATATAGGACTCAGGCAGAGGCATAGAGGAACATTTTCAGTAACCCACATGGCTGTAAAGTGCATGGACATTTTTGTTTCCAGGTACCTTATAGCCAATATTTAAAGGGAACCTACCTGGGCAAATTTCCCTTTGATAATTTCCCACAAGGTACAGTGGCACAAAAGTGCCCATGTCCTTTACATCTGCTTCTCTGACCAAACGGAAACCAAACATCACACACATGGGACATCGGAAAATGCAATCATCCATGTTATTTTCTCTCCCGCCTTACCTGGGTACTGTTAGCTGCTCGGAGGGGGACGATGCTCACCCAGGGCACTGCAGCTGGAAAGTTACTTATAAATCTAACTAAATCCTTTTGAAAAATGTATTTTGTATGCACACACAGGAACGCACCAGAAACTAGTGAAGACTGAAAAGGTTGAGGGTAGGAGAATGCCAGGGATCATTCACCTCCATTTAATGGACACCTGAAGAAAACAGTGCAGTGACTATGTGTCCCACCGGATCTTCATTTCTATAATGGGCACCATGAAACTGAGCCTGAAATGTCCTTTGTCTTCTTTTTATCGCACAGATAATGAGTATAACTAGCCCTAAGAGGTTAGGGCTGTTCAGCTTGGAGAAGAGATGGCTGAGGGGGGATATGATAGAAGTCTTTAAGATCATGAGAGGTCTAGAACGGGTAGATGTGACTTGGTTATTTACTGTTTCAGATAATACAAGTAACACATTTAAAACAAATTGGAGAAAATTATTTTTTCACTCAAAGCATAATTAAGCTCTGGAATTCATTGTTGGAGGATGTGGTTAGTGCAGTTAGCATAGATGGATTTAAAAAAGGTTTGGATAAGTTCCTGGAGGAGAAGTCCATAAATTGCTATCAATCAATAGGGAATAGCCAATGATTGTTGCCAGCATTAGTAGCTTGAGATTTATTTAATGTTTGGGTACTTGCCAGGTACTTGTGACTTGGATTGGTCACTGTTGGAGACAGTATACTGGGCTTGATGGACCCTTGGTCTGACCCACTATGGCATATCTTATGTTCTTATGAATATGTAATCCATTCTGGAAAAGGTGAAAATTTAACTTATGTGTTTCTAAGAGCATTAACCTGCCACTTGTGTGAGTGTCTCCCCCAAGATGTAATCTGAATGACAGTGAAGGTCCATTGATGATGCAGACTCTGTCTAACTGTTCTAATGTGTACAGCAAATCTGAATACAACATCTTCATGTTCCAGATTTTTTCTCATGGTATCTGCTTCCAGATCTTGGTGTGCTCTATAGCAATCATAAATCATAATTTGGATTTTAATCCACCTTTCCAAATAATACCCAAGGCAGCTTATAGCATGTTTAGAATTCAGGTACAATCAGTGCAATACTCTCTGAGCATCGTAGCAGTGATGCATTAGTAGTCAGGGGTTCTATGGCAGGGCTGCTGCACTAGAGTGTGTTGTAGCACGACCAGAAGCTTCTCTTACATGGCCATGATAGACTGCACTGAAATTTACAGACAACACGTGGGAAGCTGAGTTTAAGACTTTCATAAAGAAAGGGAAGCCAATAATAGCGTACTCTTTGCATCAAGTGCCTGCACAGAATGGACACTGGTGGACAGGGGAGCCACAGCTTTGCCAGTGCCATCTTCAGTGATGCTGCTGGTGGGACAGGAGCGATCGGGTACTGATCCTATCTCTGAAGACTCAGCTTCCCTTGATGTAAGGAGCAGAGCCAGGGGAAATGGGGACATTTGGGTGGGGATGGGGTAGAACATTTTTCCTGAGTGGGCTAGAGGGCAAAGGGAGGTTATGTTGGGCAGCAGGGAGAGAGACTACCAATGAGTAAGGAACTTGTAATGTTGTAGTAATTCCAAGGGTAATGCTCTTGATGTCTATGAATGCAAAAGGCTGTGCTAGGAGGATAATGCTATGTATTTTTAGAGCTAAATGATCAAAGGTAGAGAAATTGAATAATTTACATTGTTGCTGCCGTTGAAGCCTGCTGAGAGGAGAATAATGTGGTTAGAAGTCTGTTCTTTAGCAATTCATAAGATATAACCTGAGAATACATCTTCTGCCCTCGATCACAAACATATGATATAGTCTAACCATGTACACAATACAGGACTCCCTTGCTGTTTCTCTGCCATGTGATCTATGATTGGAAATGTTCAGCCTGAGGGATTCTTTCCTGAAGGGATACATGGTGACTATAAATACTTCTAACTGTTGAGGATAGAGCTGATGCAGATTTCTCACTTACCAACTACGTGAGGGCTCGTGCACACAAAAGATCATTGCTGATCATACAAAGAATGATCTGCATAGAAAGCTGAGTCCCCTGAAGGTAAAGAATGTGTGAGGGATGTGTTTTAGGTTGAGGGGGAGAAATAACTCATGCAAGTCTCATGACTGTTAGCTGCAATAGAAGGAGGCAGTTCCAGAGATCTATTAAGGTCAGGGGAGAGAAATAATTCCCACAAGATGGGATTTTCAAATCTACACAGGTTAATTTGAAGGGAAAAAATTGCCTGCAGAGCGTGCATGGGTAAATCTGTCCGGTCAGGATGCTCGGACTATCCTTTTGGAAACTGGTGCAAAGCCAGTGGATAAAAGCATCCAGAGACTTTGCATCTATGCAAGTACGTTTCAGAATTGTCCCCATGAAAGATACTCCAGACTCATGACACATTTCCTGAACCCAAGAATATTGATCCAATAGAGAACAAAAGTCCAGGTAAGCAAAAACGACACCACTCGAGTGATACCTTAGAGAAGTTAGGAAAACATCATTAGCACTGTTACTGTGTCGTCCTGAACTTAGAAATGCTGAAGTCAAGTGCCATCCATGTAATTATAAACGCAGCCTGTGAACTTCAAAATGCACTTACTGATATGACTGGCTTGCTGTTCTCATTTGTGATGTTTTCTTGTGATGAATGTTGTATATGCATGATCTCTCTTATATTTATTTTCAATGATGCCTTAGCAATATATGTAGTTACTGCTCGCTGAAGCAGCTCTTCTGAGCAAAATATGGCTCATATCTGTGCTGAATTATACAGAAGGCGTGCTATGGATGACACTTGGCTTCAGTATCTAAGCCAAGTACTTTACAGTGAAGGATTCCATGGATGACGATCGACTTTTCCATATGAGTTAACAGCCTCTTAAGATTTAGCATCTGTGATGTTATAGATGTGTAATGCTTCCCTGAGAGTTTTGTTTTAGTGGCTGGAGCTTGCTTACTGCTTTTGGGGACCAAGAAATTCAGTTCTGCGTCACTCAACCTGCGAAACATGGTGTCACAATGGTAGAAATATTTTAAAAAGAGGGGGGTGTCAATCCAGTGTCCATAGAGAAGAGATAGGAAACATTGAGCTACCTATCCAGTGCTCACTCAGAGGCAGCAGAGGAAGTGCCCACCTGACACACTAAGGAGAGAAGTGGAACTGAGAATCAAGATCAAGCAGTAGATTGCAGGTGTCACCAAGCGGAAACCTCAGTAGAAGAGAGCGATGAAGACCCCCAAGTTAAGGAATGTGTGAGGAAGGATTCTTATCGTACTCAATCTCCATGAACAATGGATAAAACAGCTACATTAAGACAGCACAAAATAAAAAAACAAACAGGCATAGATGGCACTGCAGGTCCCTTTCCTCAAAGAGCTTACAATGTAATGGAAGACATTAGGGAGAGAGGAGTTACATGGGGGGGCACTGCAGTTCTGAGAGCTCGGCAGCGCGTGATGATGCAGAAGAAACTGAGCAGAGGACTTCATTACCAAAGGTTCTCTGCAGATAAGTAGGCAATGAGGCAGGATTTCAAGATGGAGAGAGGAGTTTGGTCAGGAGAGAGGGAAAAAGAGATCCATAGGTGAAGAGAAAAGAGGGAGAAGGCATGAAGGAAGGTGCACACAGCACAGACAGGGGTGATGTCTGTGCTGTGTGCAGTGGGAGGTGTAAATGAGCACAGGAAGAGATGAGGGCTGAGAGAGAGGCTGGGGCACTGGAGAGCAGGACTAGGAAGGAAAGGTTTGGGATACTGAGATGAACTCGAGAGAGAGATTGGGAGACGGTGGACAGACTCAAGAACAGAGGAGACAGAGTCAAGCCTCTGACCTAGAAGGAGCTTCCGGCAGCAGCGTCCAGGACTGGTGGACATTGCTGTGGAAGAGGCAGAGACCCACTTATGAGAGGATACAGGAGAGTGATCTGGACCTTGGTTCATTAGACTGGATCACATCCTGTCACAGCAGAAACAAGAATAGGGTTTGGCTCATGCTGATAAACACTGAGACATACCACCAAACAATCCACAAGATGGGGGTAAATTAATGTGCTTAACACTACCTAACCCACGCCAAATTGGTGATGTTTTTTAATCATGAACACCACCTTCCACCCTGTTATATAATTTTTTTCATTTCAATTTTTGTTACTCAGAAGATTGTTTATCTCTTGTAAAATCTTGTGAAAAGTTCACCATCAATATGAATGAAACCCATCCACCAACTCATTGTAAAGGTGGTGTTCTTGATTAACAAACATCAAAGATAACCTGGATGGTAGCTTGAACATACTTTAATGAAACATCACTCTCCTCTCTAAAAAAAAACATTTTTTTCTATTGTGAGAAGGGTGTTTACAATTTTAATGATATGGTGATTACTGGTGTGTGGTATGTTAATTCATTAAAAGAATATAAAAAAAAGTTAAAGATAAAACATTAAAATTACTTAATTCGGTGTGGGTTGGGTAGTGTTAAATAGATAAACACTGAGAGGCAAGTTTCTCAGTCATTTCTCCAGGTAAATTGGCTCTCTGTCTGAAGTTACCATCCTCAGAGTGGCTGCAGAGGTTCACGTCAATGCTCATACAATTATCCACTATAAAAAGAGGGAGAGATCTTTTGCTAATTTATAAAACACTCTCCCTGGCTCTCACAGTAATAGCAGGTATGAAGCCCACAGATTATTTATTATTATGCACATTTTCCCAGGCACTGATATTCAAAGACAAGCTCTTCTCTGAGCCCTTGTGTTATTTTTAATTAATATTTAGGATTCAAAGGTTTTTATTGCTGGTCTGTGAATCCTGGGTGAGCACCGAATATGCAAGAGAGATTGGACTTGAAGACTGTAGAGTGCACCGCGCGTGAATGCAGCACAGAGGCCGGGAAATGTTCAAAAGCCATTCTCCTGAGTAACTGCTGATTAACCTGAATAAAGCAGATGCATAAAACCTGTCCAGCCCTTACCCCAGCTAAATGTATGCACGGTGCACCACGGCTCGTGTGCTGTGAGCTGGACTAGAAGGAGGCGTTTCTGGAGCACTGTTAGGTCGGGGGGAGAGAAATAACGCTCGCAGATGGGATTTTCAAGTTTACGCACATTATTTTCAAGGGAAAACAAGTCTATGCAGAGCGTGTGGGGATAAATACGGGTCCTTGGTTCCAGCGCGATTCTCCAAGGGAAAAGAAGCTCGGACTTTCCCTTCAGAAAGTGGTGCAAAGCCTGAGGATAAGAGCATCCAGAGAATTTGCTTCTATGCGGGAACTTTTCAAAACTGACCCCATGAAAGGTCCCCTGACTTCCTGACCCAAGAATATTGATCCAGGTAAAATAAATGACACCACATAGAGCAGTACCTTAGACAAGCTGAGAAAAGAATTAGCACTGCCAGTGTCTCGTCAAGAAGTGAGAAATAAGGCATCCGTAGAAGCCGGCACTATAAAATACATCACTAGGATGCTGAAGCCATAAGTATCCAATTCACATTCAAAAACCCCCTTTCTGAATTATTTTCAACAAAGTTAAACACTCAATAGGTCACAAAATGTGAATCTTGTCATTCAGAATTCAAATATGAAGCCATAATTATAACACAGCTCTTGATGATGTACAAAATGCACCTATTGATATGTTTTCTATGCTGTTCTCATTTGTCATGTATTCTTGTGCTGGGCATACATGATCTCTAAGTTTATTTTTAATGATGCCTTCACAGCATATGTAGTTACTGCCCCCCTGAAGCAGCTCTTCTGAGCAAAATATGGCTCATCTCAGGGCTGAGTTGTACATAAGGCATGCCCTGGGCGACATTTGACTTTGACAGCTAAGCCAAGTTCAACATTGCTCTCTGCTTCAAAGGCAGGGGAGGAGGTAAATTGGTCTCAAACAGTAACCAGCATGACCCCTGACCTTGGCGATCTGAGTAACTGATCGGTATGGGAACCTGATAACCATAGGAGCTTGCTGGGCAGACTGGATGGGCCGTAGGGTCCTTTTCTGCCATCACTTCTAAGTTTCCGTGAAGGATTCTGTGGATGACTGTCGAATTTTGCATATGAGTTAAGCATTAAGACTAAAGATTACTAAATGTCTCATGATTACAACTAGGAACAGTCACTTATGATTTAGCATTAGTGATGTTATAGATGTGTAAGGCTTCTCTGATTGATTTGTTTTAATAGCTGGAGGTTGCTTTGTGCTTTTAGTGCCTTTGAAGCTCACCCCTGAAATCACTCAACCTAAGAGACTTGGTGTCAACACAATGGAAATCTATTAGAGGAGAGAGGGACTGCCAATCCAATGCCCATTGAGAGGAGTAAGGAAGCCCTGAGCTACCTATCCCAGTGCTCACCCAGCAGCAGAGGAGGTGCCCGTCTGACACACTAAGGGGAGGAATGTAACTGAGAATTAAAATCAAGCAGTCGATTGCAGGCATCACCAAGGGAAAGCCTCAGTAGAAGGGAGGAACCTGCCTAGTTACCAATAAGCCTGCACTAATGTCCAGGAAGGAATAGAGGGGACTCCCATAGAGATACAAGGAGAGACAGATTTTATAACTGGAATTTATTTTTTGTATGATGGATCGTACCAGGAAGAGGTTAACAAAATAGCAAATTATACATGTTGAAGATTTCATTCAGTAAAATGTTATTTTGGAACACCAGTATGGAGTCCCAGCTATTTACTGGCACACTGAAGACTCAGGAACAGTCAGTGCTTCAGTCTTTGAAAGCAAATCCTTCCTCCCATTGGAGCATTCACACTGGAGAGCAGAGAGAGAGAGAGAGAGAGAGAGAGAGAGAGAGATAAGGACTCAGCCCCAGTATGGACTGTGTGCCCCTTACTCATAAGGAGAGAGTTGGGAAGGGGTTACAGTTGCAGGACCTACTTTTAAGTTTATAATGAGACTTCAAGAGTTGTCATTCTGTTTTTGACTTTTTTTCCTATTAAAGTATCACTCTATTTGGTTAATTAATAGCTACTTCTGCCCCTCACTTTTTCAGGGTGAAGGTAAAATCTTGATAAGAAAATTGGTCAATGGTTTCCAAAACTGACTCCTTCAGACCTACACAGCTGATTCACCCTAATGGTCCTTCTTCTGTTCTCCCTCAGGATATGGGTGTGCCAGGAGGCTCTCAGGGAAGATGAATGATGACTTCCTGAACTCCACATCATCAACATTATAAACAAGTAAATACCCAAATGTGGGCAGCGTGAAGAAGGCTGAACTCTATGGGCAGACAACTCCTTTCAGCTCTGGTAACTGTATGAGTCCCTGGGCAGCACCTAACAGCTTCCTCCCTAATGTAAACATAGAAATGACGGCAGAAGAAGACCAAATGGCCCATCCAGTCGGCCCAGCAAGTTTCACACTTATTTTTCTCACACTTATCTGTTACTCTGACTGCTGAGGTCAGGGCCCTTAATGGTAACTTTTTGGTTCTAATTTCCTTCCACCTCCACCATCGATGTAGACAGCAGTGCTGGAGCTGCATCAAAGTGAAGTATCAAGCCTATTGGTTAGGGGTAGTAACTGTCGCAATAAGCAAGCTACTCCCACACTTATTTGTTTACCCAGACTGTGCAATTTAGTCCTTGTTGGTTGCTGTCTTAATATAAATCCTCTTTTCTTCATCCCTTCATCTAATGAACTTAATTGTAACAATGCCAATTTTTTTAAAATTCCCTTATTATATCCCAAACTCCAATGGAAGAGGAAAACCTCACCACAATAACAGAGTTCATCATTCTGGGCTTTCCTGAATATCCAGAGCTACAAATCCCCCTTTTCCTTCTGTTTTTACTGATTTACCTGATCATCCTGATAGGCAACCTCACTATTATAGCCCTGACGTGCCTGGACCCTCGCCTGCACACCCCCATGTACATTTTCCTCTGTAACTTGTCCTTCATCGATATCGCTTTCACCTCAGTCACTCTTCCCAAACTGCTGGACATCTTCTTAAGAAAGGGACAACGTATTTCTGCAATTGGGTGTTTTACACAGGCGTATTGTTTCATCTCTTCAGGATGTGTAGAATTTCTTCTCCTTACAGTCATGGCTTATGACCGCTACGTGGCCGTCTGTCACCCCCTGCGTTATGCCATTATTATGAACCTAAGACTCTGTGTACTGATGGCTGCTGGGACCTGGATCTTTGGCTATATGGAAACAGTGACACACACTGTCCTTCTCTCTCATTTCTCTTATTGTGAGTCCAATGAGATTAACCATTTCTTCTGTGACCTCTCAGCACTGCTAAAACTCTCCTGTAGCAGCACTGCCACCATTGATCGTCTGACTTACACTATAGGTGTTGTCCAGGATATGCCCTGCATTATCTCAACCTTTGTATCTTATGTCTACATCATCTCCACCATCCTCAGGATTCGTTTAACCGAGGGCAGACGCAAAGCCTTCTCCACCTGCTCCTCCCACCTCACGGTCGTTATTCTCTTCTATGGGACTACACTCTGTTCATATATGAGACCAACATCCACACAGTCCCCCAATCAAAATAAACTTTTTGCAGTGTTGTATAACGCTTTGATCCCCATGTTCAATCCCTTGATTTACAGCCTGAGAAACCAAGATGTAAAAAAGGCCCTAAGAAAAATAATTATTAGAAAACAAGTTTCTAGAGACTGTAGGAACATTTTCTCTGCCCGGGACTGTAAAATGTCCTGGCTGACCAAGAGATAGAATGAAATACACCCTGCATATTAAGGACATCACTGACCAAGAAATAGAATGAAATGCACCCTGCATATTAAGGACATCACTGACCAAGAAATAGAATGAAATGCACCCTGCATATTAAGGACATCACCTGGTTACGAGAATGACTGCAACCCCTAACTATATAAATCTTGAATTCTTATTAAGGACACTGGTAACGTGGTCAGTCGTGGCTTAGGAAACAGTCAAGAGAAATAAGGAGGCAGATTCTGGCTGTTTCTTTAGGTGTTTATTTATAGTGAAAAAGCCAAAAATCAAACAAATAGTTCATCTCACCTTAACTTCGGGTAACCACAGTCCTCAAACATAGCAGGTCTTTGTCTAGGCTGGGTCTCCAACTGCTCCCCGGGGCCCCTCTAAACCTTCTGGGACCTGCCTTCTTATACTAGGCTGAAGGGATCCCCTCTGGGCCCCAGAATCACAGGCTGGATTGAGACTTAAAGAGAACTGGACCAGATAGCTGAGGCCGGCCGGTCCCTTAAGGTGGTCTGAGGGAGGTTTCCTGTAGACTCCCTCACCGACACCTAAAACTCAAGACCAACATGGTTTGTAGCTTTCACATCTCGAGTGTGCAAGCTTCACTGTGATAGGTAATCCATTTTTTTATTAGAATTCTCCACCATAACTTCTGTCTGCTGTCTGTCCATCGGTCTGGGGGTGGTAACATTTGTAAAACTTCACCCATCGAGTCCACACCTAGGAGGAAGGTGGAGCATGGGTGTGAAATTTATCTGATCTAATAAGGATGAATTTATTTTCAACAAGGTCAAAGTGGAGAAAATCCCTGAATCAGCTCGCCCTGACCTTCCTCTCCTGTTTATTAAAAAAAAAAATATATATATATATATATATGTAGTTTCATAGCTTCCTAAAATTATCCAGCTGTGTACGGTGCACTGACAAAGAAATGTCCCCCAAAGCCTGTATAAAACAATAAAAATTCATAATTCTAAGGTGGTCAGGACAGAGGAAAGTGTTCCCCTCCTAGGAGGGAGCTCAGGGGGTGGGCAGAGAAAGCAAGCCTGGGAGATTTCACCCAGTAGACTAAAAATAGGCAACTTGCAGATAGACCACAATACTTGTGAAATACGTAGTCATTGTCTAATGCTCTTAGCTCATGGCTGATGACTTCAGTCCCTGACAGGTCACATCCGGAGCTCGTGGGTCTGTGCCACGTCAACTGCTTCTCACCTGTAAACTAGGTGCATGCAGGCAGGAAGCAACAGCAGGAAGACACAGTGGCCCTGAATCTTAGGGCCTTTCAGCATTGTAGGGACTCATGAAGGGGTGAAGACCAGGGTCTCCCCGCTGGACTTCACACTGTGATGCAGCGTGTAGAATTTCAGTGGCCACTTCCAGGTACAGTTTATCAGGATGGGTGAATATATAGTATTGTATATTTCAAGAGAAGAAGTAGAAACGTAGACGCAAGCTTACAAGCTGAGCAAAACACGTTGGGTCATGTATCTGCAATGGGCAACTGCATAATCTAATCAATTAGGTCTTCCACGTGAATACAGTGTACTAATTTGGATGAACTTAATCAACTGGGTAGGCTGGAGCATAAAATTTGACTAATAATCCCTATTCTCTGTTTCTTCATTCCTCAAAGCAGTACTGCCTCCGGAATCCTCCAGGGTCCTCAGTATCTCTGGCTATTTCTTGCTATGTAATATAGTCACCTCATTATACCTTCTTATTCATAAGGCTGAATGCCATCCCAGGTTTATTCTTCTGTACTTTTCATCATATGTTAGATGCAGCCTCACAATGCACCCACTGACTCTCTAGCCATCAAGGCAGATGGTGGAGCAGGAGAGCAGAGTCCCCAGGCCCCTTCTCATCTCTGTTATAAGTGGAAACTAAGAAACTCAACATCTTCTGCCTTCATGGTCTTCAGCCCTAGAATAATATGTAATCCATGCTGTGAAAAGTGAAACTTGTCTTCTCTTTCCGTACTGTGCATTAATCTTCAGGTTGTGTCAATGGCTCTTCCTTGGCGTTCTTCTGAATTCCAATAAAAACAAATTAAATTCCAGTTAATTGTGAGAAATCCGTGCTATCGTTGCAATGCAAGCAGAGAAAAACGAATGAAATACCGTATCTCATTGCCCCGGAGTATCTGCTCCAGGGTGCTGGTACTCTGAGTATTACACGATAGGAGGCTTGGGGATGTAAATTAGACCATCTACTCTTTTGAAACTTTGGGGTAAATTTTGAAAGGTTTAGGCACCTTGAAAAGCATGTAAAAAAAAATAGCAACCATGCAGCTAAATCAGCCATATCCAGGGGAGTGGATTTTTAGCTGGAAGTATGCATGCACTTTTGGCCAGAAAGGCTCAGTGTTCTGGGGAGGGGTGGGAAGGAGTTAGGCGTCGTAGATGAAAACTGTGCATAGAGTAAAGTCAGCACTTTGCCCCACTGTTGAATAGCGTGGCAGCAGAATGCATGGACATTTAGCCATGCAATTTGATCTTCAAACACTACTTACACTGATGCCATGTGTTTGAAAACAAACTAGATTTGTGAATGTGGAAATTTGCGTACACGCATTTCTAGATAGGTGCTCCGTTGAAAATTTATCTCAATATTTATTGAAGGTTTAGTACACTGTATTCATGTGGAAGACCTAATTGATTAAATTCTGCAGTTGCCCATTGCAGATACATTATTTCCTAGTTACCATACATTATTATTTGTACACACAGCAAGTACATTCTTGTAGCCTTATTTCCATATATCTGAAGCATATTTTACCAGTCAAATCTTCCTCAAAGTATCTATGCGGTCAAACAATTTAAGAGAATGATGTGTAAAGACATCTAAAAAAAAAGTAAAGCTGGACAGAGAATAAACTGATATTGCACATCTGAAAGCCTCTGGGACACTTAATCCAAGCCTGTGTTCAAACAGACCAAAATGCTATGCTAAACAGTTTATTTTATTTATTTTTATTTATTTTTTCTATACCAACATTCCTGTACAAAAATACAAATCATATCGGTTAACAATGAAACTTCAATTTCGCTCGAGGACGGTACAAGGAACAATGTTGCCAGTTAAACAGTTGAAAACATATTGAAAACATTTGAAAATATGTCAGAACTCGTCTAAACCTAACCCGAAAACTCATGAAATTCATCTCAACATGAGAGAATTAAATGCAACAAATAGATCATAACGGGAAACGGAATAAACTGGAGGGATGGTTGGGGGGAGTTAGGTAAAAGGAAAACGGCGATTAGGTGTCCTGAAAGGCTTGGCTAAAAAGCCATGTTTTAGTCTCTTTTTGAAGACAGAAGGGCAAGATTTTCATCTGAGGTCGGGGGGTAACGCATTCCATTGGTGTGGACCAGCAGTCGAAATGGCCCGTTTTCTGATTAAGGTTTTGGCTTGGGGAGTTTATAAGCAGCTGATGGAAGGGAAATGCTTGGGTTTTGCAGTTCTCTATAAAGGGGGTCTGTGCAGGGTCAACAAAAGGGAGCCATGTTCAGATTTATAGAAATGATTGAACTGAATAAATTATGGCAGTGAGAACAGGTCAAAAAGCCATGTATCAACGAATTCAAATAGATGCAAGAATTAGAGACCTTCATAAATGTATAGTTGAGTAAAATGAAAAACTCACTTATATGAGCTTATAGAGAACTCAACGAGAGCCTTTAGACAACTAAAATGAATAAATGCTCAGCAATTTTCTAATCATCAGTCTCTTACATTACTTTTTTCATTTTCTTTTATGCATTTAAATTAATTTCACCAATAAATCATAGACACTTATTTTGAAAATTGTATCAAAATGATTTCCTTCATGGTTTGCCAGTACTTATTATCGAAATGCCTGATACAATTGACGTTTTGAAGAATCTCCTTCCTTCGGAGCCGTGCTAGCCCCTGTTCAGATTCTGAAGATATATGAAATCATATATAAATGTATTTCTTATATTGCCTCATTTCCATCCTTTAGCGATCCACTGTATATCACCTGGGAGTATACCCTCTGCCCTTGATCACAGGTGTATGACGTATTCTTCTCTGCCATATGCGCTGTGCTTGGAAATTTTCATCCTGAGGGAGCCTTTCCCGAGGGGATCTACAGGGAGTATAAATACTTCTGCCCACTGAGGACGGAGCTGGTGCAGAACACTCAGTCACTAAATGTGCCAGGGCTCGTGCCCACAAAGGGTCGGGCAATGCGGCCCCTGAAGGTGAGGACTGTGTGCGGGGGGTGCTGGTTATTAGCACTTGAAGGGTTCTCATCCTACTAAAGCTCCATCGGGTCCTGCCCTGCCTAATACAAGAAGGAGATGTGAAAAAAGGAAAGAGAGTTAACTTGATAGAAAAGCAGGTACCACATAAAGATACAATAGCACCAAATGAAGAATGAGCTGGTGCAGATTCCTTCCTGAAAGTCTCCAATGCGATGGAAATCGGTAGAGAGATAGAGCGGTTTTATAGAGAAGGGATGCAATGCTGAGGAGGGGGCAGTGAGTGACAGATGTGGAGAAGAGGAAGCAGCGGGCTCAGCTTGTAACAGGTTTTCTCAAGATAAGTGGGACATGAGGCGGAGAGAGGAAGAGATCCAGATGTGAAGCACAGGGAGGGAGCTGGCATGAAGGAAGGAAGAGGGAAGGGAGCTATAATGTCTGTGCTGTGCACGGTGGAAGGAGGAAAGAGACCCAGGAGATGAGGGCGGATTCATGGCTTTGACAAGGAAGCACAGGGCTAGAAAGGAAAGTTTTAGGGACTTGATAAAACTCAGAGAGAGACTGGGAAGCAAGGAATGAGGAGGCAGAGTCAAACCTTTGCACCATGAAGGAGTTTGACAGTAGTGTCCAGGACCTGGCTGTGCTGGTGTGCCCAGCTGTGGAAGAGATGGAAACTCACACATAGGTGAAAGATATTTAAGGTATGAGTGGATGATTTGAGTCTTGATTCATGAAGAAGGGATCGGATTTTTTTTTACAGTAGAAGCATGAGTTAATGTTTGTTAACGTTGATAAACTTTCAGAAGCAATTTTGAAACCTCTGCGGGAGATCTTGTGGAGTTGCATAGAAGCAGTTATAAAATGTGTATGGCAACACGCGTGTGCCAATTTCGAAATGAAGTCCCTGCATGTGCTTGCACGCCCTTGACCTAACCATGCCCTTTACTTTTGCAGGTCTACAGCATCCTATAAAAGTAAGAGGGTTATCAGAATGTCCTCCCCATCCAGAGAATTATCTCACCGTGTTTCTTCACAGCCTTCATGAGGCATCAGCCCTAGTTCATCAAACTTGTTATTAGCACAACAACAGTTTGAGAAAACTGAAATCATATTCTCCTCCTCCTAAGTTCTCCTGTACATAACTCTTCACCATTTTCTCTCTACTGCTCCCCTTTTAACCCTTCCCTGTCTATTGTATTTTCCTTTAAGTTCATTGTAAACCGATATGATGTCATTACGAACACCGGTATATAAAAGCTGTTAATAAATAAATACTATTGAACTGGAAATTAAATGCACTAATTATCCTGTTCTAAAAACTGAAGATCCTAAAACAAATTGAATAGACTGCTTATTCATGAGACTTGGATATATTTATTGACAGTGACCTAAATTTAAAAAAAACATGTCAGCACAAAAATTAGAGATGGATACAACAAACTTCTAACACTGAGATGCTTGAAACCCCTTCTAACCCAGCCCAGTTTTAGAACTGTACTCCAACTACTAATATTCTCGAATATCGATTATTGTAGCTCCTTTTTGCTTGGACTTCTTAATAATACTTTGCGACCTTTACAGATTTAACAAAATGCAGCTGCCAGAATATTGACAGGAGCTAGAAAGTTCACTCGCATAACCCCCATTTTAATATCTCTACACTGGTTACCTATTAAATATCGCATTGATTACAAAGTACTTTGTTACATAAAGTAATAAATAGAGAGCAAACAGAATGGCTAAGTGCAGCAGCAACACACGTTCACACACCTCAGTGCAATTTAAGGTCCTCAGATAAAGGGCTATTGACCATTCCATCAATTTGCATTGCTTATTTAAGTGAGGTCAGGTCACGGGCTATATCCATAGCAGGACCCAAGTTATGGAACTCCTTGCCAATAGAATTACAGCTACAAAATTTAAAAACCTTTAAGAAAGATCTAAAAAAAATGGTTCTTTATGAAGGCATTTCAGGAAACAGAATAAGAAACTTACATATGGCTGTTTTAAGAAAACATTTCAGGAATATCATTGTCTAAGATTTGATTAAGGTTTTAAGACATTTGTTTTATTTTATCTGCTATTTCTGTTATTATTGTATGTAATTATTTGCTTTATCGTTTTATGATTATGTAAACCATTGTGATAGAATACTGAATGATGCTATCTAAAATCAAACAAATAAATAGATAAACAAGCAGGATGTTTCCAGGCTTTATCATGCATTGCCTTGGCTGTGTTCTTCTCCAATATGGCCCCAATTCACTTTTACTCTCTGCTCTACTCACTTATAGAAACTTCCAACCCGTGACACAATCAGTCTCTGAATTAAAAATTGGTCAATAGCTTTCAAAACGGACTCCTTCAAATTCACACTGCTGGGTCATTCTACTGATCTTCCCTCTCTCCTTTCTCAAGGTAAGGGTGCGAGAGGAGGATCTCAGAGAAGATGAACAATGTCTTCCCAAGATCCTCATTATCTACGAAATAAATGAGTGAATCCCCAATTGTGGGCCATTTGAAGAAGGCTGAATTTTTAAAATCAGTGTCTCCCTTCAGTTCAGGTAACTGTATGTGTCCCTGGGTGGCATCACATAGCTTCATCTCTCCTCATGTGCATGCAATTAACTTATTTCTAATTATTTCAATTTCTCCCATATTTCGCTTCCATGTTTCCAGAATCCAATGGAAGAGGAAAATATCACTACGGTAACAGAATTCATCATTCTGGGGTTTCCTGAATTTCCAGATCTACAAATTCCCCTTTTCCTTCTGTTCTTACTGATTTACCTGCTCATCCTGATGGGGAACCTCACTATTATAACCGCGACATGCTTGGACCCTCGCCTGCAAACCCCCATGTACTTTTTCCTCTGTAACTTGTCCTTCCTCGATATTTCTTCCACCTCTGTCACTCTCCCGAAATTGCTGGACATCTTCTTAAGGAAGGGTCAGAGTATTTCTGTAAATGGCTGTTTTATACAGATGCATTTTTTTATAGTTTCATTATGTTTAGAATTTCTTCTGCTTACAGTCATGGCTTATGACCGCTATGTTGCGATCTGTCACCCTCTACGCTACGCTGTGATAATGAATTGGAAGGTCTGCATACTGATTGCTGCAGGGACCTGGATCTTTGGGCTTCTTAACCCTGTGACATATACTGTCCTTATATCACGTTTCTCTTTTTGTGGCTCTAATGAGATTAACCATTTCTTCTGTGATCTCTCAGCTCTGCTAAAACTCTCCTGCACCAGCACCTCCACCATTGAATATATAACTTACATTTTAGGAACTTTGGTGGGGCTTCCCTGCATTACCTCAACCCTTGTGTCTTACGTCTACATCATCTCCGCCATCCTGAGGATCCGTTCCACCGAGGGGAGACGCAAAGCCTTCTCCACCTGCTCCTCCCACCTCACGGTCGTTATTCTCTTCTACGGGACTGTGCTCTGTTCATATATGAGACCAACGTCCACGCAATCCCTCACTCAAAACAAGCTCTTTGCAGTGTTGTATAACGCTTTAATCCCCATGTTCAACCCCATGATTTATAGCCTGAGAAATAAAAAGGTCAAGAAAGCCCTCAGCAATATATTTCCAAGGAAACTGTTTTTTCTTAGAGATCAGAAGAACATCTTCTCTGCCTCTTGACTACAATACTCCAGGGCAAACCATGAACCAGAGTGAAATACACCCTGTGTATGAAGGACATCGCCTTGTTAAATGAGTGATGGAACTAACCAACAATAAATTATTCTTTTATTACTAAGAATACCCAAACTCAAGAGCACAATGGCTTGTAATGTTCACATTCCCAGTGTATAAGCCGCCATCTATTCAATGTTCATTTTCAATTCTTTTAAAAAGACTCCCGCAGGACCATTAACCCCATTCATACTGTTACTATCTTACTATCCCTCCTTCCTTCCACAGAGATATGAACACATCACCAAGATAAATAAAATAAGCTGACATAGTCCCCCGATGGCTGCAATGATCCCTAGAGCCCCCAGGCACCCCCCTGCCCTGAGTGGTGGTGTCCCTAGTGACACTATTTTGTGGGGAGCAATGCTGTGGGCAGGAGGGCTTCACCTGGAACCCTCTGGAAAGGTAAGAGCTCCTTCTGGAGGGTTGTAAGGGGCTCAGGATAAAAGGGCTGTCTGGAGGATATGGGGGGTTATTGAATTTGCATGGGGTGGACTTGGAAGATAATGGAAAGTGGTTATTTCATCTGCTAGGAGAAAGGACCCAGAAAGCTATGGGGGGGGGGGGGGAATTGATTTTTTGGACCTGCCTAGGGATGGACTTGGGGATTATGAGTGGTCATTGGATCTGCCAGGACAGGGGACTGGGGGCTATAGGAGTTATGACATTCAATTTGGATACACACAAAGTGATGTGCACAGAAACAAATAATCCCAACTACACAATGCTGGGTTCTGTATTGGGAGTCACTACCCAGGAAAAAGGACTTGGGAGTGGACAATACGGTGAAACCCGCAGCTCATTCTGCAGCGGCAGTCAGAAAAGCTAATCTTAGGAATGAAGAATAAAGCCATCATATCGCCTCTGTATCGAGCCCTGGCGCGATCGCACCTTCAGTATTGTGTGCAGTTCTCCCATCTCAAGAAAGTTAGAGCAGAGCTGTCAAAGAAGCACAGAGGGGCAACGAAGACTCCCAAATTTAGCTGTAGGCAACTGCCCAGGCCACCTCAATTTGAATGCGGCTCACTTCAGGGCTATGCTGTGACGTTGCTTTAAAGTGGTACCGTGGTGCTACTCCAGCTACTCCTCTTTCCACGCGTGCCTCGGGGCAGCGAACTCTTAAATCCAGTCCTGGTGACAAACGTGATAAAGGGGCTGGAAAGATGAAACAGGCTGGGACTCTGCAGCTTGAGGAAGGGATGACCGATATGATAGAGAGTTATTACATCATGAATGGGGTGGAAAAGGTTATTTACCCTCCCAGACAGTACAAGGACTAGGGGACACTCCATGAAGGTAGCAGGTAGCAGATTAGAAAGCAATTGGAGAAAATATTCTTTTCACAAAAAACTCACCATCGAGATGCCAGAGGCATTTATTTATTTATTTATTTATTAAAGGCTTTTATATACCGACTTTCTTGATACAAATCAAATCAACTCGGTTTACATCGAACTAGGCAGTAACTATAATCAACTATAATCAACAAGAGACAATTTGAAGGAGTATAAAGTTACATTATAACAAGGAAGCCTTAACTGGGAGTAGGAAATAAGAAAGGGGGAACGAAGATAAAGTACAATATACAAGAGAGTATGGGAGGGAGGCAAGGAGCCGTCCTCATGATAACTTGCAACATGATTTACACTTGTCAGGCTTAAAAGGGGTTTGGAGGAAAAGTCCACAAAGGTAGAATCGTTTCCGCTTTGTTTAGTTTTTAATGCATTGTACCTTGATGTTTTCATTTTGTACATCACTTTGAGAGATTTACAGAAATCTGTAAAGCGATTAACAAAGATTTTTACATAAATAAATGACCAGATAAAGATGGTAAAAAGCCACTGCTTATCCCTGGGAGTGGGAAACAAACAATGGATCCTGCTCTTCGGGATCTGCCGGGTTTTTGTGAGCCAGGATGCTGGGCTCCATGAACCTGCGCTCTGACCCATCAATGTCACCCCTTATGCTCTTGCTAGCTACAGAATGAAGTTGAGTTTGGCAGCTCCCTTCACCTTCCCTACCCCCCGTGATGTGGGCCAGCCATAGTGCAAACAAAAGAAATCCATATTCCCATGTAACATTCAGATTTATTTCATAACGATGTCATTAATGATTCATAATTTAGCACTGCTCATCCTTAGCTATCCAGTGTGTATAACCTGAGAATACTCGCACACCCCTTCTGTCCGTGGTCACGAGGGTACCACATACTCTAACCAGGGCTCCCCTGCTGCTGCTTCTCTGCCTTGTCTGCTATTAATTGGGCATCTTCAGCCTCAGAGACCTTTTCCCAAAGGGACAGACGGAGAGGGTAAATACTTCTACCTGCTGGGGCTGGAGCTGGGGAAGATCTCTCAGCTCTGATCGTGCCAGGGCTCCTGCCCACAAAGGGTCATCGCTGATCGGACATGGAGCGAGGAGGACCCTGAAGGTGAGGAATGTGCGAGGGATGTTGGTTATCAGCACTTGAAGGGGTCTTATCCTGCTCAGCCTCCATCCATTCCTGCTCTGCCAGGCACAAGGAGGAGATGAGAAAAATGAATAAAAGAGTTACAGTAAGTCAGCACAAAATGACAAAGGAACAGGGGCAGATGGAGACTGCAGGGGAGGGAGAGGGCATGAAGGAAAGAGAGCATACAGGTGTGATCTCTATATAAACATGTGGACAGACAGAGAGGATGGGACCGTGGAGAGCAGGACTAGGAAGGGAAGCTTTAGAGAGAGAGCGAGAGACTGGGAGACAGTGAATGGATGTGAGGATGGAGGAGGCAGCGGCATCCAGGACTGGCCATACTGGTGAGGAAGAGACGGAAACCAGTTTATCAGAGGTTCTCCTTCTTCAGCTAGAAGGGTTTTCGGGTATGGGCTAGCGATTTGGATCTTGGCTCAGGCTGTTGCAAGTGACATTGGTGCTTTACCCACATTTTCAAAGGCAAAGTACTTGTGGTGTTTCTCACTGAAAACGAGCAACTTGCATGCATTGAAAGCATCCATCGCTTTCTGTGTGGGGGCAGGGAAAGGGACACTTCATTTCTTCACTCATTTAGATCCCATAATCCTGCCTCTGAGCAAAGGCACCGGGGTGACTTACAATAAGAAACAGGACAGAATAGAAAGAGATGGCAACGTGCCCAGGCAGCGTCCCTCCCCCTGCGGACGCCCCCAGCACTTTTAGACACATTTGAGGGGTGAATTTTCGGTCACTCCAGGTTACCCCAGGAAATGCCTTTCAGAATGAGCTACCCCGCCCTTTCCCTCTGACGACCCCCTCCTTCCATCCTGTACTTTCCCCGTGTGCTCTTGTGCGTGGTTGAATTATTATTTAGGATGTGCATTTTTCCCACCGATGTTGCTCTATAGCCAAAATACTATTCCAGTAAGGTTTCCCTCTCCTTCTCTTGGGCCCTTGCACTCACACCCAAGCCAGCGACGTCCCCTCTGGGTTTTGGGTGGGAGGCAGCTCGGTTAAATAGAAAATCCCTTTCCGTGCCTTAGAAAAGTAACAAAAACGCTATCGAGGATTCCTGCTCCTCCCTGAGAACTGTCTCACCACGTTTCTGCGACTTCACTCTTGGGCTGTCACACTTCTGATTCATTTCACATGCACATTTTGAATAGATTTTCTTAATGAATGTAAATTTGCTTTACCACTCATGCATTGCCTTGGCTGTGCTCCTCTCTCCTGTTGCTCTAATGCCCTTTTTCAGTTTTGGGGGTAAACGTGCCTATCCTCCCACCCATTAATCCATTCATTTGTTCCAATTTATTTCATGCCCTACCAAAGCAGCTCAGAGCAGGTTACAAAATCCATACCAGTCCATTTCATGACATGGCAAAAGTGCATGGTAAAGAAATATATCAGTAATACAGCAGCTCTCACACTCAGAACGTATCCATATCAATGTCTCACCTGAATACAACCACCAGAATATAATACCCCAAAAAAACAGTACCCAACCAGCTCATCATCAGCTCCATACAAAATATCCCCTTCCTTACCCATGTCTACAATCCTATCTCACGGTCATCTTTACACTCATCAACTGCTCCAACGAAGCAACATGCAAAGGCCCAGGCTTACAGTAAGCCACACCTTCCATCTTTTGCAAAAGGTCAAATAGTTTAATTCAGAACACAATCCCACAGAAAAGGTGCCAAACAGCTAAAAACCCTTTCCCTGCTGGAGGCTAGCAAGGCTTGCAGTTAGGAACGTGGCCCCCTTAAGGGACTGTGACTATTCAGCAAATATTAGAGGTCATCCCGTGATGTAATGCCTTGAACACAATACACAATACTCTGAGCGTTAAAAACAAAACTTTGCGCTAGTTTCCAGCGCACTTTTAACACTCTTGTTAATGATAGGCAAATGCATCAGGAGTTTAAGAAAAAAAGTGCAAATCTTTAAAATGTGCATTCGGCATGGGCTGAATGCACTTTTAACTCAGGAAGGGAGGGGGAAGCTGTCTGTGACAGCCTCTTAGCTGGATAAATCCCGAGTTATCCATCTACCTGGTGCCAGTCACTGCTACTTAGCTGGATAAGTAAGCTGCCACCGCTGTAGTTATCTGTGGACATTTTAAAACTGTTTTTAAACTTTCCCCCCGTTTTTAGGGGTCTTGTGTGTCAGTGCATTGGCCCGGCACAGTCTCTCAGTGTCACGGGTACTGCTTAATGCCCTCATTTCTATGGGATTTGCACGCGAGGATGCTAAACAGGACTCCCGATTAGGAGCGCACGTTTTGTGCAGGCAAAACTCCTTGCTGCATCAGGAGTATGTTTTGCGCGGCAGAAAATGTGCGCTGAAGTGCAGGGCTAAAAGATGCATCCGACTGCATATCAAACACAAGCCGCCTATCAACAGGTAACCAACGTAAAGTCACCAGGAGAGGTAGCACATCATTCTTTACCCTTTTTTTCCCCCCTAAAAACGTCCTAGTTGCTGTATTTTGCATAACTTACATCTTTTTGTAGGACACCTGGTGCAAGGGAGACAGTTATCTACTTCACTAGTCACTTCTGAATGAATAGCAGTTGCCAGATCATTTTGCATTAAAAACAGTGTCAACCAGCAGATCAGTCATCCACTAGCAAACGTTCCCCTTAGCGTCTGCACTGATCTGCTTGTGCCTGGACAGAGAGAAGGCCAAAGGCACACCCAGGTCTCTCACCGCTTCCTTAGGCTGCAAGCTCACTCCTTGAAACAAAGCCAGTTCAATTTTAAATTTGGTTCTCTCAAGCCACTTGGCTGCTGCACCAGAACAAGCCTGAGTGAAACTCACTCTTCCACCCCACCCCACCCACATTTCTCTAAGACAAAGAAGTTTTACATTAAATTCCTCAGCCACGTCCCTAATTGAAACTGTTTTGCAAATAAGCTGACTGTACAACCAGTAATCCTACTGAAAAGGTCTAAACCGCTCATACTGGGGACACAAGATACAAATGTTAAAACTCTAAATCGCCTCTGCCGAGCATCTTTAAGATGATGCCTTCCACAAACCCTCCCAATGAAATGCACTCCAGTAGTCGGACACATCTTACTGAGCACTTCCACCCTTGCTCCTCAAACACAATCCAAATCCACTCTACCTGGGAACAAGGCGAGACCTCAAACTCTACCCTATTATTCAAGCATTTGCCAGTGCCCCAACTTAGCCCAATGAAGCAAAGCTTGACTAAAGATGCAATCTCCGAGCCGAGAATACCGATCCACAACTGAACAAAAAGCTTTCAAACTTGCACTGCTAGTTCATTCTAATGGTCCTTTCTTCTCTCTCAAGGTGCCAGCAGGATCTCAGGGCAGATAAACGACGTCTTCCTGAGCTCCATGTCATCTGAATCACAAGCAAACAAAAAAATACCCAAATGCGGGCAGCATGAAGAAAGCTGAACTCTATGGATGGATATCTCCTTTCAGCTCTGGAATCGCCTGCGTCCCTGGGTGGCATTTCATAGCCCCCCCCCTCGTGTGTCTGCAATGAGCTTATTTCTAACAATCCCACTTTTACTCCATTTCCTTGGTTATTTCCCAGAATTCAATGAAGGAGAAGAATATCACCAGTGCTATGGAATTCATCATTCTGGGGTTTCCTGAATTTCCAGACCTCCAAATCCTCCTTTTCCTTCTGTTCTTACTGATTTACCTGATCGTCCTGATGGGGAACCTCACTATTATAGCCCTGACGTGCCTGGACCCTCGCCTGCACACCCCCATGTACTTTTTCCTCTGTAACTTGTCCTTCCTCGATGTCTTTTCCACCTCAGTCACCCTCCCCAAACTGCTGGACATCCTCTTAAGGAAGCATCAGAGGATTTCTGTAAATGGGTGTTTTACACAGATGTATTTCTTTCTGGCCTTGGCAGTTGTAGAATCTTTCCTTCTTACAGTCATGGCTTATGACCGCTATGTGGCGATCTGTCACCCACTTCGTTACACCATTATTATAAATGAGAGGGTCTGTGTATTAATGGCTGCAGTAACATGGATCATTGGATGTCTGATAACAGCCTTACAACCTTTCCTTGTATCACGTTTCTCTTATTGTGCCTCTAATGAGATTAACCATTTCTTCTGTGATCCCTCAGCATTGCTAAAACTCTCCTGCACCAGCACCTCTGCCTTTGAATCTATAATATACATTGCTGGAGTTTTTATAACGCTTCCCTGCTTTAGCTCAATCCTCGCATCTTATGTCTACATCATCTCCACCATCCTGAGGATCCGTTCCGCAGAGGGCAGACGCAAAGCCTTCTCCACCTGCTCCTCCCACCTCACGGTCGTTCTCCTCTTCTATGGGACTAGAATGTGCTTGTATATGAGACCAGCGTCCATGCAGTCACTGGACCAAAACAAGTTCTTTGCTATGTTGTATAATATTTTAATTCCCCTGTTTAACCCCCTTATTTATAGTCTGAATAACAAAGTAGTAAAAGCAGCTCTAAGAAAAGTATTGACTAGAAACCTATTTAAAAATCAGAGCTACAATAGCTAGCTAGGGGAGGTGGCAGAAACAGGAGCACTAACAAAATTCAAGAGAGCCCAAGAGAGGCACAGAGGATCCCAGGTTATGAAGAAGTGAGGGGGAAGGGAAAAGATGAACTGCAGAAGGAATGGAGTTGGGTGAGCTAGATAGACCTTATTCCATGTTCCTGTGTTTGTGACTGCCAAACTGTAGGGACTTTGCAGATAAAATACTATTCCCTTATGACTGATCTGAGTTTACCAGAGCATAACAAATACCATTTGTCTTAGTCTTAGCACAATCCCTAACCTATCACAATAAACTTAACCGTGATCAGATATTGAAAGGATTACATAGTAGCAAAAGGTTTTCAGATTGGAAAATATTTGGTTCTCAAAGACTTACAATACTCTCATGAAATCAGTAAGACCCTAGCATATCAAATTAGCATTAAAGCTTGCACTTAAGAAGTTAAAAGAAATTCTGTAACCCTGGCAGATAGGAATTTTATATGCCTTAAACCTCACCAGATGCAGTCTGGACTGGTTCTTTTCCTGGCACTGCTGGGATGATGTTGCTACATGGGATCACAGCTGCTTGATGTTTCTCACTCACAACTCTGCCTTAGTGATTCAGCATTTAGCTTGGTAGGAGGACAATGGTGGCCTCTTGAGAGAAACCAGATTGTTCAGCTCCAAAGCTAAGAAGGTGTGTCAGTCTATTGCTTTAGTTGGTACATGGGACTCCGGTTTTTCCATGTGGCTTCTTCTTTATTCTCATGCCTGAAGGAAGGCTTCTTACAGTGTTTATCCCTGTTTACAGATAGAGTATCGGGAAGGAGGGACAAATGAATGACCTGATAGTCACTGTCAGAACTCCTTCAGTTTTCTGCCTGCACATTAGCTGCTTATACAGAGAATTTCTCTGTTTGTTTACCAGCTTCCTCTTTCTCAGCACATCATGACAACTGGGTCTGTTTCTTTGCATCCTAGCTCACTATTGTCCCAACATTAGAATCTTTCCTATTCCCATTGGCTCTCTCTCTTCTATCTGAGTTTCAGCCTTACCACTACGCCAATGGTTTCGGTATCATGGGTTCCTTTTGTCTTGAGTCCCTTTTGTCTGGTTGTCAGATCTCCCTGCTGGAAATGTTTCTTGAACAACAGTTGCAGTTCTGCATGTACTCAATGGGCCAGATTTTAAAAGGGTTACGCGTGCTGGGCCTATTTTAAAAAGGCCCGGCGACACGCGTAAGTCCCGGGGCTTTACTAAAGGGACAGTCCGGGGGCGGGGTGGGGCCAGAGGCATCCGACAGAGCAGCCATTGCCGCTGAGTCAGAGGATTGTGTGCTGGAAAGCTGCCGGTAGGCGCAAAAGGTAAGATAATTTTAGGGGGGTTAGAGGAAAGGGAATTTCCCTTCCAGGCCGCTCTGATTTTGGAGGGGCCTGGGAGGGAACGGGTGAAGGCAGCGCAGCTCAGTGCATGAACGGTGCACAATTGTGCATCCCCCCTTGCACACGCCGACCCCTGATTTTATAACATGCGCGCGCAATTTTAATATCGGGCGTATGTGTGCGCGCATCGGGTAGTGCACGCTCCGCACCTTTTTAAAATCTACCCCAATATGTCTGCTAGAATTCTCTCTTACTCTGCAAGATATACATTATATAGGGATTCATTTGCATTTCTTAGTTATTTAATGCA
Organism: Rhinatrema bivittatum; assembly: GCF_901001135.1. Taxonomy (NCBI): domain Eukaryota; kingdom Metazoa; phylum Chordata; class Amphibia; order Gymnophiona; family Rhinatrematidae; genus Rhinatrema; species Rhinatrema bivittatum. The sequence goes on from NC_042630.1 coordinate 5,509,008, forward strand.
AATCAGTTAGCTTCATTGTGATTGAAAAAAAAAAACCAAACACTGGAAGAATTGAACCAAACAGGTGAACTCCCAGCCAGAGAAAGAATCAGATATTTGTGGGAAACCTCTTCCAGATAAATCCACAAGCACTGAAAGATGGATTTGTGCAGCTAGGCCCCAAATTCCAGTCATGCAAGCGTCTGGCTAGCTCTGTTCTTTCACAGAAAAAGTCTTTGTCCTTGTTCTCCCTGTGCCTCTCTTTGTTCAGATAAAGACGTCAAGCGTCCCATGAGCCTTTACAAGAGAAGAACCTCTAGGTCGTCTGCATACACAGTTAATTAGAAGGTTTTCTGGGTCTAACTCCTACAAAACGTCACGGCTGACCAAGAGGAAGCATGAAACATGGTCCACTTCAGACCCTCTGTGTAAAGCCGAAGGTGGTGGAGACAAAAACCCCCCACAAAAGTAATTTAAACAATTCTGGGACGGGAAGAGAGGATCTGAAGTTTTGAAGACTTAAGGGAAACAGCAGAAATCAAACGACTTCTGCCACATTGCTCCAGGAATGGGATGAGGCTAATTGCCATTATCTGTCCTCATATTCTGTATTTCTCGATGTTTCTATGAAATCCCGTTATTAAGAGGCGATAAGTGTTCTCAGAATTATGTTCTGAGCTCGTCACCCAAGACTAAGGGGCCTAGTTTGGTTACTCTCTCCACTACGAGGGCTCCCAGTCAGGTCTAGGTCTAGGTGTCCAGGGACAGCCTCAGCCCATCCTGGATTTCAGTAACTAAATGCATGAACTGGTATCTGATGCTTTCCTTAGCAAACTTGGAATAACAAATGAGGAAAATCTAGATTAGATGACTTTAGCAATACTACCAATATGTAATCTTCAGTGACTTTCACCTCTTGGGAGATGGGTAAAGGGATGAGTTGGCTCTCCAAGGTGGAACTGAGTGAGTCAGCTTACCTTCCCAATACCGTACTTAGTTCTATGTACAAAATATTTAGTGATCTTCCCTTTCAGATTTTATTTTATTTTGCCAGGTAACTTGTCAGTGTTTACTTACTGAAAATGTTTATATTCCTCCCAATCCAAACCAACGTTTCAAGGCAGATTACATAACACAGAATAAAAAGTACCATAATAGCAAAATGCAACAAAATGATATCAAATCTCCTACTACAAAAATAAACATTTCTAGCCACATCCCCTCAATCCTGGGACTTCAGGAAACAGCCACCCTTGTAATCTCGTATCATCCTCAGCTGTAATGGCAGTGAGAGAAGAAAAAGTCCCTGGCCTGGGAAGCTTGTAGCTGCGAATGCCTTGCAGATGGAATAAGCAACTGATTCGTACCAGAAGACCAAAGAGAAAGAACTGGACAACGCCGTGTCATGTCGTAAGAGAGGATGGATAAATAAATAAGACCCTCCTCCCACTGGCAGATCCTTAAACTTCACTTTCTGATTTACTGGTGACCAATGCAGTTCTTTCAAAACTGGGGAAATGTGATCAGACATGGAACATCCTGAAATAAGCCCAGTGGCAGCATTAATCACAACCTGAGGTGCATTTATCTGCCCCTTCGGTGACCCAATATATAAAAAGTTGCAATAATCTATCGATGTTACCCTTAATGCTTGAATCTCAGTCCCAAAATCTCCTTCTGACAAAGTACATTTCAAATGAAGGATCTTCTGTAATAATAAAAATAAATAAATAAATAAAACTAGCCCTAATCTGGGGATTCAAAAGAAAATCAATGATCAAATATCCCCCCCAGATCCCTTACTGCACTGGAGAAAGGAATAACATTCCCCTCAATAGACAAAACTCATCAAATAAGGGAGAGTGGACTGGAAAACTCACAATATATCCCACAATATATCCAGGGATATTCAACATCAAACTATTCTCCTCCATCCACTCATGTATCACCTTAGTACAGGCACACTCACAGGATAAAGTTTCATCTATTGGTTCCCTCATTGGGATCGCCAACAGTAACTCATCTGCATAAACCTTGGAAAACAAAAACAATTTAATTTTGACAACACAACAGTTGCAGATAAATAAAGTAGGAGACAGGACGAACCCCTGAGGAGCTCCAGATGTAACCTTTTTCTGAGAAGACTGATTTAATCCAGCTCACACTTGAAACTGTCTACCGGTCAAAAATGACTTTAACCACCCAAGGTCCATGCCCCCAATCCCTAACTCAATCCAACAACTTTCCATTAGTGACGAAACATAACACAACATACTACACAGGGCCAGTGGAAGCACCACCGGGCAGGGGGTGGCAGAATGATAGCACGTCCTTCTTACTGGCATGAGCTGGAAGAGGAAGTGACATCGCGATGACTTCTGCGAGCAGGAAAGAGATGCCGTCATTGCAATAGGAGCAGCCTCAGGACCATGGGGCCTGCAAAATGAGGAGGAGTGGAGGGATGGGCCCGCAGGGCCAAAGAAATGCAAAGATCCAGGATCTTCGATATTGGCAGGCCCACGATGTGAGAAAAGTGAAGGAGCAGAAGCTCTAGCACTGGTGGGCTTGTAGGGATGATGAAAGGGAGCAAAGCAGGAGCTTCGGCAGCAGCAGACACAGAGGAGCAGGATGCAGAACAATGGGTGGTGGGGCCAAATAAACGAGGTGGAACAGGAAGCCGAACAGCAGGAGAAACTGAAGCTCAAAGAAAGAGGAGAAGGTTGTTGCTGTGGCTTTTGCTTCCAGTGAGTGAGTGAGAGTGAGAGTTAGTGTTTGTGAGTGTGTGTGTGCGTGCAGATGTGGAAAATGTCTGTGCACACAACCATTCCCGTTACTTGCTAATCCACATTCTCAGGGCAGCTAGAAATCAAAGTTCACAGAGCAGGGGATATTTGTAAATCTTTCTTAGGTTTCCTGATCCAGGTGTTCCTCATTCTTTGGTCATAGACGGTGCAGGGATACTGATAGTGACAGAGGCAAGAAATCTTGGAATTATTATGGATTCAACTTTGTCTTTAAAATCTTAAATATGAAAAGTAGTAAGAGAGGCTTACTTTAAATTACATATGTTGCAAGGATTACAACCTTTTCTAACGGAGTCTGATTTAAGAACGGTCGTTCACTCTCTAGCCTTGACTTCATTAGATTATTGTGATGCTTCATCCCTTGGTCTTCCACAAAAATCTTTAAAGGCCTTGCAACTTGTATACAATTCAGTTGCTAGGACAGTGACTGGGACCCCTGTTTTGAAGAAATTACATTGGCTCCCTATCAAATGGAGGATCTTTAAGGGGTTAAATGGTCTCGTTCCTTCCTGCTTGTCCCACACCGACCTTCAGATCTTTGAATCAGATGCTTCTGAATCTTCCATCATTTAAAATCATTCCTTTGGACGAATCTCGTGAAAGACTTTTCTATGCTCAGGGTCCTGATCTATGGAATGCTCTTCCACGAAATTTAAAGGAAGAATCTATATTCCTAAAAATTTAGGGAAGTGTTAAGGACGGTTTTGTTTTCCCAGGCCTTTTCAAGTGGGGCATAATTGGATAATTTGTCTTCATCATAATGGCAATTATGTTAAAAAAACAAAACAAAAAACACATAACTGAGAAGCTGTACAACTTTAAATCTTTTGTCTGTAGAGATTATGGCATTGTGAAAGTCAGGGTCATATTAGATAAGAAGTACTCTATTGGTATGAAAGATGTGCCTATTGATTTGTGTGATTTGTTCTGTCTCTGTAAAATGGAATTTGTGAATGTTTCTTTCTTAACCGCTTAGAAATTGTGATTTGCGGTATATACATTTTAAATAAATAAATAAATACATTCTATTTTCTGCTTTGAAATGTTACGGTGTTTGAAAAATATTGAAAAATTGCATAATTATTATTTAATTAATCTGATTTTTCGCATGTAGCAAGAATATTCACTGTTGCTATAAATACATAATTTTTAATTGTGTGTGTGTGGGGGCCGAGGGTGACGCGCAAAGTTGAAAGGTTCTCCCAAGGTGTGAAATACCCTTGCATTGGCCCTGACCCTAGAGAATGCTTTCTGTCCATTTCCTTCAAAATAAAATCTGAAACAGAAAGCAACAGGGTGTCTGTGCTACACCCGGTCCTAAATGCCCTCTGATGCACGCTAATGACCTTATCATCCTCTATAAAATCTAACAACTGTCCAAACACCCCCAAGAACAAAATTAGGAGGAATCAGTGGGGAAAAAACGACTCTCCATTTTTATGCATAAATAAAATTTTAGTTCTTGTTGTAAAAATCAACCAGGAAATTCCCAGGAAAAATAATAAAAACTTAAAAAGAAGAGAGCTAAACGTATGGGTGCTGTGAGGACTCTATTCAGTCTCTGTCCTGATAGTAAAGTTAGCCAGATGTACTTCTCTGCCTGACTCTGGAGGTATATTCACTAATGCAGCCGCACACTTCACTTTATCTGGCTGACTTTGGAGGTATATTCACTAGTGCAGCCACACACTTCACTTTATCTGCCTGACTTTGGAGGTATATTCACTAATGCAGCCACACACTTCACTTTATCTGCCTGACTTTGGAGGTATATTCACTAATGCAGCCGCACACGTCACTTTATCTGCCTGACTTTGGAGGTATATTCACTAATGCAGCCACACATTTCACTTTATCTGCCTGACTTTGGAGGTATATTCACTAATGCAGCCACACACTTCACTTTATCTGCCTGACTTTGGAGGTATATTCACTAATGCAGCCACACATTTCACTTTATCTGCCTGACTTTGGAGGTATATTCACTAATGCAGCCACACACGTCACTTTATCTGCCTGACTTTGGAGGTATATTCACTAATGCAGCCACACACTTCACTTTATCTGCCTGACTTTGGAGGTATATTCACTAATGCAGCCGCACACGTCACTTTATCTGCCTGACTTTGGAGGTATATTCACTAATGCAGCCGCACATTTCACTTTATCTGCCTGACTTTGGAGGTATATTCACTAATGCAGCCGCACACGTCACTTTATCTGCCTGACTTTGGAGGTATATTCACTAGTGCAGCCACACACTTCACTTTATCTGCCTGACTTTGGAGGTATATTCACTAATGCAGCCGCACACGTCACTTTATCTGCCTGACTTTGGAGGTATATTCACTAGTGCAGCCACACACTTCACTTTATCTGCCTGACTTTGGAGGTATATTCACTAATGCAGCCACACACTTCACTTTATCTGCCTGACTTTGGAGGTATATTCACTAATGCAACCACAAACGTCACTTTATCTGCCTGACTTTGGAGGTATATTCACTAATGCAGCCACACACGTCACTTTATCTGCCTGACTTTGGAGGTATATTCACTAATGCAGCCACACACGTCACTTTATCTGCCTGACTTTGGAGGTATATTCACTAATGCAGCCACACACGTCACTTTATCTGCCTGACTTTGGAGGTATATTCACTAATGCAGCCACACATTTCACTTTATCTGCCTGACTTTGGAGGTATATTCACTAATGCAGCCACACACATCACTTTATCTGCCTGACTTTGGAGGTATATTCACTAATGCAGCCACACATTTCACTTTATCTGCCTGACTTTGGAGGTATATTCACTAATGCAGCCACACATTTCACTTTATCTGCCTGACTTTGGAGGTATATTCACTAATGCAACCACACACTTCACTTTATCTGCCTGACTTTATGACTGCCATTTAGTCTGACCAGACCAAGCCAGCTAAATTATCCGGCTAACTCTGAATATCTGAGTTAGCACGGTCTTCCAGTTATGCCCCCAGAATGCCCCCAACGTCTCTGGCTAAATTGATTCTCGCTAGTAACTTATTAGTTGGCTAGAATTTCGCCAAGTAAGTCCCCAAATCTCATTTGGCCAGGTAACATCTGAGTTATCAAGCTAATTGCTTCAGAATAGGGACCTGTGTGTCTTTTGTCTTCATGGGCTCCCAGAGGTAACAAATATGACCTGTGCATGTTGACAATTATGGTTAATTTAATTAGCTAATTAGGTGACTGTCAGCCCTGAGATGTAATCTCAGCAACCAAGTACCTCCTCGACATTCCTGGATGAAACACGAGAAAGAGCTCTCTCAGCAGCAGGTCCAATATTTTTTAATAGTCTCCCTTTGGAAATAAGAAGCTGTAATGACCCCAAAATATTTTTTAAAATATCTGAAAACCCACCTTTTTAAGATTGACTTCAGTGATGAATCTGTTTTATTTGACCCTTTGTTTTAGAGATTATTTTGATTTTAAATGTTGTGTTCGTATTTTATGTTAGTTATAATCTGACACATATTATTTTAGAGTATGAAATATTATGAGTGTATTTTTGTAATCTGAGTGACAGTAAATGTCCATCAACGATGCAGTCTCTGTGTAACCATTCCAATGTGTGCAGCACAACTGAATAAAAACACCTTCATGCCACAGATTTCGTCAAGACAAGCAGTATCTGCTTCCAGGCCTCCATGCTCTGTATAATAATGATACATTTGTTGTGATGTGTACAGCTAAATGTTAAAAACATAAAATAAATCATTTGGATTTTCTGCCTTCCTTTCCAAATAATGCATTTCTCCCGAAGCCATCATTAGTTTTTCTTGAGCTAAGCATTTCCCTGTGCCTTTGATCACACGTGTACCACACATGTAGACAAAGCAGCGCTCCCTCGCTGCTGCTTTACTGCCATGCATTGTGCTACAACTGGAGATCTTCTCCCCAAGGCACGTACCAGGAGTGTAAATACTTCTGATTGCTGAGGATGGAGCTGATGCAGATCTCTCAGGTACCAACCGTGGCGAAGGTTTGCATCCACAAGGGGTCCACGCTGCACATGTACATGGAATGAGGAGGGCCCTGAAGGTGAGGGATGGCTGCTGTTAGGTTTCTCAGCTTAGCAAAAGCTCCATAGGTTTCCGCACTGCCAGGCAGAAGGAGGAAAGGTGAAAGATGAATAAGAGAGTTGCATTAAGACCAGCACAAAATGAGGAACAAACCGAAGGAGACGGAGGTGGCAGGTCCCTTTCCCAAAGAGCTTACTGTAGGCTAGACCACACTGGTGACAAGAAGAGTCACATAGGGGGAGGAGAGGGCAATCTAATGTAGATGCATAGGAGAATGAGAGGAATCTGGAGGTGGGGAGGATCTCGGTGAGGAGAGGGAGAAGGCGTGAAGGCAGGAGGGCGCGCAGGTGAGACGTCTGTGCCGTGTGCGGGGAAAGGTAAACAGAGGTTCAGGAAGAAATGGGGCTGAGACAGAGGAGCGCAGAACTAGGAAGGAAAGGTTGAGGTGCCTGAGGTGATCACAAGAGCGAGCGAGATTGGGAGAGAAGAATGGAGGAGGCAGAGTCAGAGACTGAGAGCTGGAAGGGTCTCCAGGACGGGCCACAGGAGTGACAGATGCTGAGGAAGAGACGGGGACCCGCAGAGGCAGAGGCAGAGAGCTGGAAGGATCTCCCGGACGGGCCACAGGAGTGACAGCTGCTGAGAAAGAGACGGGGACCCGCTGATGGGAGGTATTTACAGCAGGGGCGAGTGATGCCTGCTGACAGGGTCAGGCTTTGGCTCCTCTTCTTAATGTTGCTTACTAAAGGGGGCAATTTTTAAAGAGCCCGTGTTGTTGCCTTTTACTCAAATTTTCAAAGACAAACTGCCGGGAAGTGCAAAGTGCACGCATTGAAAGGTTGTGTGTGCAGATGGGGCATTTCCTTTCTTCATGTCCTTAAAGTTTGCTATCCTGCCCGAAGGCGCGGGGCATAAAACAGGAAGACGTTACAGAAGGAGAGAAGTAGCGCCTGTGCCTCTGGAAATGCATCGTACCCAGGCTGCGTCCCTGCCCCGGACCTGAACCCGCTCCGGAAGCCACCGGCATCTTTGGCCACGTTTGAGGGGGTTCGGTCACTGCCTTTGAACGCTGCTTTCAGAATGAGTTGTCCCGTCCTTTCCCGCCGCCCGCCCTCGTGTCTGTGCCCCTCTCCTCTCCGGATTAATATTTGCCAGACGCGGTTTTTCCATCTTGCCCTGTGAGCACCCGATCGCAGCCCGGGACACTCGCGCCTCGTAGCTCGCAGAGCCTGCGGACGCAGCACCGAGAGTCTCTGAAGAGAAAACCTGCAGAGGTAACGCTTTATTACAGGGGAGGATTATGGAAGAAGCAGGAGGCATGGTTTGTAAACGTGTCAGACCTGCAGGCTTACTCTTCCGTTCTGCACTCGCACCATCAGCCTTTCTCTGTGCTTGAATTACAATTTAGGATAATGTTTTGTTTTGTTAAGTTGCCCTGTGAATCCTGGGGTAACAGGGAATCCTCAGTCATAGCCCTGATTTACGGTTGTGGGGTGCAGGGAGGTAATCGCAGCTCACAGGATCTGAAGAGAAAACCTCCAGAGTACGTGGGTGAAGGGATAACAAACACCTTACAATATCCACATTCCCTTCCCCCCGGGCTTCTCACTGCAGTTACCATCCCTAAGCAACCTTACATTCACAGGTCCATTTTCAGCCACCAGCTGGCTGGCAAAGTTACCCGGCTCTGTTTAGGACTGCTCTGGCCCTCTATCCCTCTCCTGGGCTTATCAGGTGAACTTTTGGCTTAGATAAAAAAAAATGAGCTAAGTTCAGGCTGCTCAGACCTGCAGTTTGTTCAGCTAAGTCTGGGTCTTAACCCTCCAGACTGGTTCAGTATTGACCTCTTGATAGTCTAAGTGCACCCTTTGATTGTGTAATGAATTCAGTAGTCTGAGACCCCTGGGGAAGAGGAAAGAGGACAGTGCTGGAATGAGGACGGAGTTAAGATCTCTCCCAGTTGTGAGAAGAGAGTATCTTAGTCCAGGGAATAGTAAAGGGAGAAAAACTCTTCTAAGATAGAGAAGAGGTATCTCCAAGAGGTCCTGCAAGACTGTGTGAGAAGCCTGCTCTAAATCCTGGTAGTGAAGGAGGGATTGGACTAATTCTGTCCTTTAGGTACAATCGGAGGACTAAGGAGAGGAGTCTTACTTACCCAGGTCTGCAGTGAGAGACACAAGGACCTCCATGCATGTAGTAGGGTCACTTGGAGAATGATGGCAGAGGAAATCCCTAAGGGGGCGATCAATTGGAGACTCAGCAGATGGGAACAGCAGTCATGTCAGTCACCGAGAAAGCTGCCAGGAGCCTCCTTCAATGGGGGATGACTTGTTCAAAAAACAGTTGCGCATGGTTTGCAAAAGGAGACTGGGGATGCTACGTGACCTCGATGTGTTCTCTCTGAAGCAGTTTATTTACTGTACAGTCTTTTCCATGGAATATCACTGCTGTGAGGAGAATAGTCTTTGGATACAGACTTCCTTGATTCTCCAGGGATGCCCCACGTATACTCGTGAAAATTGCAACCATGGTGCAAATCTGTGTTTTCCCCACTCCAACTCCACCTCACAGAATGCCTCCTGCTAGCCCAGGAAAAAGTGCTTGCAAACCGTCTTCCACACGTGCTCTTTCCTGGATGACCCCAAAATAATTTTCAAAGGCTGATTTAAGTACATAAAACAGCATTTGTGTGCAAAATCCATTTGGAGATCACCTGCTTTGGCAGTCTCCAAATCTAATGGTATTGATCTCATGCAGGTCAATGGCTTTCTGCGCCGACTCTTTCAAACTTGCAGTGCTGGCTCATTCTAATGGTCAGTCTTCTGTCCTCTCTCAAGGTACGGGTGCGAGAGAAGGATCTCGGAAAAAACAACAAGGATCTTGAGTACATCACTTATCAATTAAATAAATCAGTGAAGACCCAATTGCATGCCATTGGAAGGAGGCTCAACTTGATGGACTGCTGTCTCCCGTCAACTCAGGTAACCGGGTGTCCCCCCATTTTATTTTATTCTGCTTTTTGACATGTCAAAGCAGATTTCATTCAGGTACTGTTGTATTTCCCTATCTGTAATGCACTTACAATCCAACTCCCACATTCATCAACATGCTATAAATCTATATAAATCTAGCACTGTAGATGGGCAGATTCAACTCCAGGGTGGGTTTGGGGGGCAGGGTACTGTTACATACACAGAGGAATTAACTGCAAATTTGAAATCACTGAAGAATTTCTATCATTTGAATCGATGAAAGTTACAATTGTTGTACTGGCTTGACTGTCTCCTTTGCGCATCGGTCAAGACAGGTTTTCTAGTCAATACCTTTCATCGATTCAAATGATAAAAATTCTTCACTGGTTTCAAATTTGCAGTTAATCCTTCTGATTGTGTATGTAACCCCACCCTGAGTTGAATGTGCCCATCTAGAGTGCTAGATATATAGAGAGAGTTCTATTCTCCTTATTAAAACTCTCTCTGTCTCTCTGTCTCTCCTCCCTCTCTCTCGCATGAATTAATCTACCACATTCTACGATAGATGACCCCAATTTGCATTTACTCCTCCCAATTGCATAACAAATTAAAAGTTTGCATGCTAACTTGTGTTGCAATATTTATCGTGCACGTTAGACGCATTTAACGTGCGTTTGGGCCTTAAGGCATTTTGATGAATGGCCCGGTAAGTTTGTACATGAGGCAATGAATACTAAAGTGACTTGCCCAAGATCCCAAGTAGCAGCAGTGGGAATTAAAATCTGGTTTCCCTGGTTCACTAGGTTCCTACTCCAGTCTACTTCCATGTGGGTCCTCATAGCTTCCCTCCTCATGTGCATCCAACAAGCTTAATTCTAGTGGCACCACTTATTTTCCCTTGTTATTTTCCAGAATGATTGGAAGAAAAAATCTCACCACAGTGACAGAGTTCATCATTCTGGGGTTTCCTGAATTTCCCGACCTGCAAATCCCCCTTTTCCTTCTGTTCTTACTGATTTACCTGATCATCCTGATGGGGAACCTCACTATTATAGCCCTGACGTGCCTGGGCCCTCGCCTGCACACCCCCATGTACTTTTTCCTCTGTAACTTGTCCTTCCTCGATATCTCTTCCACTTCTGTCACTTTCCCCAAGCTGCTGGACATCCTCCTAAGGAAGAAACAGAGGATTTCTATAAGTGGGTGTTTTGCACAGCTGTATTTGTTTGTGGCCTTGGCAGCTGAAGAATTTTTTCTTCTTACGGTTATGGCTTATGACCGCTATGTGGCGATCTGTCACCCCCTGCATTACCGCATGATTATAAATAAGAGACTCTGTGTACTGATGGCCACAGGTTCCTGGATCTTGGGGTTTCTTTATCCAGTGACACACACTGTCCTTTTTTCTCTCCTCTCTTTCTGTGAGTCCAATGAGATTAACCATTTCTTCTGTGATTACTCAGCATTGCTAAAACTCTCCTGCTCCAGCGCCTCCACCATTGAAATTGTAACATATGTTGTTGCAGTTTTTATAGCAGGGCCTTGCTTTATCTCAACCCTCGTATCTTATGTCTATATCATCTCCACCATCCTGACGATCCATTCCAGAGAGGGGAGACGCAAAGCCTTCTCCACCTGCTCCTCCCACCTCACGGTCGTTATTCTCTACTATGGGACTTTGATGTGTTTGTATATGAAACCAGCGTCCATGCAGTCACTGGATCAGAACAAGCTCTTTTCTCTGCTGAATAATGTTTTAATCCCCCTGCTCAACCCCCTCATTTACAGCCTGAACAACAAAGCAGTAAAAGCAGCTCTAAGAAAAGTATTGACTAGAAAACCTGTCTTGACCGACACCCAGAGGAGGCGGTCAAGCCAGAAACAGTGACGGAATTCAAATAAGCCTGGGACAGGCGTAGAGGATCATAAGAACATAAGAAATTGCCATGCTGGGTCAGACCAAGGGTCCATCAAGCCCAGCATCCTGTTTCCAACAGAGGCCAAACCAGGCCACAAGAACCTGGCAATTACCCAAACACCTAGAAGATCCCATGCTACTGATGCAATTAATAGCAGTGACTATTCCCTAAGTAAACTTGATTAATAGCAGTTAATGGACTTCTCTTCCAAGAACTTATCCAAACCTTTTTTGAACCCAGCTACACTAACTGCACTAACCACATCCTCTGGCAACAAATTCCAGAGATTTATTGTGCGTTGAGTGAAAAAGAATTTTCTCCGATTAGTCTTAAATGTGCTACTTGCTAACTTCATGGAATGCCCCCTAGTCCTCCTGAGGAGGTGTGGGGAAAGCCAGAGATCAGCTGCGGTCTGAGACACTGCACCAGGGCAAAGGTTAAGTGGACCTCACGTCTTCCATCCGCCCTCATATTCTCTGCGTTTCCTCTGTTTCTATGAAGTCTCATGATTAAGGGGCGAGACGTGTTCCCAGAATTATGTTCTGAGCTCCCTGCCCAAGATCAAGGGGTGTGGTCAGGTTACTCTCCTCCAATATGAGGGCTGCCAGCTTTTCTTAGGAAACTTGGAAATGGGGCCAAACCAGGTCCGACTCTACCAGCCCTACCAATATGTAATTTGCAGTGACCTTCGCCACTCGAGAGATGGTGTAAGGGATAGTGATGGAACTCAGCTTAACATCCCAGAACTGTAAGAAACTCATAAGTACATAATATTTCGGCTTGGACACATTTAGTTATATGAGGGGCAATTCTGAGACCGCCTGCAGGCCTGCCTGGACAGGGTTTGCCACTTTTCGTTTTAGCTTGCTTTGAAGCATGCGAAGGAAGCAAGCATTAGGCTTTAAAATTAACGCCATTCCTGTACCTTTCCTTCCCCCAACCTCCCTCCACCCCATCTCCTCCCCATTTTGTGAGTGGGTAAAACAACTGTACACAACTGTGTTTTTTTCTGTGCTTATCCTCTGTAGACTTTGTTATTATTTGAGTCATGGCTTACGATCACTATGTTGCAATCTGTAATCCCCTGCACTATAAATATGAATGAAAGGATTTGTGTACTAACGGCCACAGGGGTCTGGTTCTTTGGGTTTCCGGAACCAGGTAGAGGTGCAAGCTACATCCTCAATCAAACTAATGGAGCAACGCATGTGCAACCCTTGTAACTAATGCTTTGTGCAGGTTACCAAATATCTGTCAGGATACTTAATGCAGTAATACCGCTGCTTTTCAGGATTGACATCTATAAAGTTAAATGGCATGATTAGGAAAATGTCTATGGAAATGAATGTTTCATTGCACATAAAATGACTACAAAACTTCTATTAGAATACATTCCAGCAAAGCTATCACTCAAGCTTCAGGTCCTAGCTTTCACTTAGACTTCCAGTCTATAAGGGGAGCAGCCACTAACGTAAAGGATTCTTCTGGACAAATGATAGAGATATAAAAACGCTCTAGCTTGTGGGGGGAGACATTGCACCTGTAATGCTAAAAAGAGCAGAGCCTTCATTATCCAGCTGCTGATTCACAAAGCCTCCGCTTGGCCTGGGCTTCCTCACTGGAGTGCACACTCAGACTCCCCCGAGGCAGCTCAGAAATTCTCTCAGAGACTGTTTATCTTTAAGGGCATTGTGTATTTGTGGATATTGGATGCTTGGTGTGCTTTGCTATGGTTAATTTTGACCCTCTCTGTTACTTGATTGGTGGGTATTGCATGGTCCTGGTAAAAGCACAAAGCAGAGCTCACATACTTCTGTTCCCTGCACTCTGCATTGTGACGCTTTCGCCCTCAGGGATCCTTCCCCAAAGGGATCTACAGTGAGAATAAATACTTCTGACTGCAGAGGATTAGCAGATCAGAGCAGGTACAGTCCATCAGTTATCCTGAGGCCAAGGAGTGTAAGTATATTGCTGATTATTAATATTAGCAGAGATATCATCCTTTCAAATCATCACCAGTTCTCACATTGAAATGCACAATAAGGAGATGCCTAAGAGAACACCAGACTAACACAGATTTTCCAGAAAAGGAACAGAGCAGAAGGTCACAGGTTCCTACCACAAAGAGCTTAAAATGTAACAGAGGACACTGATGACAGAGAAGATACATAGGGCTGGGCATACAGTGCAGGAGAAGGCAGTTTGAGATTTTGCAGAAAGATAATTTTAGGAGTTTGAAACAGAGATATATTGGGAGACAATGGATGGACTCAAGACTGAAGGATACAGAGTGGAGGTCTCTGCCAGCAGCATTCAGGACTGGCCTTCTTGGGGAACGCCACAGTGGGAGAGACAAAGACTGACTTAAGGAAGGTCTTACAATGCAAGATACTTAGGTCATGGCTGAGAAATTCTGGATCTTGGTTTGTGCAGACAGGATCAGATTTTAGTGGAGTTAGAGGCTGAATATCCCAGTACAGCAGAGAATAACATACAGGAGAATGGATTACATCACTGCTGAATCACGGCATGCTTACAGAGGGGTCAACATGTGAAGAATTGGCATCAGTGTAAAAGATTTAATGCTGCTGGTGCATAATCCTTCTTCTTATGTATCGCAAATGTTAAGTCTCATTGCCCCGTCATTCAAATACAGATTTGGAGACACCCAGCATATTGGTCACTGAGAAAAAACACTGTAAGACTTTACATGCTTGCTTCACTGCACTCTTTTTCTGGAAGAGTAACCCCTCTAGGGATTTACTTAGATCTAAGCCTGCTTCACTGCCATGGACAGACCTCAGGATTTAGGAGCCTTCCACTTACTAGGACAGACCCTCTCACTCTCTTTCAGCCAGGTAGAGGTGCAAGCTACATCCTCCTCCTCCTGAGCAGCTGCAGACTCTGCTCCCTGCCCTCTCACAGGGGAGAGCTTCCCTTACATCCTTCCCCATTACTGGAAAACCCAGAACCCCTCCTGTGCAATTCCTGTGCAGAATACCAGAAGTGCACCTTCATGCTTTACACTGAAATATTCTGCATGCATGGGAAGCTAAGTGCCCTGTACTATGGCAAGTTACGCTCTGGTGTGACCAAATGGTCCCTGCACATGTGAAGGCATGGCAGGCAATTCATATATGCATGGCCCAATTTAGGGGTGTTTTTGGTCCAAACAAATGTGTAATGCAAGTTATCAGCCCAATTACACTCTGGGGAGGATCCCAATGTCACACCAGTGAAAAGCTTGCACCTGAGGGATGCATGGGGACCTCCTCCAGGTGTCACATTTACAGTGAGAGAAAGCGAAGGAAGATGCCAAAACTAGAATATTTGGGGGAACAGGCAAACAACCTAGAGAACCATTTGGGGAAGCAATATCAAATGGTAAAAAGCATTTTACTGGCTTGAAATGTTGGTCAGGAAATTTCCTCAGTGCCTGTTAAGAGTCCACAAATCATTGCTCCATGTGTAGGATTTCAGCCGCACTGAAGAGGCTGTGCTGAGGACGGGTTTAGGCTGGGGAAGGCAGAGCAATGCACTTGGAAGGTGTTTTCCAAGCCTCCTGCCTACCTTTCCAGCACAATTCTGCCCAGGTTCAGGTGACTCCGTGTCCTGTGTACCCACAGCCAGCTTCCAAGCAAAAGTGAGTGCCAACTTTCACTTGGAGAATTTTAATAAAAAGTTTATATTCCACTTTAAGCAGCCAAGCAGGTTCAAAGTTCATTACAAAGGAATAAAAACGTAAATGGAATCTTAGACAGGTACAAAGAGAAAAAGCCAAAGAACTGTGCAAAGCCTGTAGGTAAAACATGCAATAAGGTGGCACGGGAGCTGTCCATTCCCCCGGAGGCACGGGAGCTGTCCAGTGGCCGGAGGCATGGGAGCTGTCCATTCCCCGGAGTGCTGAATCAAAGCTGTTATGTACCAAGAACCCTGATGCAGAGCTTTTAAGAGTTCACAACTCTGCCAGTGTTGGATGCTGTTAAATTTAAGTAGCCTTATAGATTTTTATTTGCATTTGTTAAAAATACATGCTCACATCAGTAAGGGGCACATGGTTGTTCACTGACCATTGATTATACTTGCAAATGTCATAGAATGTATTGCTGATACACTTAGCATCATTAGGCATTAGTGCAGGACTTTTTTTGTTTGGATTTTAAAAAAAAAATTTCATTATTTGTTCTTGTTGCTGCTTCAATCTATTTTTCTTATTTCAAGCCTGGGCTTGAACTGAACTTCTTGCAAAATATATAAATGAATAGTAGACAAAAACTTAGAAATGTTGAGTAGCCCTCTCTACCCTTATCATGCACTCCACTTGCCAACCTTCAGCAATCACCATAAGGATATAGGAAAGTGCTAGCCCTTGGTTAGAGTTGATCATCTAAAGAAGGGGGTGTCAGGAGGCTGACAGATTATGGAGGAGACAAGCCAGGGTGCTGGGAGTAGAGATTTAAGGTACCAGCCCTGGAAGTAACGTGCAGATTTGAAGAGAAAGGACGACGACCATCTAAAAGCTCCAACAACCTTTTAGGAGTATAGAGTGATATTGGGAAACCTGCAATTTGGTGGCAAAAGGAGAGGAAGTTTGGATATTTGGGAATCAAGCCCAGGAATTATGGTGGGGGGAGGGGCCAGATGGACCGGAGTTTACTTGCAGAGCTTAAGAGCTGTATTTACCCTAGGGAAGGGGGTGCAGTGCACCATCCCAGAGCTGCTCCTGGTGTATGGCGAGTACTGAAGTTTGCAATTTCTCTGAGTGTGGAGGGTGCCTATGTGAGCCCCACAGGTCCTGGAAAGTGGGAGATAAGAGTACAGAAAACGTTAGACTGTGTTTTATGATCTGTGGCAAACTGGCATTCAAAATGGACTGCGATTCTAATGATGTTTTTGCTACTGCTTTTTCTGTGTTTTAAACTTTATTTTCTGTAGGTGAGGGCAGTGAACTTTGTGTGAGTGTGTCCTCAGTCCAGTATGGGCCCTATGGATGGTTCAGTCCTGTCCCCCCCCCCCCCCCCAGCCCATAATGCCCTGAGTGTGTAATTCCTCCCCTTGATTGATTTACGCCAATGCTCCTTAGGCCTGGTAATGTGACTCCCCTCACCCCCCAGGACAGTGGGGTTAACGCTGTCTGTCCCCTTTCACTTTTAGCCTCCCACTTTCACCCATATCTGAGCTAAAGAGATGGCCAGGTTCTTATAGCCTGAATTGGGCACTGTTGGAAACAGGATGCTGGGCTTGATGGACCCTTGGTATGTTCTTAGGAGCAATATCAGAAACTTTCTTCACTAAAAGAGCGGCGATGCATGGAATGTCCTCCCAGGGAAGGTGGTGGAGACAAAAACAGGAGCAAAACTAAAGAAAGCCTGGGATACTTACTGAGGAAGTGAGGGGAAAGCCATTGCACCTGAAATTAAATTGGACAGAACAGCCACTGTAGACAGCCCTTACAGTCTCTATCTTCCCTTCTAATTCCATGTTTTTATGTTTCTAAAGTAAATGCAATAACCAGTTCCATACTGCTTCCCCCCTAAGCAGTCTCTGCTAAAAGTAAGAAACCCAAAAATGACTCCCCCATGCTCCTGAGAGATATCCCACCATTCCTCTGCTTCGCCTGTAATTTCACAACCTTTATTAACTTTCATTCAGCAGAATCTCTGAGAAGATGGCAAAAGTTTATCATTTCCCCAGCATCTTCCCAACCTGCACCTAATACAAGTAAGGCAGAGCTTCATGGCGTCATGTCTTCTTCCAGCCGAGGTAACCTTAACCATGTCACTCTGCATGTCTCAGGGAGCAACATATTACCCAGCTTCACCACCTCTATGCAGAGCATGAAATCTCTCTCCATTTTATTTAATCTCACTTATTTTTTGTCAAGAATACATGGAAGGGGAAAATCTCACCTTAGTGACAGAATTCAGCATTCTGGGATTTCCTGAATTTCCAGAGCTGCAAATTCCTCTATTCCTTCTGTTTTTACTGATTTACCTGATCATCCTGCTGGGGAACCTCACTATTATAGCCGTGACGTGCCTGGACCCTCGCCTGCACACTCCCATGTACTTTTTCCTTTGTAACTTGTCCTTCCTCGATATCTCTTGCACTTCTGTCACCCTCCCCAAACTCCTGGATATCCTCTTAAGGAAGCATCAGAGGATTTCTGTAAGGGGGTGTTTTACACAGCTGTATTTTTTTCTGTGTTTATCATGTACTGAATTTTTTATTATTACGGTCATGGCTTATGACCGCTATGTGGCGATATGTCACCCCCTGCGTTATGCAAAGATCATGAATCAAAGAGTCTGTGTACTGATTGCTGCAGGGACCTGGATTTTTGGGTTTCTGGACCCAATGACTCATGTTGTCCTTGTATCTCGCTTCACTTACTGTGGGTCCAATAAGATTAACCATTTCTTTTGTGATATCTCCGCACTACAAAAGCTCTCCTGCACCAGCACCTCCACAATTGAAAGCATAACTTATGTTTTGAGTGTCCTTTTTGGTCTACCTTTTTGTATCATAACCTTTATATCTTACATCTGTGTCATCTCTGCCATCCTGAAGATCCGTTCCAGTGAGGGGAGACACAAAGCCTTCTCCACCTGCTCCTCCCACCTCACGGTCGTTATTCTCTTCTATGGGACTACACTCTGTCTGTATGTGAGACCAACCTCCATGCAGTCACTGGATCAGAACAAGCTCTTCGCTGTCCTATATAATGTTTTAGTTCCTCTGTTTAACCCTGTGATTTACAGTCTGAAAAACAGACAGGTAAAAGCAGCCATAAGGAAAGCATTCACCAGAAAAGAAAGATTTTTCAGCATCTGTGATTGGCAAACAGCATGGCTGACCAGGAGTTAAAGGGAAGTTTGTCCAGTTCAGATCCTCTGTAAAAGGACATTTCCTTATTAAGGGGGGCGAGTGCTGCTTTTTGCAAAACATTCTTAAGTACTTGCCAGAGATGAGAGTTGTGTACAGGGTAAAATGTACCTGCTACACAGCCCCGAATCTATGGCAGTGCCTGTGAAAAACTTGCATTTCCTCAGAGATCAGAAGAAGATGGTCTCAAAATTATTTGTGTGTTCTTTATCATGAGGAGTATGTCCCCTATATACACAAAAGCAGAGAGAGAGACAGGACACTGGTCTTCTCCTTGTATTTTGAATTTTACATCTTATCTCTTTATTATTTTAAGTTTGCAGACACAGCAGCAACTTGGAAGATTAGCTATTCTCATATTGTATGAAATCACTACATTTGTCTTATATTGATTGGTAATTAATAGAACCATCTCACAATTATTCCATCTACGCTGCCATCCAACATATCTAAGTTCACATTGTAGATAAGTTTGCACAGCAGAATTACAATGCTACTTCGCAATATCTGTGCATGGTATCTTCTCCCCTCCTCATTAAAGTCTCTTTCATGCATTCTTACTTAAAGTAGTCTCAGTGATTGCAGTTCAGTGTCTTTTTTCATACCAGCAAGTTCCTTACTCTCATGTTCGGCTAGTCCTCAAGGTCAACCCATATTTTTGCAGAGTGTGGGTGCGTTCCCCTTCGATTAGCAGAAGCCTGCAACTGTGTATCCAGAGAACAGACTTGTGATCTAAAGGATTAACAGATCCAGGTCATTTCTTCACAGTGGGGGAACTTCATGTGCCCTGCAGTCCCTGGTGACAGTCATGGTCAGGGGCAGGCTTTGTCTGTCCGCACTCTCTTAAGTGGGCAAGGAAATCTTTGTTAACCAACCTTGCCTAACAGTGAAAATATCCCTCTAGGGACAAAGGTCACGGTAAAAGAAAGACTTTCATAGGGTCTATGTGAGAGTGACCCCTTGTAGCTGGAGGGATTCCTAAAAAGGAGGCTGAGTCAATCAGGAAGTGAGGACGTACCATTTCAGCTGATCTGCCAGTTACTATAGCTAGGGCATGCCCCAACATTTGACTTTCAACTTTCAAACACAAAACCTTACAACAGTCACACAAAACACTGGACCCCAATGTGGGTTGTTGAGAGTTCTAGATCAGGGTTGGCGACTCCACTCCTGGGGTGCTACAAACAGGTCTGGTTTTCAGGATATGAAGATGAATGAGATTTGTGTGTCTGCAAACATCTCTCATGCATATTCATGAGGTATATCTTGAAAATCAGATCTGTTTTTGGCACTCCAAGACCAGAATTAACTACCCCTGTTCTAGACACAAAGAGATCATGGTTGCTTCAGCACATCTGGACCCTGAGGCTCAGGGGCCTTCTTACATCATTTTCTTCAGCTTGCCAACTGCATCTGGGCCTGACCAGTTGGGCCAGTCCCTGTTGTAACCTCCTCTCTTCTACCCCATGGATGGTTCCTGAAAGCTGAATGGCAGATGCAGTTCAAAGTGTAAGACGTCAATACTCCACTGTGAGGGACAGAAAGAAGTGGAGATTCTACTTATTTGGTTTTCAGAAGCAGCGCTGTGAAACGTTTAAATTTTCCTCCTATACAAAGTTCAACTATGTATTTCAGAGATTAAAGGCAAGCTTAGGAGAACTACCTAGTTTCTGGAGTGTTTATGTATTACCACTCAATGTTCCCTGCCATTGGAGGGTTCATTTCACTAACTGCAAGACACCATACACCAGACTCTCCTTCAGTCTGAGACAAAGGCAGGCCAAACATCTTCATAATTCATTAATCTTCTAGATATTTTATAAAAATGTTAAGAAAACCTTGAAATTCAATGACTAATAAGTCCGTGCAAGGTATTGATATGATACAAATGGGTAAGGTTAAAATAAAATGACATTAGCATTAAAATCAACATAAGATAACGTACAGTACACTATTGTATTATATAGCAAAACATAGAATAGGATACATAAATGTACATGCTAGAATGCAGTATACTAGAACATAATTTTAGAAGTGCATAGTAACAGTGAATAAAAGCAGACAAAACCAAAATGGCCCATCCAGCCTGTCTAGTTGAGATTCGTACATGTGCATACGAATTCTCATACACAAACGAACACATACGTCCTCCAACTTCCTCTTCTCCCAATGTCTTTTGCCTGACCTCTGAGCAGTTTTCTCACCATTACCTTCCACATCCATCCCCAGCATGCCTTAAATCTATTACAGTAATGACCTCTACCTTCTCTGCTAGTAGGCCATTTCAGGCTCTGCTATCCTTCACAACCAATATTGAATCCAGTATCCAAGTCCCTTCTACCAATGTTTTGTAATAATCCCCAACAGCCACCAAGTTTAGTGAGGCTGTTATAAAATAAGTCTGGCCTCCCCATGCTCCTCGAAGTCCAGTTTTTAACCATTGTCCTCCCAGCCTTCTTGGAAGCCAGTTTAGGTTTGTAAACAATGGGGGTCAAGCGGATTAACCCAATACTTTGATTGCCCAATGCATTCCTACCACTGTTGCTTCCGGTTGTAACCACTGCATTATGCAGGTTAGCCCAATACTTTCTTGGAGGCCTAACAAGTATGACCCACTGCATTAGTTGATGAATGGGTATTGCGTATTCTAACTCACAAACCAAGCAGAGCTCACTTGTTCTTTGCTGTGTGGCCTGCATTGTGATGCTTTCATCCTCAAGGATCCTTACCCAAAGGGATCTACAGTGAGAATAAATGCTTCTGACTACAGAGGATTACCAGATCAGAGCTGGTGCAGTCCATCAGTTATCCTGAGGCCAAGGACTGGAAGCACATGGCTGATTATTAATATTAGCAGAGATAACTTGGCTTTTTAAAAAAGCTTTCCCAGAACTGGATTAAATTCTCCACACTTCAACCCATCAACACATCTTTTGCTTATAACATTATACATATTTATTAATTTGGAAACAGTTGGCTGAAATGTAAATATTCTCTTTTTTAATTCCCTCCCCCTTTCTGGTCCTAGTTATTATTCCCTGTTTTTTTGTAACTTTCTCAAGTCCTAATTATTGTTTTAATATTTTTTAAGTTTCACACTATATTTAATGTTGAATTGGGAAATGTTTATCACTATGTTACTCCCTGCCTCCACACACATGTTAATTGTAAACCGGGTTGATGTGATTCTTATCATGAAACTCAGTATAATAAAAATAAATAAATAAATAAATAAAATATCATCCTATTAAATCATCACCAATTCCCATGCTGTTATGCACAATAAAGAGATACCCAATGAAACATGAGAGATGCACAAGAGACCCATAAGCAAGCACTATCAATTACTGGGCCATCCTTATTGAACGTTACCCCAGAGAAGATTAGAATGCTGCAAGATTTTAAAATATTCAGGAAAAAAATTAAAGGTTTTTGTTTCTTGGAGCCTTTTCTGGTAGTGACTGAATGATTCAGATTTTTGTTAATGCATTATTGTAAATACTATTGTAGTTTGTGTTTAAAAGGTTGTAATCTGCCTCTCATAACATCATTAACATAGACGAATAATAAATGTTTTAAATAAATACAAAAATAAAGTTCCTACCCCAGAGTGCTTACAGCATAATGGAAGGCAGAAATGGTACAGGGTGGGCACCGTGATGGGCCAAATTGTGATGCTGCAGAAAGAATCTTATGAGTTGAAATGAAGTCGGAAGATTTGGAGCAAACAGAGACTCAAAGCCTCTGAACTGGAAGCAGCTTCTGGCAGCGCCGCTCGCCCTGGCCTCATTACTGAGCTCTACAGATGAAGGACCCAGTTGTGGGAAGTTAGCCTGTTTAAGGTGGGAGATACTTAGGGTAGGTCATGGCTGAGAGCTTCTGGATCAGATTTTGGAGGCAGTAGAGGTTTTCTATGCAGTGTTGGTGAAATTAGAGCGACTTTGGCTGTAACTTCACATGTATGCATTTATTTCTCCATTCTCTGATAGCACAGCTTGGATTAGCGTTCGGGGGCATTGATTATTACAGCCCTGCTGAGTGACTCCCTGCACATGGGCTCAGGGGATCAGAGTTTTGTGGGCCACTTTGCATCAGTGCATAGCCCATCCCCTTATAGATCACAGGTGCAAACCCACAGTTCTAGGAGCCTGGCACCATCATTAACCCTCACTGCCCCTTCATGCACGTGAAGGTGTGGCAAGAAGATAAGGAACCCAGCAGAAAGCTTAGGCAGGTGTCTGGCTCAAGCCAACATGAAATGCAAACTCTCAACTCAATTCTACTAAGAGGAAACTGGCACAGAGCTCAATCGAGCACGAAAACCTTAGCCACCAGCAAATAATCGGAACTATTCTCTTTGGGTTTGACAGAAAGTGGCACATGAGGTTTACCGTCCTGAGACAGAGGACTGGTATTCTGGCCTGGGGACAATACAAATCAAGAAAATGACAGCACTGCAGCAGTGGGTGCCCCCTTACCTGCCTGTCAGGCTCCAGTTCCAGGCTCCTGGGTGCCCTCTGTGAGAGATCACTGCTGACTCCTTCTCGGGAAATCCCCTCTTCCACCGGGGTCCCTGTAACACCGCCTCTCAGGAGGGAAGGGCCCCTCGCTGGTAAGGAGCAGGGGCTGTCTCTGACCCCAGTCCCTCCTTCAGAAGCTGGGCCGGAACCGTCTCGCAGTGCCACCCCCTCCAAGGCCCACATCCATGCAGCAGATGCATTCACTGGTCCCAGCTCCATTCAGGCACTTCCCAGCTGGATCGCAAGTCTTCCAAAACGAATCACAAAGAATTGACATTTCTGCCAAAGGGCTGGTGGGGCTTTTCCTCACATTCAGCAGCCGGAGGGCTCCCGGTCCTGCTCAGCTTCTCCTTTCGTTCTCCCTGACAAAGCAGTTTCAGAGAGGCATCCAGGACAGGACTGCCCCGTCCTGGGGTGGGAGCTCCCTAACCAGGGGCTAATTATTCAGGGAGAGCCTTTCCTTCTCGGAGGCTTAATGTCCACCCTTGCCAATTAGGAGGGGGAGGAGGTTCACCCCTGTGCAACTCACACACAGCTTACTAATTACGCATATCGCAGACACAGCTTTTTAATTTAGAAAAAAAAAAAGAGTATTTCTCTGTACTTCATCTCGGCAGTTTATAAATTGAGGAAAACCTTCCTTCTGTGCACATCACAAAGTCTCTGTTTGCTTATAAAAAGCCATAGCAATGCTGCCACCATCCTATGCGCTCTATTTACTTCTTCCAAATACTCCAGAGCCTCCTGCTCAGCAGCACAACCTGGGCAGAGCTCAGCCCAGCAAACAAACACAGGATGCAGCTTCACTGGGCTCTGTCTTACTTCTTCTCTCATAAACGTCTGCCAAACTTTTCCTTTCAGTTAGCAGCTCTGAGCTTCTTAGCCAGCCTGGCAAAGGAAACGTCGCTTAACTTAAAAGCCAGGCTGTGTGGAAGGTGCTTTCTTTCACAGGGCTGGTGCTGTCTCCCTGTCCACCAAAAGCCTTCCCCTTTATACAGCTGATGGCCACCTGTGTTGAGGTTATGACTCACACCAAAGCCCAGCCTCTCAGTTTCCTAAGGCTGCTGGGAAATGTGGTTCCCTGGCATCTTTTTTTCTTTTTTAACCTATCCAGTGCCTAAGCAGATCTTGCCTTTCAATTCTGAGGTACTCATATCTGAACAGGGACTAAGAAAACTATTCGGGGTAGATTTTAAAAAAGAACGCACAATTTTATAACTTGCACGCACCCGTGTGCGCATGTTATAAAATCGCGGGCAACGCGCGCAAGGGGGGGGGGCAGACATGGTGACGCATCGTCAGCTTCCCCGGTTCTGAGCACTTCAGGAGGAAAGCAGAGTATAAATACAACATGAGGAGGACAATGCGCCGCTTACCTCTGTACCCGAAACGGCAATTAAAGATCAGGCATCACGGCAAGAGTTCCCTGTTAATGAAGGAACACGGCTTACCTCTCCAGCTTTTACTGGAATCTCATCAGTAATTAACGATTCGCATCCGATAACGTTTAATCTTTACGAATGGACTGAATCTGTGCGCCATGAGCTGTATAGGGGGGAGTTCTAGTCCTTGTTAAACATGGCAAAGCACAATAAACTTACCTTTATTTAAGCACCCTGAGGCTCTGAGTTACTTCCTTATCCATCCATCTTCCCACCTGCTTCTGCCAGGGGAAAAAAAGCTCCAGAGAAGTGAAAGAACGCCCCCCTGTGGCCAGCAGGGGCATGCCGACAGGTCGGGGGACTTCCACGGACCCATACCGGGAAGATCCACTCCGGCAGGCCCGGGCAGGGCTCTCCCTGCTCGGCAGTGCTCACCTGATCGGTCCCGCTGAAGCTTCTACCTTCTCTTGCCTGCTCTGAAAGTCCTGCAGCTGAACAGTGCTGCAAACCCCCCGGGAACTCCAGACGGCAGGTCTAAGGGACCATTCCTTAAGTTTACAACGGGCTGCTGGAACTCTCTGGCGGCTTCATGGAAGGAGGACTGTCCCCATTGCCAGCTCCGTACAGGTCTCCCCCTGCTGCCCATCAGTGGGAGGTTTTTTTTTATTTTGTTTCCTACTTTTCCTCTTCCTCTCTCTTCCAGAGATCAGCAGGGACTGTGGGCCGAAGAGAAAATCTGGGGGATGGAAAGGGATGAGCGGGGGGGGGGGGGGGGCCTTGGGCAGCTCTTACTGACCCGTGAGTGAGTGAGTGAGTGAGTGAGAGCTATGAATGCTGATGAGAGACACGCGAACGGACGGTAACCAGGGGTGAAGCTTTGGCGACCGGCGCTACTGTTCACAACTTTCACACTTGTGCTAATCCAGCCCCTTTCAGCGCGTGTTACTCTGTCCTGTCCAGCGTGAGCACACGCGCTTTTTTCTGAGTAAGGATGAAATGCATCGCCCAGATCTTATCCTGATGATAAACATCGGGTCCGACTGGTCCCCTACGAGGGAGCCTGTGCCTCATCCTGCAAGAGGCAAGCACAGGAGGGGAGGTGATGCCATTTCCCAGGCATTCCCCGTAGGGTACATGCCAGAGGCTTTAGACACTCACCCCGCTCAGACTAAGGAAAGGGGCAGTGGGTTATGTGCTGGCAGGAGCAGTAACCCCCACGTTCTGCCGGTCTGGCAGGGTCTCGTCACTTTTATTTTTAAGATAAGGAATGGGCAAGGCAGTTAAGACTTCCCTCTTCGCTGCTTGGTATTTTGGGAATGATAAAGGTTTTCCAGAAAAGGATCTGGAAACCCCATGGGGTCTGGCTGAAGATTTTTAAAGAGACAAGGAGATTTTTTTTTCTTTTCTGAACATGAATTAATTCAGTTCGTGTACCAGTTGCCAGAGATCCTTCTGAGGACACAGTACCAACCCCTAGAAATTAGCTCAAGAGGAGTACATGAAGAAAGACTGAGCAGGGAGAGAGCAGAAGATCACCTTTGCAGTACAGTTACCAGGGAAGATCAAAAGAGCCGGAGACTGAAAGGTTAGAAAAACTCTACGTAAATATTCTTTAGGCAGGCATTTTCCTACTTATACCTCATGTAGGCACTAGGTGGCAGTGTAACTTCACTGAATGATTGCTACAGCGGTCCTAAAGGATCGGATGTGCTACTTAGATTTCTGCCAGGCGATTGGATGTACACAGCACTGTACAACTATAAACAACGTGAAGTCCCTTCCCCTGGGAGCTTACAAGACCATGCCCTCGAGGCTGCTCAGAGAAATGCAATTAAGGAAATAAGGGCCCAAGCCCACCAGCCGGGCCACTCTGCACAATTTAAGGCGAATTTTAAAATCCACACGCCTGCTAAAGCCGGGAGATACGCGCAGGAGTTGATGCCGGCGTGCACCACGTGGATTTTAATAGGCGCGCGGTTAGGCGCACAAGAATTTTTAAAAAAGGAGCCGGGGCATGAGCATTCCTGCGCATAAATATTTACGCACACACAGGCGCGCTGGGGTCCCCTGTCACGTAACTTTACTTCTGCTATGGATGGCTTGTGAGTAATGAAACAGGAAAAACGAGGCTGGTCAGTGGGGTTTTAAGAGTTGGGACCAAAAGGGTAAAAGGGAGGCTATTTAACTAGGGGAGCTAAAAAGTCCTGTCCTTTACCTGGATGAACTGGGAACGAGCTGGTTTAACTGGTGTCGGTGCGTGTGCCTATTGAAATCCCCTGGCAGAGGCAGCCTTTGCACACGCATGGGAACGCCCCATTAAAATTGTGCACACACGTAAACATGTATGTTATAAAATGGCCGTGCCTGTCGGCGCGAGCCAGCGTACGCGTGAACATGTGCACCCGCGCGGCTGTTTAAACGTCACCGACCCCGGGAGCGGCGGCATCGTTTCTCCGAGGATTCCAGTCCCTGCGACGTCCGGAAGGGACAGAAAACACTGGGGAGGAAGAGCGCGTGGGGCATCTGATTCAGATTGCAGAAGCTGCCCCTGTGTCACCGAAGATGGGAAAAGGAAGAATTTACCCAGCCGGGCCAGTAATGGACCCTCCCGCTGCGCCCAGTGTAAGAAGGGCAGGACGAGGGATGAGCTCAGGGTGGCGCCCCCTTTTCTGTATCTGTGTCCCCCAGTTTCTCCTCCTCGGGGGAGAAATGGAGGTGGAGCTCCTCCTGACAGAGGGCTGGAGTCGCAGGGGAAGCTTCCAGTGGAAGAAAAAAAGAAAGAGGGCTTTTTAAAAAAGTTTTTAAGGAAAAGAGATTTTAGTTCTGGGTGGACCCCACATACAGCAACGCCCCCTGCTTCCCGCACAGCTGAGATCAGGCTCTGGGACGGTGTAGAGGGGTAAGGAGTTAGAGGGTCAGTTTTCAAAAGCTGTCAGCATGCAAACTGTGGAAGTTACGCGCCGAGCACTGCTTTATACGTGTCAGATCTGCGCACTGCTGCTGAGCACTGCTTTATACGTGTCAGGTCTGCGCACTGCTGCTGAGCACTGCTTTATACGTGTCAGGTCTGCGCACTGCTGAGCACTGCTTTATAGGTGTCAGGTCTGTGCACTGCTGCTGAGCACTGCTTTATACGTGTCAGGTCTGTGCACTGCTGCTGAGCACTGCTTTATACGTGTCAGGTCTGCGCACTGCTGCTGAGCACTGCTTTATAAGTGTCAGGTCTGCGCACTGCTGCTGAGCACTGCTTTATACGTGTCAGGTCTGCGCACTGCTGAGCACTGCTTTATACGTGTCAGGTCTGTGCACTGCTGAGCACTGCTTTATACATGTCAGATCTGCGCACTGCTGCTGAGCACTGCTTTATACGTGTCAGGTCTGCGCACTGCTGCTGAGCACTGGTTTATAAGTGTCAGGTCTGCGCACTGCTGCTGAGCACTGCTTTATACGTGTCAGATCTGTGCACTGCTGAGCACTGCTTTATACATGTCAGATCTGCGCACTGCTGCTGAGCACTGCTTTATACGTGTCAGGTCTGCGCACTGCTGCTGAGCACTGCTTTATACGTGTCAGATCTGCGCACTGCTACTGAGCACTGCTTTATGCGTGTCAGATCTGTGCACTGCTGAGCACTGCTTTATACGTGTCAGATCTGTGCACTGCTGAGCACTGCTTTATACGTGTCAGGTCTGCGCACTGCTGCTGAGCACTGCTTTATACGTGTCAGATCTGCGCACTGCTGCTGAGCACTGCTTTATGCGTGTCAGATCTGTGCACTGCTGAGCACTGCTTTATACGTGTCAGATCTGTGCACTGCTGAGCACTGCTTTATACGTGTCAGGTCTGCGCACTGCTGCTGAGCACTGCTTTATACGTGTCAGATCTGTGCACTGCTGAGCACTGCTTTATACGTGTCAGATCTGCGCAGCGTTGCAGGTAAATCTGAAAGGGGAGAAACAGTGGCGGCTCAGAGCGGTTTCAGGGGAGGGATGCAGACGTTCGCACTCACGTTGCTGTTTTGCCAGACTGGGATTTAAAATTCCGTGTCCCGGTGTTTCCATAAGCAGAGTACAGCCATGTTTTATACAATACCTGCCTGTGCACCTAAACCACAGTAATTGTGCGCAGCGGCACATAAAAATATCTGCACATACTTCTGTGAAATATGGATAGAAAGTATGAGGCTCCCCGACACAGAGGCGCGTACAGAAGCGCGCGATACCTTTCCCCGTGCTCACTCCTGCGGGTGTCTGCTGACTTACTCCCTACGTGTGTCCTCCAGCGTTACCCAATCTCCAGCTGTAGCGCAGCACTTTCGGCCGTTTGGGAGCCAGACTGAAGATGCAGATGTGCTGGCGGGTTTGCAGCAGTGGAAGAAAAGCTGGGACACGGTGTAGGAGACCTGGGATTAATGGAAAGCTTTGCTGCATTTCGGCCGTCTGGGCCTCCCGAATATTTTGGGGTTGCGGTGCGGTCCCGGTTACCTTCTCAGTCAGTGTGGCCAGGCTTCTTTCGGGCTAAGGAGCAGGAGCTCAGCTACGGCTTCGAGACCTGGGAAGGAGAATCGCGCTGCACAAAGGGGAGAATTTCCCGTCACCCCTTTTTTCTGGGGCTTATTCTTCACTTGGATGCTGTCACTTACCCCGTATGTCCCCTGATGTGAGAGACACCGGGGG
This sequence comes from Rhinatrema bivittatum, assembly GCF_901001135.1. Taxonomy (NCBI): domain Eukaryota; kingdom Metazoa; phylum Chordata; class Amphibia; order Gymnophiona; family Rhinatrematidae; genus Rhinatrema; species Rhinatrema bivittatum. The sequence continues at coordinate 5,538,213 of NC_042630.1, forward strand.
GAGACTGTGGCAGCTGAGAGTGCCGAAGGCTGCAGCGCGGTACCGACAGAAGGCAAGTTGGTACATCCGGTGCCTTTCTTCTGTCCCAGTGCCTGAGGGAATCCCCAGAGTAAAAGTCACGCGAGCCAGAGGGAAGCACGGGGAAACGCTTTAAAGGTGGCCACGGCGACTGGAAGAGGCTTCCGTGTTTCGGGACCGTCTCGTGTTCGTCTCGTTCAGCCTGAGGAGCTCCTTTTAATTCATCCTTTCAAGCCCCAACCGGCGCCTTCAGCTCGCTAACAGCGAGAGGAGGACAAACTTTCTGAAAACCTGGGTGCAAGGCAAACTTTATGGGCACCGGGGCAAAACGCGTTTTTTCCTCCAATAATGGTGGTTTGGTTTGGTTTTTTTTTTGCTTTACTCTTTTCTTCCACACTTTCTGCCTTCCATTGCCCTCCCCCGACCTCTCTTTCCAGGCACCTCAGTACCTTCCTTGCCCCAGGCTGGAGGCTTCTCCCTCAGCCCACGCCTGCAGCACCGGGGCAGCATCGTTTCTCTACCAGGCACGGGCTGCAGGCATCGGCAGAGGCTTTCATCTCTCTTACGTGGTACCAAGTGAAAGGAACCTGCTTTCCTTCCCGAGGACAGACCTGGCCCATCTTCTGTGCCATCCATGTGTCCCTGGCATATTGCTCTGCCTCTCTGTTTCTTTCTTTGTGCTGTTTGCTGATTCTGATCTCTGTTTCCCTTTTCCTTTGAGCGTCCGCCCACGCTGATATGATAAGAGGCCGACACGGATGGGACCCGGTCCTGGCTTTACCCCCCCCCCCACCCCCCAGGGCCTCTCTGGGACTTGCGGTTTCCCCGTATTTCTTACAAAAACGGGGAGTACAGGTCCAGATTCAGCTTCACTCTCCAGGACAGTTGTGTTTCCCTCCTGCTAGGCCCCTCCTCAGTCCACTCCCCCCACATTTATTACTCTGTATTTATTTGGGTGTTTTACATGTGCCCTCATTCCATGGGAGAATCACCACTTCACAGGGGTCAAACACTCACAGGTATAGGATGTGGTACACAGGTATATGATGTGCTACACAGGTATAGGATGTGGTACACAGGTATATGATGTGCTACACAGGTATATGATGTGCTACACAGGTATAGGATGTGCTACACAGGTATATGATGTGCTACACAGGTATAGGATGTGCTACACAGGTATATGATGTGCTACACAGGTATATGATGTGGTACACAGGTATAGGATGTGCTACACAGGTATATGATGTGCTACACAGGTATATGATGTGCTACACAGGTATAGGATGTGGTACACAGGTATATGATGTGCTACACAGGTATATGATGTGCTACACAGGTATAGGATGTGGTACACAGGTATATGATGTGCTACACAGGTATATGATGTGCTACACAGGTAGGCATAGGCAGGCGCATACACACGGTTAGTAAAATAGGTGAACGCTATAAATACAGGTGCACATCAGAGGCAGACGCACAAGATGAAAACATAACCAGATCATAGGGGGCTGGGAGTGGAGGGGAACTGCTCCAGATAATATTTGTTCTTGGTTATCTGAGTCATGGAGAGCTGGAGGTTTCTGTCAAACGCTAGGCATTTTTGCACAGCCTTAGTTTTCAGCTCCTTCTTACATTTCTTTTTTGTCTGTTATTGTTTGAAGATCCTCTGGATGGAGTTCCATAGTTTTCGGCCCGCGTGGATATTTCCAGGGCATCAACACAGGTGAGCCCTGACCCACCCACTATGAACTCAGACCCACCCAGCACCCAACATGGGGCAACTTATGAAGCAGACTCATGACCCCTGGGCCTTGACTTGTACATTGCATTAAAGTAATAATTCTACACAAAACGAGTGGGATAGAAGATTTCTTTGGAACTGTTTTATGTGCTGTACAAACAGAGGAACCCTCTCTCTGGACTGAGGGGGTAAACGATTAAACTGAGTGTAAGTGCCGATCATACCATGACATGCCGTTAGCATGTGTTTGCCTTGCCCCCTTTCTGACAGAGTGTACCACAGTCCCCAGTCAGCAGTGAGCAGCTGCCTCCTAGGAGTGCTGAGAGTCAGTGCCAGAGCAGGCTCCTGGGGTAACAGGGCATCGTCAGAGTGCAGAGGGGCAGGACCTCCTCTCTCCCTCAGCTGCTCTAATAAGAGGCAGAGGGAGGGCTGTCCCTTCCCAAGCCAGGGGTGAGAGGGTGATGGGCTGAACGCTGGGCTGGGGGAAAGGAGGCGGACAGCGTCATGGAGCATGCAAGAGTCAGTAAATGCTGAGAGACTGAATCTGCCAGTGTCTGGGAGAGCAGTGAGGGATCAGATTAATCTGTGCTTTGTAACTGGACCATCACTGGGGCGAGGCGAGGGTAAAGCATTTAATTCAGATTATACCTATCTGGCGCTATGGGAGGATACGAAAGACACAGTCACCCATGCTGCAGGCACAGTCAGGGCCAATAACAGATTGAACTTTATTCTATATATTTACCGTAGGGTCCTCCCTGTGTTTCCTTTCACCACTTGAATCTACATCTCAACCTCAAGCCCAGTCGAAAAATTATTCTTGGCTACACGACAGAGAGATTTACATTTCCTAGTGGAATCCCTTGGAGAGCTCAGAGCCTGTCCGTCCAGCTCCTCTCACAGACCTAAGAGCGAGTGAGAGTTATGAATGCTGATCGGAGACACGTGAATGGACAGTAGCCAGCGTTGAAGCCTTGACGATCATAGGCACTACTACTCACAAGTTTAACACTTCTGCTAATTCAACCCCTTTGAGAGTGTGTCATCCTGTTTTATCTAATGTATGCACATGTATTTTCTAAATAAGATGCCAAAATGAAACACCTCACTCAAATCCTTACAAATAACCACCATCCTGCTGATATATCTGGCGAGACTTTGTACATGATGGCAGGAATGACTGGTTGACCACTCAGTCTTCTAAGTTTCAGATAATTTAGGAAATCTTTCCATGTAATATGCTTTGTGACTAGCTTAGAAGAATACAACATATCAATGTCTATACATAAATAATGCTCTTTATTGGGATTCTGATATGTTCATAGCAGTATACTGCAGTGTTGACTCAGTAATTGATTGAAACATGAGCTTTCAAGGACAGATGAAGTGGACACCGTCCTCAAAAGCTCATTCAATAAACTGGTTAGTCTATAAGATGTCACCCAACCTCCTGTTATGGAGTGTGTGTGTATCTTAGAGACAGGAAGGAGAGGAGACCTCCCTAACGTGGTCCCGGCAGAGTGCAGCAGGGTGAGTGTGCATCCCACGGACAGAAGAGGGACAGGATCTCCACAACATGGTCCCAGCAGAGCACTCTAGCGTGCCAGAGAGAGAGGGCGAGAAGCTGCTCTCCCAGGGTCCTGCTGAGCAGCCGTCTTGGTCTGGAGGGAGCAGCTCTCACAGCTGTGAAGCCCCGATAAGGACTCGGGGCTATGATAAGGCAGCTCCTGCAACCTGCCTGCATGCGACACGCGTTCTCGAGAGCTCCACAGGCACAGAAATAAAATGTACTCACCCCCCTGAGTTGATAAAGACCTCTCTAGAGGCAGTTGGGGCTCCCTGCTGCGCTGCCCCTTCTTCATCTCTCCTGTTATTATTGATTGCCTGAGGGAGGGAGCAGCCGTCCCTGTCAGAAAGCAGCTGTTGACCCTCTCTTCATGGCTCTTATGCTCTTCCCTCTAACATCTGGATTCTGCAGCGCTGCCAGAGAATCCCTTCTGTCTAAGTTTCATCCATGGGGTATCCTGCATGTGTGGCAGTGCTTCCTGTTTTGCACGGGGGATGAGGGCTGTGTTTGCCACTCCCCTCTTCAGGTGGTCCGTTAAAAAGGCTCTTCCCCAGCCAGGGACCTGATCACTCTCACTTCTGAGCCGGTGTCAGACGGAGGCACATCTGTCCCCTGAGAGTCATGAAGACTTCCGGCCACCAGCAGCAGGTACAGCCACAGACAAAGTCTATCTCTCTTTCTCTCATTTTAATTTCCTCACTGTGTGTTACCTTCTCTGCCCGTCCAGGACTGGGGGGGGGGGGGGGTCTCAGTGCTTGCAGGACCAGGGATGTCAGGGCTGCATGTCACAGTGTTCAGGGCGTCAGGGCTGGGAGTCTCAGGGCTGGGGCTCTCAGTGCTGGGGGTCACAGTGTTCCGGGCTCCAGGCCACAACGTTTGCAATCTTGGTGCCAGGGGTCTCGGGGTTCAGCGTCTCAGGGCTGAGTCCTTCATGGCGCACGTCTAAGGCTGGCATCCAGCTACGGATGGGCTGACCCAATTCTGGTTTTACTCCCTACTGCCTGCAGGGGGCTGTAAATCCTGATTTCCCTATGAAACACAGGAGTTACACGTCCATGCGTGCAGTGGGGCAAGAACCAGGTCCGGATCAGCCTGCTTGGGTCAACCCTGGGGAGGGCGTCCTGGCCATAACGGATGCATCTGCTGCTGCTGCTGCAGCTCTCCAGTCTACGTAATCAACCATGAGCCGGCCAGGAGCTCCCGAGTCAATCCATGTTTACCCCATCTCTTGCCTCTCCTCGCTCACTCTGGGCAGCCACAAGCCTGCGTCAGATTTGCAACTCGGACATTCTCAGACCTCGAACCTTGTGTGCGTCTCCATCCCTCCTTTAACCATCTCCCTGCTGCGCAGCCTGCTCTAAGGTTACCTTGTAGGCTAGCAAACAGAAGACTAGCCCAGAAGATTACTCTGTGTATGATTAGTGCACCACACGGGTCCCTTCTTATGATGGCCAATGGTGGCAACCTCGTTTAAAACAACGTCATAGGTAACCTAACTAAACAGCTCACCTGCTGCTGATGTTATGGCGGAACCGAGGGGCCCCATGGTTCTCTCTCTCACTGCGCTACGATCGGGCCCCCACCACCATCACGGCACTTCCACTTCCCGGAAAATTCAACAATCCTGGGGTGGAGCTAGGGAGGAACATCAGGACAGATTTGGAGCCTCTGCTCACATAACCTCCCTGTTCCCAATTCATCTGGATCCCAAAAAAACATCTGCCCCACTCTGCGGTCCAGGAAGACGTTCAGCAGGGGAGAGCCAGGGGGAATCTGTGCCTGAGGGAGCCGGACGAGGAGTGGGGGGGGGGGGGGGGCGTCTTCTTTTCTTGCCTTCCTTCCGAAACTCATAAAACTTCTGTCTTCTTAATAAAATGCATCTGGGCATCCCAACTGCTCTGAAGACAAAGAGGAGATGTGAAAGCTGCAGGGGGCGGAGGCACAGACAGGCTCTCAGATTATTAATATTAAAGTCTGTGAGTGGAATGCTTGCAGCTAAAAGACTAACATTGCTTCCTCACCACAGCATCCGTACCTCGCAGTAATGCCAGCTCTGCAAAAGGGATCTGGAAAGCCAGGAATAAACAGAAGTGACTGGGGGGACCCTCAGATGCCCCTCACTCCTGCCCTGCACATCCCCTGCTGTTCCAGTAGGAGCCCCCCTGCACACACACACACACACACACACACAGTTCTGCCAATGCACCTCACTCCTGCCCTGCAGCACCTCCTGCTATTCCAGTACTGAGACCCTCACACACAGCTCTGCCCATGCACCTCACTCCTGCCCTGCAGCATCCCCTGCTATTCCAGTACTGAGACCCTCACACACACACAGCTCTGCCAATGCACCTCACTCCTGCCCTGCAGCACCCCCTGCTGTTCCAGTACTGAGACCCTCACACACAGCTCTGCCAATGCACCTCACTCCTGCCCTGCAGCATCCCCTGCTATTCCAGTACTGAGACCCTCACACACACACAGCTCTGCCAATGCCCCTCACTCCTGCCCTGCAGCACCCCCTGCTATTCCAGTACTGAGACCCTCACACACAGCTCTGCCAATGCCCCTCACTCCTGCCCTGCAGCACCCCCTGCTATTCCAGTACTGAGACCCTCACACACAGCTCTGCCAATGCACCCCACTCCTGCCCTGCAGCACCCCCTGCTATTCCAGTACTGAGACCCTCACACACAGCTCTGCCCAATGCACCTCACTCCTGCCCTGCAGCACCTCCTGCTATTCCAGTACTGAGACCCTCACACACAGCTCTGCCAATGCCCCTCACTCCTGCCCTGCAGCACCCCCTGCTATTCCAGTACTGAGACCCTCACACACAGCTCTGCCAATGCCCTCACTCCTGCCCTGCAGCACCCCCTGCTATTCTAGTACTGAGACCCTCACACACACACACACACACACACACATATATATATATATATACATATACAGTCGTTCTGACAATTGTACTCAGTGTGTGTGACCTGCATGTGATGCAAACACACACTTCCACCAGGGTATAGGTTCAACCTGTGGTTTCAAGACATTTCTGAGATCCAAGAGAGAGAGGAAGTCACACGTGATCACATGACCCGGGCCTCTAATGAGAGCCAGAGAAGAGAAAGGACAAATCTAGAAAAGAAATGCCTTTTGTAGCAGAGTCATAAGTCAGTGAAAGCTCTCTGATGTCAGGATCCCAGTTTTGCTTTTCTTTATCATTCCAAATAATTTCACCAAAGGAATCTTCAGAGCTGAGCTGCAACCTTCTGACCACGGGGACAGCGGTGCCCCTTGTTCTCTCACCCCCTGCCGGATGCAGCCTTTTCAATGGCCATGGGAACAGCAGGCTCCATGATAAGGGCAGGTGGAAAGTCCATCTCTACGCCAGCTGAGATTCTCCTGAAGGCTCCTGCAAGATCCCAGCGGCCGGGAATGGGAGATGCTGCCACCTGCACTGACAGAAAAAAGGGTCCACATGAGAGGCAGCAAAACGTACCAGTTCCATGGCCTTATGGTGGTCTTAAAGGGATATTTAGACAGATAAAAAACTTTTTTTTTTAAAGAGAGGAAAAGACTTTGGCAAGAAAGGATTCTCACACCTGTGGACTCTTTTTCTATTTTACATTAAATTCTACAGTGAAAAAAAATTTGCAAGATGTGAAATGCTGCTGTGAACTTTTCTGTGTTGGCAAAATGTGCAGGTTTCATTTTCCTGGCCTAGAACTACTGCTATGAAACATGTATATAATAGTACAAGATGTACGCAGCCCTGTACAGATACAGAGAGAGCCGGTCCCAGCTCCTTGGACCTTAAGGTCCACACAGATGAATAAGAGAGACAAGAATTAGAGGTGGGAGGAGGAAGAAAACAAAGGAATGAGATTTAAGTTACAAAGGCAGATTAAAAGCTGGGTCTCCGTATTGCGTTTCCTTAATAGTAGTGATTATATTTACCCCCTATTCTAGGTTATTTTGGGGGGGGGAGAGTTTTGAGGACAGAAACCACATTATGTAGTTAGGAAATGCTGCAAGACATAAGGTCTCTGCCCCAGTAAAGAATCTATTTAATAAAATCAAAAAATGGGGTGGGCGAGTGAAGGGCAAGGTGGAAGGGGCAAATCAAACCCTTCCTGGGCACAATAGAGGCTCAGTTCTTATAACTGGGGCAGGATAAAATGCTGCTCCCCACCTGTCCTCCTTACATGAGTTACTCTGTATCACTTTATATTAAGGACAAAATGCTGCTCCCCTCCTGTCCTCCTTACATGAGTTACTCTGTATCACTTTATATTAAGGATAAAATGCTGCTCCCCACCTGTCCTCCTTACATGAGTTACTCTGTATCACTTTATATTAAGGACAAAATGCTGCTCCCCTCCTGTCCTCCTTACATGAGTTACTCTGTATCACTTTATATTAAGGATAAAATGCTGCTCCCCTCCTGTCCTCCTTACATGAGTTACTCTGTATCACTTTATATTAAGGACAAAATGCTGCTCCCCTCCTGTCCTCCTTACATGAGTTACTCTGTATCACTTTACATTAAGGACAAAATGCTGCTCCCCTCCTGTCCTCCTTACATGAGCTTCTCTGTATCACTTTATATTAAGGATAAAATGCCAGCTCCCCTCACTGGCTGCTATACATGAGTTACTCTCTATCACTTTATATTAAGGATAAAATGCCAGCTCCCCTCACTGGCTGCTATACATGAGTTACTCTCTATCACTTTATATTAAGGACAAAATGCCAGCTCCCCTCACTGGCTGCTATACATGAGTTACTCTCTATCACTTTATATTAAGGACAAAATGCTAGTCCCCTTCCTTTCCACTATACATGAGTTACTCCCTAGCTCTTTACATTAAATATAAAACACTGCATCCCCTCAGTGTCCCCATGCAGGATTTATGCTCTGTAACTTTAAGCTAAGCACACATTACTTGGTCTCCTCATTTGTGTTGGTACACAGGTCCCTCTGTGTCTCTTTTATCCACTCTTTCATCCTGCCTTTCCTTCCTCCTCCCAGGCTCGTTTTGAAGAACAGAAGTTGTCTGAGAGGTGGCAGAAACGTCTGAGGAGGCTCCTGCCCCTGAGTGCGCTGCTGACTGCCGTCCTGATCGCCTTTGCGGTGCTCCTCACCTTCACCGTGCAGAGCTGCAGCCGGGGTATGGGTGGGGGACAGGGGGACATTGCCCTTGGAATCACATCAGGATGATTTGCTGATACGTTGCTGATCTCCCACCCTCCTCCATCATTTTCCCTCCCACAGAAGGCTAAAAGAAGTTTTGCTGTTTTGTTTTTTTTATCCTGCAGTTTCCTGCTGTCGTTTGGGCTTTCAGCTCGGTTGGAACCGGACCTGGCACATGGTGCCAGGAGCCTTCATTCGCAGCTATTCAGGGATATTTCCCCTCTATTTTATAAAAATACCCAAGATGCCCAATCTGGTCATTGCAACAGCAGAGCTGGGGCAGCCAGACACAAGGGCTCTCTCCAAGCCTGCAATCCCAGGCTCCAAATCTGGCCACTAGCTGTGGCCACTGCACGATGGACAGGATTCCCTCCCTGCCAGAGGTGTATTAAAAACCTCTCATGCTAAATATCTGCCCATTTGAGGAGTGGGAGGGGGAGGTTAGCCCTAATCTATAATTTAAAAGTTAAAATTAAAATGTTTCTTCTGGAATTTGCAGGCTGCGAGGGATCAGCAGTTAGATTCACCTTGCCAAGATTTAGATATTATGGACAATTCTTGGCAAAATGGTAAAGGAAGCTGTAAGCAGATCTGTGGTAGAAGGGGCCTGCAACGCTCTTGGCGATACCGAGAGGACGTCCTGATGAGTTCGCTGTCTTCTGTTTGCTCTTCCAGGTCTCAGAAACTGCGACGCCCATGAGTGCGAAAGCCTGCAAGAGATATTCCTGGGCTCCAGGGACCTGGCCGCTGACCCCTGCCAGGACTTCTTCAGCTACGTGTGTGGCAACTGGGCTTCCAGGCATCCTGTCAAGGCGGGCACAGGGTCAGCAAGTACGTTTAGCAACTTATGGGAGGAGAACCAGCGCATCGTGAGAGATCTGCTAGGTAATGTGGATGCTGCACTGCCCAGCAGGGAGACGATGGAACCACACCATCCTGCGCTGTGATGTCACAGCGCCTCCCTTGCACTGTGACATCACAGCCTATCCCTAGAACACCCTTAAAGGTAAATTTTCCAGAGGAGCAGGAGAGGCTGGCATCATGCAGTCCTGTTTCAGGGAGGTGTATTTCCTGCTTCCCTTAGGAGAAATCAGAGTTGCAGGGTCTTGTGCGCACTGGCGGGAACACCAGGACCAGATCCGCCTGACCCTGCCGAGAAATGGAGCTGAGTGACAAGAAAGGGACATGCATGAGATTATACGCCCAGAAAACAGGGACAGGTTAAGATGTGGAAAACTGTCTGGAGCATCAAATCAGACACCGGAGTGGGGCGTCTACTTAACCACATAAATGCCAAGAAAATGGTTTCATACCTAAGCTAGACTGCACGTCCAAGTATAACAGACCAAAAAAACAAGCTGGCTATGTCCACTGCCTCTCACCCCATCCATGTCCATGGACGGCTCACCATGGCTTGATGCATCTATGGCCAGGAACCAATGATGCATTTAACTCCACGACTCTGTCCTCCTTTGAGATGTTGCGCTGCCGTGTCCACCTTGGGATGTTTAGCTCTCCACACAGGCCAGGAAGTGTGGTGCCCTCACAACACTAATGTTCAATCCATTTGGGTTTCAGAAACTTCACAGCATGGGAACGGCAGCTCTGCAGAAGAGAAGGCCCACAGGTTCTACCAGTCCTGCATGAATATTGAAAGGGTCCAAGAGCTGGGTGCACAGCCCATGATTGAGCTGATTAACAAGGTCAGTGAATGCTATGCTCTCCCATCCTAGACTTACTCTGCCTACAGGTTGCCCCTCTCTTTTATGTCCTAACGTAGGACAGTGATGGTGAGGTTACAGAAGAATGGAAAAGAGATGATGTCCTTTTGATCCAACATTCAACTAAGGTGTTGTGTTTGTGGCATTGTGGACCCTTGGTCGCTGTGGAGATGACTCCGCCCACAGGGAGGAGCCCCATGGAGAACCACAGTAATAGGCTAAGCTCATATAGCAGACAAGGAATGAATGGAAGGCTTTATTGTACTGCAGTAGATGATATGAAGCAGGAAGGTAAGGCACTGAGGTCCTCGAGGTGCCAATACATTCAACAGTCTTGGATGTAGAATCTCACCCAGATGTTCAAGATAGGTGGGCACCCGCAGTGCAGGCAACACCGAGCCTGGTGGGTGGAGTTGGAGCACCGGATCATAGAGGTACTCACAGGAGTGTAGGCGTCTTCCTGGTAATGAGATGGTGGGACTGAAGGTCCGTGGTGCAGGATGCATAGACTGGTAGGCCCTCCAGGAGCGAGTACCTGATAGTCCGGAGATCCTAAAATGAATAAGAGAGAGAGACCCCGAGGAGCGGTTGTCTAGTTAGTAGAGGCCCCGAAGGGTGGTTGGAAGTAGAGACCCCCGAGGAGCGGGTGCCTAGAGCTTCCAATTTAGAGAAATTCTAGGGAGCCCATTGCTTTCTAATTTAACAAACTCAAAAGTTCTTGAGATGAATTGTTTTCCAATATTCCCCTGAATTCTCTGGGGGAGGAGGGGAGTGGGGCAGACACAGGGACACAGGGACTCACACAGCCCTTCTACTAAGACCCTTGGAGATGGGAAAAGACAGGATGAGGAAGGATAGGGCTGGTTTGGGAATCCAGTGATAGGGTCAACCACGATTCTGTTCACTCTCAGAGCTTTGATACAAAACCGAGCTGTTTTGGGACATCAAGGGTCTGTTTTCTAGTGCGTTGCTACTCATTTGCCTGGCATGGGGGATGTACCATTGAGAAACTGATGGTTTTATATTTTAGTATTTATTTTGCTGATCATTTTAGTGTGTCATGTTGAGGTTTTTTGGTTTAGAAGGTTTTTTTATTGAATTCTGCATGTATTTTTGTAAACTGCTTAGAATTGTATGATTAAGCAGGTAGAAATGTTATAAATAAATAAATAAAATCCCATGCCTGCTACCTTTTAAAGGCTATTTTCACTTCTGAAAGCATGGAACCCACCTAGAACCTTAAACCTGTTCTCCTAATAGCTTTCTCTTTTCCAGCTTGGAGGCTGGAGCGTCGCGGGACCCTGGAACCGAACAGACTTCAATAAGACTCTGCATGTTCTGATGGGGGAGTATAACACCTTCCCTTTCTTTAAAGCTTATCTGGACTCCAGTCCACGGAACCCCAATGCCAGAATCATCCAGGTGCTGTATATAGGACCTGGGAGCAAAAGAGGCTAGGGGCTGGATGTTTTCCTCTGGGGAAGGTGATGGGGTAATGCCCCAGGTCATTAGATGGCACTGCACCCTAAAGGTTTCAAAAAGAGTTGAATGCCAGGTAAAGAGGCCTCAGGACACAGAAGTGTCCTGAGGCCTCTAAAGACAGATCTGTGGAAACCCCCATCCATCCATAACTAGAATGCTCTCTGCCCCCCTGTGGCTTCTCTAGATCCACATTCCTACTGTATAATCACCATTCAAGTAGCTGTCTGGGAAGACTGATGCCAGCAAAAGTGAAGAGGTAGGATTACGTGCTATGCAAAGTACATGCAGATGTATGGCTGACTGTCCTCTGTAAGGCCACTAGAACACATCAGCTCAGAAATTAGAGGAGGATTTACCCTAATTCCACCAAATAGAGGTCCAGAAGAGTCACCCAGTGATTTGCACATCACTTTCCACTCTCTCCTTTGGCCACTGGGTCACAGTCTTACCCAATATGGTGGTCGTAAGGCAGCAGCTGTTCCTCCTCCTATCTGAAGCATAAGTGACCATGGCTCATTAACGGAATAAGTCACTAGCCTTTTATAAGTGAGGAGGCGTAAGAAAGATCACGTTTGAGCTGAGATTAACCAAATTACAGCCAACCCCAGCTAGGCCACCTCATCCCTTACCTCCCTCCATCGGCAGCAGGTTTATTGATATTATAGGCCCGCTTTTCCCAGGGGTTATTTACCGTTGCCCGCCTAGGTCTCTTAACCTCTTCAGCCTGAACGTCCTTTAACTCAGGGAAACCCACCTTAGGGGTAAACCCTTAAGTACATGGTTATTTTATGCCAGACCTGTGGGGATTATGCAGTAGATGTGGATGGCTGCTTCTATCATATTTCACATTGGGTCAACCATTGCTGTCACTTTTATTTCTTAGATCGACCACCCAGATTTTGATATGCCCTCAAAGAGCCAGTTTGCAGATGAAATGGATTACCCAAAGGTATAGTGTGCTCTGGGTGAAGGGAGTCCTCCTCCTACCTGTAGCAAAACAGTGGGATGTCCAAAATCACCAAACATTTCAACAAAATGTCTGCAGTTCCAAAAAAAATGAAAAGCTGCATCTTTAATTTTTCAGAAACTGATAGGCTGTAAAGACCAGAAATATCCTCTAGTCTCAACCTCTTCTCCCCTTCCACTGCAGTACCGTTGACCCTACCGGTCTCTGGCTCTACTCTCACTTCTCTACAGCCGAGGATCATCTGTGCTTGTCACATGTCTTTCCTGGGTTACAATGGTTGAAAGTTCCGGTAGCCATCTTGGTCCAAGCTCCTTGTTCAAATATCACAACTTCCCAAGGTCACTTGAAGGAGGGATCTATGTGGTTTCAGTCACCTATCCATGATATGATGGACTGTAGTCTTACTGAGATCGTGCCATCTGCACTAGGCAAGGAGGCTGTAATGTTGATTACATCCCAGCTTTACAAGACAAGTCAACATTCATGGATCACCAGTAAAAATACACAGAAATTAGCTGGAAAGAAGTGATATTATACTGTCCTCCTAAAAATATATTCCTCAGCAAGCAAACTAGAAATGTCATTACTTCAAAATTTGTAGCCTGCCAAACGAAAGGTTACAATGATGATAACCATTAAGGACCTGGGTAGAAATAATAGCTTTCGAAACAAGGGATATTTCCAGATGTGAGCATCTAGGACTATTGCACCCTCTTCCTCAGGCAATGAATGGGACCTTCAGCAGTCCCAAAAGTCTGCATCTGGATATAATCATTAACCTTAATGGGGGCATCTACCCAACTGCTGTGCTGGTTTTCTGTTAACTAATTATTCTGTGGGATTGAAATGCCTCCCACAGAACACAGTCATGGCTGTGATAATTCAAAACATCCACATTTCCACATATGCAAACGAATTCTCTGGGTTCTGGCAAATACAATTGTGATTCTTTGTCCGCTGTAGGTAACAATCCAAGAGGCCTCTTTCCCTTTGGAAAATGCTCTCCTTAGCCTTCTTTTGACATTCTCTCTTTTTTGTCTTTTTCTCTCTCTCTTTAAAAAGTTTTCTTCCTTTTCCCTTTCTTGTTAGAAGTTGTTTCATGTTCCATGTTTCTTCTCATTCCTTTTTAGTTCTTTCCTTTTTCCTCTTTCTTGTCTTTTGTCTTTAGGTCTCCTCTATCACTTTTTATCTTCTCTCTTTCTCGCTCCCTTTCTATTTTGACTGTAGCAATACCCAAAATTGTGAAGAGTAGGATTTTTTTTGTGCAGCGTAGGTGAAACTCGGTTCCTCAGCAAAAAACATGTATCTTGTCTCCCTCAACTTCCTTTGTAGGGTCTGAGGATCTATCTCAGCTACCTGATGACCCTCGGAGAACTCCTGGGTGGGAGGGAGAATATGACATCGATCCAGATCCCAGCAGTCTTCTCCTTTATGTCCAAGCTTCTGAATGAGGTCACGCCCTTGGCGGAGCGTCAGGCGAGGGGAATGCTCTTTCAAAACACCACCATTCAAGAGTTACAGGTAGAGTGCTAACTAAGGTCAACAGTTCACCACACATGTGTCAAGAAGAGTTCCAGTTGACCACAAACATTGGTTTGAGGACTTCTACTTCCCTTTGTTAATGATTACAACATAGTAGAAACTCCTCATACTGCTACCAAGGAGACATTTCCATTGTCTATACTCCCAGTCCCAGGGAATCCACTCCCCTTGCACTACTGAGAAAGATCCTGTGCAGATACTAGGAAGATGTTTTATTTCCTCAGATTGCAAGTGATTGAAAAATGACTCCTTTTTCTGTCTCACAATTCCTTGTTTCCTGCTTGTTTCTACCTAGGAGTTGGCACCCTCCATTGATTGGCTGTCTAGCCTCCGAGCCGTGTTTCACCCCCTGGCTCTGAATACCTCTCAGTCAATCCTGGTGCATGACATGGAGTACCTGAAGGGAATTTCTCGCCTCTTGGGGCAGTGGCAGAAGACGTAAGCTGTGATTGCTGACACCAAGTAACTCTCAATGGATTAATTAGCACAGTGTCACTGGGGTGCAGGCTCTTCTATGCCTCCTCTTCCCCACTAGGATTTACTAATAGATTCTAGGTCATGTGGTGCAGCTGAGCCAGTCCTGTTTTAACCCCAGTGAATCTATGGCCTTATTCTTCCAATTTCTGTAAGGAAAGCAGGAATTGCAAATAAACAGATGCAGCGCGGTGTAACTGGGACTGGCTCAGCCTGCCCAGCTGACAGTAACTAATCCTGATTCTTTATATGTTCTGTTCACATGTTATTTTATCAGGAAACTTTTAAAAGTAATGAATTACACAGAGGTGCACTTTCCAATGCTCCATGCTCATCTACTCCCTTTCAGTGTAGCAAATGACCCTTCTCATCTCCCCCTGTGCCTCCCTCTATCCTGTGTGCTGAGCAGTGAGTTGTTCATGATCTGTAATGTAATTCTCTCCCGCCACCACTTTGAGCTACAGGAAGAACCTGCGAGGTCTTGATAGTTCATGTATCACATTGTTTTTCTTGGTGCTTCAAAAGGTATCACTAAACAACATAGTCTCCCATTTCTTCCAGGAGCAATATGGCTACTTCATCTCTTCACATAATCTTGGCAGTGCTCACAAATTTCTCATTTACTGCTAAAGGATAACAAAATGTTTATAGATGTGCCCTTTCAGGGTTCTTTGACATTGCCTTAGGAAGGAGCATTGTTCCCTTGACAGAAGCTTAGGTTGATTCAAGATTTCTTTGGATGATTGTGCTTCTTGTTAGTTTCTTTGCCAATGAGCTGGATTGATGCAGCTCTCTACCATGAGTTTATTTTCTGTTCGATTGGTCACTTTTGGAAGATCTTAGGTTGGGTGAGTTCTCTTGTAGGTCCATTGAATTTCCTGCTGAGTTGGTTTGTGTGTTATAGAGAACAGAAAACAGCATGCACTCAGTTATCATGCTTCTTGTTGAGATTCTCCATTGATGAGCTTTGGTTTGGTTGAGTACTCTACCATATGATCTTTTTAATTGTGTTACTTATTGTGTTGATCATCTGTTGAAGAGGACAGACTCAAGATATTCCGGGTCATCAGGTTTCTTGTTGAGATTCTCCATTGATGAGCTTTGATTGATTGAGTGCTCTACCACTGCATTTTCTGCTGAGTCAGGTTCCTCTCTTAGAGTTTGGATGGACTTATGGATCCTATGTGATTTCATCTTTCTTGTTGGGTTTCTCTATAAATGAGCTTGGACCCAAGCAGGGCTTTCTTCTCATGGGGCTGCCAGTTGGACGGGTCACTCTGTTCATGAATCTGGAGCCTGGAGCTCCTTGTAATCATGGGCTATTTGGTCTCTGTCTCTTTTCCAGCAGTTTCCTGCAGATCTACATGATCCTGTGCCTGGTGCAGAACCTGACCCCTGCTCTAGATGATAGGTTCCAGAGGGCCCGCAGGGAGCTGAATGAAAGACTGAAGGGAAGCAGTACTCAGACAACGGTTTGACATTAGTCCTTCTCTTCTTCCATTTTCAGAGACTTTCACATGTGACTCCATTTCCCACACATAAGAACTCACCCCTCCCACCTTAACAAGTCCTACTTAGTGGTAAAATAGAGCAGCAAGGGATAGTTTCTAATACTTGGAGGGTAGGAAGACCATCATTCTCATTGACCAGTACACTTAAAGTCATGTTGTCACTAGATATGGTTCCACAAACCACCTCCAGCATTCATCCCTCCATCTCCTTGTCATCTTCCAGCATTTAATTAATTAAATTCCAGCATTTAACTAATTAAGGAATTACAAACCTCTCACTTAACTTCCTGCTTTTAAAACATGTTACTTAGTACAAGTCACACTTACCACCTCACCCCAATGACTTTTGTTTTCACGTCTATACAACTTTGTATAAAACCATTATACATATCAATTTATTGCTTGAATCCCTTGTACATATCTTATCCCCATGTGTCTGTCCTCACCCTCCCCCCGCCCCCCCCTTTGTCATGACTACCCCTACCCCTCCCTCCCTAAGTTATTTAGTTTCTTGCTCTGTCTCTGCATTAGTTTCTTGCTCTGTTACTGCATTTATGTTACATACTGTTATTTGTAAAGGCTTCTGCCTATATATCTTATGGTTGTAAGTTACTTGTAAACCGGCACGATGTGCAAACGGCTGTCGGTATATAAAATTAAATAAATAAATAAATAAATAAAAATTTAAGTTCTCCTTGTTACCCCCCAGTAATTGCTACTTATCCAGCTAAGTAGCACCACCCTGATTCACCCACTGCCTGGTTACTAGATATCCGGCTAACTACTTAGCTGGCTAAGTCCTATTTATCCAGCTAAGTAGCACTGAAAATTGGCCTCCTTATCTTTGAATTTCTGAATTTTTATTTCATGATCTCTTTTTCTCTCTTCCTGTTTGTCTCTCCCCCACCTTTCTTTCACTGTGTCTCATTGACTTCCTCTCCATCTCTCACACACACACATTTTTTCTTGTTGATATGTAGACTCCTCTTTCTATCTCTCTCAGGCCTCCCTCTCTCTCTCTCTCTCTCTCATGTTTCCCCTCTCTTTCTCTGTCTCCATCTTTCTTTCCTACTCTTTCACTCACACAAACACGCACTCTCTCTTTCTCTGCTTAGGTGCTGATTCCTCGCTGGAAGAAATGTGTGAGTGAAACCAGCAGCTTCTATGAACCTGTCGTGGGAGCCATGTTTGTTCGAGAGACTTTCGAACCCAAGACCAAAAAACTGGTAGGCCTCAAATTCTGTACAACTAGGATCACTCCACAGGGTTGCACCAATGCAAATGTTCTCCTATCCCCAACTTATTCCACTCTTGCCCCCCTCAGCAACCTCCAACATCCACCCATCCTTGATCCCCTCATCACCCTCCAGCATTCACCTTTTCCTTGTCACCTTCCCAATATTCACTCCCCTCCATGTCACAACCCACTCAACTGTCAAACTTACCCGCTCCTCGCCTCTCCCACTTTCAGAATTCAGCTCTTTTCTCTCGCCACCAATCACTCACAGCTTTTCTGGTGCTTGGGGTGAGTGGCTCCCTCCTCCTCCTCTCTGTTGGTAGCACTGGTTGAGCCACTTTGTCTGCTGTGCCCCCTCCCTCTTCTGCCCCCATGGTAAGAAGCAGCATGGGCTGGGAGAGAGAGGGGTGAGTAACAGCTGAGTGTGAAAGCTGCTCTATAGTGCTGGCAGCTAGCCTGGCCAGATTAAAAAAGAAATACAGCCAGTTTGCAACCCTGTCTCTCTCCTGACCTCCACCTCCTTCTACTAGGAAACAAAGAATGAGAAAAAAACCTTTCCACTAAAAATTCGTTATTCCTTTTGTCCTGGTTTCTCTACAGGACATGGCACTGAGACAGGGAATGGTAAATGGTTTTGTGCTTCTGATGTCCTGCTAGTCTAACTCAACCTTAGCCCTGCCTGACTCTATCGCATCCTGTTAGTCGTCAGGCTCCTCTCTGCCTTGGTTCTCTCTACTCCTACTTTCTTCCCTGTGATGAATTCTTTTCCACCTGTACACCTCATGTTTAGGGGCGTACCTTGAGGTTCAGTTGTTCAGCCACTTCTCTGCTTTACCTCCTTCCTCTTGGACAATTCATTTCTAGCTAGATGTACTAAGTAGTTTTTCTCTTGGATACCAAATGGAAAAATGCCTTCATCATTTAATCCAGCTAGCCTTGGTGACTAACCTTTTTCTATCCTAAAAGTATTCTCTCGAACTCCCCCATTACCACCTCCATTCATTCTCTTTTCTATCTCAAGACATCTCACCGTTCCTACCCCCATTCCCACATTCTCCTAACATCTGTCTCCTCTTTGTCCCAGGACACCTTTCCATTCCTATCTTTGTTCCCCTTTGCTCTTCTAAAAACACAGGAAGTGCCATGCTAGATCAGACCAATGGTCCATCAAACCCAACATCCTGTCTGTTGATAGTGGTCAATCTGGGTCACTTGGTAGTATCCAAACCAGCTAATCCAAAAGGGGAGATCCATTCCCTGTTGATCAATACAAGACTTCTCTCTATCTCCTCCCATTCCCCCCACTTTTCTAACTGCTTTCTCCTCTCTGTCCTACCATATAATTGAATCACAGGCAGTGGCATCTTTTTCTCCAGTGTCAGTGTCTCTCTGCTTCAGACTCCAGTGCCACACCTCTCCTCCCATTGCCTATGAGAAATAATCTTATCCTGATGTGTATGTGCAGCAATGTTTTACCATTTTAATGCCACATCTGTCTTAAATCACAGGCTTCCTTTTGTTTATGGTTTTGCTATGAAAATACGTTTTTTTTTCACTGTGAAAATTAATCCCCATCAGTACGCCAAATTTAAAACAGTTTCATTGGCTTTTGAAACAGATGAGAGGAGAAAAATGATAAAGTCTTCAGCTTCTTAACATTTTTTGTCCTCTTTACTTTCCCAATGACATAATTTCTTTGTTCAGATTGTCATCAGCAATCCAAAAATATTGTGTATTACAATATGTTAGGATCAGCCCAGACGGTGGTCCCATGCAAGGTATCAAAACCCTGCATTTTCCTGAGGAGAGACGGTCACAGGCTCTTATTAGATTCATTCCTGCATCTCTGTCAGTATGTCTGTCCTATCTCTCACCAGCAAACTCTTTTCATGGTCATGTCACATCTACTAGGCAGAAGAGATGTTCTCAGAGGTGCGAGCTACACTCCGCAGCCGGCTGGAGAGCCTGGAGTGGATGGATGAGCTGACACGGCAGGAGGCGATAGATAAGGTGACATCTTGTGCACGCAATCATCTATCTCTCATGTCTACTTTCACCCATTCCCATGTCTCTAGAGTAACATGGGACCTCTGCAGCATTCCATAACACCCTAAGGAGACCCAAGCAGGCTCTGATAAAAATACTAAGCTCAGTTTAGAATCTGGTGATCAAAAATGGCCGCCAACTATCAGAGGGCATCCCAAATGGCAGCTGAGGTGGCTTTACTACTTCATCCTAAATTGATGCCCTTTTTGATCCAAAGTAAAAATTATCTAAACATGGAGTTGCATATGAGTTTTGAGACCAAATAGGTCCATTCTTCAGATGTGAAATGTTTAACAGTGTCTTTAGATAATCTGGCTAACTCCAAAAGTTATCCAGAAAAACCCTTTGAATATAGACCTCATTGAATCCATGCAAGCAATGAGAGAAAACCAGGACTGAATCAGTCTGACCTGAGAAAAAGGAGCCAGTTGGTCACCCACCATACAATCTGGTTGGAGTTTAGGAGAAGGGAAAGGGAGGTTAAATAATTTTTACTTACGTTCATACAGTAGGTGGGTGAACAAGGAGAGGAAGAGAAAGGGGACTCACAGTTTCACAGTTACATTAAGCTTATCTGAGAGCTCTCTGGGTCTGGTGACGTCAGATCTAGTTTTTATACACCCCTCCCCCCACTCTCCATTGCATGCTGGGTCTTGTAGTTCTTAGAAAAGTGGGAGTTGCCACTCAAGAGAGACATGGGGTAAAACTCAGCCTGTCAGCTATGAAATGGTTGGGCAACCCTATCCTACCCCTTCTCCTACTCGTTATGTGAATGTCCTTCATGAGGATTATTGAAATTAATGCACATTTTAATTATGCTCTTCATATTTGGTTTAGTTATTTAATTCTGTGTGTGACGCTGAGCTGTCTTCGTTAATGACTTGCAAACATTGGGTTCACTTTAGTAGATTAGAAATTCTCATTCAGATAAGAATTGTTCCATAGCACACAGAATGAGAAACGGTCCTTTTGGAATAAATGTTCAAGTGGCAGATATTTTCATTACCAAAATCAATTCAATGTTTTGGGGGGTTTTTTTCAAGCTTGAGTCCATAAAGGTGCAGATTGGATACCCGCCCCAAATCCTCAACACCAAAGAACTGGATCGTGAATACGCAGAGGTAAAACCCAGGGGAAACTCTCCCTCAGCCCTTGCTCCTCACCCCAATTCTTATTTCTGCCCCCATCACCCCCACCATCACAGTCAGCACTCCTCCACCATTCCCTACTTACATCCCCCTTACATCCAGCTCTCCTCCACCATTTCTGTTCTCTTTCATTCTCTTGTCTATGTATGTGTGTCTCTCTTTCTTGCCTTCCTTTTTCATTTGTCCTCAGTTTGAACCCCATGAAGACACATTTTTTGCAAATGTACTGGAGTTCCTGCGATCATCAAGGAAGTGGATTCACCTTGGGCCTATGGACACTCATGGAGAGGAGAAGTATGTATTCTCTATAGGATGAGTATGTAACAAGGATAGGAAGAGTAATAACTTGGGCAGACACAGCTGGACTACCTCCCCTCCCTCAGACCTCCAATGCCATGTCCACCTAGACCTCCATTCCCTCTCCTCTTTTGAAGTTCATGGCTCTCGGCCTCTCCAAACATAGCAGTGGCTCCTGGTGATGACTTGGAGTGGATCCTGGTGGCAGCAGTGACAGGTTCCTGCCTCCCACCATCCCCCCATGAATTTTGCCATCTAAGCCACCTAGAAGGCCTGCATGGAAATCCAGGCCTGGGCAGCATGAGGACAGGAGGAGTGTGTGTTGTTGGCAGTTGGCAGAATTTGGGTGCACCCTGGACAAAGTTAGCATATAGCAAGGACAGGATGTGTCTGGAATTTGGACTGGATGAGCTTGTATGATAGACAAGTTGTGTACGTATCGTAGACAGAATGAATGTGTAGCACGGACAAGGGAGTATGAAGAGGAAGAGATTGCATTATAGATAAGAGGGGTTTATCCAAATCATCGTCATCGTTTATTTGTAGTTACACTTTTCTACCAACAGAGTTCAAAGCGTGTGGCAAGGAATTGTGTTACAGAGAAGGAGATTTGAAATTCCATAGGAGCATGGCTAATTTATAAAAGAACTGGGATTACAAAGGGAGTGAGTAATGATAACAATTAACATATGGTTTAGTAACAGACTTATAGTTCGAGATCTGCTGGCGAAGCATCAAAGAACGGAGAGCTAGAGGAGGGGGAAAAGAGGAGTCATCCACATGGAAAGGGCAATGCAGTTATCAGTCACTGTAGAGTTTAGAGTTGAAGCTCTCTCTTTCCGTTTCTTCCAGTTGGGAGGTTGCCCCTTCCTCTGTGTATTCCTACTATTCCCTGCGACACAACGCTGTGGTCTTCCCTGCAGGCATGTTCAGGAGCCCCTTTTTCCACAGACATTTTCCAAGGTACGCGGGGAAAAGCACCTCCTCAGGGGGAGGAGGAAAGGTACGCAAGAGACTGTATGTGGGGGAAAGGGACTGCTCATATCTGCAAGGGAAAGGCGTTCCCCGAGACACGCTGGGGAACGGAAGCCCTCCAGGGGATGCTGGGAATATGGGCCTCCCAATAGATGTAGAGAAAAAGGGAGCGCCCCAGGTATCCTGGGAAAGGAGCCTCCTAAGGCATGCTGGGAAAAGGATGGCGGCATTCATTGTGCGAGCGCCCGGATGGTATAAAGAGCTCCTGTACTTCCAGGAGCCAGAGGCTGGCATGTGCGGTTTACGTAAACTGAACTCTCTCCCCCACCCATCACTAGCCTGGGAGCCAGGCTCACCACACATTGCAGACGTCAATCTGTCATGCAGGGATGATGAAACGCTGCCATCTTGTGGGATTGCAGACTCATTTCCTGTGGAGAAAATCAATTTAAAGAAAACTTAAAGGAGAAGCCACGCGCAGACTCCTTTTATTGTCAAACCTTTGTAGGTGTTTTGGTCCTGAAAATGTAAAAGTATGTACATACCATGATTGTGGGGGTCATTTTAAACATAGGTCACACAGTCCTCTAAAAGGCCAATTCTGTGGGTAAAGCACCAGTCCCAGACACATGCACAGATACAGACAGAACCACACCCCCTCCATGCACATGTGATCACCTGTATGAAGCCCACACACACTGATATGTACACTCACACTCCTGCATGCATGGTCCAGGACCAGCCCTTTCTGTACTAACATGATCCGTATTTATCTTTCAGCGCCGTGAACTTTGGGTCCGTTGGCATGTTTATGGCTCACGAGCTGCTGCACGCTTTCTACGAATATGGTGCGTATCCCGAGTAATCGTGGATATCAAGTGGTGGCCCAGGGGATTGTGGGAGCTGAAGTGTATCCTGTATCCAGGGAACCAAATCATTCCATCTGTCATTACAGAGATTAATAAAGAGTCCCCTGCAGTTTCAGCCCCTGCGCTCTCTGCTTGTTGCAGGAGTCCTGTCCAGTCTGCAACAATCTCCCAGCCCCCAGCTCCCCGCAGACTCCGTGTGCTAACCCTTTCACCTGCTCCTTCTCCTAAGGGTCCCAGTTCTCACCCCCCTTTCTTTCTGAATGTCCACAGTGTTCTTGGGTCTTGCCAGTAAGCAAGGGGACGCACTGGAAGAGGGCACCCACTGCCTGGTGGGGCAGTACGAGCGATACACCTTGCACGGTCTCACTGTCAACGGCACCGTGACCCTCCTGGAGAACATGGCAGACAGCGACGGCCTCACCATTGCCCACCAGGTGACCACAGCCGTGGGAGGGGGATTCTTGGCAAATCGGTCCCGGAGGGTTCACTGCCTCAAGGAGACAGACGGTGTTTCCGTACTCACATCTCCTCTGACACAGTAGGATAGAAACTTGCAGACAGCCAGGAAACCAGCCATTGGCAACCAGTAGTCCAGACGGTGTGTCTCCTGCTGATAGGGGAAATCAGCAAGGCCTCTATTCAGGCCTGAGGGGGGATATGATAGAGGTCTTTAAGATCATGAGAGGTCTAGAACGGGTAGATGTGACTCGGTTATTTTCACTTTTGGATAATAGAAGGACTAGGGGGGACTCCATGAAGTTAGCACGGGGCACATTTAAGACTAATCGGAGAAAATTCTTTTTCACTCAACGCACAATAAAGCTCTGGAATTTGTTGCCAGAGGATGTGGTTAATGCAGTTAGTGTAGCTGGGTTCAAAAAAGGTTTGGATAAGTTCTTGGAGGAGAAGTCCATTAATGGCTATTAATCAATTTTACTTAGGGAATAGCCACTGCTATTAATTGCATCAGTAGCATGGGATCTTCTTAGTGTTTGGGTAATTGCCAGGTTCTTGTGGCCTGGTTTGGCCTCTGTTGGAAACAGGATGCTGGGCTTGATGGACCCTTGGTCTGACCCAGCATGGCAATTTCTTAGGTTCTTATGTTCTTATTCTCTCTTTCCTTATTTCTCTCTCTCTCTCTCTCTCTCTGAATCTCCCTTTCATCTTTGGCCATCCTCTTTCTCTCGCAGATTCGGATTCGGGAAGCTTTCTTGGCCTGACAGGGTTGTCGCCAAATAAATGCAGAAAATGTTTAAAATAAAAGGGAGGAAAAACATAAGCACATAATAGGGAAAACCGCTGTGAGATGCAATAACGTCAGAAAGCCCCTAACAGCGGAGGACGTTTGTAGTGCCGTCACTGAATCTTCCTTCTCTCTTTCAGGCCTACAAGAGCTGGCTCCAAAAGCAGAAACATGACAGAGTCTTACCGAAGCTCAGGCTCAGCCCCCCTCAACTTTTCTTTGCCAGTTTTGCCCAGGTAACGGAGGGCAGGGGAACGGTTTTCTTCAAGAGAAATCTATGCACGAGTTTCTCATGCCCCGCAGCCAAAATCCTTCCATCTGGATTTTGTATTTCTTTTGCAAAGGCAAGAGCTGTGGAAAAGTCCATCACCGTGAGGCAAACCCTCCTCTTTGGGCCACAGCACTGTGGTGGAGCCTGCATGTGCGGCAAGAACAGGACTGCTGGGGAGGGGGGGGGAGACCACTGCTATCTCTGTTCCTGGATCAGGGATAGGTAGGTCCGGTCCTGGAGCACCACAAACAGGTCTGGTGTTCAGGATATCCATGTTTTGAGGTAAACATGCATGCTCTGCCTCCACTGCATGTAAGATTATCTCATGCATATTCATTATGGATATCCTGAACACCAGACCTATCTGCGACACTCCGAGACTGGAGTTCCCGATCCCTGTCCTAGTTATTATTATTTGTGTTCACGACACCCTTCTGTTGATGGGTTTTGCAAATGGACTTTCTCGTTTGTCGCCACTCAGGCCTTCTGCGGAACCGAGAACACTGAAGGACTACAAGAATCTTTGTTCCGGGACCGCCACAGCCCCTCCCAAGTCCGTGTCCTGGGGGCTATCGCCAATAGTGAGGAGTTTGGGGGCCTCTTCCAATGTCCAAGAGGCTCCCCCATGAACCCCGAGAGCAAGTGCCGCATCTGGTGATTCCTGAAAGAGGAGGAAGGATGGCCAGTATGGGCCAAAGCAGTAAAGCATCAAGGGAAGCACTGACATCGCCTCCGCATGACCTTCAGCTGCATCGTTGGCGATGGACAGTACGTAACGCTACTCAGAGCACAACCCCAGGGATGTGTCTACAGAGATCCCTACATTGTTTAATGCCAAGCATTTCCTGAACTTTTTCTTAATTTGAATGACTGTGTTTTTTATTTTCCTGCTTCCTGGCTCTGAACTGACACGGGAAATGGCATTTGTTGAAACTAAGAGACCTGCAATCAACCTGTGAGTCCTCAAGATGGTGCCCTTGCTCCATAAACATTGGAGTGGTTCTTCCACTCAGCATCTTCCTGTAGGTTTCATAGACCGATCTTCTTTTACATGTTCTCCACAGTAACTCCTCCTTCTGTAGGTCTGTAATCATTGGTTCATTGGCAAAGCTTTGGTGAGCCAAAATAGCAGAGCTGTTGGCATCTCTCAAGGAGCGGACCATGCCTTAGAGCCAAGTGTGATCATCGAGTGCCTTCCTCCTCCTCCCTCAAGTGAGATGGGATTTCAGAGTGGCTAAAATATGCAAATGAACCTGGTTCTTTTCCTGCCCCCCAAACAAATCACATGCAAATTATCACTCATTAATACTCAATATATATATCCCAAAAACCAAAGCAAATCAAAATCTACAGGCCGATAGAGTTAAGCTCCAGGCCCGGGTGGGAAACTCTGTGATGCACCCTTCATCCCTGAGCTGTAAGTCATTGCTGGATTTTAAGGTTTCCAGTTGGCTCCTGGTCAGCAGGGATAGGCTGAGCTGAACTTCGTTTTCCCTCCCAGTGGCTCCAGCTTTTTAAGGAGAAACTTCAATTTCAAGTCCATCAACGCCACAGGGTCGAAACCAGGGCCAGCTCGGTCTGACTTGGTGCTCCGCTGGCGAGTCCCTTTAGAGAAACCAGCGTGAAAGAGCAGGGCTCCAGCGCCGGTGGTCCCAGCCAGCCCGACCCCGGAGGAGAGCTGCCTGCCTGGGAAGAGCTGGGGCCTGGATTTACCCAGAGACAGCGAGTCCCTCTGGTTCTCAGCCCCATTCCTCTCCCTCCTTCCCTCTCTTATCGTATCCGTCATGCAGTGAAGTGACAGTGAAGGTGCCCTGCTCAGCCCCCGCCCCAGAGGTGGCTGCATGCCTTTCACTTTGCGATTCTATTTTGACAGACGATGTACAAATACAAATTATTATCATTACAGATAACTTTTGTAATAAAGCTATGCAAATCGTAGCCATCTCATGTCAGAGCACTGTTACAGGGACTGATCCATTTGTCACTGGATCCATGGCAGGGACTGATGTCTACAGCCTTCAGTGTTATATTAAGAAATAATGTCTGACTTTGTGTTCTCTTTCTGGTGTTAAGTTGATTTATTTATTTGCAAAGGCGTGCACGGTCATATAATGTGTTAGGCAGAAGGGAACCCAAACGTCTCTGGAATCGGACCTTCCCTTGACTGCCTAACAGCTCCCTCTTTCTCTGCCAGGGTAATCCAGGGAACAGTGAAAAACAAATTACCTGCTTTTCATCCGGAGCCAGCTCTGCAGTGATGAAAAATATTCCTTTCCAAACTCAGATCTGATAATCAGCTCAGGATTGCAGGATCAGCTCTCTTTCCTAGTGCGAAGCTGTAACATCCCACCAATATATTTTCTGTCCATAAAACAACGGCTCCCCAACTTGTCCTGCTGTCTCCCCACAACTGGCTGAGTTTCCAGGAGTATCCACAGCGAATACGCACTACTTTAACTTTGTCTATTTATTTATTTTATTTATTTATTTAAAGGATTTATAATCCGTACGATCTAAAGTACTCGGCGGATTACAAAAAACACACATAATTAAAACACCAATAAAACAAACAATACATAAATAATAAGCAACTGCAACTCACTTAATGCAGTCTTAAAAAGAAATACATAATAAAACAGAAACAAACTCATAACAAAATTAAACAAAACAAAGAGAAAAGCAGCTGCTTAAGATTTCATGGAGCTGAATGCTTGTTAAAAAAAAAACATATATAAAGATTTTATTGGTTCCCTAAGGGTGGAGTAATAGGAAATCAAGCAGATTTTGACTGGTACATTGCTCCAGAGAACGTGGCCTGCTGATGGAATGTCTAATCCATTTTGGTCTTAGTGGTTGGTATATTTTAAGTAGATGACTAACGCATAGTGGGGTCTCATGGCTGAGTGCATGGTGAACTAGTGTTACGATCTTAAATTGTACCCTCCATTGTGTTGGAAGTCAGACCAGTGCCTACAAGATGGGCGTTATGGGGGTCAAAGAGCCTGGGATGAGTCTGGCTGCTTCATTCTGAACTACTCAAAGGCACTTCAGTATGTAGCTGGAAGGCCTACATATAGAGAGTTTCAGTAACCTAGTTAGGTTATGACTAATGGCTGAATGATAGTTCTAAATTCATGCACAATTAGCTATGGTTTGAGTGTCCAAAGGACATGAAGCTTGCTAAATACATTCATGGCTACACTTTTTATTTGATCTCGTAGTAATAGATTTGATTCCAACCGAATCCAAAGATTCTGAACAGACATTTACATTTTTAGTGTATGATCTTCAAATTTGGAAGATGTTGTAAAATCTGTAGAAGGAAAACTACTAAGGATTATTAGCTTGGTTTTACTGACATGTAAAGCTAATTTGTTTGCATACATCAATTTATGGAAAGATCTTAACCAATTACCAACAATGTCAAGTGCATCACCTATCGTAGTGACGGGGACAAAAAATTGATCTGGGTCTCCAATGAGTGCAGGCCACTCTCGTGCATTGTGCATCGTGGGTATCCTGCAAACTCATCTGGCTGTGAGGTGGCCCAGACACACTTGGGAAACCCTGCCCTAAAAACCTGTCCAGCTGATTTCTGGATGTATTAAGTGACGTAGCCATAACTTCTGCTGGCAAGATGCTCCATAATTTCATGAGTAAAGAATCCCTTCCTCTGAAAGTGGGGAAATCTGTCAGTCTTCTAGGATGCCCACTGATTTTGTTTGCTGGTCCTGAGAGTAAAAGAGGAGGATAAGAGGGGTGTGGTGAGGCTAAACTCACCCCACGCATGGAGAATGGAAACTGCTCTATTCTCCATAAATTCATTGACTCCATTGGGTGTAGCACTGAAACCGGCTCAAGCAACGACTAGAAAAGTCCCGTACACTCCCTACAGAATGCAACGGTTTTGTGCTCAAGGATGAGAGGGGAAACACGAGTAAGAAGTGCTCACGGTGACAGGAATTAAAGGACCACTTTTATAGTGATACCACCTGGGAAGCAATGTAGAAACAGATCCTTCACTCCTATGTTCCCCTTTCTTCCAGCTCCTTCCCTCCCCCCCTAAATATCCCAATCACTGCAGTGACAGGATCCACAGACCGTGACTCTCTCTGGAACCCAGGACCCTTAGCCTGTCCAGCAGGTGTCACCATTGTGCAAATGCCAGGGCTGCCTCCTACCCAGGGTGCACTGCATGACGGGGACACAGCCCAAACTGGCCTAAAAACACAAGAATAAGCCAGATATAAAACACACAAAAGGCATCTCAAAGTGGATATCCCAAAGAGCGAGCGGGGTGCAAGGCACAGCCTCATGCTGGATGCCCTAAGCTCATTTTAAATAGGTGCAATGCCTAAATCTGCCACATTTTGATCTACTGCTGCGCCCAGTGCTGATGCATCTAACTAGATGCCTGTGCCTGTTACGACCCTCAGTCAAATACAGAAGGAGATTTAGATTCATTTCTGAACTGAACAGAAGGGTGGGTGGTGCATCTGTAGAGGTCATCATGACTTCTTGAGCCACATATTTTCATGATACTCAGGTGTGGAAATCTGCAAAATATCTGTCACGCATGCCCGAAATCAAGTTCCTATTATTAACAATTTTGCATTTGTAGAAACCTGAAGGGATGTCCCTTAACCACCATGCTTGGGGTATTGGTGATGAGTATTGTTGCAGGGATTAGTAAGGGGATTGTATAACTCTTTGAGAAGGAACTCTACAGAGAGTGAGGCTCAGGTCCTAAATCAGGTCATTCCCATTATCATTCTGCCCTTAATAAATGGTTAGAATTTGTTACTTAACCTCTACCTTTCCTCCAATGATGAGTGATGCATGACGAGCTGAGTATGGGAATTCTGTGGATACCACTTTAAGTAACAGAGAATATATCTAGGGGGGGTGTGCTCTGGTGTTAAAAGAAAACAAAACTTTTTGTGGTGTGGGTGGGAGGGAGGATGTTTGAATAGAGGAAGAGAGGAATACAGCCAGAAGGGGAAAGTCCTTGTGGTCCATCAGTAGGGCCATCCTTTCAGGGGGTCCCTACTAGACTCCCAGGCAGTGCTGTCCAGCCACACAGGAGGATATCATCCCTTCTATGGACCATTTTTCACTAAACATTAAAAATTAGTCAAACAAGAGGTGTAGAGGACCTGACCCAGAGGCAACAACTGAATCTCTCCTGCAGGGCAGGTGGATAAAACACTAAAATCCTTCCTTTCACCTTTGTGGCCAATCTGCCTGCACCTCATTAAAACACAAGTCCTTCCACCCCAACATTTCCCCTTGGACCTGCAGATGCCTCCCTCGAACCCCTAGTCCTTGGGATTAAAAAGGGTCTCACTCGAAGGGATCTTCAAACATAAAAACTCTTTTTAAATTCAGTTCTGGAGCCCCCAGCAGTCAGAAGTTAACAAGCAATGATTTCTCAGGGTTCACGGCTTCCTCACGGCATCGCAGTAGCAGCACAACAGCAAAGAATACGTTTCTCCCCTTCAAACGTTCGCCATCTCATTCCTCTTTCTCCAGCTCTCTGACACATGGGCAGGGCTCAAAGTCCTTCTTCAGAACAGAAGCTTTTCAAGATTTGCGTCCCCCAGGTCTTTAGCGCAGTTACATTCTGGACGCTTTCTACAAACAGGCCGATGCAATATGGTGCGCTCAGGCTAGCGCACAGTTTAACCAGCAATTGGAAGAGCGTTCTGGATGAGCTAGGCTATCAACCGATGCAATAAGGGGATTAGCGTGTCCAAAACGCGCATCCAAACTCACCCGTAGCTAATAGCGCTCATCGCATGTAAATGCCACGTAGATGAGACTATTGGCCATTTCTCCCTATGCAAAAAATTGCCCTGTGCCCAACACATACTTTTTAACACAGCAAATGTATTGCCAGCTCCAGAGCTGGCGTTAAATCTCGCCGCACGTCACGGGAGCACTATTAAACAATAAACAAAAAATCCTGCTTTCTGTGGTTCTTCCTACTTAGTATTACACAATACTAAGTAGGAGGAACCACAGAAAGTTGTATCAAGCCAAAATGAAAACGCTGTGATGGTGACCTCTCCGTCCTGCAGCTCTGCTGCCTGCTGGGTTTGCTCTACCTGTGCATCTCCTGCTTCGAGTACCAAGGGCAGGAAAGCTTTTTGAGAGAATGAACAGTCTGAATGTTAGAGCGCAACACCATACGCGCCTGTCTGCGGTGCTCCTCCGTCGCGTCGACCGTGGCAGCCAACAACCGCAGTGGCTTCCTCTCTGAAGCGCGTGATGTGAGACGGGCTCTCCACGCCGAACGCCCCCACCGGAAGTTCCCGGGGAAGACATCAGCAGCAGCCACTATGAGTTGGTGTTTTCTGCTGCTCAGTTTGGATTGTACTGCTCGCCTCCTTGCCTCCTGATCCTGCCTTGTGGGGTCCTTGTTTGTGTCTGAGTCCTGTTCTTGTCTCTTCTTTGCTGGCCTTGACCTCCTAACCTGTTCCGGACTTGGATTGCTTTTCACCTGCCCTGACCTTCTGCCCTTACATGCTAGCAAATAATTGCCAAACTCACAAGCTCTCCCGATGTTCACCCTGCCCTTCTTAAGGAACTATTACACGAGACGATGCAATAAAAGCATTTACAAACCTTGTACACTCAGTTTTGAGCTAATTCTTCTCTGTCTCTGTAAAGGTTTTATACAATTTCTGATTATTTGGGGAGTCTTGATTTTCCAAAGCTTACAGGTAGTTTTGAAGATGCATTATTGCCTCTGTGGAGATTGTCATAAAATGTTGTATGCTTGTTATTTCATTTAAGTATACAGTGATCGGTTTGCCAAGGTGTAAATATGAATTTGTGATACAGATATGGTCCAGCCAAGGTCCATTACTACTGTATTGGAACTTGACCCTTGTGCTGTGCTGTGCTGTGGTTGGCGCAGTCTAGGGAGTGAACCCCATAGGCCCGCAAACAGAACTGGACAGGAGCTTCACCATTACCAGGCCCCTTTCTCCACAGCTTGAGCCCTTGGGTTCTGAGGACAGGAAGGGCTTCGGTGATGGTTCCCACAGGGCAAGGAAAGAGAGAAAGTCCAGGGCTAAACTGAAGTCTGGGCAGGCAGCGAGCAAACGTAGAACAGGTCCAGGCCGAGGGCCAATCCGAGAAGACTATCTGAGGCTAGGGCAGGTAGAAGACAGGGAGGACTGGAAGAGGCAGGACAGGGAGAGGAGGCAAGGATAGAGCAGGCAGGATGAGGCAGGCCGGGCAAGGCAAAGGAGACCTGGTGCTGAGGCAAGGAGAGGAGTGCGCTGGGGGACTGAATACCCTGCCATGTGATGTCGTCATGAAGCACCGGGATGGAAACTGAGACAATGCCCACCGGGTGGGAAGAGCCTGAAGATGGCGACATTCATGCCGCAAAGATGTCCCGGTGAGGGCGGACAGCCGCGGGACAGTCCGCGACCGGCCAAATGCTACAACAAGTCAGTTAAGAGATGTATTTATCTATTTTCAGTTTAGGGATTCATGAAGATCTGCATTCAATAAGACACAACATTAAAAAAAGCAACAAAATGAATATTTATGACATCTGACATCTCCCATAAGCATGAGGATTGTTTGGGCGTGCGATATCTTAAGATATTGTGCTCACACCCAGAGGAAGCAAGATATCATTGAAACAGGAGCATCTGGCTGGGGTTTTAAACAACATCTTGAAGAAATCTCAAAGGACACAATTATTTGAAATGTAGAGACACCGATTAGATATTAAAGATAATACAGATACAGATAGTTTTCTTTACATATATATTTGCTCTACAGCATTTTTCCCTGTATTGATATAATTGGATATGTAAAATACTTAATTGTGCAATTATAGATAGAGCAATGTGTATGCGACATGGTAAACCTGCGTGATGTAGAGTATACTGTGTTTTTATGGAAAAAAGTTTTTTTCCACAGTGTTTTCTAGATTTTTTGATATTGTGTGGGGTTTATGAATTTTTATGGGTATATTTGACATTTAAAGATATGAGCATGTCCCATTACATTTTTGATAATTACCTTTATCAGAAAATGGTAAAAAAAAAAATGTAATAAAGATTTTGTAAGGCATTTTTTATTTTTCCCTTTGTTTATATTTTTTGGTTTACCAATTTTTAGGGATCTTCTGTGGAGCATAAATATCATTCATTTCTACTGTGACTCTGTACACTTACCCCAACAGGCTCTACACCTGGTATATGCACTCTGTTGCACAGATTCTTCTCCAACCGAAATAACCTTTTAATTATGCATATACAGACTGAATACTTTCACATCATCCCTGTATCAAAGAATCCAAATTTACCAACAGGCCCCAGCACGCCTCCCCATAAACATCCAGGAAAAAACTGTCAGCCCCCCTTGGAAAATGGCTTACCCCATAACCTTCCCCAACGGCGTCCCATTACTCTATGCAATGGTCACTACTCATCAATGACACCGTTTAATCACAAAGCCACCCAATAATCATGCAAAAACACAAGAAAACGCATTAATAGAAAGCACACTCACTGATGGGTTATGGACGGATTCGGCCACAATCCAGTTGCATCAGGATTCTCCCACCATCCTCTGTCTTAAATCAAAACATTTACATGTCCCAGTTGTCACCTGAAAAAGAACAAAACAGGTTAAAAATGATACATCTCTCTCTCCTTAAAGAAGGTTACTCCACTTGTTATCTTCAAAACATGTTTCCACCTGAAACAGAAACTTCAGCGCTCTAGGATATAGAATATTTCACACTGTGGCCATCATTAGAAACACTCCATCCCCAAAACATAAACAAAACTCACTACTTCAATGTAGTAGAAGATGATCTCTACTAATTTATTTTATTTAGATTTTACACTGAACATAAAGAATGCCATTTCATCCCCAAATCCAGCTTTGTTTTACTATAGTCAATGCTCCACTGAACACACCTGTGACTGAGGGATGCACAATAAAATTCCACCATCACTTTACAAAATCTTCAAAAACTTCATTACTTTGAGACGATCTCTCTGCAACTCTCCATTAACTTCTCACATGCAGCTTCGATGACTTCCATAATCCTATAAATCAAGGAAGAAATAGAATAGAATTGAATTGAATTTAGATTTTTATATTCTGCTTTTTGGCACTTCAAACTATATATCAAAGCGGATTATATTAGAAAAAAGAAGAAAAATAAAGCACTAATTTCAGCTATAGTCAAATTATATATTACAACTGAAATATAATATGAGGTTAGTAAAATATACATATATATGTAAGACTGAGAAAGCCAGAAACCATTTTATAGGGTTTTATTATTTTTATACTAAGGTATTTTTCAATAATTTTTTCTTTCAACATTTCCCCAAAATCAAATACACCTCCTTTCAAATAGGCGGATTCTTTCCCAGAATAAACAATTTTACAAATCAAGGCCTGGATTTATCAAAATATGGTAAATATTGCATGTGATGGGAAGAGGGGCGTGTTTTATGGAAATAGGAAGTTAGTTGCAATTTGCACTAATACCGATGCAAAGAGCTAAATTACTGCAAATTGTGATCTTTTTTTTGCACAATTTGTGCAATGTCCTCTCAGCCTAGCTTGATGGACTCTCTACCTGGGTAACATCAAGCTATTTGGAGAGAACGAATTGCACAAATTGCACAAATCTCATCTTTGGGTGAGTTTCCTCACTCCAAAGGTCATCAGATCTTCACAAGAGAGCACTGTTCTGTTCATACATCTCACGTTGAATGTCAAAGTGGCCCCTAACCCCCTACACTAATACCTAAACCTCACCTCAAGTTACTAGGTGAGCCTTCCATAGAGATATAAATACGTATCTAGTGTGAGGGCATTACGGCTATTGTCTCTCTCTCTCTCTCTCTCTCTCTCTCTCTCTCTCTCTCTCTCTCTCCCTCCCTCCCCACCCAAGGTCTCAGATAGCTAGATGGGAGCTTCAAACTGGCATCTGCAAAAAACATCACAAGGGGTGATACAGCTTAACACTCCTGAAAAAGTCGTAGCTAAAATCAGCATTAAAGCCATGCAATAGGACTTTGCAGAACAGTAAATCCCTAACTCCTCCTCTTTTTTGGATTTGCAGCACACCATACGATATGGTGCTATCGCATGCATTAAAGGCATTTTCGCATGCGATAAGCCCTTAATGTATGCAAAAACGCCTTAACGCATTTTGATAAATGAGGGAGCAAGACAGCTTAGAGAATGATTGAGGTGTTTCTCTGAAATATAAAGTCAATTTCAGGTGCATGGAATAATATCCCAAATTGTTGGTAAGGGTTTGTAGTCTGGTCAGATAATATTTTTTAACCAGTCTCCTTTATTCTTCAATGGTCTTAAACAATCTCCCGTAACTGAGAACTAAAAACCAAGCAGAGAAAACAACACACCAATAGCATAGAACCATCATGATGATATTGAATTTTGCTTTTAAACATTAGAGTCCCAGTGCTTCAGGTAGGAGCTTTCAATTGAATAGCCCAGATAGCGTTTTGGGTGGGGTTTTCTGACTAGAGAACCATGAAGTAGGATCTTCTCGTATGTGTAACATTCTGCCCCTCCAGGCAAACATATATGACGTAATGTTTGTGTATGGTTTGAACTTGGTTCATTTGTTCCAGCAGGCAGTCCAGCGTTTCTTGGAACATTGGGTGGTTTCTTGAATACTCAGTATACATTTTATTTTTCATCAGCTGGGCCTCGATAACTTCTCTCACGCACTCATCTCTCCAATGTTCAACATTGTACATGATATTGAGAGGTACATACAGGTAGTGAACAACAAACAAACTGCCCTGTCCTCACCACCACCCAATCAGCCTGGGACAACTTGGTGAGACCTTCAGGACTCAACCAGTGCCATAGCTCCATGCCTTTGCTATTGAAAGGCACGAGTCTGTACCTCTAAAGCGCTTTGTGATACAGGTTGTGTGAAAGGCTCTGTTTGTGTCTATAAAGCTCTTTGGGATATAGTTTTATTAATTTATTTATTTAAAAACTTTTCTATACCATCATTAAGTTAGGTACCATCACAACGGTTTACAATAAGGCACAAATATTAATGTTGGAAAAAAATAATGAATTCTATCCACTAAACAGGTGGCAACAATTTACAGTAACATAGTTTGTTATAATTACTCATAGGTGAGTGTGATACATCATGTCCATTCTTTTTAGTGACAGATTTAAAATAGAGAACTTATAGTATCTTATTTTTTGGTGGTGAGCGAAAATATATAAAAATAAAAATACATACCCGTGTATATTGGGGTAGTGTGCTTGGGTGTTCTGCAGATCGCCTCCCGGTTTCCTGTGTTTTACTCTCCTTTCTCTTTGTTGTACGCTTGTTTAAATAGCCATGTTTTTAAATTTTTTTCTGAAGGTTTTGATGTCTCTTTGTACGCGGATCTCGACAGGCATGGAGTTCCATAGCATAGGTCCTGGTATGGAGATCGCTCTTTCCCTTCTTGGGTTAGTCTAGTCTTGCTGTTTTGATTGAGGGAATGGTTAGTAAAGCTTTATTTGCTGATCTCAGGTTTCTGTGAGGGACGTGTACGTGGAGGGCTGTGTTCAGCCATTCAGCTTTTTCATTATGTATTAATTTATGTATGGTACATAGGGTTTTGTATTGTATTCTTTGCTCGATGGGTAACCAGTGTAATTCAGTTAGGGTTTCAGTGATGTGGTCTCTTTTACCAGTCAGAATTCTAGCGGTCGTGTTCTGAAGTATTTGGAGTGGTCTAATCGTGGTGTATGGTAAACCAAGTAGGAGGGCGTTACAGTAATCAGTGTTAGTGAAAATTAGAGCATGTAACACTGAACGGAAGTTAGTAGTTGTAAGTAGAGGTTTTAGTTTTCTAAGAGTCATGAGTTTGGTGTATCCTTCCCTTACTTTTAACGATATGTGTTGTTTCAGGTTAAGTTCTGTGTCAATTATCACTCCAAGGTTACTAAGAGCCAAGAGTAACAGATAAGTATGAGAAAAAAAGAAAGTGCAAAGCTTGCTGAGCAGACTGGATGGGCCGTTTGGTCTTCTTCTGCCGTCATTTCCTTGTTTTCTATGTTTCTATGTTAGTAGAATGTTATGATTTACAGTATCGAATGCCGCTGATAGGTCAAGTATCATTAAGATGTACCGTTTACCGCTGTCAAAGCCTCTCATGATGTTATCTGTTAGGGCGAGCGAGCAGTAGAGTTTCTGTGCTGTAGTTTTTGCGAAAGCCATGTTGTGATGGGTATAGGATATTGTTGTTCTCTATGTGTTCTGCTAGCTGCGTTTGTATAGATTTTTCTATTAATTTTGCGATTAGTGGAAAGTTAGATACTGGTCTATAATTGTTCACAATGCTCGGATCACTGTTTTTTTTCTTTAAAATAGATTTTACAATTGCCTCTTTTAGTGTGTCTGACATGGTTCCTTCTGCAGTTTGTATAAAAGGTTCTGTGTCTGTGTCTATAAAGCTCTTTGGGATGCAGTTTGTATGAAAGGCTCTGTCTGTGTCTGTGTCTATAAAGCTCTTTGTGATACAGTTTGTATGACAAGCTCTGTGTCCGTGTCTATAAAGCTCTTTGGGATTCAGTTTGCATGAAAGGCTGTGTCTGTGTCTAGAAAGCACTTTGGGATACAGTTTGTATGAAAGGCTCTGTGTCTGTGTCTAAAAAGCTCTTTGGGATTCAGTTTGCATGAAAGGCTGTGTCTGTGTCTATAAAGCACTTTGGGATACAGTTTGTATGAAAGGCTCTGTGTCTGTGTCTAAAAAGCTCTTTGGGATACAGTTTGTATGAAAGGCTCTGTGTCTGTGTCTATAAAGTGCTTTGGGATACAGTTTGTATGAAAGGCTCTGTGTCTGTATCTATAAAGCGCTTTGGGATACAGTTTGTATGAAAGGCTCTGTGTCTGTGTCTATAAAGTGCTTTGGGATACAGTTTGTATGAAAGGCTCTGTGTCTGTGTCTATAAAGTGCTTTGGGATACAGATTGTATGAAAGGCTCTGTGTCTGTGTCTATAAAGCGCTTTGGGATACAGTTTGTATGAAAGGCTCTGTGTCTGTGTCTATAAAGCGCTTTGGGATACAGTTTGTATGAAAGGCTCTGTGTCTGTATCTATAAAGCGCTTTGGGATACAGTTTGTATGAAAGGCTCTGTGTCTGTGTCTATAAAGTGCTTTGGGATACAGTTTGTATGAAAGGCTCTGTGTCTGTGTCTATAAAGTGCTTTGGGATACAGATTGTATGAAAGGCTCTGTGTCTGTGTCTATAAAGCGCTTTGGGATACAGTTTGTATGAAAGGCTCTGTGTCTGTGTCTATAAAGCGCTTTGGGATACTGTTTGTATGAAAGGCTCTGTGTCTGTGTCTATAAAGTGCTTTGGGATACAGTTTGTATGAAAGGCTCTGTGTCTGTGTCTATGAAGTGCTTTGGGATACAGTTTGTATGAAAAGCTCTGTGTCTGTGTCTATAAAGCGCTTTGGGATACAGTTTGTATGAAAGGCTCTGTGTCTGTGCATATATTGAATTCCTGAAACTGCTGACAGGTGACATGCTTGATGAGCTTTATAAGAAGGGACAGGTTCGGATTCTTCACATACACCTGAGCCACAGTTTAAAACTTTCATGGAAGCTCACATAAGGAGCCTGCAGATGTGCATGTGTGGATAATCCTTACATCTGGACAGGTTTAGCACACACTGGGGAAAGGAATCCAGCTTTCCTCAGGACTGCGACAGCTACCTGCCTGCCACAGGAGGGAAGGGAACATCTGGAAACACCTGCAGGACGAGAGAGTGCCCCAGGAGCTGCCCCTGGAGTGACCCTCTGGGCAAGGTCTGGACGGATCTGTGACTTTGCCTGTGTCCCATTGGGACAGAGACCAGGGGTGGGGAGTGGTGGTGGCAGAGGATTGGCTCCCCAGACAGCAGAGCTGAGACGGAAGGCAGAGGCGTTGCCAGTGCAGTTTGCACCCCTGAGTTGGCTGCACCTGGGGCACTGTTTCTGTTGCTGTCTTTGAGGTGGAGGCGGTGGTCGAGAATATGGAAGTGTTCTTCAGCCAGAGGCCCCGGGCCATGGTCTCCCACATCTGGAACGGGGTGAGCGGACAGATGCAGGTCAGGCGTCGGGCTGATGTGGACAAGATTCATCTGCTGCAAGAGTGGAGGTGAGCAAGCTTTTAGCATTTTCCCTTCTTGCTTGCCCTGGCCGGATCTCTCCCCCCTCTCTCCTGTCTCCTTTCCGGTCTCCTGCTCTTCCTGCTGATCAGGATCCCTGGCCTCAGCTCATCTTTCCTGACTCCTGAAATTCCCTGCAGACTGAGAGACTCTGTTCCCTGTCTCTTTTGCTGATATTCGGAATTTCACTTCCCCTACAAGCAGGGGGAGAGAAGGGGTGGATGAAAACCTCCCTCTCTCCTAATCCAAACATCTATTATTTTGGAAATCGCATGCACTGCACGCAGGGCTGAATATAAAGGGAGCTACAACCCTTTCATTGTCCCGCTTTTGTTTGTAGAAAGTTAAGGAAGGTGCCAGCAGTGTTTTGTACCTCACAGGATCCCCTGGTGCTTCAGCCTGAGACCTCTCACCTTGCTTGGCCCCCTGTCCTGCAAGCTTCACTTCACTTTATTGTATTTGATGAATCCTCTTTACATAATACAATCAAGGCGATGTACAGAAAATAAATTATAATGTAAAATATTTAAAACAATAATCAAAATTGTATAATTGTGATTTTTATAACCCATTTAAGTGATAAACATCAAAGAAGGTAAAAAAAAAGACCCAAATTGTGTGTATCAGAAAGAAAATAGATGAAGAAACAATACAATAAAATTAAATTGAAAATAGATCAAAGGTAGGACTATGGTACAAAATAAAATAATAAAAGAAATAAATATTCACCGTAAACTAAACTGGACTGGTGCTGGATATTTACCCCACAATGTTAAATCATTGTAAAAGAATTGTATACCTCCTAAAGCTGAGAAACGTTTCAATAGGACGAGTCCCATTCTGGAAACTGATCTCAACATCATAAAACCAATGAAATAAATGTATGTACATTATAAAAAAGAAGAAAATATCAGTACAAATGGAACTGATATGAACAATACAGAGCCAGTGCCTAGGTCTCAAAGACTTTCTGAAGAGCCAGGCTGCAAGATCTTTCTCAAATTTACAAAATTCTTTTTCTGAATGAAGAGACGAAGAAAGGGAGTTCCAGAGAGTTGGGGCTAAGCAGGATAAACTAAGTTCTTGACTCATCTCCTGATGAAAGCTCACGTTGGGGAGAATGTAGTGCTCATGCTGGTTGATACGGGATAAGATATTTAGCTAAGTGTGGTGATATTCCCCAGAGTAAGTCTGTAAACAACAGAAAACAGGTTTTGAACTGAATGCGGATGGGGACAGTTGCCCGATGCCGGCTCTCCCAGGGTTGAGCGGAGCAGAGGGGATGAGTTCCCAAGATGCTCACATCCTAGACTCACTCCTGGACAGCGAGAGAATGGGATGTAACATGGGGGGAAGAGAAGATGAGGGGATGGGGCAAACACTCCTCCAACCAGAGGGCAGCTGCTGGTCTGAGTAGGTCTGCCCTGAAAGCATGAAAGGACATAG
The DNA here is from genome assembly GCF_901001135.1 of Rhinatrema bivittatum. Taxonomy (NCBI): domain Eukaryota; kingdom Metazoa; phylum Chordata; class Amphibia; order Gymnophiona; family Rhinatrematidae; genus Rhinatrema; species Rhinatrema bivittatum. Next base: position 5,578,155 of record NC_042630.1, read on the forward strand.
GGGTCACATGAGAAGACCAGATGCATCCTGTCTCTCCTGCAGGCCCCAATTTATTTTCAATTATTTTTGGGGGGTTTTTCCACCACTAAATTAATTTTATGCCAGGATGAAAACACGTTCCATGGATGAAGAAATATTCATGGTGCTGCATTTTTAACTCTATAACGTGGTGATGCCTTTGGACTAGATGTGAATCCCTAGATTTATTTATTTCTTTTAGTTTAGTTATAATTACTTGTTACCTGCTCCCGCCAAAGTTCGGGACAGAGTTTATAGAAACCTATATGAAATAAAGGTGAGATAAAAACATCACTTTCGGATGGACAGTAATGATTGCTGCTTTAAATAACAGAAATATCAGTGTAACTGCATTAAATACATTGCACTGCCGGATGTTAAGCAAAGCGCTGCTGGGAACAAAGGCATTTCTGGAAAGGATGCCATACACAGAAATGTTTTTAAAGCTTTATTAAATTCATTAAAGTCTTTTAAACTGCACAGAGGAGGGGCAAGGGAATTCCATGAAACCAAACCGGCTATGGAAAAAGCCTTTTCATGCGTCGTTGAAAGTTGTGTTGCACGAGATGGAATGTCCAGGAGATTTTGACTGGAGGACCGAAGGAATGTAAAGCCTTGGACTCAAACTAATCCAAGGAAAGGTTGCAATGTTGAGGAGATTATATGTATTGTGACAGCCGGCTTATGTTGTTCTCACCACTGTACTGGTAACTGGTGAAGTGATTGTGATGCAGGGGAAACGTGCTCGCAGAGGTCATTGCAGTAGGCTTGCGTGCAACAGCATTTAGGATTATTTGAAGAGGTGTAATTACGCTCTGTGGAAGGCCTATTTATAACAAGTTGCAGTAGGCAAGACCTGTCGAAACTAGTACCTGGAGGACTGTTCAGAAATGTGCTGAACTGAGGCTTGTTTTAATGTAGAAGGAAGATTACCAAAAGCATGGACAAAGTGTCCATACTTGAGATGAGATCAATGATGTTGTTTCAGAAAGGTTTGAGAAGAGCAGTGGCACAAGATGGTGAGTACAGGTGTAGAATTTCAGACTGGAATACTTATTCAAATTCACCCAAGCATATTTGTGGTGTGTTATCATTGTTCATAGGAACAGGGTTACTAGCAGGAAAGGTAATACAAAACTTGGCAAGCTTAGTTCCAATAAGGAGCCTGCCGCTGGATAGTTATTAGATTTGGATGGCAGGCTGATGAGCTGCTTAGCAGTAGAGAATAATTCCTGAGCCTTGTTTCCAGAGGCCTTGATAAGTATGGTTTGTTTCCTGCATTAACTGCAGTTCTATATTGAGATAATTGATGCCAGTAGGCTCCAGACTGTTCAACTGTAGTCGATCTCAACCAGCAGGACTTGTTTCTTTAAAGGCAATGAGTGGGTATACCAAGGGCTTTTTGCTCTTCATCTTATCCTTTTTAATTTGGGGGTAGTTTGTCAGCCACACTTTGGATAATATTATGCTAAATATTAATCATATTTTCAAGTATATTGTTCAGAAAATCCAACATCAGTGGTGCAAGCTTGTCCTTACAAAGCTCTGGATATAGCCCTGTTTGTGCATAGGTGACTCTTAGGTCAAAGATTCTGCAGATGCCACAGTTAAACCAGCTGTAATATCGATTAAAAAGTGATCAGACCAAGGAACAAGTAGTGATTAATACATTTGTTAAAATAAAAGAAAACACTGATGGATTAAGAAAAAATGGATCTATGGTGTAAGCCCTGCTTTGTGAGTTGGACGGTCAATGATCTGTTCCCACCCACAAGCAGTCGTCGCCTCCAGAAATGTTTCACAAGCTGGCGCTTGCAGTTACTTCTTCTACATGGAGGTTAAAATATCCAAGTAATAGTGGTTTTGAAAGATCAGTCTTGGCAGTTCAATGAGGGGAGAGCTGTTGTGAGGGGGAGGTATATGGAGCATATAATCAAGGTTTTTGACATTAACAACATTACTTCATATGGTGGCGATATTATAACCAGGCCCAGATTTAGGCATACGCAACATAGACATTTGCCTGGGGACACCGAATTTTGAAGCTGCCCTACTTACTGAGGTCAATTTATCATGCTTAAATGTGAGCATTTCAAGGACAAAATGTCCTGCAAAATCCATTTGCCTGCAATGGTTCAGGCCTCTGATGCTTAGTTTAAGATGGGCATTGCTAAATATGATTTTCCCATACCAGAGAGATCTTGTGCTGTTGGTTCACTGGTGGCATCTTGTGGTCATGCCTGAATTGCAGATGTGGGAATTTCTTTGGCAATGCTTCCCCCCTGTGGTCATTTGAGCAACATTCAGGTATTAATTAACCTGTGGATCTGTTCACGTCAATACTTTGAAGAGTGGAGGGGGTCACGTTTCTCGATTTTCTGCTGGGTTTATTAATAACTGCTGTCTCATCACAGGATACAGGAATCACCACTACTTCTGGCTGCCAAACAGGACAATGTCCAAGCCATCAAAAATCTCCTGAACTGCCCATCGACTGACCCCTTCGAGAGAGGTAGGTGTCCAAGCTCCCTTCCCCCTTCCCTCTGACTCCCTTCCAATCCAAGGTCTGGCATGGCTCTCTTCCTTCTGACCACTTCCAGTTTCTCTGGCCTTGAGGTGCAGTGAGTGAGGATGGGATGAATAAGGTCCTCTGTGTTTCTCTGGTCCCCAGGCGCCGTGGGTGAGACAGCTCTGCATGTGGCAGTTCTGTACGATAATCTTGAGGCTGCCAAGGCCCTCCTTGAGGTGGCTCCCGATCTCATCAACGAGCCCATATCATCTGAGCTCTATGAAGGTAAAATTAAAATGAGCCAAGGAACTCAAGTTTCTCTTCACTGAGAATGAAGAGATGAAACCTCAGGTTTTCTTTTCCAGGAAGCCTTTGGTGAATCTATCGATGATTGATTATTGATGTAATGTGTTTACTTTTGTAAAGAAGCATTCAGGGTATTGTTGTTTTTATTAAGCTTGTATTGTAACCCACTTAGCTTGACTGGTTCATTATGTGGGCTATAAATGTCCAATAATTAAATAAATAAATGTGTGCGTTATTAGTAGTCAGTGAGTGATTTGTTGAGGGTGGGGGGGGGGAGGTAGTGACAGATGGATCAGAGGCATAGTCAGAGGGAAAATGAGCAGTGTGAGAGAGAGAGAGCGATATCCATTGGGCCAATAAGATTTGTAGGGCTGTGATTGGCGTGCACACATGCACAATGGTTGAATATTATATAGAAAGAGAAAGGCATGGCTACCTAAATATATTAAGAGGCAGACAGGGATGTAGATGAGAGAAAGGTGCACTGGATGTAGAGAGAGAATATGATAAATGGGAGGGACAGAAACTTACCTGCCCCAGAGCTCAATGAAATTGATATTCAGTGAACTGATAAAGGTTTCACTGAATACATTTACATTTCACATTTATTGAGATTTATTGGTCACATAACACAAAAAGGCCTAAGTGATGTACAATATAAAATATTCATAAAATCTAAATGTTTTTCATAAAATGCAATAGAAATCAAAGAACAAAACAAAGATTACAAAAACCCGAAACCTAGAGTGGGAAAGGTGACTTCAAAGTTAATAATTAGCCTGGTATAATCAAAAGTAAGCTTTCTTATATAGGAAGGTTTTCAGGAGACCTCTAAATGTTTTAATACAGACATTGAGATGCAATTCAACAGGAAAGGAATTCCATCATGTAGGAGCTGTCACTGAAAAGGCAGACTCTCTAGCTACAAAGAGATGGACACATTTTAGAGATGGAACATCAAGTAGGTCTCTCGGGGAAGATTTTGACTGCTGTGAAGGTTGGTACATTTTGAGTAAGACATTTAACCAGTGGCAAGAGCTCAAGTAAGTCAGTTTGAAAACAATTAGACCAATTTTATACTCAATTTTCTTTCATTAAAGCAACCAATGCAAATGTATAAGTGTCAGGGTGATGTGCATATGCCGTTTGACACTACAGTTCAAATGAGCACCAGCATTGAGAAGCAATTGAAGAGGTTGCAGAGTAGTGTCAGGGAGGCCAAGATAAAGGCCATTACAATAATTGATGAGAGAAAAAAATCGATGCTCGAACCATGGTATGAAACTCCAGATCATGTAACAAACACTTTAGAACAGAGAAAACTTGAAGTTTATTTAAAAAAAAAGCTCTAGTAACTGATTTGATGCTTTAAACTCTTGATGCTTTAGACTCATGATAAAGGTCGAACTATTAAGAGTAATGGAAGAATATTCAAGCATGGAATATGTTCTTTGAATGAGAAGAAATTCAGATTTTTTTCATATTAAGAACTAGTTTATTCTGAAGCAGCCATTGCTTAATTATAGAAATGCAGATTTAAATGTGTTGAACTGTGTCTTGCCAGGTGGGCAGAAGCTATATTAAAAAATTGCATCACATAGGCTAGATAAGAATTTACAGATAGGAGCTAAATAGATATTAATTAGTATGGAAGATAAGGCAGAATCCTGAAAAGACCATTGTGACATTTGATTCTGAACTTTGAATTGTTGGGCACGATTGTCTAAAAAAGAGGAAAACCAAGCTAAAACCACACCAGCTATTCCATGCTCTTGTAGTCAATGAAGGAGGATGGAGTGATTGACCGTGTCAAAAGCTGAGGAAATGTCCAGAGACACAAGGGCATATTGGTGTCCACTGTCAAGTCCTCTCTTAAGCATTTCTGGTAAAGATGGTAGTAACAGTTCTGTGCTCATACTTTGTCTAAAGCCAAATTGGTTGGGGTCGAAAACTTCCTTTTCCTTGATAAATTCAGTAAGTTGTTGTAACACAACAGATTCAACAACTTGGCCATAAAAGGTCATGACAAAATCAGTCTACAATTGTTCAAATCAGAGATATTGAGGTTGGGTTCTTTAATAACGGTCAAATTGCTGCTTTTTCGAGGGACCAGGGTCATATGCATGATCTAAAGATAAATTGACAAGTGATGTAAGAACAGGCTCAATACTGTCTTTAGTTGCTTTGAGCAAAGCAGTGGAGCCACTACTGACAGGACAAAGATATTGTTCATGGAAGAAATAATGTGCATAACTTTGATTTGAGATGTGTTAGAAAATGAGTACCAACAAGAGGGAATCATCAAGTGTGGTGCTTTAATGGGCTTTTTCCAATAAAGGCTGCTTTATACCGATCAGCTTGTGTTTCTTCGCTTTAAGGGGGTACATTGGGAAAATTAAGTCGTAGTTTTTCGATCTTCAGAGCAAAATGCTTAGAGAAGGAGTCAGGAGGAGTATCAGAAAGCACAGAGGGATTAGGAATACAATCTGTAAATGTATTTGGCAACACTAAAGAGATCCTTGGAGTTATAGCTAATCTTCCTAATTTGAGCAGAGTAGTAATTCCTTTTTGCTTCAAGTGTTTACACCTCATACTCATGTAACAGCTTTTAATAGGTGCGGAGAGAGTCTGAGGTACGAATTTTGCACCAGAGGCGCTCACTTTTTCTCAAGGCTTGCTTAGAGGGTTTGAGATCCAGAGTAATCCAGGAATGTCGACTTTTAGAACAAGGGTTTATAGCTTTGAGGGGTGCTAGCGAATTAAGCACAGTTAGAATTGAAGAATCCCATCTGGCGACACTGGCATCCAAATCAGTATTATCAGAGAAGACCAAGAGAGGTGCAATGTGGTCAGTGACTTCAGAACAGTCTACATGACTACGTCTATAAAAAGGCCGATTGGAGCCCTAAGAATGTTGTTGTTAGCAACTGAACTGACCAAAGGACATCTTGAATCAGCAGTAAATTGACACAGTCGTGCCTGACAGAGCCATTAATAAACTCTAAATCCAAACAATAACCTTGTTTATGCGACAATTATGAAACAATTTGAAACCAAGCCAGGGAATAAAGTATCACCAGCATCTTATTAAGATCGGTTTTAGCTATGAGAAGCCGTTCAAAAAAGGGGAAATCTGGATTGTAGCAATTTGAGGTGCAATAAACTAAACAAATGAGAATAACAGCAATTCTTAAGGTAAATTTCCACTAAGGTCCTCAAACTTTGGTTTCCAACAGTCCATGTAGCTGAGCAATAAGCCCTCACCCCTGCCTTTCTTCTAGATAGAGAAAAGCATGCATATCCCATAGGGCAGATAAGTTTGAGAGTGACAAGATTAGAATCCACTAGGAGAGACCCAGGTGAAGATATCTGGGTAACATATAGGGAGATATTTTTCCAACCAAACCTGCCCAGTGAACGTTAACCAGCTAGCACTGGATATCGGCACTCACTGGCTAAAATGTAGCCACATCCCTGGAACACCTCCTTTTAATTGGCTAAATTTTATGTGGGTAATGAGTTATCCCAGACAGCAGTGGGGAATATTCAAATCTTAGGTTTTGTAATGGCTGATTCCAAAGGTTACCCAAGCAAAGCCTCTGAATACCGACCTCTGTGTATCTTTCACTAATCCCAACTGAACAGAGAGAGACAGATTTGTCACTGAGAAAAGTGGATAATTTGCAGGGTTTTGATATCTTGTATTGAATCAACATAAGATGTGGCATGTGAGCTGTGGAGACCATACACGGGGCCCTTCTTCAGGTGTGATCTTGACAGCCAATCCACTCAAGGTTAAACACCTGGAGAACGGACCCATTCTTGGTATCCAGAAGTTCATGCAAAACATCATCTTTGGATAAAGTCTTAGGCTGGTCCTCTACAAGGTTTTCATGGGCAATGATTCAGATGGACTGAATCAAATCACGCTGAACCTAGAAGATGTGGTAGACCTGATTGACAAACTGAAGAGTAGTAAATCACCTGGACCGGATGGTATACACCCCAGAGTTCTGAAGGAGCTCAAAAATGAAATTTAAGACCTATTAGTAAAAATTTGTAACCTATCATTAAAATCATCCATTGTACCTGAAGACTGGAGGATAGCAAATGTAACCCCAATATTTAAAAAGGGCTCCAGGGGCGATCCGGGAAACTACAGGCCGGTTAGCCTGACTTCAGTGCCAGGAAAATAGTGGAAAGTGTTCTAAACATCAAAATCACAGAACATATAGAAAGACATGGTTTAATGGAACAAAGTCAGCATGGCTTTACCCAGGGCAAGTCTTGCCTCACAAATCTGCTTCACTTTTTTGAAGGAGTTAATAAACATGTGGATAAAGGTGAACCGGTAGATGTAGTGTACTTGGATTTTCAGAAGGCGTTTGACAAAGTTCCTCATGAGAGGCTTCTTGGAAAAGTAAAAAGTCATGGGATAGGTGGCGATGTCCTTTTGTGGATTGCAAACTGGCTAAAAGACAGGAAACAGAGAGTAGGATTAAATGGACAATTTTCTCAGTGGAAGGGACTGGGCAGTGGAGTGCCTCAGGGATCTGTATTGGGACCCTTACTTTTCAATATATTTATAAATGATCTGGAAAGAAATACGACGAGTGAGATAATCAAATTTGCAGATGATACAAAATTGTTCAGAGTAGTTAAATCACAAGCGGATTGTGATAAATTGCAGGAAGACCTTGTGAGGCTGGAAAATTGGGCATCCAAATGGCAGATGAAATTTAATGTGGATAAGTGCAAGGTGATGCACATAGGGAAAAATAACCCATGCTGTAGTTACATGATGTTAGGTTCTATCTTAGGAGTAACCACCCAGGAAAGAGATCTAGGCATCATAGTGGATAACACATTGAAATCGTCGGTTCAGTGTGCTGCGGCAGTCAAAAAAGCAAACAGAATGTTGGGAATTAATAGAAAGGGAATGGTGAATAAAACGGAAACGCACCTTGAATACTGTGTACAATTCTGGTCGCCGCATCTCAAAAAAGATATAGTTGCAAAGGAGACAGTACAGAGAAGGGCAACCAAAATGATAAGGGGAATGGAACAGCTCCCCTATGAGGAAAGACTAAAGAGGTTAGGACTTTTCAGCTTGGAGAAGAGACGGCTGAGGGGGGATATGATAGAGGTGTTTAAAATCATGAGAGGTCTAGAACGGGTAGATGTGAATCGGTTATTTACTCTTTCGGATAGTAGAAAGACTAGGGGGCACTCCATGAAGTTAGCATGTGGCACATTTAAAACTAATCGGAGAAAGTTTTTTTTTACTCAACGCACAATTAAACTCTGGAATTTGTTGCCAGAGGATGTGGTTAGTGCAGTTAGTATAGCTGTGTTTAAAAAAGGATTGGATAAGTTCTTGGAGGAGAAGTCCATTACCTGCTATTAATTAAGTTGACTTAGATAATAACCACTGCTATTATTAGCAACGGTTAAATGGAATAGACTTAGTTTTTGGGTACTTGCCAGGTTCTTATGGCCTGGATTGGCCACTGTTGGAAACAGGATGCTGGGCTTGATGGACCCTTGGTCTGACCCAGTATGGCATGTTCTTATGTTCTTATGTTAAGGTAAGGCAATCTACAGAGAGTCCAGCACCCAGAACTGGTAGCACAGGAAGAGACCCAAACATACTCCGACACTGCTCTGAACTCTCTGTTGTGTCCTTGTGTTACAGGGCAGACAGCGCTTCACATCGCTGCAGTGAATCAGAATCTAAACCTGGTGATGGAGCTGGTGAGCAGGGGGGCGGACGTTTCCTCTCCCCGAGCCACCGGTACCTTCTTCAGATACAGTCCTGACAATCTCATTTACTTTGGTGAGAACCATGGGCGGAGGATGCCTGTAATATTCCCATCCCTTCCTGTAGAGCAGTGTTTCCCAACCCTCTCCTGAGGGCACACCTACCCACTTGGGTTTTCAGGATTGCCACAATAAATATGCATGAGACAGATTTACATACACTGGTTGTCATGCATATTCATTATGGATATCCTGAAAACCTGACTGCCTAGACGTGCCTCCAGGAGAGGATTGGGAAACTGCTGTAGAGCACTGTCTCTGCATCCGCTGACCTGTCTATGTCCTGTGTCTCTTCATATTTTATTTTTCTTCCCTTGGTTTCTCTGCAGGTGAGCACATCCTGTCCTTCGCAGCCTGCATGGGGAATGAGATGATAGTGCGGGTCCTCATTGAGAATGGTGCTGACCTCAGAGTACAGGACTCTCTAGGTAAGAGAAAGGGGTTAAGGGGAGGGGTCGAGTGTGGCATGTAAGTGCACCTCATGTTGAGGTGTTATTTATTTGATTTATATTCTGCTTTTCAGTACTTCAAAGTGGATTATATTCAGGTACTTCCCTGTCTCCAGTGGGCTCATGATCTAAGTCTGTACTGGAGGCAATGGAGGTTGAAGTGACTTGCCCAAGTCACAAGGAGCAGCTTTGGGCTTTCAACCCTGAGTTTCCTGGTTTGCAGCCCACGGCTCTAACCACAACCTACTGCTCGACATCTGAAATGTGCTTGCAAAGGTGGAACGTCCAGCACTGAATATAATACTCAATGTCAGGTCTACTTACTGATCTATACATGGACAACACTACCTCCTTTTTTCCTGCTGATAGTGCTAGCTTTATCTATTGCTTTGATACATTCACACAGCTATTCTCTAGATTGTTCAAGTCCCTTTTCATTTTTCTACCCCTCCCAGTGTCTAACCTGTTAGATGTTTATGCCATCTGCAAACAGGCAGATTTTCCCCTCAGATCCCTTCCGCTATGTCACTAATAGAGCCAGTGAGAAGAACTGGCCGCAGCGCTAAGCCCCAATGTTCCCTGCTGACCTCTCTTTTTTGGAGTTCCTTTGCTCAGCCACTTTCTTACCCAACAGTTTTTCCTGCCCTACTCCCATACTGGCTTGTTGGCCTATTAGTCTTACATGGAACAGTGATATAACATAGAAACATAGAAATGACGGCAGAAGAAGACCAAACGGCCCATCCAGTCTGCCCAGCAAGCTTCACACATTTTTTCTCTCATACTTATCTGTTTCTCTTAGCTCTTGGTTCTATTTCCCTTCCACCCCCACCATTAATGTAGAGAGCAGTGATGGAGCTGCATCCAAGTGAAATATCAAGCTTGATTAGTTAGGGGTAGTAGGGGAAGTAACCGCTGCAATAAGCAAGCTACACCCATGCTTATTTGTTTTACCCAGACTATGTTATTCAGCCCTTATTGGTTGTTTTTCTTCTCCCCTGCCGTTGAAGCAGAGAGCTATGCTGGATATGCGTGAAGTATCAATTTTTCTTCTCCCCTGCCGTTGAAGCAGAGAGCTATTCTGGATATGCGTGAAGTATCAGTTTTTCTTCTCCCCTGCCGTTGAAGCAGAGAGCTATATATATATATAAGCCTTGCTGAAAGCCAGAAAGGCTACATACACTGGACCCCTGACTCATCACCTTCTCACAAGAGCTCAATCAAATGTGTCCAACAGGTTCTTCCCTTTGAAATAAATGCTGTCTGTTTTCTTCAACCAGTTTTCACTATTGTTTCCTTTAGCAGAGTTTCCATAACTCTATATATTACCCAATGTAAAACTAACAGATCTGAGGCTCCCCGACTCCACCTTCCTCTGCTTTTTCAAAGTAGGACTTATGTGCTCATCTTTAATCTCTTGGAACCATGTGTGTTCAAAGAGAAGTTCAAAAGATGATAGGATGGCATCAGGTAATGATACTATAGCAAGAGAAGTAGATGTCTCGCCATGTAGCCCTGTGGATTTCTAACCCCACTACTCTCTCCTCAGGGAACACCGTCCTTCACAACCTGACCCTCCAGCCTAGTGAAATCTTCTCTACACAGATTTATGACCTCATCCTCACCTATGACAAGGGGGACAGGGGACTGCCACTGGACATGGTCCTGAACAACAACTTCCTGACCCCCTTGAAGCTGGCAGCTGTGGAAGGGAACACCGTGGTAAGTGTTGGATGTCTTCTCAGCCCTCTCCCAAGCATGGGGTCCCTGCAGAGTCTGCATTGTACACTCAACTCTCCAACCAGGGTCATGCACACCCTCTTCCTAGACTCAATTTGAAGAATCACAGGCAGCTGGGAGAGCTTATCTATTGGTCAGAGGCTGGGGAAGAGAGCACAGGCAGCTTGGACAACCATATTTAGTTCAATTTGTCTCTTTTTTTCCATATATCTGCGGTAGATGAGGACAATCTTTTGTATACGTTGATATCACCCAAACTCAAATCTACAATGTGATAGATATTCAGAACTAGGCAAAATGATTGTTGATGTCACTAACTATAACATTTTGTCCCTGCTGCTCCCGAAACATATGGTCTTTTCTTACCATATTTGTGTAACCCCACCATCCCAGGGAGTCAGTTTTTCTAGCCTTGGAGAGCAATTTTGCAAATCTGCCAAGGTGGGGAACAGTGTCTCTCAGGACATGGACTGGGGGCAGAACCATCTGCAGGATCAAACTGGGCTGTGGACACCTCAAACAAAGTCCTTTGTCCACACTTTTCTTTTGCTCCATAAAAGAGAAACTTTATTGTAAAACACCAAAAAATCATTTGTAGGAGTTGGAAAAACATCTCAGCATTTCTCTAGTCACACACGTCAACCCACAAAAATCACAGTTCAGCCTTTTTACTCTCTAGAAGTTGCATTTGTACTCTTCATCTGTATTCTCCAGAACCTTTCTGGGTCCAACACCACTTCCATACAGTCTCTTTACACAGCTTTCCTTAGGTCTTTACTTCCCACCTCAGTCTCTCCTCCAAGGTTTCACTACTCACACACCACATACTGGGCTCCCCAGGCAAGTCACCCCCTTCTGTGAGCAGATGCAGCTCCCGACCCATCTGGTCTTCTCCCAAGCACAACTTCCCCTTGAGTCCTGTAGGCATCCAGTCCACAATTTTCCTCACTCGGTCTCTGCAACCATGGACTGCTCCAGTCTCCCTCTCTCTCTCTCTCCCTCTCTCTCTCTCTCTCTCTCTCTCACGTAGCCACTCCAGTTTCCACCTCAAAAGTCTCTCTTCAATATGACTCCACTTTTCAGTTCTCCCCTCTCACAGCCACTGTAACATTTCAGGTGGAAGCACCAGCTGTTTCTCTCAATCAGTTCACTTTCAGCAGCTGTAGCAAATCTGGAGGAAGCACTTGCTATTAAATCCAATCACTCAGATGGCATGGACCCTTCAGCCCCCCCCCCCCCCTTCCTCAGATAACCAGCCCCATGCCCATGTGTAACACTTCCATTTATACCACATCAACCACACATTATCATTGGTCAGCATCACCATGCCACTCACACCACTGCACACACCTACTTGAATTGGCCTTGCCCTCTACCTTCTGAAATGTGCCCACTATTAAGGGATAGCTGCACTTTATAAGACCTTTCACACTTTAGTTGAACTTAGAAATGCTGGAAGTATCTCAGTGTTAAAGTATAGGGCTCAGTTTGAGAACAGACCCAGTGATTAATGATATCCATATCCATATGATTAATGATATCCATATGTCATCTAATGGCACCAGGGCCTGCTTTATCCTTTCACCTCTTCTTTCCCATCACTAGATGTTCCAACACTTGCTGCAGAACAGAAAACACATACAGTGGACATTTGGCCCCTTGACCTCCACCCTGTATGACCTCACTGGAATTGATTCTTGGGAGGACGATCTCTCCGTTCTGACTCTTGTTGTTTCTGCAAAGAAAAAAGAGGTACAGTGAGGGATCAGCAGTCAGAAATTTGACTGCCTGGACATCTTCAGTAAGGCTGGGCATTTCTAGTAGAAGAGCTTGGGGCAGTGAATGGGCATCTATGACACTCTAGCACTGCGGAGGGCTCAGCTCCATGTCAGTGACTATGATTAATAATTTAGTCTCTTCTCTTCTTCCCTCTCTCTCCTTTCTCTCCCCACTTCTTGATTCCCTACCCTTCAACCTTTTTCTGTGTTCCCTCCCCTTGCTAGGCCTACCACATCCTGGATATGACCCCAATGAAGGAACTGGTCAGTCTGAAGTGGCAGACCTTTGGCCGTCCCTACTTCAGTTGCCTAGCCACTCTCTACCTGTTGTATATCATCTGTTTCACCATGTGCTGCATCTATCGGCCACTGAAGTCCAAACAACCCAATCTCAACAACACCAGGGACATCACCATCTATATGCAAAAAACACTTCAGGTGCGCTCTCTCTCCCCTGCTCTGGGGGGTTGGGAGGAGAGGAGGGGGAGATATAGGGATGGGTGAGAAAATCGATCACTGCACTCATCCTAAACCCAGTGAAGGGACAGTGGGAGGTGTCCATGGCATTGCGGGCAGGCACAGAGGTCAGGTTTGGACATGTTGGTTACCATGTCATCGTCTTTTCCCTAGTAGGAAGCGTACATCACTTACGGGGATAACCTCCGGCTGGCAGGGGAGCTGGTGAGCCTGATTGGTGCCATTGCTATCTTTTTTCTGGAGGTAAGAAGACCCTTCTCTGCACTCCCTTTCCCTCACCACTTCTCCCTTCCACTTCTGTTCCTAACTCCAGTTTCCTCTTAGCTTCCAGATATCCTAGGGATTGGAGCCATGCGCTTCTTTGGGAAGAAGGTGATGGGGGGGGCATTCCACATTATAATGTAAGTTACTTCTGTTTCCTCTTAGCTTTCAAATATCTTGCGGGTCATAGCCACATGCTGGGGGGGGGGGGGCATTGCACATTATGATATAAGTTGGCATCATCTGTAACTGCCATTCAAGGGGAATGGTAGGGAAGTGAACAGCAAGGGGGCATCCTGTGCCAGGACTGAGCCTATGTTGGCAGAGGAGGGGAGAAGGGAGAGAGAGAGCGCTCTCTGTAGGAGAAGGAGAGAAAGACATTCTATTCTGCAGAAGGTGAAAGGCTATGTAGAGTAGAGTATTATGCAGGTGAGAGAAAGGAAGCCCCCTGCCACAGTTTCCTTCTGCTGTAGGATCCCTGTGCATTTCTGGCCCCTCACCACCTCCAATGCATATTTCTTGTCTTTCTAGCATCTCTTATGCCTGCATGGTGCTGGTCATTCTGGCCATGCGTCTCACAAATACAGATGGAGAAGTTGCCCCAATGACTCTGGCCATGGTGCTGGGCTGGTGCTATGTTACGTACTTTACCTATGGATTCCAGATGCTTGGACCCTTGTCTATCATGATCCAAAAGGTATAAAGGGGGATGGGGAGCTTGGAGAAGGAAGAGAAGAGGAGTCAAGATCAGATCCTGGGAGGGGAACGGGATTGGAGCCAAGGGATGGAGGGAGGAAAGTAGAGGATGGGGTTGAGAACATAGATAGACTAGATAAGCATTACCTTCTTTTTCTACCATTATATTTCAATGTTTCTATGAAAGGCAGAACCAGGGAGTGGGTACATGGGGAGTAACGGGTCCTGGGAGTAGTGATAGGAGGCTAGGAGACAGGATCACAGTTGCACTGATAGTGACTTTATTTTTCCATACAGATGATATTTAGAGACATTATGCGGTACTGCTTGTTCATGGCTGTTGTGATACTTGCTTTTGCTGGAGGTAATTTAGAATTTTGATTTACCCCTACAGATAGTGTGGGCCTGTTTATTTACTACTTCTCAACCCTTCTCATTCCTCAATTTCCTTTGTTCCACCAGCTTTTTACATAATTTTCCAGACTCAGAACCCCAGTCAGCAGGGGAAATACTTCAGCTACCCCATGTCTCTCTTCACCACCTTTGAACTCTTCCTCAAGGACATCAATGCTCCAGCCAACTATAGTGTGGACCTGCCGTTCATTTTCAGCATTGTATACTCTGCATATGCCATCATGGTTACCCTCCTCATGCTCAACTTGCTCATTGCCATGATGCGTGACACTCACTCGCAAGTGGCACATGAGAGAGATATGCTTTGGAGAGCCCAGGTAAGAGACCACAGCCTACCTGCCATGGTAACTCTGGGAATTTGTTGTAGGAGAGGAGCTTGCCATATTCACCAGGAACAATATGGGCCATATCATATTATTAAATAATGTCATGGTGCTGGTTTATACAAGCTGATTTATACAAGCAGCTAATATGTTCAAAGCCAATAGCATAGCCAGGTATAAAAAGGGTTTAGTCAAGTTTTGGTGAACCAGTCCATTAGCAGATATTAGCCAGGCAGACTTGGAGATCACCACTTCTGGAAATGAGCAATAGGCAATGGATCTCCCCATTAGGATCTGCTGGGTACTTCCTTTTTTTTGTTAATTTTATTTTTATTGCAGTTTAACATTTTACAAGGAAAACCTTGCATTTGTAATATGGGTTTCAACGCAACTCTTACAGGAAATAAAGAAATAACATTCTTCTAGTATTAAACATGAATCAAATCATGAGACCCACAAATTTTACAAAGCTAAAGGGGAGGGGGGAGAAGCAGAAAACAGAGGGTCCATATTAGGTAATAATCCTTGTAACCCATTGAATATTTACTCACTTGGAGCTCCTCCGTTGCTGGAGCGTCTATTTTCATGACCGCTCCGGGAGGTGTTGGTGTTCCCGGTGCCCCTGGGGTCAACGAGATCTCATCAGCCATAGCAAGGAAACTCCACTCTAAGTCCCCCTCCAAAGCGACTTTCACACCGGGGTAGATTTTATAAAAGTACGCCAGATTTTAATAGATATGCGCATAGCCGCGCGTATCTTTTAAAATCTTTAAAATCCAGGGTCGGCGCGCACAAGGCTGCGCAAAATCGGCAGCCTGCACGTGCCGAGCCGCGCAGCCTGCTTCCGTTCCCTCCGAGGCCGCTGTGAAATCGGAGTGGCCTCGAAGGGAACTTTCCTTCCACCCCCCTCCCCGCACCTTCCCCTCCCTTCCCCTACCTAACCTGCCCCCTGGCCCTAACTAATTCCCCCCCTACCTTTATCGCGAAAGTTACGCCTGCCCGAGGCAGGCTGCTGGTGCGCCATGGTCCGGTCCGGGGGCTGGTCCAGAGGCTGCGTCCACGCCCCCAGAACACCTCCGATGATGTGCCGGCCGCAACACGCCCCCCAGGAAAGCCCCGGGGAGCTTATGCACATCCCGGGGCTTTGCGCGCGCCGGCAGCCTATGCAACATAGGCTCAGCGTGCGCAGGGGGAGCTTGGGGCAGGTTTTCAGGGGGGTACGCGCCTATCTTACGCGTGTACCCCTTTGAAAATCTGCCCCCGGGTGTTTGAGTGGGGTTCACTGAAAAACATTCCTCAATTTTCTTCTGAAGCAATTCAGGTACCTTAGTTTCTAAAGGCTCAGCTCCCTTGAGCTTTGCCTTTTGTTTTGTATGAGGCATCACTGTAAAAGTACAAGGAAATCTTTCTAAGACAAGAGGAGTGTTTTCAGCGTGTCGTTCAATGGGCAGCCATTTTGCTTCTCTCCTAGGAAGGATCAGGATCTGCTGGGTACTTCCAAGTGATTCCTGATTGGCCACTATTGGAGATAGGATGCTGGGCTTGATGGTTTGTCCCAGTTTGGCACTTATGTTCTTACGATGCTAGGGCTTCTCTGGCTGGATGCCATGATCCTCTCCCTGTTAATTTGCATCCTCTGATACTTGATGATTTCCTGACTCTGTGCTTAGAAAATAATAATCAAAGTTGAATGAACTAGAGTTACCTGTGACAACTCCATACCATCAGAAAATAAGATTGAGGTCTAAAAGCTGATATACTAGTAAAGGATAAAAAACAGAAGAATGGTATTTGCTAATAAAAGAATCAGTGTCAACTGACTATTCTGTATTACAAATGGAGAGCAAGGAGATCCTCAAATGCCAGAGATGCAATCAGAGACCAAGAAAATGAGGCAGAAAGATATTGAAACAGTATAAATTGCCTATGGTACCACCGACCAGATTAAAAAGAACTTCCAATCATAATATGTTGCCTGGATAATCTACACCCTATGAGATAAAAAAAAAAAAAAAGCTTTCTTTGGCAAAATACAAGTATTGGGGCGGATTTTCAGAGCCCTGCTCGCGTAAATCCGCCCAAAACCGGGCGGATTTACGCGAGCAGGGCCCTGCGCGCCGGGAAGCCTATTTTACATAGGCCTCCCGGCGCGCGCAGAGCCCCGGGACTCGCGTAAGTCCCGGGGTTCTCGGAGGGGGGCGTGTCGGGGGCGTGTCGGGGGGCGGGCCCAGTCGTCGCGGCGTTTCGGGGGCGTGTGGGCAGCGTTTTGGGGGCGGGTACGGGGCGTGGCTACGGCCCGGGGGCGTGGCCGCGCCCTCCGTACCCGCCCCCAGGTCGCGGCCCGGCACGCAGGAGTCCCGCTCGCGCGCGGGGATTTACGCCTCCCTCCGGGAGGCGTAAATCCCCCGACAAAGGTAGGATGGGGGTTTAGACAGGGCCGGGCGGGTGGGTTAGGTAGGGGAAGGGAGGGGAAGGTGAGGGGAGGGCAAAGGAAAGTTCCCTTCTAGGCCGCTCCGATTTTGGAGCGGCCTAGGAGGGAACGGGGGTAGGCTGCGCGGCTCGGCGCGCGCAGGCTATACGAAATCGATAGCCTTGCGCGCGCCGATCCAGGATTTTAGCCGATACGCGCGACTACGCGCGTATCTACTAAAATCCAGCGTACTTTTGTTTGCGCCTGGAGCGCAAACAAAAGTAGGCTATTCGCGCTCGTCTGAAAATCTACCCCATTATGAACAGCAAGCAGTAAATTTAGAGAAACTGAAATCATAATCAGCATATCTTGGTTTAAGTGTAAGGACAATTCTTGCTGTGGTATGCACAAAATAAACCCATCTGAAGACACTAACCAAAGTTAAATGTGTGACTCTTCCTTATTTTACAGGTGGTCACAACCATGGTCCTGCTGGAGAGGAAACTCCCACGATGCCTGTGGCCTCGCTTGGGGATCTGCGGGAAGGACTACGGCCTAGGTGACAGGTGGTATCTCAGGTAAATCCAACAGCTGTGGGTCTAGGTGTGCTGAGTAAGCCATGTACTGTGAAAGAATGCCCCATTCTTTCACAGTAGATCCAACTCAACTGCGTCCTTGGAGCCAACTCAACTGCGTCCTTGGAGCCAAAACAGGAGATTGAGAAGCATACTCCATACAATTTTGGGCTCTTCTGAAATTATTGTTACATGAAAAATTGAACCCTGAACAGGAGGGGGTGTCTCTTGCCAGTGCTACTACTGGTGTCAAAAATTAATTTCTGTGCTCATCTCTTTATGGTAGGATGGAAGATCGCAAAGACCCTGCCGAACAGAAAATCCAAAAGTATGTGAATGCCTCCCTGACCCCAGAATTCAAGGAAGAGACAAAGCAGGAAGATTGCCCATGCCCTCTGCATCATAAAGAAGAATCTGAGATTTTGCCACCACCGCTCTCCCGGAACTCATCTTCCATGAGAACATGCAGCCAAGATTGGCAGACCCTGAGGCTTGCAGCCATCAACCATCTTTAAGGGAAGGTCAACCATGCCATTGAGGATGAAGAGAAAACCTACCAAGTCTAACGGCAGCTGTGCAGGTCTGCGGGTGTGGAGTAGAAGTCTACAGAACATTATGGACATCATGTTTGTCCTATCCTGCACCAGCTTTACCCCTTCATATGGCAATGGAAAAGGCACAAACCTTTTCCATTGCCATTGGAATAACCCTTGATCTGGAACAGATCATGTAGATTATGTGGAAACTCTTGCCTGTCGTAATCTCTCTCCACCATCCCTTTGCTCAGTGGAATATTCTTTCCTGTGGCATGAATTCCATAATCTGTGGTAGTAGTAATCTATGTGAGGGGAGTTATTTTTTACAAAAATGACTGCATTATGGACAAATCCCATGGTCATAGAAGCCTCCTAACACACCCTCCCTCTCTCCTCCTTTCCTTTGGGAACATTCCTTCCACCAGCATGGACAGTAGGGATGTGAATCGGGTGCCCAATCATTCCCGCTTTCGGGATCATCTGGCCATGGGAAAATCTCATTTTACTGCGGATCCCCGTTTTTTCTTTTTTAGTGAAAAAATCATTTTTCGGGTTAGTGCATGCTAACTCATGTTAGCGCGCGCTAACAAAAATAGCAAAAAGTAACAAAATAAACGTTTTTTTGTTAGCGCGCGCTAACATGAGTTAGCGCGCACTAACCCGAAAAACGGAAGTTAGCATGCACTAACTCCCGATTTTTACAAACATTCGGGGGGAAAAGTGATCGTTTCTTTTTTTACCCAATATATTAATGAATTTAGAAAATTTCGTACGATATTTCAATTCGTTAGAAAAACGATTCACATCCCTACAGACCATGCAACTGTATTCTCGTCTCCTCTCCTTCCTCTGGCACTGGAGAGTTGATCTCTGCTCCCATCAGTCCTCACACTGTCATAGACAGATCATGCTACCATATTCCCCAGCCCCTGCCCCTTACATACTGGAACATGAACAAATCATATTGCCACCAATTGTCAGACCTGGGGGAGAGATTTAACATTTGAGATTTATCTTGAATTTTTAACTGCAGAGTAATTTGTCTGAGAACAAACCTTGTACTGTCAATGTGATGTTGTCCTGCTAACTTCATGGAGTGCCCCCTAGTCTTTCTATTATCCAAAAGAGTAAATAACCGATTCACATCTACCCGTTCTAGACCTCTCATGATTTTAAACACCTCTATCATATCCCCCCTCAGTAGTCTCTTCTCCAAGCTGAAAAGTCCTAACCTCTTCAGCCTTTCCTCATAGGGGAGCTGTTCCATTCCCTTTATCATTTTGGTTGCCCTTCTCTGTACCTTCTCCATCGCAATTATATCTTTTTTGAGATGCGGCGACCAGAATTGTACACAGTATTCAAGGTGCGGTCTCACCATGGAGCGATACAGAGGCATTATGACATTTTCCGTTTTATTCACCATTCCCTTCTTAATAATTGTTTAAAAGATTTTTAAAAGGTTTCAAAGTATTCAAAAGATGGCATTTGGAATGCTGTAAAAAGTGGCCCAAAACAGTTATAAAACTAAGAAAATTCTGTGACAAAACACCAGTGTCCACCTAAGAGAAGTTAGAAGACTTTATAAATGATTTTAATTTGGGAAAAATCTGTTGAGGAAAGCTTAATTTTATTATGGGACCATGTGACTTATTTCTTCACATAAATTAGGGTCTGGGATATTGGGGAACTACTTTAAATTGTCCAGTGGTACGAGCTGGGGAAAAAAATTGGTTCATAAGTCAAATTTTTGAAAAAGTTAAGACTCCCTTCCATGTAAAACCTCGGATCCAATCCACGTTTTCAAAACTACACTCTCCATTTTACGGAAGGTTGCTGTTAATTCCCCATCATTTTGTGAGAAGAGGATGAGGGGCTACAGTAAAAAGGCCAGTGGAATTATACGCTGAAGTTCTCAGCTAATTGTTTAATCTAGGTCTCACTTAGGTCTCTATTTTGACTCAAAATTGTTAAAAGTTTATTCCAGTAATTTAATATAAAGAAGATGGGTGCCACTATGAGAAAACCATATTAAAACTTTCCTCAAAAAATCATTTGGGACTTTTTAAGCTGATGTCATCGTCAGTGTAAGCTTCTCTCCAAACTGTTACAGAGAGAATTCAGTCAGTCTGACAGCTGGCAAAGAGAGCAGACACGTTTTATACCTTAGCTCTTCCAGAACCTGTTCTAAAGTGCCAGTGTTGGGTTTGAGGCATAATGTGGACTCTTAGTCGCAGTGGTGATGACTCCTCCCATGGGGAGGGGCCCCGTGGGGAACCACAGCGAGAGGCTGAACTGAGAGAGCAGACACTTGAGCGGAAAAGCTTTATTGTACTGCTGAAGATAGATGATACTTGCACAGGAATGGATGGCACCAAAGTCCAGCAATGTGCCAATATGCTCAGACAGTCTCAGATGTAGATGGTCTCACCCAGATGTCCTAGGTTGGTAGTGTTCCGCAGAGTGGGATAAGCCGAACCTGAAGGGTGGAAATGGAGAGCTGGAGCATAGAGGAACTCACTGAAGAGTAGAGCAGGAATCCTTCTGGTAGATGATGAAGGTGGGACCCGAGGTCTGTGGTGCAGGATACCCTGAGCTGGATAGACCCTCGAGGAGCGAGTACCCAGGAGCGCAGATGATCCTGAAAAGAGAAGAGAGACCCCCGAGGAGCTGTTGTCTGAGTAGTTAGTAGAAACCCCAAAGGGTAGTTGGAAGCGAGAGGCTCCCAAGGAGCAAGATACCCCGGAGGGTAGCGAGGAGTCTAAGCGAGCAGCTTAGAAGCGGTCAGAGTAGCTAAACCGAAGTCCTTGCTAACTCGTTCGTTAGGAGCGGAGCGGAGGCTTAAATATTGACGTCATGTGGTGGGGACGCCCCCGAGGTTCCCGCCATGATGTGTAGATAAGTGTAGGCAGCATGCGCGTGCACACCCTAGGAGGCCACGGGAAGGAGCATGGCGAACGGGGACACCCATGCTGTATTGGAGACGCCAAGAGTTTCGGCACTCGGCACCGGAGGCAGCCATCTTACCCATGGAGGAGGAGAAAGGCAAAAAAGAGGTGAGGCAGAGCGACCGACGGACGCAACAGCCAGAAAACCTTAGCATAAGCACAGAAAAGGAAGGGACATAATTCAAAGTGAATGAAAATTGAGCTTTTATTTTATCCATTTTTTATTCTTTAATTATTATTCTCAGTTTCTTTTTTATTCTTTAGTTTATTTTACTTTTGTATTAAATGTGAGAACCGTGGATGTCTTTTATTGTAAACCACCTAGACAATATGATAGATAATATAGAACCAATGTCAGGAAGTATTTCTTCACGGAGAGAGTGGTGGATGCCTGGAACGCCCTTCCGGAGGAAGTGGTGAAGACCAAAACTGTGAAGGATTTCAAAGGGGCGTGGGATAAACACTGTGGATCCATAAAGGCTAGAGGATGGGAATAAATAAGAAAGCTAAACCAGCATGGAGCAGCAGTTACTACGCTTAAGAGAAACATGGAGGTAACCTGCACAGAGCGGCAGTTACTACCCTTAACAGAAACATGGGGGTAACCTGCACGGAGCAGCAGTTACTACGCTTAAGAGAAACATGGGGGTAACCTGCACGGAGCGGCAGTTACTACTCTTAAGAGAAATATGGGGGTAACCTGCACGGAGCGTCAGTTACTACCCTTAACAGAAACATGGGGGTAACCCGCACGGAGTGTCAGTTACTACTCTTAAGAGAAACATGGGGGTAACTTGTACAGAGTGGCTGTTATTACCCTTAAGAGAAACATGGGGTGACCTGCACGGAGCGGCAGTTACTGCCCTTAACAGAAACATGGGGGTATCCTGCACGGAGCAGCAGTTACTGCCCTTAACAGAAACATGGGGGTAACCTGCACGGAGCGGCAGTTACTGCCCTTAACAGAAACATGGGGGTAACCTGCACGGAGCGGCAGTTACTGCCCTTAACAGAAACATGGGGGTAACCTGCACGGAGCGGCAGTTACTGCCCTTAACAGAAACATGGGGGTAACCTGCACGGAGCGGCAGTTACTACTCTTAAGAGAAACATTGGGGTAACCTGCACGGAGTGGCAGTTATTACCCTTAAGAGAAACATGGGGGTAACCTGCACGGAGCGGCAGTTACTACATTGGGAAGCTTGCTGGGCAAACTGTATGGACCATTTTGGTCTTTTTTCTGCCGTCATTACTATGTTACTATGATAAATAAATAAATTGTGTGTGTGTGTGAATTTAGAAATACAATTGTGGAAGACCATGAATAAACCCAGGTAAGAGCCACGATAGAACAGCAAATTGTAATACAGTGGCTGAAACTTGAGGAATTTACTCAACCTTTGTACAGGAGACATATGAAATGAGTGATACTGAAAGAGAGCTGGGAAACATTTGTAATCACACATTTTATTTTACATCTTTCCCCAGAAAGATTTATCTCTTCAATAAAGAGAGTGGAAAAAGAAATCAGAAGTAACTGTATGAGCATTAGTACATATTTTATTCTCTGACTAAACTTGTAACACTATAGTCAGAATGTCTTTGAAGTGACCTAGAACAATTGAAAATCTTTAGGCTGGCGTGAAGGACAGGCTACTTCACTGAAATATGCTAGTTTGTGTCAGAAAGTCTAGATATGAATTTAGCTTCAATAAAGTGCCTAGCTTGAATCTGAGGCTCACTGCAGGAAGCAAAATAATTGAAGATACTATGGTTCTAACTGAATGAATGTGACCAATTATAATACAGCTCATCACTTTCTGTACAAGGAAATATAGAAACATAGAAATGACAGCAGAAAAGAACCAAATGGTCCATTCAGTCTGCCCAGCAAATTTATGCTTATCCCAGTATCTGCTGCGCCATGCAGATTGCCCCCATGCTTATCAGTTTCCCAGACCATAAAAGTGGTCATTGGTTGCTATTTGGATCCAATTCCCTGTTACCCCCTTTGCTGTTGAAGCAGGGAGCAAGGTTGGAGTTGCATCAAAGAATCAGGCTTATTGGGGAAGGGTAGTAACTGCCACATCAGCAAGATATCCTTATGCTTATTTATTTCCCCAGACTGTAAATGTTGTGGCACTCATTGGTTGCTGTTTGAATCCAATTCCCTTTTTCCACTGCCATTGAAGCAGAGAGCCATGATGAAGTTGCATCAACAGTATGAAGGCTTATTGGTTAAGGGTCGTATCCATGCCAGACATGATATTCATAAGAACATAAGAAGAACATAAGAAAATGCCATACTGGGTCAGACCAAGGGTCCATCAAGCCCAGCATCCTGTTTCTAACAGTGGCCAATCCAGGCCATAAGAACCTGGCAAGTACCCAAAAACTAAGTCTATTCCATGTTACCATTGCTAATGGCAGTGGCTATTCTCTAGGTGAACTTAATAGCAGGTAATGGACTTCTCCTCCAAGAACTTATCCAATCCTTTTTTAAACACAGCTATACTAACTGCACTGACCACATCCTCTGGTAACAAATTCCAGAGTTTAATTGTGCGTTGAGTAAAAAAGAACTTTCTCCGATTAGTTTTAAATGTGCCCCATGCTAACTTCATGGAGTGCCCCCTAGTCTTTCTACTATCCAAAAGAGTAAATAACCGATTCACATCTACCCATTCTAGACCTCTCATAATTTTAAACACCTAGACCTCTCATAATTTTAAACATGATGATTCAGCAGAACTCAAACAAACAAATCTTAGTGCACATGGAAGATATAATAGGGAAAATTGACAAACAAAAGAGTAGCACATTACCTGGACCAGATGGTATACATCCCAGAGTGCTGAAAAATGAAATTGTGGAACTACTATTAGTAATTTGTAAACTATCATTAAAATCATCTATGGTACCCGAAGACTAGAAGGTTGCCAATGTAAAGCCAATTTTTAAAAAGGAATCAAAGGGTGATCCAGAAAACTACAGACCAGTGAGTCTGACATCTGTGCCAGGCAAAACGGTAGAAACTATCATAAAGAAGCAATCATTGGTGAAAAGGGAGGGCACAGAATAGCACAGTGTGCCGCACTGGTCCAGAGAGATACCAACGAGTGGTGAGTTCATCTATGGGTCTGATGATGAAAGAGGCGATTCTGTGCATAAAGTGTTTGAGTATAGGAATTTAAGAAGGGACAAGGTTTGGGGGGAGGGGGCGGAAGATGGGGAGAGCCACCAAAGAGTGCATAAGAAAGGTAAGGAGAAGATGAGGAAGGGAATGAACGTTCTATTGAAGCTCTTGGGCAGTAAAAAAAGGAAGTGGATTAGAGGCCACAACATGAAACTGACATCTCATTTAAACAATAGTAAAAAGGACATAACTAATACTATATAGTACAGGTAAGAATTTAGAAAACATCATGGAAGAAATCTCCATGAGGCACAATTAGGTTGCTCTTTGAAAAATCCACAGATTATCCCGAGCGTAAGCACCGGGGAATTTCTCAACATTTACAATCCTGCCAGATATTTCTGACCTGGATTCAGCACTGGTGGAAAAGCTTACTGGACATCCCAGTATAGCAATTTTTATGACCCTATACTCCATGCCTGTCTCAATCTCTGAGTTAATTATAACACTTATTAGTTAACAAAACCTGCTGGATGTATTGACCATCCTTAACAAGATAATCTGCCATGCCATACCATACTCCTTCCACTGAGGATACCAGGAGATGTAAATTTACTAATGAGGTTTATCTCGTAAATCATCCCCTGATGGTTTCCATGAGCCATTTACCATCCTGCTCTAGTTTAGGAGCAAACAGTCCAGACATATTCCAGCAACCTGCCAATCCTCATGATCGAACAGAATGAGTCTAGTCTGCCTTCTCTCCTTCCTCAATAGGCTCACAGTTTTTTTTATAAACCTTCAGAATAAAATAGTGCAACAATGATGAGTCAGTAGTACAATACACCTTTGGTAAGGGCCACAACGGCGAGATCTGGCCTATAACGCAATAAGAATGGTTCACCAGAACTAACTCCAACTAAGGAGTCATTTTCTATCCGTATCACACGCGAAAAGTCCCTCCGCGTGTGATACCTTGATAGGGGTGGAGCTGGGACCAGAATGGGAGGAGTCAGGCAGCATCGGGGCAGATTCGGCAGTAACTTCGCTGGAGGCGATAAGGTAAGACCCGTTATCGCCACCAGTAGCGCACCCAATAGCACCACCTTTCACGGTGGCGCTATTGGGTGGGAAAACCGGCAGCAATAGCACTGTGGTGGTGCGATCGCTGCCGGCTTTCGCAGGCCTGCCTCCCACTTCGTCCCCCCAACCCCATTACCGCGGGATTCACAAAGCTGTGCGACAATAGAAAATCCAGCCCTAAGACATATTGGTTTTGAGCAAACTAATGCTTCCTAATCACATCTGCACTTTTCATAGATCTTGCTTAATGAACTAAATAAGTTTGGGGGTAGCTTGCTTATTACAGCGATTACTACCCTAAACCAATTAAGCCTGATACATCACTTTGAATGCATATAGAGCATTGCTCTCTGCTTCAACAGCAGGAGGAAATGTGGAAAACAGGATTTACATTCAGCCAATAACCAACAAGGACTGAATTTCATAATCTGGGTAAACAAATAAACGTGGGGGTAGTTGCTTATTACGACGGTTACTACCTTAAACCAATTAAGCCTGATACATCACTTTGAATGCATATACAGTGCTGCTCTCTGCTTCTACGGCAGGGGGAAAAGTGGAAAACAGGATTTACATTCAGGCAATAACCAACAAGGACTGAACTTCACAATCTGGGTAAACGAATAAACGTGGGGGTAGCTGCTTATTACGGCGCTTACTACCTTAAACCAATTAAGCCTGATACATCACTTTGAATGCATATACAGAGCTGCTCTCTGCTTCAACGGCAGGGGGAAATGTGGAAAAGAGGATTTACATTCAGACAACATCCAACAAGGCATGGATCTGTGCAGTCTGGGTAAACAAGCATCGGGGTAACTTGCTTGATGCGGCAGTTACTACTCTTAACCGTTAAGTTTTATGCTCACCTTTGATGCAACTCCAATATTACTCTCTGCATCAATGGCAGGGGATGGCAGGAAATTTGAATGAAACAGTTACCAACAAGGGCCCTGAACTTGGTTAATGAAACAGATAAGTATGGGAAAATAAGTGTGGTAGCTTGCTGGGCAGACTGGATGGGCTAATTGGTCTTTTTCTGCCGTCATTTCTATGTTTCTATGTTTCTAAGTTTAAAAAAAATGATTATGTCAGCAGTGAGGCAGCTCTCCAATTCATTCTCATCCCAAACAAACAAAAAAAATCAATAAATGCAGGTTTTTACATAAGGAATTTTCTCCTAACAAAAATAGAAAGAAAGAAATAGATGGGGAAACAACCCATGCCGGACCTAGGCAAATCCAACATAGCTCTGAAAAGAGAAAGGATGAGAATGTATGCCTTATGTGCAAGCCCTGCGGGATGGATCCCCGAGTCTGAACCCTGGGGCACAGAGAGAGTGAGGACCCCGATCTCCTCTCAGCCTCCATGGACAGCTTTAGAAATCTGAGCTCCAGGGCTCACTGGGGAGGGGGGGAGGAGCTTAGCTTCCAGGCCCTTTTGCAAAATCCCAAGACTCTTTCTTCAATTTCTGTAAACAGCACTGAGGATGTCCCCAGCTGTAGCAGCAAAAATCACCCTGAGCAGCACTGTGGTTTCCATCTTCTTTACTGATAGTTGATAAATTGAATGAAGATTCAATGGATACGTTCTTGGAGGAGAAGTCCATTAACGGCTATTAATCAATTTTACTTAGGGAATAGCCACTGCTATTAATTGCATCAGTAGCATGGGATCTTCTTAGTTTTTGGGTAATTGCCAGGTTCTTGTGCCCTGGTTTGGCCTCTGTTGGAAACGGAGGCATTTTTCAGATGTTTCTGGCACAGCGGCACCAGGGTAACCAGCGGGATGTCGTTGCACTGTCCCACTAACACTTCCAATTAGCTCGCTGACTGACGCTGCAGGCTGATTCCCTGACTTGCACATTTAGTGTGCTTAAGCTCTAGCAGGTGGTCCTCATGGCAGGAATGGCAGCCATTTTTAACCAATGTCGAGATTCACCAAACACAGTGGTTTCACTCCAAACACAGAGAAAAAAGTCAGAAACAGTGTAAAATGTTTTTCCACTTTAGAGCACTGGTACACTTGCAACATAAGGTCCCTTTTTGGGCACCACTTTATGGGACAGATCCCCAAGACTGAACCCAGGGACACATAGAAAGAGAGATGGACCCGGCCTAACATGGCCAATGTTTTGCATACAGTGCTTCTTCAACAGCTATAACTTGTAATTATTGTTCCATTTAGGAATAAGCAGACTGTTGTCATTCATCAGAATGTGTCTACAAACATATGTTTCTAATGTGCAGCTTAAAAATTTTGAAAAAATAGACTTGTTTTCCCAGGGTGGATGAATGAATTGACCAGGTGGTCTGTGCACCACAGGGCACATTGACAGGCTTGCTGACACCTTGTGTGAATTGTTTAGGACTATCTCTTGAATATTATGGGTTTTGTTTCCCTTCCTTTCTATGAGATTTGACATTTGGAATTTAATGGCTCTTCTCTGTTGTTGAGCATAAATATAACCCATTTCTATTGTGACTACACTTATCACAACAGGCTCTACATCTGGTATATGCACTCTGTTGCACAGATTCTTGTCCAACTGAAATAACTATTTAATTATGCATATACAGACTGAATACTTTCACATCATCCCTGTATCAAAGAATCCAAATTTACCAACAGGCCCCAACACGCCTCCCCATAAACATCCAAGAAAAAACTGTCAGCCCCCCCTTGGAAAATGGCTTACCCCATAACCTTCCCCAACGGTGTCCCATTACTCCACATTTATTTATTTATTTATTTATTTATTTTTAATTTTTATATACCGGAATTCCTGTATGCAATACAAATCAATCCGGTTTACAATTAACAAAAAGGTTTACAATTAACAAAAAAATTAACATAATGTTTACAATTAACAAAAAAATTTACAATTAACAAAATTTACAATTAAAAAATTTACAATTAACAAAATTTACAATTAACAAAAAAATTAACATAATGGTCACTACTCATCAATGATACCGTTTAATCACAAAGCCTCCCAATAATCATGCAAAAACACAAGAAAACGCATTAATAGAAAGCACACTCACTGATGGGTTATGGACGGATTCGGCCACAATCCAGTTGCATCAGGATTCTCTCACCATCCTCTGTCTTAAATCAAAACATTTACATGTCCCAGTTGTCACCTGAAAAGGAACAAAGCAGATTAAAGATGATATATCTTTCTCCTTAAAGAAGGTTACTCCACTCGTTATCTTCAAAACATGTTTCCACCTGAAACAGAAACTTCAGCGCTCTAGGATATAGAATATTTCACACTGTGGTCATCATTAGAAACACTCCATCCCCAAAACATAAACAAAACTCACTACTTCAACGTAGTAGAAGGTGATCTCTACTTACACTAAACATAAAGAATTTCATTTCATCCAGATGTTTTATTATGGTCTATATTCACTAAACAAACTTGTGGCTGAGGGGTGCACAATAAAATTCCACCATCACTTTACAAAATCTTCAAAAACTTCATTACTTTGGGACTATCTCCCCATAGCTCTCCGTTAGCTTCTCACATACAACTCTGATGGCTTCCATACTCCTATAAATCAAGGAAGAAATAGAAGAAACAACAAGAAGACAAATAAATCAAGTAATTTCACCTGTAGTCAAATAATATATTACAACTGGGTATAGTCGCTTCCAGGTCCATACGCCTGAAATATAAGATGAGGTTAGTAAAGTATACACATATATAAGACTGAGAAAGTCAGAAACCATTTTATAGGGGTTTTATTATTTTTATATAAGGTATTTTTCAATATTTTTTCTTTCAACATTTTCCCAAAATCAAAAACACCTCCCTTCCAATAGGCAGATTTTTTTCCCAGAATAAACAATTTTACAAACCAAGACAGCTTAGAGAATGATCCAGGTGTTTCCCTGAAATATAAAGTAAAGTTCAGGTGCATGGAATAATGCCCCAAATTGTTGGTAAGGCTTTGTCCAGTCAGGTGGTGAAAAACACAGATAATATTTTTTAACCAGTCTCCTCTTAAGGTAGGACCCTTGACCCTTCTTTTTTTTTTTAATATCTCTGTATTTAGAGATGCAATAATATATAACATCACAAAGAGAATAAGACAGTAACTGCAACACCCACAAGGATTTAAACATATTGCAGAGAAGGATGCCATGTCATGAGCAATATAACAAGAGTACAATAAAAGCATAAGTTATTAAGGCATTTATGTTGAAAGCAGATAACACATTGATATATCACTCAGTGCATGCCTTCCATATGGTATCGTAGGCCTCCTGTTTATTAAGAAGAGAGAAGGACTTCTTTTCCACTATTGAGATGTCGGCCACTACCGACTTCCAATGAACAATCAAAGTAGTTGACTTCCAATAGTAAGTGATAGTAATGCGGGCAGCATGTTTTTAGCAGATTTAATCAAATCTAAATCTTCCCATCTATCCAATAAACACAGAGAGGCATTAATGTGAAGATGCTGACCCAGTATTTTTACAATAAAACTCTCAACTTGTTGCCAAAAATTGTTAAAAAAAAAAAAAAAAAAAGAGAGAGACATTCCCACCACTTAAGGAAGTGAGAAGCAGATTCACCATATCCCTGTCAAAAGTATAAGGTATATCTGTATATTCTATGTAACAAGTGAAACATTAACTCTTGAATCTTATTACAGCAGGACACTTTGAGAATCGAGCTCCATATGTCTTTCCAATTGTCCTTGTCCAAATTTAAAGACAAATCCTCATTCCTCTTCTCTATAATTGTGGGACATGTCACTGAATCAAAAATGCCATCCATCAAAAACATATACATTCTGGAATTCAAATTTGGGTTGAATTAACAAAGATTCCAGACCCATACGTGGATGCAGCAGCCCACCAGGTACTTCATTATGCCTTCTGCAATTGGGAGAATATGTACCATGAGTGTTCCCCAACGTGAAATTCAGATTGAAGCTCCTGAAAACTCCTGAATTGACCTCCCCACCCAAATGTGGTCTAAAGAACTTAAACCCTCCCTTCCCCATTTCCCCCAGGTCCAGGGACGATTTCCCTGAAGGCATGAGATGGGGTCATACTGAAAGGCTAATGATGCCACACTTTAAGTGTATGTGATTTAATAGGATTCAGCATAATTAGGAGAGGAATTTAGTAAGGTAAGAAGCAAAGTCTCAGCTGAGAACTCTCCAGCAAAACCCAACTAGCTGGGCTAACATTTACCAACCAATCTTTGATACCCACTAACCTTGAGGCAAGATAATAAAGAAATACACACACACACACACACACACACACACACACACCCACACACACACCCACACACACCCGCACACACACGCACACACACACACACACACATGCACACACACACACACACACGCACACACACACACACTGACACACACACCCACGCACACACACCCACGCACACACACGCACACGCACACACATGCACACGCACGCACACGCACACACACGCACACACACACACACACACACACACGCACACACCCACGCACAATTCTTCAGACATTATAAAGTCAATAATTGTATTTGTTTCCACTTCCACAAAAAGGAGGATATGGTTCCGTTGAGATCCTGAAACTCCTTTTGTGGAATATTACAAGGTATATGCTAAAAAAGATATAAAAGGCATGCGACAACCACTGTTTTAACCAGGTAAACTCTACCCAGGAGTGAGAGGAGAAAATCAGTCCAATGGCCCAAATCAGCATGAAGTTTCATGATTATTTTGAGATAATTTAGCTTATACAAATTCTATTTATTTATATATTTACAAAATGTCTATACTGCAGCTTTACCACTCTAGTGTTCACAGTGGTGTACATCATTTTATACAATGTTACTTAAAAAACACAATCACATAACAAAACACCAATTAAAAAATGATATACAATCAAAGACATCTTCCATAAAAATATTCTGCTAATTTTAAAGGAATCACTATACCCAAATATGTAATACTATTTTCCACCATGGAGAAATTCCCTCTAAATGGGAGCACCTTTAGGCCATAAGAACAAAAGGAGAGATTTTGTTTAGTGACTTGTATATCCAAACAAAATACCATATTTCTCCAGGAACAACAATATGGCTGGAACCAATATTTTAATATCAGACTTTATTAAAGATATAGGTCTGAATGACCCAAAGAGCAAGAGGTCCTTGCCCAGCTTGGGAAGTAACGTAATGAGTGTGTCTAGCAAATTCCCTGAGTGAGAATTAGGTGTACCCAGAAAATTAAAGAGCTCCTGTAAGAGGGGAACCAGTTTCACTTTAAAACAATTATAATATTCCAACAGAAAACCATCTGGTCCCGGGTTCTTTTGCTTTGCCAAGGATTTTATAGCCTATTTGATTTCAAATGCTGTGATTGGATCCCCCCGGTTTTGCCTTAGCCTCCTCAGAAAGCCACAGCAGTTGAACAGAATTCAGAAATTGTATATTTTCTTCAACAGGAATTGTGCCTGGGTCCCCATACAGCTGTTGATAATAAGTTTTACATTTCTGTAACACCTGTGAAGGGACCAGAAGATCCCTGAAGGGCATTACTTGTGAAGGAGGAACTTCTAGTATTAATCAGGTGTGCCTGCAGAGACCCCAGCTTGTTTCCACACTCATAATACCTTTGCTTAGTGAAGTAAAAGTTTTTATCAATTAATGACATTTGTGATTTGAGTAACTCATCCCTGGATAATTGTAGAACTTCATAGGTCCTAGGAGAAGAATCATTCTTAAGCTGATACTCTAAGTTGTTTATAGCCTGCAACAATTCCTTCTGCTTTGCCATATACTGGTTGGTTTCTTTTTTTATGACAAAAGCATATGATATAAATTTTCCTCTCAATATCCTTTCATTTTCTTACTGCCTTCTTCAATGCTCTTAAATGGTTTCCCTTAATTGGGGCCTGAAAAATAAGCAGAGAAAACAACACACCAACAGCATAGAAACAGAATCAGGATATTAAACTTTGCTTGTAAACATTGGGGTCCCAGTCCTTCAGACAGGAACGTTTAACTTAATAGGCCAGATATGTTCTGGGTGTGGTTTCCTCACTAGGGTACCATCAAGTATGATCTTCTTGGCAACCTCCCACTCAAACACTTCCCGCCACACACTTTGCCTCACCCAATGGTCCAGGGTAAAGCTATAGAAAGAGTAGCTTCCACACCCCACAGGCTCCTGCTGCATCTTGGCTTTCTGTAGAGATGTCCAGTGGCTGGGGTGATGGAGCCTTGTTGCCTTGTTCTAATACAGGAATATTGTAAGGCTTGTATGCTCCCACTGGAAATTATGTAGGAATCCCTGTATCAAAGAATCCAAATTTACCAACAGGCCCCAGCACGCCTCCCCACAAACATCCAGGAAAAAACTGTCAGTTCCCCCCCCCCCCCCCTTGGAAAATGGTTTACCCCATAACCTTCCCCAATGGTGTCCCATTACTCTACACAATGGTCACTACTCATCAATGACACAGTTTAATCACAAAGCCACCCAATAATCATGCAAAAACACAAGAAAACGCATTAATAGAAAGCACACTCACTGATAGGTTATGGACGGATTCGGCCACAATCCAGTTGCATCAGGATTCTCCCACCATCCTCTGTCTTAAATCAAAACATTTACATGTCCCAGTTGTCACCTGAAAAAGAACAAAACAGGTTAAAAATGATACATCTCTCTCTCCTTAAAGAAGGTTACTCCATTTGTTATCTTCAAAACATGTTTCCACCTGAAACAGAGACTTCAGCGCTCTAGGATATAGAATATTTCACACTGTGGCCATCATTAGAAACACTCCATCCCCAAAACATAAACAAAACTCACTACTTCAACTTTGTAACATAGTAACATAGTAATAGTAATATAGTAATGACGGCAGAAAAGGGCCAAATGTTGCATCCAGTCTGGTCAGCAAGCTTCTTATGGAAGAACTGCTGCTCCGTGCAGGTTACCCAAAGCCTTATGATGGGGATAGTAATATTAACAATCAAAACCAAGAAACTGTCAAACCCATATCAAAGTTCCTGCTAGCAATATTTTTACAGGGTGAGCAGCCTTCCTGATAAATCAGACAGTGCTGCTGCTTGAACAGGCTTTGCTTTTGGACTTGGCCATAGAAGCAGTCCTGTGCTTTTTCACTGATGTCTGAGTATTAGTATCCCGGACTGTAAAATTCTGAGCCCTGATTCCCCCGCCATCGAACCAGAGAGCAATGTTGCAATTGCGTCCAAATCCTAAAAGCTAATTTGTTAAGGGCAGTAATCCCCATGCCTTCTGTTAAAGGTAGAGGCTGCCGTTCCATGCTGGTTACCCCATGCTGTTTCCTAGCCTTTAGGGATCCACAGATTTTATCCTGTGCTCCTTTGAATTCTTCGTTTACTATTTTTGTCTTCACCACTTCTTCTGGAAGGGCATTCTTGGCATCCACCTTTTGAGATACAGGCTCCAGAACGGAACACAATGCTCCAGGTGAAGCCTCACCAAGGACCTGTACAAGGGCATGAATTCTACTTACACTGAACATAAAGAATGTCATTTCATCCCCAAATCCAGCTTTGTTTTACTATAGTCAATGCTCCACTGAACACACCTGTGACTGAGGGATGCACAATCAAATTCCACCATCACTTTACAAAATCTTCAAAAACTTAATTACTTTGAGGCGATCTCTCTGCAACTCTCCATTAACTTCTCACATGCAGCTTCGATGGCTTCAATACTCCTATAAATCAAGGAAGAAATAGAAGAAAAAGTGAAATAAATCAAGTAATTTCAGCTGTAGTCAAATTATTTATTAAAACCATGTATAGTGGCTTCCAAGCCCATACACCTGAAATATATTGAGATTAGAGAAAGATACACATATAAGATGCCATGGTCTGGCAAGCTGTCAAGGAGCACCCTCGCAGGAGTGGTACAGGATTGCAGAGCTTGGTTGATGTTTATTTATTTATGTAGTTATTTAGATTTTTTATATTCCGCTTTTCAGCACTGATATTCAGCCTAGCCAGCCCCCTCCTCCCGCAGGCTGAGCCCTTGGCTTCTAAGGACCAGTATGGACATTGTGTCTGGAGTGGAAGCTTAGGTGCAGACTGGGAGCTTGGTGCAGGTACCGGCTGAGCTGGATACAGATATTGGCTGAGAGCTGGATTCAGGTACTGGCTGGGAGCTTGGGTACAGGTACTGGCTGAGGCTGGATACACACACAAGAGTACAGGGACTGGCTGAGTCTGGATACAGACACAAGATGAGTACAGGGTCTGGCTGGGAGCTTGGATACAGACACAAGATGAGTACAGGGTCTGGCTGGGAGCTTGGGTACAGGTACTGGCTGAGGCTGGATACAAACACAAGAGTACAGGGACTGGCTGAGGCTGGATACAGACACAAGATGAGTACAGGGTCTGGCTGGGAGCTTGGATACAGACACAAGATGAGTACAGGGTCTGGCTGGGGCTGGATACAGACACAAGATGAGTACAGGGTCTGGCTGGGGCTGGATACAGACACAAGAGTACAGGGACTGGCTGAGTCTGGATACAGACACAAGATGAGTACAGGGACTGTCTGGGAGCTTGGATACAGACACAAGATGAGTACAGGGTCTGGCTGGGAGCTTGGATACAGACACAAGATGAGTACAGGGACTGTCTGGGAGCTTGGATACAGACACAAGATGAGTACAGGGTCTGGCTGGGGCTGGATACAGACACAAGATGAGTACAGGGTCTGGCTGGGAGCTTGGATACAGACACAAGATGAGTACAGGGTCTGGCTGGGGCTGGATACAGACACAAGATGAGTACAGGGTCTGGCTGGGGCTGGATACAGACACAAGATGAGTACAGGGTCTGGCTGGGGCTGGATACAGACACAAGATGAGTGCAAGGTCTGGCTGGGACCTTGGATACAGACACAAGATGAGTACAGGGACTGGCTGAGTCTGGATACAGACACAAGATGAGTACAGGGACTGGCTGAGTCTGGATACAGACACAAGATGAGTACAGGGACTGGCTGAGTCTGGATACAGACACAAGATGAGTACAGGGTCTGGCTGGGAGCTTGGATACAGACACAAGATGAGTACAGGGTCTGGCTGGGAGCTTGGATACAGACACAAGATGAGTACAGGGACTGGCTGGGAGCTTGGATACAGACACAAGATGAGTACAGGGTCTGGCTGGGGCTGGATACAGACACAAGATGAGTGCAAGGTCTGGCTGGGACCTTGGATACAGACACAAGATGAGTACAGGGACTGTCTGGGAGCTTGGATACAGACACAAGATGAGTACAAGGTCTGGCTGGGAGCTTGGATACAGACACAAGATGAGTACAGGGTCTGGCTGGGAGCTTGGATACAGACACAAGATGAGTACAGGGACTGCCTGGGGCTGGATAAGACACAAGATGAGTACAGGGACTGCCTGGGGCTGGATAAAGTCACAGACTGTGCACTAGGAGTGGCAGGAACTTGATACAGACAGGGCTGGACCGAGGACAAGAGGAAGCTCTGAAAGGTAGACAAGGGCAGGACAGGACAGAGAACATGGAAGGCTTGGAGGCCACAAGGCAGGAGGCCTCCTACCTTTCCTCTATAGAAATGGCTCCCAAATGAGGTAAAACCATCAGTGCAGCATTGCAGGCTGGCCGGAAGAGCACGCTGACGTCTTCTTTACTGCCAGACACAGACAAATCTCTGGGACTGGGGAGGCCCAGATCTGATATGCTCAGTCCACTTTCACTGCCAGGTGAAGTGGATGGATGAGCTGTAAATATCCTTGATGATAAAGTCCACCCAGCACTGGGGTTGTCTTCTGGTAATGCCAAACCTCAGAACTCAAATGAGGGCAACTCTGCTACATCCCAATCTATCACCTTTGACTTTTACAGTGTAGATATTGAGCTCAGAAGCATGAACTGGTGACATAATCGCAACACATAAAAGAAGTATTGGTTCAAAAGCCAAGTAAATCCAAATGAAAAATAAAAGGGAATCACTATATCTTACACTATAACAAGCTCTTTATTTAATGTGCTATACTTCTATTTTTTCTATGCCCAAACATTGTTATACAGCAAATGTATACATTAAAAATCATAAATCACACACATCATTCCTGCACCTTACAATAAAATAGGGACTATACAATTGTCTGTGAAAATATAGTTGCAAATGACAGTTACATTGTGTGTATTGATACAATGTCTACAACAAGATACCCCAACAAAGGCCACTGTTTCACCAAGACGGCTTCTGGCATGCGTTTGCTACAATGTATCACTTGAGCACTTCATAAGGGATATATTCAGAAGACAGGGCAAGAGATATTCTTTTAGCACTTTTTTCGTTTGCAGATCCATGCAAAGAGTAAAACGGGTCTGTTATCCAAAAAACATTCAGATTGGAAGAGTGTTTTTTTATCTAGGCTTTTTTTTTTTATCTAGACTTTATTTTTTAATCTAGATTTTTTTGATGACACGCAATAAAACTGAAGGTATATTTCTACTTGAAATATCTTTTCCAATCATCTCAAATGATAGTAGAATCCAAAATGGCTCCAGTATGTACAGCTCTATACCTTAAAGAATTTATGTACCCCATTTGAGTGTTTGATAGAAGTTTTTTGTAGCGTAAAACGAAACACGTGTGTGGGGAGTACCGACGACTGTTACTTCTGGTTTCAAACACTGGTGTGCCCTGCTTATTTCCTTACTTATGTGGGTAGATGCAGCCCTGAATGTAGATGTTTAAGAGTTAGATAGTGCATGCTGTGAATAAATGGAGGTATTTCTTGGCTTACTGAGTTCCAGGAGCCATACTTATTTTATTTATTTATTTATTTATTTATTTTATTTACTTATTTATTCTTACTGAATGCTCACGCAGGAGACCCTTATCAGTTCGGTGTACAACAGGTTTAAAATCCTAGTATAATAGTTAAACATAATAAAACAATTAAAACAGATCATACAAATTTAAAACAAAATTTAAACTAAAACCACATAATTAAAATAATTCAGCAAATTTCATGCCCTAAACACAAGTAATTACTACTGCTAGGTCTTACTTAGAAAGAACTCAACTTGATCTAGCTTGGAAAGAGCCAGAATTTCACCCTCTTCCAAAAGTGCAGATAGATTAATTTCATTCTTAACTCTCTTTGTGCTGAGTTCCATAATTCAAGGCCTGTTTATACTTCTAGAAACTTATTTAAATAATAGCTCAGATGCTGAATGGAAACTTCTCCAGGGCATATAAATCTTGACCAACTGTTGTGAATACCTTGTCCCCCTATCCTTTGCTCATTTTATACTCATGATCTTCATTGAATTCTTTGCTTACCTGGAAGCCAGTACAGCTGCTTTAATAAAGGCACTGCACTGACCTTTTCAGGATAACCAGGAATCAACCTTGCTGCCATATTTTGCATAACCTCCTGTAATGTATCACAAGCAGATTGTGATACATTACAGGAGGACCTTGCAAGACTGGAAGATTGGGCATCCAAATGGCAGATGAAATTTAATGTGGACAAGTGCAAGGTGTAGGATATAGGGAAAAATAACCCATGCTGCAGTTACACAATGTTAGGTTCCATATTAAGAGCTACCACCCAAGAAAGAGATCTAGGCATCGTAGTGGATAATACTTTAAAATCGTCGGCTCAGTGTGCTGCAGCAGTCAAAAAAGCAAACAGAATGTTGGGAATTATTAGGAAGGGAATGGTGAATAAAATGGAAAAAGCCTCTATATCACTCCATGGTGAGACCTTGAAGCCTCCCTGTGGCCACTACAAGGTATAACATCAGCAGTTTATCCTCTAGTCTAGCAGCAAGTTATCAGATCCTGGCAGGCTGAGACAATCCCGGGAGGATATGCCCAAAAGGCCAGCAACACCACTGGCCAGGAAAATGCAGCACAGCAAATATTACACTGATCCCTAGAACCCCAGTACACCTGCCACTAGGAAAACAGAACAAGCTGCACTGCCACAGATCCCTACACAGAGAAACCACACGCCCGCAGAATCCCTCACCTCCAACACACACATAGATCATGGACAGACCCTCACCAAACACAGATTTAAGGATCACAAATAAGAAATAGGAACAGGCAGACAAAAACTGAGCTGGAGACACCAAGAAGCCCGACTCTTCATGCAATGTTACACCAGAGAGAAATAAATAGAAAGACATTTCCTCCTGCATTTTGCAAAACCCAACGACAGAAGAGACGCACATTTTCCAGAGTTCAGAAAGAATCAAAGACTTCCCACAAAAGAAGGAGCAGTAAAAACTGTGCCTAACCCTGGGGAAAGAGGAGAAACAGCAGTGAAAGCACCAAAATCTGTGAACCTGAGCAGAGACAATGCGGACCAGCACCAGAACACAGAAACTATCCTTGTTGCTATCCTTTCTGTACCCTGTAATTTTATTATTATTATCATTGCATATTTTTTCAGCTCTGAAGTAGGGAGGAAGAAAGCAGACCTAGCCCTGGATTCATCAATAGATACACATAATACCTGTGCCCAGGGTGGCAAACATCTAAGTGCAGAAGACTGGCTGTGATCCTTTGCCTTCCATTCAGCAATGAACAGGCTTTGCTACCCTGTAACAAATCCTCACAGGAAATGGGGAAGGTAGCAGTGGAAGGAGCTGAAAGCACCAAAAATGCCCCAGGGCAGCAAAATCCTAAATCCATCCCTGAGCCAGGAGTGGGAATGGGATGGCAGGAGGAATACAGAGAGAGAAGGAAGGGTGTGGGGAGCCAACAGCACCTAGGGGCTTCCCATACAAGTTCAGGATCAGGGTTGTGTCTATCTATAGAGTAATTTCAGATGTAGTTTGTATGAAAGCCTGTGTCTGTGTCTATAAAGTGCTTTGGGATACA
Organism: Rhinatrema bivittatum; assembly: GCF_901001135.1. NCBI lineage: Eukaryota > Metazoa > Chordata > Amphibia > Gymnophiona > Rhinatrematidae > Rhinatrema > Rhinatrema bivittatum. The sequence continues at coordinate 5,617,553 of NC_042630.1, forward strand.
GTTTGTATGAAAGGCTCTGGGTCTGTGTCTATAAAGCGCTTTGGGATACAGTTTGTATGAAAGGCACTGTATCCGTGTCTATAAAGTGCTTTGGGATGCAGTTTGTATGAAAGGCTCAGTGTCTGTGTCTATAAAGCGCTTTGGGATGCAGTTTGTATGAAAGCCTGTGTCTGTGTCTATAAAGCGCTTTGGGATATAGTTTGTATGACAGGCTCTGTGTCTGTGTCTATAAAGCGCTTTGGGATATAGTTTGTATGACAGGCTCTGTGTCTGTGTCTATAAAGTGCTTTGGGATACAGTTTGTATGAAAGAGGGGTTAAATTTATTTTGAGGTTTCCTTGCCGATGTATTGTTATGTTTCAAGATGTAAAATATATATTCAATCAACCGGAAGAACTGCGTTCTTATTTGAATTCACATTCTTTGATTCTCCACTGAATTATCAGCTGGTAGAAATTAGTTAGTCAGGGAAAGACACAAATTGTATAAATATTGTATTGCAGGTGTACAACTGCTCTTAGTTTCTTATCTCCAAAATCCTAATTATCTTATGTTGTAATTCTTAGATAAAATACACTGAATGTTAATATAAATTTGTGGAGATATAATTGCTATTTGAATATTCTGTATATCATTTGTGTATTGTATCTTAAGATATGTAAAAAATTTTAATTAAAAAAAAATAAAGCATTTTGGGATACAGTTTGTATGAAAGGCTCTGTGTCTGTGCCTATAAAGTGCTTTGGCATACAGTTTGTGTTAAAGATGCTCATCTGTTTGTCTGCAGATGGACTGCAATCTCTAAGACAGACAGGTTTGGGAAGAAGGGTGTGTCCCAAAGACAGAGAGGCGAGGGGTGCCCTGTCCATCCCTCTCATTCTGCTTTGGAAGGTGTTTATGAGCCGGGCATATATTTACCTTGAGTTCCTGGAACTGCTGACAGGTGACTTGCTTGATGAGCTTATAAGAAGGGACAAGTCCTCTGGCTTGAAACACACCTGGGCCACAGGTAAAAAGCCTCCACGGAAGTTCACGTGAGAAGCCTGCAGATGTGCATGTGTGGATAATTCTAACATCTGGACAAGTTTAGCACACACTGGGGAAAGGAATCCAGCTTTCCTCAGGACTGCGACAGCTACCTGCCTGCCACAGGAGGGAAGGGAACATCTGGAAACACCTGTAGGACGAGAGAGTGCCCCAGGAGCTGCCCTCGCAGTGATCCTCTGGGCAAGGTCTGGACAGCTCTGTGACTTTGCCTGTGGCCGGTTGGGACAGAGACCAGGGTTGGGGACTAGCGGTGCAGCAGAGCTGAGACGGAAGGCAGAGGCGTTGCCAGTGCAGTTTGCACCCCTGAGTTGGCTGCACCTGGGGCACTGTTTCTGTTGCTGTCTTTGAGGTGGAGGCGGTGGTCGAGAATATGGAAGTGTTCTTCAGCCAGAGGCCCCGGGCCATGGTCTCCCACATCTGGAACGGGGTGAGCGGACAGATGCAGGTCAGGCGTCGGGCTGATGTGGACAAGATTCATCTGCTGCAAGAGTGGAGGTGAGCAAGCTTTTAGCATTTTCCCTTCTTGCTTGCAGTGGCTGGATCTCTCCCCCCTCTCTCCTGTCTCCTTTCTGGTCTCCTGCTCTTCCTGCTGATCAGGATTGATGGCCTCAGCTCCTTCTTTCTTGACTCCTGAAATTCCCTGCTAAATAGTTTTGCAGAATGAGAGGCACTGTCCCCTGTCTCTTTTGCTGATATTCGGAATTTCACTTCCCCTACAAGCAGGGGGAGAGAAGGGGTGGATGAAAACCTCCCTCTCTCCTAATCCAAACATCTTTTATTTTGGAAATCGCATGCACTGCACGCAGGGCTGAATATGAAGGGAGCTACAACCCTTTCATTGTCCCGCTTTTGTTTGTAGAAAGTTAACGAAGGTGCCAGCCTGAGACCTCTCACCTTGCTTGGCCCCCTGTCCTGCAAGCTTCACTTCACTTTATTTGATGAATCCTCTTTACATAATACAATCAAGGAGATGTACAGAAAATAAATTACTCCTGAACATACAACCTCTCCAGAAAATTCAATCTATCATCAATGCACTTTTCTTATTGTTTGGGCTGCTACCATTCACTCAGCATTGTTTCTAATTCTAGGACCTTCATATTACGGGCTAATAGCATCACAAATAGCTCAGCTTGCAAACAACGTCTGCCATGCCAAATCATATATAATCATCGGTCCTAGTCCATAGAATTAATATATGGGGGTTTTTTCTTTTTGCAATTAAAATTTATGCCATAACAGTCCAATGCTAAAAAGTTGGGTACTTTGTCTTATGTACAACACCAGCACTTATACGTTGTCTTAATAGCACATGAGGACCACTCTACAAGACCCCATAATCTCGCTGCTCATGCTGCAAGCCTGCCAGGCAGGCACACGGTGGCGGCAGAGAGGAGACACAGAGGGAGGCCCAACACACCAGGCGTTACTGCCTCACCCACCGGGCGATGCTGGCAGCACCCAAAGCACCATTTTGTCTTATGAGCCTGCCCTACTCAAAGGCCAAATCTGTATCCCTTACCTGCCCTGCAAGCCTTTGGAAATCTATTTTAATTTATTTGATTGAATGTGATACGAAAGAGAATTATTAAGCAGGATAACTGGAAACAGAGAGGAGACACAGGATGAGATAGGGAAAGGCGGTGTGATGGGGAGAGAGAGGGCACAAGAGTGTAGCAAACACTGCAGGTCACAACAGAATGCATTTCTGAATATTCTGCAATTGTTTTTTAAATAAACATTGAAGCTATTCTTAATGCTTGGCATTGTTAAATGAAAGCCATTTAGCTCCTTCTCTACTTACTGAGGTACATTTATCGGGCTAAAGTGTGAACATTTCACTGCTAAAATGTCCTGCAAAATCCATTTGTCCACAATGGCTCAAGCCTCTGATGCTTAGCTTAAGATGTGCATTGCTCAATGCGATATTCCAGTACCAGAGAGCTCTTGCACTGTTGGTTCACTGGCGGCATCTTGTGGTCGTGCCTGAATCGCAGGTGTGAGGCTTTCTCTGGTAATACTGCCCCCTGTGCTCACTTTTGTGAATTGCAACTACATCTTAATTGTGCTTTTCTTTGGCAATGCTGTCCTCTCGTGGTCATTTTAGCAACATGTGGGTATTAATTAACCAATGCATCTGTTCATGACAATACTTTGAAATGTGGAGGGGCCACATTTCTCGATTTTCTGCTGGGTTTATTAATAACTGCTGTCTCATCACAGGATACAGGAATCATCACTGCTTCTGGCTGCCAAACAGGATGATGTCCAAGCCATCAAAAATCTCCTGAACTGCCCATCGACTGACCCCTTTGAGAGAGGTGCGTTCCAGGGTCACTGTCCCTCCTTCTCTTTCACCCCCTTCCATGAAGGTGCCTAGCATGGCTCTCTTCCTTCTGACCACTTCCAGTTTCTCTGGCCTTGAGGTGCAGTGAGTGAGGATGGGATGAATAAGGTCCTCTGTGTTTCTCTGGTCCCTAGGTGCCATGGGAGAGACAGCTCTGCATGTGGCAGCTCTGTACAATAATCTTGAGGTTGCCAAGGCTCTTCTTGAGGTGGCTCCGGATCTCATCAATGAGCCCATGACATCTGAGCTCTATGAAGGTAAAATTAAAAGTGAAAGTGAGCCAAGGAACTCAATGCTTTCTTTATTGAGGATGGAGAGATGAAACCTCAGATTTTTTATTTTATTTATTTATTTAGAGCTTTTTTATACCGACATTCATGATCCCAATCATATCATATCGGTTTACAAGGAACAATGGTGCAATAACATTAACATCAACTTGAACAATAGGCGAAAAGTGATAGAAGTTACAATAAAACAGGGGCACTCGAACTGGGAGGAGGAAGAGCCAAAGGTATGGGTAACACAGAGAAAATAATATCTGGTAATATACTCAGGATTAACAATAATCTGACCTCTGGGCTGAATACTAACACAAATCTAAATAAGATCATTTACTCAGGACTGTAATAATAATAGGTGTAATAATATCTTTGGATAAAGGATGTGTGCGTTAGTAGAATTCAGTGGGTGATTTGTTGAGGGGGAGGGTGTGGAGGGGGAGGTAGTGAGAGATGAATCAATGGCATACCCAGAGTGAAAATGAGCATTGAGAGAGAGAGAGATGTCCATTGGGCCAATGTGAGGTGTGGGGCTGGGGCTGGAGTACATACACATGCAATAGATGAATATTATAATGAGAGAGAGAGAGGAATGGCTACCTAGAGAAAATAACATTTTTCAAGAATGGAAAATTAAATTTAATATGGAGAAGTGCAAAGTGATGCATTTAGGGAAGAGTAACTCAAACCATAGCTACACAATGCAAGGTTCCACATTAAGAGTCACCATTCAGGAAAAGGATCTAGGCGTTATCATTGATAATGTAGTGAAATCTTCTGCTCAAAGTGCAGCAGCAGCAGGCAAGAAAGCAGATAGAATGCTGGGGATTATTAGCTAATTAATGGAGTATAAAATGGAGAATATCATAATGCCTCTGTATCACTCCATGGTGCCACCTCATCTTAAATATTGTGGACAGTTCTGGTTACCACATCTCAAAAAATATATAATCGAATTAGAAAAGGTTCAGAGAAGGGTGACCAAAATTATAAAAGGGATGGAACAATTTCCCTATGAAGATAGACTAAAGAGGTTAGGACTTTTCAGCTTGGAGAAGAAATGGCTGAGGAGAGATACGACAGAGGTCTATAAAATGAGTGGAATGGAATGAGTAAATGTTAATCAGTTGTTTACCCTTTCCAAGAGTACAAACACTAGGGGACACACAAAGAAGTTACTAAGCGATACATTTAAAACTAATAAGATAAAATATGTTTGTACTCAATGGCTAATTAAGCTCTGGAATTCATTGCCAGAGGATGCAGTGAAAGCTATTAGTGTAACTGTGTTTAAAAAGGTTTTGGATGAATTCCTAAATAAAAAGTCCATAAACAATTATTAAAGTGGACTTGGGGAAATTCACTGTTTATTCCTGCAATAAGCAGCTTGGAATCCGTCTAGCCCCTGGGATCCTACCAGGTACCTGTGCCCTGGATTGGCCACTGTTAGAAACAGGATACTGGGCTTGATGGACCTTTGATCTGACCCAGTATGGTAGGTCTTGTGTTCTAAGCAGCAGAAAGGCTGAGACAAGTCAGCTCCTAGGCTGCCAAAAGCTGTTTGAAGACTTGTGAGTGAGAGAGAGATGCACTGGATATAGAGAGAGAATACGATAAATGAGAAAACGGGGAAGGGCAGAAGCTACCTGCCCCAGAGCTCAGTGAAATTATTATTTAGCGAGCTGGTAAGCAGGAAAGTTACCCGGATATTCAGTGGAACATACTCAGATAAGGTTTTCTGGGTAGATTTTAGAGCACGTATTTTTACAAACAGACCTGCCTGCTTTACTTTAACTGGGAAGCGCTGAATATCAGCACTCACCGCCTAAAACTTAGCCACACCCCTGGAACGCCTCCTTTTAATTGGCTACATTTTATGTGGGTAAAATGAGTTACCCCAAACAGTAGCGGGGAATATTCAAATCTTGGGTTTTGTAATGGCTGATTCCAAAAGTTATCCAAGCAAAGCCTCTGAATACCGACCTCTGTGTATCTTTCACTAATCCCAACTGAACAGAGAGAGACAGATTTGTCACTGAGAAAAGTGGATAATTTGCAGGGCTTTGATATCCTGTATTGAATCAACATAAGATGTGGCATGTGGCATACACGGGGCCCTTCTTCAGGTGTGATCTTGACAGCCAATCCACTCAAGGTTAAATGCCTGGAGAGGGGACCCATTCTTGGTATCCAGAAGTTCATGCAAAACATCATCTTTGGATAAAGTCTTAGGCTGGTCCTCTACAAGGTAAGGCAATCTACAGAGAGTCCAGCACCCAGAACTGGTAGCACAGGAAGAGACCCAAACATACTCCGACACTGCTCTGAACTCTCTGTTGTGTCCTTGTGTTACAGGGCAGACAGCGCTTCACATCGCTGCAGTGAATCAGAATCTAAACCTGGTGATGGAGCTGGTGAGCAGGGGGGCGGACGTTTCCTCTCCCCGAGCCACCGGTACCTTCTTCAGATACAGTCCTGACAATCTCATTTACTTTGGTGAGAACCATGGGCGGAGGATGCCTGTAATATTCCCATCCCTTCCTGTAGAGCAGTGTTTCCCAACCCTCTCCTGAGGGCACACCTACCCACTTGGGTTTTCAGGATTGCCACAATAAATATGCATGAGACAGATTTACATACACTGGTTGTCATGCATATTCATTATGGATATCCTGAGACCGGACTGCCTAGACGTGCCTCCAGGAGAGGATTGGGAAACTGCTGTAGAGCACTGTCTCTGCATCCGCTGACCTGTCCGTGTCCTGTGTCTCTTTATATTTTATTTTTCTTCCCTTGGTTTCTCTGCAGGTGAGCACATCCTGTCCTTCGCAGCCTGCATGGGGAATGAGATGATAGTGAGGGTCCTCATTGAGAATGGTGCTGACCTCAGAGTACAGGACTCTCTAGGTAAGAGAAAGGGGTTAAGGGGAGGGGAAGAGTGTGGCATGTAAGTGCACCTCACATTAGGTTGTTAAGGAGATAGGGTTATATGGAGTGAAAATATTCCTGCAAGAGAGGTAGATGTTGGCATTTTCTGCCTCTCTCACCTGATGGCCTTTCCCTCAACCCTGTGGATTTCTGACCCCACCACTCTCTCCTCAGGAAACACTGTCCTTCACAATCTGACCCTCCAGCCTAGTGAAATCCTCTCTACACAGATGTATGACCTCATCCTCACCTATGACAAGGGGGACAGGGGACTGCCACTGGACATGGTCCTGAACAACAACTTCCTGACCCCCTTGAAGCTGGCTGCCGTGGAAGGGAACACCGTGGTGAGTGTTGGATGTCTTCTCAGCCCTCTCCCAAGCATGGGGTCCCTGCAGAGTCTGCATTGTACACTCAACTCTCCAACCAGGGTCATGCACACCCTCTTCCTAGACTCAATTTGAAGAATCATAGGCAGCTGGGAGAGCTTTTCTATTGGTCAGAGACTGTGGAAGAGATCACAGGCAGCTTGGACAACCATATTTGGTTCAATTTGTCTCTTTTTTTCCCTATATCTTCAGGAGATGAGGACAATATTTTGTATACGTTGATATCACCCAAATTCAAATCTCTACAATGTGATAGATATTCAGAAATGGACAAAATGATCGTTCATGTCACTAACTATAACATTTTGTCCCTGCTGCTCCCGAAACATCTGGTCTTTTCTTACACTACCTGTGTAACCCCACCATCCTGGGGTGGGGGGGGTCATCTTTTCTATTTATTTATTTATTTATTTATTTATTTATTTATTGGTTTTTATATACCGCCATTCATCCTAGGATATCGCGTCGGTTTACAGGAAAACAAAACAAAACGTCAGAGCGTGGTACATTTCTAGCTTTGGAGAGCACTCTGGCAGCTCTGCCAAAATAGGGAAGAGTGTCTCTCAGGGCATGGGCTGGGGGCAGAACCATCTGCAGGATCAAACTGGGCTGTGGACACCTCAAACAAAGTCCTTTGTCCACACTTTTCTTGTGATCCATAAAAGAGAAAATTTATTGTAAAACAGAAAAAACTCAGTTGTAGGAGTTGGAAAAACATCTCAGCATTTCTCTAGTCACAGGTCAACCCACAAAAATCACAGTTCAGCCTTTTCACTCTCCAGAAGTTGCATTTGTACTCTTCATCTGTATTCTCCAGACCCTTTCTGGGTCCAACACCACTTCCATACAATCTCTTTACACAGCTTTCCTTAGGGGCAGCTTCTGTCTTTACTTCCAACCCTCAGCCTCTCCTCCAAGGTTTCACTGCTCACACACCACATACTGGGCTCCCCAGGCAAGTCACCCCCTTCTGTGAGCAGATGCTGCTCCCGACCCATCTGGACTCCTCCTATAAACAAGTTTAGGGGTGCAAGGACCGGTCTGGTACAGGACACTTCCAGTTCACCTCCCACGTCCCATCACAATCCTAAGCTCAGGAAAAAGATATGTTCTCCTCAGAAATAGATTTTTATTTAGCAGATTTGGCAGGATTTAACAGTTAGAAAATAACAACAATTCCTATCTCTAAAAGCCTGGTCACTAAGCACCAGTTTTCCCTAAACAAAGTTCTGTACCTTGGGTGGTTGCCAACATGCCATAAACCTTAGCCTGCTTAATAAGAACATAAGAACATAAGAACATGCCATACTGGGTCATACCAAGGGTCCATCAAGCCCAGCATCCTGTTTCCAACAGTGGCCAATCCAGGCCATAAGTACCTGGCAAGTGCCCCAAAACTAAGTCTATTCCATGTTACCATTGCTAATGGCAGTGCCTATTCTCTAAGTGAACTTAATAGCAGGTAATGGACTTCTCCTCCAAGAACTTATCCAATCCTTTTTTAAACACAGCTATACTAACTGCACTAACCACATCCTCTGGCAACAAATTCCAGAGTTTAATTGTGCGTTGAGTAAAAAAGAACTTTCTCCGATTAGTTTTAATTGTGCCACATGCTAACTTCATGGAGTGCCCCCTAGTCTTTCTACTATCCGAAAGAGTAAATAACCGATTCACATCTACCCGTTCTAGACCTTTCATGATTTTAAACACCTCTATCATATCCCCCCTCAGCTGTCTCTTCCCCAAGCTGAAAAGTCCTAACCTCTTTAGTCTTTCCTCATAGGGGAGCTGTTCCATTCCCCTTATCATTTTGGTTGCCCTTCTCTGTACCTTCTCCATCGCAATTATATCTTTTTTGAGATGAGGCGACCAGAATTGTACACAGTATTCAAGGTGCGGTCTCACCATGGAGCGATACAGAGGCATTATGACATTTTCCGTTTTATTAACCATTCCCTTCCTAATAATTCCCAACATTCTGTTTGCTTTTTTGACTGCTGCAGCAGTAAGTAAGTTATGGGGTAAGTAAGTTATGGCTAACTTACTTACCCCTGGTTCCAGCTTCAGGAGATATTCACCTCTGAAGCGGACACTAACTGCAGAACTGGAGAATGTGTGCAGGGAGGGAGATTTGCTTCCAGGATTTGGTACTGGCAGAGCTGGCAGTGGTCTGGGAAGGAGACTTGCTTCTGGCTCTGTTATTTGCCAGGATGTCTGGGGCTTGCTCTCGCTCCTCACCATCTCAGACTCTGTGTCACTCTGCACCTGAGCAGGGCATCTCCTCTCTCCAGTCTCCTTTCACAGTCTCCTGACCACATCTAGTCTTCTCCCTCCTCGATAACAGAGGGTTCTGGTCTGCTTTGGACTACCCTTTTGCTATTCTGGTTCCTTTTCTTTCAGGGGTCCCTTCTCTGCTTTCAGGATTGCTTTTCTGGTTTTGCTCTCAGGGTTCACTTCACTCCTTATTTGCCCCCATCTTATTCTTTCCAGCTGATAAATATGCATAGGATCTTGCATAATCACATGCTGGGTGGAGGGTCTTTGCCACATTGCAGGTCTTTTTCCCCTCTCCATTTCTTCCATGGGGTACTGCCACGTCTGTATGCCAAGCTATTATGCCAGAGTGTTTTTCTCTGTCTCAGACTGCCCTCCCCTTTCTTCCAAAGATGAGGGTTTTTCTAACTTCTGGACTTACTTGGATGGTCCATGACTCCTGCCTAGGAGCCTAAGTTGCTGCATTGTCTCTCTGTCTTGGTTATTTACACAGGCACTTACAAACAGGCAGATCTAGATAAAGTATCCTTCAGTGTAAAGTTCTCAACAAGGCAAAGTCTCTTCTTTTTCCACTGAGACAGTGTCTTGGCCCATGAGTATTTGGTCTGCATATCTCTTGGCTATTATGGTTCATATTTGCTGCTTTCAATGGTAAAACATGGGATATCTCCCTACACTCCTAGGCACCAATTCCCTTTGGGTCCTGTAAGCAACCAATCCACAATCTGCCTTACTCAAGGCTCTGCAACCTTAGACTGCTCCAGTTTTTCTCTCTCTTCTCTCTCTCTCTCTCTTGCAGCCACTCTAATTTCCACCTCAAAAGTCTCTCATCAGGGGTTTTGGTGCAACCCCACTACAATTCTCGCCTCTCACAGCCATTGTAACATTTCAGGTGGAAGAACCAGCTGTTTCTCTCAATCAATTCACTCACAGCAGCTGTAGCACATCTGGAGGAAGCACTTGTTGTTAAATCCAATCACTCAGATGGCATGGACCCTTCAGAGCTCCCCTTCCTCAGACACCCAGCTCCATGCCCATGCATAACACTTCAATTTATACCTCACCAACCACACACTCTTGTTGATCAGCATCACCATGCCACTCACACCACTAGCACATACCTACTTGGATTGTCCTTGCCCTCTACCTTCTGAAATGTGCCCACTATTAAGGAATAGCTGCACTTTAGAAGACCTTTCACACTTTAGATGAAATGCTGGAAGAATCTCAGTGTTAAAGTATAGGGCTCAGTTTGAGAATAGACCCAGCAATTAATGATATCCATATCCATATGATTAATGATATTCATATGTCATCTAATGGCACCAGGGCCACACCTGCTTTATCCTTTCACCTCTTCTTTCCCATCACTAGATGTTTCAACACTTGCTGCAGAACAGAAAACACATACAGAGGACATTCGGCCCCTTAACCTCCACCCTGTATGACCTCACTGGAATTGATTCTTGGGAGGACGATCTCTCCATTCTGACTCTCGTTGTTTCTGCAAAGAAGAAAGAGGTACGGTGAGGGAATATCACTCAGCAATTTGACTGCCTGGAAATCTTAAACAAGATGGTGCATTCTTAGTAGAAGAAATGGGGAAGGGAGTGGGGGGATCCATGGCACTCTAGCACTGGGGAGTGCTCAGGTGGATGTCATGAGTTATGATTAATAATTTAGTCTCTTCTCTTCTTCCTATCCTTTATCTCTCCATATCTTGACTCCCTACCCTTCCACCCTTTTCTGTGTTCTCTCCCCTTGCTAGGCCTACCGCATCTTGGACCTGACCCCAATGAAGGAACTGGTCAGTCTGAAGTGGCAGACGTTTGGCCGTCCCTACTTCTATTGTCTAGCCACTCTCTACCTGTTTTATATCATCTGTTTCACCATGTGCTGCATCTACCGGCCCCTGAAGTCCAAACAACCCAATCTCAACAACACCAGGGACATCACCATCTATATGCAAAGAACACTTCAGGTGCGCTCTCTCTCTCCCCTGCTCTGGGGGGTTGGGAGGAGAGGAGAGGGAGATATAGGGATGGGTGAGACAATCGATCACTGCACTCATTCTAACCTCAGTGAAGAGACAGCGGGAGGTGTCCATGACATTGCAGGCAGGCACAGAGGACAAGTTTGGAGATGTTGGTTACCATGTCATCGTCTTTTCTCTGGTAGGAAGCATACATCACTTACGGGGATTACCTCCGATTGGCAGGGGAGTTGGTGAGCGTGACTGGGGCCATTGCTATCTTACTTCTGGAGGTAAGAAGTCCCTTCTCTATGCTCCCTTTCCCTCCCCACTTCTCCCTTCCACTTCTGTTCCTAACTTTAATTTACTCTTAGCTTCCAGATATCCTGCGGGTCGGAGCCACACACTTCTTTGGACATATGGTGCTGGGAGGGCCGTTCCACATTATGATGTAAGTTACTCCTGTTTCCTCTTAGCTTTCAGATATCTTGCGGGTCATAGCCACATGTTTCTTTGGGCAAACAGTGCTGGTGGGGGGGGCATTCCACATATGATATAAGTTGGCATCAACTGTAACTGCCATTCAAGGGGAATGGTAGGGAAGTGAACAGCAAGGGGGCATCCTGTGCCAGGACTGAGCCTATGTTAGGAGAGGAGGGGAGAAGGGAGAGAGAGAGCGCTCTGTAGGAGAAGGAGAGAAAGACATTCTATTCTGCAGAAGGTGAAAGGCTATGTGGAGTAGAGTATTATGCAGGTGAGAGAAAGGAAGCCCCCTGCCACATTTTCCTTCTGCTGTAGGATCCCTGTGCATTCCTGCCCCGACACCACCTCCAATGCATATTTCTTGTCTTTCTAGCATGTCTTATGCCTGCATGGTGCTGGTCATTCTGGTCATGCGTCTCACAAATACAGATGGGGAGGTTATCCCAATGTCTCTGGCCATGGTGCTGGGCTGGTGCTTCATTACGTATTTTACCCGTGGATTCCAGATGCTTGGACCTTTGTCTATCATGATCCAAAAGGTATAAAGGGGGATGGGGAGCTTGGAGAAGGAAGAGAAGAGGAGTCAAGATCAGAGCCTGGGAGGGGGAAGGGCCTGTAGTCAAGGAATGGAGGGGGGGAAGGTACGGGATGGGGTTTATTTTATTTATTTATTTATTTAACAGTTTTTCTATACCAACTTTAAAATACACATCATATCGGTTTACATGATAACAAAAGGTGGAAATTACAAATAACAGGGGGGGGGGAGGTGGAGAACTAAGAGTAACTGGGGGTCGGAGGGTGGACCCCAATGAAAATAGAAGGAGAGAAAATGAGAGGAACGGTTTAGAGCAGAGACAGACTAGATAGGCCCTATTATCTTTTTCTACCATCATATTTCAATGTTTCTATGAATGGGGGAACCAGGGAGCAGGAATATGGAGAGGAGGGGGTCCTAGGGGTAATGGTAAGGATCTAGTTGGCAAGATCCTAGTTGCACTCTGTCTCTTGACTTTGTCTGATAGTGACTCTATTTTTCCATGCAGATAATATTTAAAGACATTATACGGTACTGCTGGTTCATGGCTGTTGTGATACTTGCTTTTGCTGGAGGTAATTTAGCATTTTGATTTACCACTAAAGATAGTGTTGGCCTATTTCCTGCTCCCCAACCCCTCTCAATCCCCAATCTCCTTTCTTCCACCAGCTTTTTACATAACTTTCCAGACTCAGGACCCAAGTCAGTTGGGACATTTCTTCAGCTACCCCATGTCGCTCCTCAGCACTTTTGAGCTCTTCCTCTTGGACATCAATGCACCAGCCAACTATAATGTGGACCTGCCATACATTTACAGTGTTCTGTACACTGTCTTTGCCATCATCGCTAGCCTCCTCATGGTCAACTTGCTCATTGCCATGATGGGTAACACCTACTCACGAGTAGCAAATGAGAGAGATATGCTCTGGAGAACCCAGGTAAGAGACCACAGCCTAATTGCACAGTAACTCTGGGCACTTATATGTAGGAGAGGAGCTTGCCGTATTCACCAGAACCAATATGAGCCATGTCACATTATTGAGTAATGTCATGGTGCTGGTTTATACAAGCTGATTTATACAAGCAGTTAATATGTTCAAAGCCAGCAGCATAGCCAGGTATAAAAATGGTTTGGTCAAGTTTCTGGAGAATCAGTCCATTAGCAGATATTAGCCAGGCAGACTTGGAGATCACTACTTCTGGTAATAAGCAATAGGCAATGGATCGCCACATTAGGCTCTGCTATGTACTTCCAAGTGCTCCCTGATTGGCCACTGTTGGCGACAGGATGCTGGGTTTGATTGATCATTGGTATGACCCAGTTTGGCACTTACAGTATGTTCTGACAGTTCTAGGGATTCTCTGGCTGGACACCATGATCCTCTCCCTGTTAATTTGCATCCTCTGATACTTGGTGATTTTCTGTCTCTCTGTGCATAGTACAGAATAATCACAGTTGAACAAACTAGGGTTACCCGTGCCATCTCCATACCATCGGATAATAAGATTGAGACCTAAAACCTGGATATAATGGTATACGAGAAAAAATATCAGAATGGTATTTTTTTAATTAACGAATCAGTATCAATGACTATTCTTTATTATGTATGGGGAGACAAAAAAAAATACCAATGGATGCAATCAGAAGCCAAGAAAATATGGCAAAAAATATTGAAACAGTTTAAGTTGTCTTTGGTAGCAGCCAGATTAAAAAGAACTTACAAGACTTCTGGTGACGATGGCTACCTGAGAAGTCGCAAGCTGTAGCTGCTCTCAGAGTCATCTGTTTATTTCTACAATTTTTGCACTCTCTGTATCTTGTATCCACCTTTTTTGACTAAGGTACTGCATTGCAAGTTTTTTGCTGTGAACTGAAGCCACTCTCTGTGTCCTATGATCACCTCAATAAGTTTCAGGCCGCGTTGCATGGCCAGCCTCTGATAACATCAATCAGAGGCTGGCAACACAAGAAGTAACCATAGATAATTTGGCTACACAGTTAGCTACTGAAAAGGAAAACATGACGCTCCAGGCCTGTTTGGAAGGTCAAGAGAACTGGACCTATCAGAACAAGTCTGCTAGCTGCATTGTACAAATCAAATCACTTATAAGGTCAA